>NC_088853.1:33539314-34739314 GCF_963853765.1 Magallana gigas | reverse complement strand
TATAGAAATGAAGTATAATTATTAATCCTTACATATGTCATCTATCCAATGTTAAATAAATAAAACAAAAAAATTACTTCCTGTGAGATATCTCAAATATCTCAGATAGCCTTTTTTTTTTACTTTTTTTAACTGTTTTATCGACAAGATGTCAGAAAGTAAAGCGGTCAATACAGCAAACTAAGAAAGATGATAAACCTTTGATAGAAAATGTGTTAAACCACTTTCATTTTGTCGACCGTCACTCCCGGTCCTCACCGGAAGGATTCAAACAAATCAAGCTGTTTGAAAGTTTAAGTATTTCTTTGACAATTCTAGTAAAATTGATAGGCAATAAAGTACAGTGGTCTTATATTCATGAAATACTAACTTATTTCACTGAGAATTTCCGTTTGTCCACTTCCTTGTCAATCGACAAACAAGAAATGACTCCACGATACCTCAAATACGGTGACGACTTTAACAACCAAACTTTGTTGGATAATTGGCTGAGGTATGTATCTGTGTTTACCTTATTTTGATTGATTCGTCGTCACTTCCGGTCGTCACTGTAAGCACTTAAAAGTTATTTTCCCTCTTATTTTGTATATTTTACATGGAATGAATATATCAGTTCACGATCTTATATATTTTAACTATACAATGTTAAATAAACAATCTTATTCTACTTCCGGTGAGTTATATCAAATATCTTAAGTAGCTATCCATTATATAAATTTGATATCCGCCAGATTTTAGTCACTGTAAATGATTGAGACATGAAACTGTTATGAATGATAGACAATTGATTGAAAATGTGTTCAACGGGTTTAATTTTGTCAACTGTCACTTCCGGTGCTCACCGGAAGGTTCAAACAATCCATGTTTTTAACTAGTCTAACAGATTTTCTTAGGTGTTTCATCTAGCATAATAAACAGTGATGTACACTAGGCAAATGTACAAGAACTACTAGCTTTTTTCCATTAATCACTTTCGTTCGTTCGTTTCCACTCTAAAGATAAAAAACTACTTTCCCAATGATCTCAGATTTGGTGGATAGTATCGATATTTCATTGTATCGTATAAAACTAATCGGACGGAAGACCTATTCGTTACTCGTAACGAGATCTAGTTATTATTTTTTTTCCCCACAAATTTTGTGCAGACGATTTCTCGAAAACTATTCGACTGATTTCCAACATTTTTTCACAGATGATTAGACTTGATATGAACTTAATACGTTTTTGATCATTTTCTTGTCGATACTTCCGGTACCGATTTATCAGCCATTTTGTTAATTTTTACGACCTACATGTATTTTGTGCACACTAAAACTTTGAAACTATCAGAGACATGAATATGAAATTTCAAGGATAGGTAGACCATAGTCTGACGTTGGGGCTATTGTTTTTGTTTTACGCCAGTGGCGCCATTCTTAGTAGCTCACTTTGGCTCGAAATCTGGGTACGAAATTTGTTCCTCAATTTTTGTCTAAAAGCTTTCTCAGAGATGGGTCGATAGATTTTCTTAAAATTCGCAGAAAAGATTGAATATAACTTTATCCTCAGGAATTTATGTAAATTTTTCCAAAGTTCATTTTCTGTCGTCCGTTTCCTGTCCCGCGTCAAAAATCTTGTGACATTGAGGTATCAATAATGATTAAGACGTGGGCATTCCGACTTTGTAGGATTAACGACCTACAGTTGTAGATGTCTTCAAACTATTTTGTTTTGTTCGTCATAACTTCCGGTCGTCACCGGAAGGACTCTAAAAATTAAACTTTTTTTTGCATTAATTTTATTTCATATTAAATTAAAGTATAAGTATTAATCCTTACATATGTCATCTATCCAATGTTAAATAAATAAAAAAAAATCTACTTCCGATAAGATATCTCGAATATCTCAGATAGCCTTTGATAAATAACTGTTTCGCCCACAAGATGTCAGAAAGTAAAGCGATCAATACAGCAGACTAAGAAAGATGATAAACATTTGATAGAAAATGCGTAAAACCACTTTCATTTTGTCGACCGTCACTTCCAGTCCTCACTGGAAGGGTTCAAACAAATCAAGCTGTTTGAAAGTTTAAGTATTTCTTTGACAATTTTAATAAAAATGATAAACAATGAAGTACAGTTGTATTATGTTCATGAAATACTAACTGTTATTTTCACTGAGAATTTCCATTTGTCCACTTCCTTGTCAAGAGACAAAAATGACTCCACGAGACCTCAAATACTGTGACGACTTGAACAACCAAACTGTTTTGGATGATAGCCTAACGTATGTATCTGTGTTTACCTTATTTTGATTGAATCGTCGTCCTTTCCGGTCGTCAACGGAAGCCCTAAAATAATGTTCCCCCTTTTTTGGTATATTTTACATCGAATGAATATATCAGTACACGATCTTATATATTTTAACTACACAATGTGAAATAAACAATCAAATTCTACTTCCGGTGAGTTATATCAAATATCTTAAGTAGCTATCAATTTTAAAAATTTGATATCCGAGATTTTAGTCACTGTAAGTGATTGAGACATGAAACTTTTGTGAAAAATAGACAATTGATTGAAGATGTGTTCAACGGGTTTAATTTTGTCAACTGTCACTTCCGGTGCTCACCGGAAGGGTTCAAACAATCCATGTTTTTAACAAGTCTAACAGATTTTCTTAGGTGTTTCATCTAGCATAATAAACAGTGATGTACACTAGGCAAATGTACAAGAACTACTAGCTTTTTTCCATTAACCACTTTCGTTCGTCCGTTTCCAGTCTCGAGAGAAAAAAAACTAGTTTTACAAGGATCTCAGATTTGGCAGAGAGTATCAATATCTCATTGTATCTTGTATCATATAAAACAAATCGGACGGAAGACCTATTCGTTACTCGTAACGAGATCATGTTATTATTTTTTTTCCACAAATTTTGTGCAGACGATTTCTCGAAAATTATTCGACGAATTTCCAAACTTTTTCCACAGATGATTAGACTTGATATGAACCTATTACATTTTCGACAATTTTCTTGTCGTTACTTCCGGTACCGATTTATCAGCCATTTTGTTCATTTTTACGACCGATTTTGTGCACACTAAAACTCTGAAACTATCAGAGACATGAATATGAAATTTCAAGGATAGGTAGACCATAGTCTAAAGTTGAGGCTATTCTTTTTGCTTTACGCCAGTGGCGCCATTCTTAGGAGCTCACTTTGGCTCGAAAATTGGGTAAGAATTTTGTTCCCCATTTTTTGTCTACAGGATTTCTCAGAGATGGGTCGATAGATTTTCTTGAAATTTGCAGAAAAGATAGAACAAAACTCTGTCCTCAGGAATTTTATTCATTTTTTCCAAAGTTCATTTTCTGTCGTCCGTTTCCTGTCCCGCGTCAAAAATCTTGTTACATTGAGGTCTCAATAATGATTGGAACTTGGGCATTCAGACTTTGTAGGATTAAAGATCTATAGTTGTAGATGTCTTGAAACTATTTTGTTTTGTTCTTTATAACTTCCGGTCGTCACCGGAGGCACTCTGAAAATTATTTCTTATTTTGCATTTATTTTATTTCACATAGAATTAAAGTATAAGTATTAATCCTTACATATGTCATCTATCCAATGTTAGATAAATAAAAAATTCTACTTCCGGGGAGATATCTCAAATATCTCAGATAGCCTTTTTTAAATACCTGTTTCACCCACAAGATGTCAGAAAGTCAAGCGAGCAATTCACCAGACTAAGAAAGATGATAAACATTTGATAGAAATGTGTTAAACCACTTCCATGTTGTCAATGTCTCACTGGAAGGGTTCAAACAAATCAAGCTGTTTGAAAGTTTAAGTATTTCTTTGACAATTTTAGTAAAATTGATAAACAGCAAAGTACAGTGGTCTTATGTCCATGAAATACTAACTTTTATTTTCACTGTGAATTCCATTTGTCCACTTCCTTGTCAAGCGACAAAAAAAATTACTCCGAGAGACCTCAAATACGGTGACGACTTGAACAACCAAACTTTGTTGGATAATAGCCTAAAGTTTGTATCTGTGTTTACCTTATTTTGATTGATTCGTCGTCATTTCCGGTCGTCACCGGAAGTACTTAAAAAAATTGTTTCCCCTTTTGGTATATTTTACATGGAATGAATATACTAGTACACGATCTTATATATTTTTACGATACAATGTTAAATAAGCAATCTAATTCTACTTCCGGTGAGTTATATCAAGTAGCTATCCATTTTATAAATTTGATATTCGAGATTTTAGTCACTGTAAGTGATTGAGACATGAAACTGTTATGAATGATAGACAATTGATGGAAGATGTGTTCAAAGGGTTTCATTTTGTCAACCGTCACTTCCGGTGCTCACCGAAAGGGTTCAAACAAAGCCATTTTGTACATTTTAACGACCTCTTTTATGCAGAGCTGATCTCAGAAACCATCAGAAATATGACTATTAAACTTTCAGGATACTTAATCTATAGCTTAAAGTCATGCACTTTTATGTTGCTTTACACCAGTGGCACAATTTCTTTCAGCTCGCCTAGGCACAAACATTGGGTACGAATTTTGATTCAAATTTTTAAAGCGTTGTAAGTTGTATCTTTTCATCAGTTGATATTTTGTTAAAACATATATAACAAAAGTGGTATATAATCAAAAGTTCTTTTCACCAAAATCAAGAAAAAGGGACTGGTCCCTTTTTTTAGGGGCCAAGACACTCGTAAACTCTAATACAAATAACTTAAAAACGATAAAAATGTTGTTATGCATTATTGAAGCAAAGTAGTTAATCGTTACAATATCTATCAGAAAAAAAATCATTGCCACGCCTATTTATTACGTAATTAGGGCTTTTTAGGGGCCAAAGTACTTAAAATTTGACGCAATATATCTAGAGATGGAGACATATTTTGTTAAACAATGTAGAAAAGAAAATATCTGTATTGATGATTCTAATCGATTCCACAAATCAAAACACCAATGTCTGTCCCCATTAAGAATCTAGAGAGCTGGCCCCTAAACTATTCAATCATTTGTATCTAAAAAATGAATTAGATAGGTGTAAAAACAAAAATTGTTAGTGTTCGTGGGATCTCTCGAATGAACTCAAGAAAAAAGTGCTGGCCCCTTAAATTAGGGGGCAAGATACTCGTAAAATCTTTTACACATACCTTAAAAACGATCAAGATTTTGTAATGCATTATAGAAACAAAGTTATTGATTTTAACAATATCAGTTTGTAAAACTCATTGCCACATCGATTGATGAGGTAATTAGTGATTTTAGTGTTCTATGTGTAAAAGCAAAATACTTTGTTAAGCATTTTAAATGATACTGACAATCATATATATATTATCTGAAAGGGAGTGGTTGAGGGGGAATTCTGAAATGTCATTGATATTTAAATCGTATCGTTTAAAACTTGAAAGGAAGACCAACTCGTTACTCGTAACGAGATCGTACATGTATCTAGTTTAAAATTCTTTTTTCTCCAGAACCAATTGGTCAGAAAAGCTTTAACTTGCGTGGAGGCATCCTTAGGTAATGTAGGTTGAAGTTTACATTGAGGGTTGGTCGAAAGGACTATATATGATAAGGGCCTAAAATGGCCCCCTAAAATGAACATCATTATTTTACTATCATTCTTTGTTTTCTTAGTACAGATATGTATGTGATGTGTTTACATAATATTCATTTTGGTTCAAGTGCCCACAATTTAGAACAATGACATTGTAAAGACAATCTTTTCCCGCCATTTTTGCATTTTTAGCGTAAAACAGCTTGTTTTCAAGCAGTTTTTCCTTCCGAAAACATAAAGCGCATTCTTGAACAAATAAAATATTTTAATCAGAGATGTATCTAGCCAAGACTAATAAGTGACAAAAAAATTTTCCTTGTTCAAGCATGCGCTCTATATTTCCCATTCGTAAATAGATAAGAAAAATGTCAATTTTTGGCTGATTTTGATTGAATTATAGAAATGGCGTCACTCCTGACGTCAGATACTGCCAGTGAGTGCAAATTAATCAAATAAATAGATGAAAAATATATGTTATATCAACTCTTCTAAAAAATTAGTTAACATTTCATTGTACCCGAAACACTTAAAAAATGGCGAATTAAGGGGGCCAAATTTAACTCTTATCATATCTAGTTCTTTTACAGAGGAATATATAGATAAAACTATTTTAAAAACTTCTTCTCAAAAACTATTCGCCCAGAACTTATATGGAAGCATCCTCAGGTAGTGTAGATTCAGGTTTGTTCAAAACATGATCCCCGAGGGTACGGTGGGGCCACAAATGGGGTTGAGTTTTTACATAGGTAAGTGTAGAAAAAGAATTTAAAAATCTTCTTCTCAAGAACGAATAAGCCAGGAAAACTGTAACTTGTATGGAAGTATTCTCACGTAGTGTAGTTTCCAGTTGTTTAAATCATAATCCTCAGGAGTACAGTGGTGCCACAATGGGGGATGATTTTTATATACATGTAGGAATAGATGAATATAGAGAAAAGTTTCAAAAAATCTTTTACTCAGGAACCAATTGGCAAAAAAAAAGCTATAACTTGTGTGGAAGCATCCTCAGATAGTGTGATCATAGTTGGTCAAGGCATTACCCCTGGGGGTAGGGTGGTCCCACAAGTGGGGGGAGGGTGCACATTTTTACATAGGAATGTAAATAGAAATATCTTCTTTTCGAAAAAAAGTTAAGGCAAAAAGTGTAACTTTAATTGAATCATCTTCTGGTAGTTTAATAAAAGGAGAAATATCTTTAAACATTATATAAAAAGGGATGAATATTATTGGGGAGGGGGGGGGGTTATTGACATTTGGTAATTCTCAGTTCTTTAGAATGCCAATATGCAATATAACTATGAAATCATATAGTTACAACATAAAAACAACTGTAGAAGATTTTAAAAATCTTTTAAAATAGGATCAATTTTATTATATGTCTTGTCTTTATTATGTGATCGATGTGGCCCATGGGCCTCTTGTTGTGTCCCAATGGCGTTTTAAGGGGATTAAGCGTTTTGAAAATTAAGGACCACACCTTTTTACAACGGGAGATAATTGGGAATTATTTAAAAATAAATGAAGAATTTTTTTCTAAAATATTCTCAAGAACCATTCACCAGGAAAGCATCCTCAGGTAGTGAAGATTCAAAGCTCTGAAAGTCTTGACCCCCAGGTGTAGGGTGGGGCCACAATTGGGGGGGGGGGGCAAAATGTTACATGAGAATATATGGAGTTTATCTTTATAAATCTTCTTCTCAAGAACAATATGGCGCGAAAAGCTGAAACTTGTGTGAAAGCATTCTCAGATAGTGTATATTTAAAATTGTAAAATTCAGTCATGACCCCGAGGGTAGGACTGGGCCACAATGGTGGTCGAGTTTTTACATAAGAATAAAAAGAGATGATGTAAATCTTTAAAAATCTTCTCAAGAACCATTTGGCCAGGAAAGCTAACATTGAGGTTGAAGCACTTTAATTAAGTGCAGATTTTTCAATGGTATATTGAACCGACGTAAACAAAAACATGACACGAGCCTTGTTTACATGATAAAGAATTGTAAGCCTTGTATCTGTCTCAAAACCCTACGCCTGACTCTCAAATTTCACATGATCATTAGATAATTAACACTGTAAAATTGAATCTGACTAAAAGCGTGATTATGCCCATTTAATTAGTTATCTGTTCCATTACAAATACAATTATATTTATTCTAAATACCTAATAAATCATCTAAAAATCGTTGTCATCGGGAACACCAACTACATGTGTTTACATCAAATAAAGCGTCTGCATGTTGAGCGCTTTATTTGCAGATTCACGACCATACAACAGATGCGTAATGAAAATTCTTCCTATATTCATGTTGTTACATATATGAGGGATTCGTGGTTATATTTTTTTGTCACGAAATATTAAATCAACCGTATTTTCTTGCTGAAACCCCTGTTTTTGGTATAATATATTATATTTCCCATATATCAATGCTTCATATTTCATTATCACTTCATTAGCATAATAAAGCCATGGTTAGCGCGAACTGTGTGAACAATTTTAACCGTTTTTAATGGAGTCACTTTTTACTAGATAAACTGTATTATACTAGAATTTGCTAAAACATGGCAATGAAAACATAAGCCGGCATCCTTAAACAAAATAAGGACCTTTTCTCATGGCCGCCATCTATTATATTCGTGAAAATATCACAGGTACTTGAGGACAGGATCGAACCCCCCCCCCCTCCCCCCCAGTACATAGACCCCCGGGACTTTATTTTTTTTATTATTAAATTATCATCTTATGACATATTTCTAATCTAATTCATACATTCATTGCCCAAAATTACCGGAAACAAATATTTTTAAAATATCAGACCCTCAACATATATAATACAAGAAGGTTGCTAACTTCGTCTGCCAGCCGAGAGGCACTGCCGATGAATATTTGTTGAAATGTACTATCAAACTACATCTACCAGTAAAAACGGTGACCTCATGTCGTAGCCTGATAATTCCCTTCACTGAATATCTGCATGTCATGCCTGTGTAAATACATTTTAAGGTAAAGAGGACAATTTTTCCCGACTAGTTGCAAGTTTTAAACCGATCCATTTAAAATCAACGGAAGTGAGGTTTTCTCTCGCAAGGAAGATAACTCCGAGAGATTAACGAAATTGCATGGCAAACTCGAAAAAAGAACAATCCATAAGAAGTATGAATTCTAATCAAGCCGCGAAGAACTGAAACTTTTTTTTATTTTTTTGTGGTACTGGACAATCTAAAAGAAAGCACTCATACTGAGTGAATTACAATGGAAGATATAAAAGAGAAAATTAAAAAAAATAATGTTACGAGTTCTCTTCCTTGCGATAAACCTTTACTTCCGTTGGTTCTAGATGGACCAAGTTAGCAACCTTTTTGTTATATATGTTCAGAGGGTCTCATTTTTTAAAAACAGTCTTCATGACAAATTTTTTTCAGCACATGCCCTTCGGGAATGTAGACCCATCATTTAACCCAGCCCATTCAAATTTGTACCTGCCAAACTCGAAATTCTTATATTTACCATTACATGTATGATGCAACCAAAATGAAATAAATGAATAAATAAATAGATGTTTTAAATCAATTTTATTGTATTAGGGACAATGATTCAAATTCTTTCTGGACAGCCCCTCTCAATTTCAAGCTCTGTCATCTCCATGGGCGAGTTCGATCATTAACTAGAGTTAAACCACGGTAGTAAGGAAAATTAACTGTGTTCAAACGCACATTGGTCTATGTCTGGTTAAGAAAAATTAGTAGATGTTAATTGCTACTTATAATTTTACTGTTCATGAAAAAGGACGGACAATACCTTGTAAACACATTAAATCATATGTGTGCGCGCTAAAATTTAACACATTGCATGCTGTGCTAATTAAAAAAAAAGCAATTTTTGAAGGTTTTGCTTTCTGCCGCCATTTTTAAACTACCTGACCAAAGACAAACCAGAGACTCTCCGTTGGTTGGACCACCGTTTCATTTTAGTCCGACTAAAGTGAGTTCGATCTCAATTTAGTCTAACTACGGCGACCGTGGTTTGTAATCGAACTTGCTCCATATCGCTTTATTCACTTTCTGTAATTTAGCAAACGTATTTATACAAAAGGTTTAACTAAACACTTCAATGATTACGATTGTCGTTTATTTGACAAGTTGTACCGAGAATGTAGACTGCACAAAGCAAGTTACGCGAATACCTTGGGTACGATGGAAGAAATGGCAAGTAAACACATAGTACATTGACAGAAAATTTACACATGCCCTCCGGGCATGTAATTTGGCAAATTTTACATGCCCGCCTGCAAATTTACTTGGCCCCGGGCATCGGACTCCCGGGTTATTTCGAAGACTGTAAAAATGTTTGTTTTATGTTATTTTTGGGCAATGGATGAATAATTAGATTAGAAATATGCCATTAAAGGATAATTTAATAAAAAAAAAATAGAGTCCTGGGGGTCTATATATTGGGGCGGGGGAGGGGGGTCGATCCTGTCCCTAGGCACGTGTGAAAATATATATATTGGACCAGTTCCGATTAGACCCAACCTGACACCAAAATAAACCCCAACTATGCCCCGGGTTTACTTGGGATTTATTGCTGGTCTGAAAATATGTGTTTACTTGTGGTTTACTTTAGGAATACGAAATCATTCGTCAAGCCTTATAAGGTGATAATTTTGGTCGATTAAATCAAATTTTAAAGCTCGAACGGCTTGAAAATAGATTTGATCACGCCCCACCGAACTTATCACCTCATTATATTGAAAGAATGATTCTTTATTACTTAAAATTATATACTTTTAAGCCATCGACGATTAAATATTTTGCATTTAATAAGCAAAGCCCGCTGGCGCCTCAATTTGGCGTCATTTTAAGTTATGGGTTATATAGTACAAAATCTGTACGTAGTGTTATCATAGGCAAAGACACTGTATAATGTAAATATTTTTGGTTTACTCAGGCTTTAATCAGAATTTGCTTTTGGGGTCAGCTGTACCCACTGATGTGACGCAGACCAGTGTTTTATCTTACCATCTTACTGCCTGTAATTCCTGCGCCATGTATATTCTAAATACACATGTAGTCTGTTTCATGGGTCTACTTCTGATCGGGGTTTACTCACTGGGTTTAATTTGGGTTTACTTGGGGTTTACTCTGGACATGCTCTATTACAACAGAGACCCCGAAAGTAAACCCAGGGTTTAGTTGGGGTTTACTTTCTGTTAGGTTGGGCCTGATCGGTATCTCTTAATCGAATTGTTCAATTAAAGAATGTATTGCTTATTTTTTTTTTGTAGGTTCATATATATATTGACAGAAGATGTCTTTATCAAAATATGTATCGACCCGAGAGACCACGAATTTCGCCCGCTTAGCCATGATTATATTTGGTCCTTGCACTGATGTGCTGCGTGATGTACTAATGAAAGAGATAAAGCCCGCAGACTTGCCCAATGAAGTAAAATTATTTATTTCCAAATACCCTAAAAACAAGAAACCACCTTTCAACAAACAACAAAAGCAGCAGCTACTTGAACCTTGTGATTATTCAACATTTGACATCACATTGTTATACGCGCTATTACGTAATGTATCTACAATCCCATCGCATTCTACAGGATGGGGAAATGAACCAAGTCCAGAAGATAACAGTGTATCAGCAAACATTGAACGCCTTCGTGAAATAAGAAACAAATACTACGGCCATGCAGCGAATTGCTCTCTTTCAGACGATGATTTTGAACAAATATACACAAAAATTCATCAAATAGTGCAGCAACTTGAGGTTTACCTAGGAACCTCAACAATTCATCAAAATGAACTGTCCAATCTTAAAGGGTGTTCATTGGACCCATATATTGAAAAAATATACATCGACAGATTGCTGGCAGTTGACAAACTCGAAACAACGAATCGTGATTTACAAGGTTTGTAAAATGCATGTAATGAACATATCATAAACTTGGACAACATTAACGCACTTTGAATTTTTTTTTCGAAGTGTAGACCAATATATTTTTTTTTATATCATGACACTTATCGCACTCTGAAAAAATATTTATTTTAAACATTTAAATTCATTATTGTGTTTCTATATAAAATATTTATTGATGTTTCGTTTTCATTGAACCGATACAGCGATCCATTCTTTCAGCAAGGGAGATAATAGCATTAGATGGTATTGAAAAGGACGTTTCTCATGCGCTGATCTATATAATGGATGAGCTTTATTAGAGATCAGACACAAATGTATAGTTTTATGGAACAATTCTTTGAAGGGGATTATCGCACCTGCGTGGCCATTGAATAGAAAAACAAAAAAGATTCAATAGGGCACAGATACAGTTCATATTTCTTCCCTTTTCCAACTCTTTGGGTTATAAAGCGATTGTTCAAATGAATTTAAAACCACATAAAAATATAAACAAAGAATTTTAGATTCGTTTTTTTTCTTCTTAAGCAAGCTAGGAATGTATTAATAAACGTTAAAAACGTTGTTTAAACCAAGTTCATGAAGTCTTAATATAAGGTCGCTAGCTCTTGAATTTAATTCAGTCGTTATCTAAATATCAGTTTTTATGTTGAGTAAAGAAGATCTTTTAGAATCAAATTATGAAAACAAAATTATAAAATGGCTACTTACAATAATTTATTCATCTTTGAAATCTTATTTGTTTTTTCAAAAAAGGTATTTTTATACACAACAAAAATAATTAACGAAGAAGGATATGCTTATTGACATTTATATGTCCATGTTGAAATTTAAAGGCATTTGATTTAGATTTACCGCTTTAAAAAAATCGCATGCCTATACTTAAATACTTAGTCATGTGTCACATTATCTTCAAAGTAGGTAAATGGCAAATATCCATTCCTAAGGAATAAGGAATAATTTTACCACCAATTTTATCTGAAAGTAAAAAAATGACATTTTTTTCAAAGTGCGTTTATATCGTCAATATTTACGCATTTTGATTTTTCTTATTTTTTTAGTGCGTTAAGATTGTCCTAGATTTAATTCACTTTGAATTTTTTTTTCAAAGTGCGTTGTAACATAACGTTATTTACCCTTATTCAAACATAATTGTGACGTCAGAGTTCACGTCTGTTTTGTTTTGCCTTGCTCTTTAAAACCTGTCCTGATTATTAGAACTACGCATTTTTTAACCTTATAATCACCTCGTTCTCGCAGTTAAACATTTCATCTGGTTTTCAAAAGTTTTACTTTGAATTTTGCAATAATATGAGAACCCTATTTCAAATGTTTGGAATAGCATTGCGGTTCGATATTTACTGTCGCCGAAAAGTTCTGACAGATCAATATGCAAGAAAACCATTGTGACGTCACTCGAATGTATTGTTAAAGGGCGATAACTTATGTAATGGAATGTATATATCCGTGTACGTTTTGTTAGCAGTATATATTAAACATAGTTAGGAATTGTTTTTATTTTCAAATGTACAAAACTAGACCGTTTTAAAAGCATTACAATTTCGATAATCTGTTCTGTTGTTTTGATGTTGGATTTTTTTCAATATCGCATGGAATATGTTGGTTAATATTTTGGTAAATCTTGTGTTTCTGTTTCGGCAGTCAAGATTGTTTACAGGCGGCAAATGAAAAACGAGAAAATGAGATATTACAAATCTTGATAACTAATTCCCAAAGTATTGTAAATAATCATCAGTTAAACTCTTTATTAATAAACAGAAGAAAAGGAAATCTTTACGCCTGTATTATATTTTATATTATTTGTTGAATGTAAACGTATACATTGATTAAGTGGTATAAGGTAGTTTTAAATTGATATAATGAGCTTTGGTTATTATCATTTTTTATCATTTTTTTTAGGGAGAATAGATGTGTTGGAAAAAACAACAGTGCCGTTACATTTGATAGGTAAGCTTTTTATCGTTACAATTAATTTCTTTAAGAATTGTGAACAGAAAATCCAGGTGAGAAATACCATACACATGTATGGTGACACTGACAAAACTTTTAGGCCAGTTGAATCATTCAGGTGACATATTGCAATGGGTATTAGTCTAGTCGTGTCCGTCGTCATGTGTTAAACATTTAAAATTCTTTATAGTTCCTTCTAAATATCTGAAAGAAAAAACTGGAAACATGGTTGTGTAGATTATGAAGCTGTACTCCAAATATGTAAAATTTCAGGGTAGGGACTTCATTGTAGTTGTGCAGCTTTATTTGTACAGACAGTGCCTTTACATGTAATAGGGAAGTTTTTTTTATCGTTACAATTAATTTCTTTAAGAATTGCAAACATAAAATCCAGGTGAGAAGTACCATAAACATGTATAGTGACAGTGACAAAACTCTTAGAACAGCGGAATCATTCAGGTGACATATTGCAGTGGGTATCAGTCTAGTCGTGTCCGTCGTCATGTGTTGAAAATTGTAAATTCTTTATAGTTCATTCTAAATATCTGAAAGAAAAAGTGAAAACATGGTTCTGTAGATTATGAAGCTGTACTCCAAATATGTAAATTCCAGGGTAGGAACTTAACACAATGGTTTTCTAGGTGTACTCGCTTTGCTGAGGTACCGGGGAATAAAGGATTTTCAGGGACAGGAAATAAAACCAAAAAATAAAGTCAAAATATAATGTTTATTAATTTAGATTGCAAATGTCAAAAGGTGTAAATTCACAATAAAAACAGTTCTTAAAATTGACAAAGAAAAGAACATAAGATAAAAATATATTTACCTTCAAAAAAAAAATAAACATTAAAATAGGGCCGAAATATAATGTTTATCAATTTTGATTGCAAATGTCAAAAGGTGCCAATTTGCGTTTGTATTGTGATTTTATTTCGTCGGTAATTACAAAATCACGCCCATAAAGTTAATCCCTACACATAAAATATAATTGGTTATTTAAATACTTATGGGCGTGGATATAAGTGGAACGAACAGGTAACAATCATTATAATTAGCGTTAATAACCACTGTTCAAATTATGTAATTAAAACGCTCACAGGTGACAGGTAAGATGTCAAAACAGGTTGAATTATGTAATTAAAATACTAAGCGGTCCCGTGAAGCTTATTTAAATCTGCTCAGTCCGATTTTTTGTTATCCCAGTATTATTTTTTTCCCATACAAACAAATTATCTTAGAAAGTTATGGACTATTTACACGAAAAGCTATTTACACGAACAAAATCGGTCTCCTTTCAAAGTTAAAAATATTCAAAGTAAATAAAAATAATTTCTTTTTGGGCAAACGAAAAAACAGACCAAAGTGCATCACGGGAATTATTAGAAAAGGAAACCGTTTGGTTTCGTCCCCCGAATGATTGGGGTAATTCCAACCCGCATGCTATGCATCGATTGTAAAGAAACCAAACATCAGAAATATTAGCGAACAAAACGTATACATGTTTATCTGTAGCTTGTCTGATTATTTCGACCTTTATTTAATGCGATGTCTAAGTCGTAATACAACCATACCCGTCTCGTCGTCAGGGGTAAAATTTAACATGAAACGAAATAACGCGGTATCCCTTTATGTCGTTTGTTTGTTAGCAAATTTTGTACGTATTTTTCTTCATTGAAATTTGGCTTAATTGACTAGAAAAAACTACTGCAGTGTCTATTATTTTACATATACTTGGCATAACCATCGTTTAAGAGCGTGCAATAAATTTGATATAAAATCAAGCAGCTTTAACAATTGACGTTAATTTGTGATTTTCAGAAATAAGTATTTAAAGATTTCGAAAAGTAATATTAGCTCATTATTAAGTAAAATCATTATTGCGACATTTGAATATTTTACTTTTTTTCCGAATCTTTTTCATTTTAAAAACGTATGTACGAAATAATTTATCTACAAATTTAGAACATACTCTATTAAAATAGCATTTGATATGAATGATATATACACAAAATATACAGGGTAAGTGATATAAAAGAATATAAACAAAATATAAATATATCCACGGAGCATACAATCCTGTGACAGTTGTGCAGTTTTAGTGTACAGACGGTTGATAAATATGTTAACTTTGTCTGTTGAGTAAATACTTACTGCATATATAGGGGAAAAACCCAGATAATTGTTTATATAATGTCAAAATGTAGTTTATGAGATTAGATCATATATGTTGTGCTCACTTCGTTATTACTTCACAATTCATTTAAGTTATCTTTTCCTGTACGTTTTAGGATTTGCGTTGGAAAAAAAGTATTGACATTAATAACATTAAATAATTTTAAAAGTTATTCTGACACATTTTTTAACCATTCATTAATCACCGTTTTAAGATGAACTACCGGCACTCCTGATACAGCCAATTCGTCGGACAAGGAAGAACTCAGACTAATTATCTAAGGAAATGGCATTATAAACATTGGAGTTAAGGGGAAATTGATCTCATAACGGTTCATTGTTCCATGATGTTATAATGAAACAACAATAGAAGAAACAATATTTAAGATTTTATAATAATTAGATGATATCCAACACAAGCGCGGGGATTAACACTTAATACATTAATATGATACAATGCTTAGTATGTTGAACCATATTTTCAGCCTTGATAAATCCCTGAGACTGCTGTTCAAATTTGGATGATTTTTAAATTTACACACGTACATGATCGGTCATCAGAATAAGCATCGTAAAGCAAAGCTATGAGTAATGCATCAACTCCTTCGGCGCATTCCAAACGGCAGATATACCATTTACTGACTAAGTACATCACTGGCTATCTAGTTACCAAAACATTTACAAAAGTCGCTTAAACATACTATTCTGTGTCGACATATCAACTTTTTTCGTCCACGATCGCATCTCCTTGGATGGTTATGTCCAGTTGCATATTCCAGCGATCTCACATAAAAACTAGATTTATTAGGAGTTTTTCTGCACAGTGAATAATATCACAAGCTATCGCATGTATTTTCCTTTCGTTTTCAATTCAGCCGGTTTTGATTTTAACTCACTATTTGTGTTTAATACATTAAGTTTAGCTGAATAGCTCTGCGTCAGCTGTAGGCGCATCCATTTTGAATATTGTTGCTGTTGGTGTCTTGTATTCGTACGCAACGCTTCATTTACATTATTTACAAAAGTTTTTCGGTCATTTTTTTCTTTGATGCGTCGATCAATAGAAAAATTGTTATCTTCATTTCTTAAATCAATATATTAAACTCCTAAGGCTTCATGTGCAGAAAACACTAGTACTACAATTACATGTATGTTGGGTATGTTCTGACCAGGGCCACGGAATGATAAAAAAATTGGTACTTTTTTTTAACTTATTAGGAAATTTATTTTCGGGTAAATTATATAATTAGTAAATTCAATTCAAAATCAACGCAAACTCTCTCTCTCTCTCTATCTCATTATCATTTTGTTTTTATTTCTAAATATCTATATAACCTCCTACATCGATAGAAAACACATTTACATGTTCTGACCATGGCGGCGGATTTTTGTTCACTAGCAATTGAAAAAATTATCGTTCATATTCTCAACTTTGCAGTAAAAAGGGGTTATGAAAATCAGATATCACTGAAATTGATTATGAGAATTAACCATCAGTTTAAATTCAATTTAAGAGCCCACCCTTTTTAAACCTTTATTTTGCTATTAATGGGAAATTAGAAAAGGTATAACCAAGAACTGGGTTAAAAACAAAAACGTGCTCTATCCTAACATGGCTGCTTATAAATTCTACATTCTGACTGATTTACTGGTTTAAGTGTACACCTATATGTTTAGATATGTAAAATAAAATGCTTAACATCATGGGCCGCGTTTGATCTTAGTTTGTATTATATTGTTAGTTTTTTTTTGTTTTTCACTAAGAATCATTCGATTCATATATTTAAAATAGAGTACATATATATGTAGACAATTTTACTCTATAAATCACTCTATATTGTATGTTTTATATCTGTTTTTGAAACGTTAGGGAGTAGCGATCATTATTTAAGTATCCATAAATTATTAACTAAAACACATGATTTCTAAAGTTACAATAACAGTGTGTCTTGAAATTTAGCTCTGTTGAGTGGAAAGATTGATTATAGTTCAAAATATAACACATGTGATTTCAATTGTCGAACTAAGAAAATAATATTGAACAAGGGCACCGCTTAGCGACATGAGTTATTGTGTGAGGCATGCATTTTTAGGAATATATAGTTATGTAAATAAGGAGACAACATTCTACCAACCCTCCATTACTACAAAAACTACTTTTCTTTACCAATACTAGATCTAAATCCAAAACAAAATATCAAGTTGTTGATTTTAACTGCTTACTTTCACTTTGGTTCCGCAGAAAAGAAGCGGAATAAGTAATTGTCAAGTCGTACATAAAATATGTTTAGCTGTTTTTTAACGAAAAAAGTGTGAAGCAAAGTTATATTATTCATTTTAATTTTATCTGGTTTATTTCTTTCTTTAACGTATGAACTTTGTTTACTAATTGATATTAACTCCTCATCTCTGACCTAAATTGTATTTGTTATGAAACATAGTGAGGAGTTATTTCAAAGAGAGGAGTTGATTTTATTATTAGGAGTGAATTATGCACGTGATTGAGGAGTTATTTTAGAGACGTTATATATAAAGGGAGATTGGCTGAAGTTCAGTGCGGGTGGTTTTATTTAGCAGAGTAGTAGGTTAGAATTGCACAAGTTTTGAATGATTTATACATATGTTTCTTGGATTATTACCTTTTATTAAAATTGTGAGAACAACGCTGACTTATTCTTTAAAAAGGAGAAACGTTGAGAAAATAGAAACGCTACAAGTGGTGGCAGCGGTGGGATTCAATTTTAATATTGGTAATTATGGATTAAAGTGAAAATCTTTAAATTATTTGATTAACTTTTGACGTGTGGAATTATTATTATTTTTGGAGGGATTTATTAATGCATAGTGCATAGTGATGGATTATCAAGGACGACAAAGATTTGTGAACTATTATGACATTGTAGAAAATGGAAATCTTATTCTCCTTGGACAAATTAACGTAAGTGACCGACGAGAGTGTCCCAATTGTTTTGTTATGTTCAAGAACAACGAGAATCGTCACTACATTATTACAGCAATCGGAAAGAAAAGTGAATTTTACAAATGTCCGTTCTGTGGCTGCAGAATTAAAGCATTTACAGAAACACGTGTGGCGTACCGATAAACTTTCTGTGAATTCTTTCTAGATTTAGTTGTTTGAATAGTAGTAGAACTTAGCAAGCTGGATATTTTTGTAAGTGCTGTTTTAGTGACACATGTTGTTTTACTTTGTTTGTTGCATATGCAACCAGAAAATAGTGACATGATGACTACGCCTCGAGGAACAACAAATATTCCGCAATCTTCACCGCGTACTGCCGTGCGTCGGAACTTGTTAACGGAATTCAATGAAGTTGATTCTCCTGTGTGTCCGATGTACAGAGAAGATTTGAATACCCCCTGTGTAGAAACAGAACTAGCAACAACCGAAGGTACCGCATATGTGAGCAATTCAACAGGATGGGGACAACTAATAGGATTTTGGTTCGGAGTGATTCCTATCTTTACAACTCTGTTGTATGTTGCCTACCAGTTCTTTCCTGGAGGAATAGTAATGTGGGCTACACGAGAACTGATCATTGTGTTAATGTTTGCGATTACTTTTGTGATATTAATTAGTGTAGTGTATAAATGCTGGAAATCAACTGGAAGATCAGGTGGAGGATATCGACAACGTTCCGTGCGGGGTGCGACTCCAAGAGGTAGAAGTGATTTTCCGGCAACTCCAGAAGTTACTAACCAGACTGAAAGTAGTGTCAACATTCCAGTCAAAAGGACATTTTCCGGAGATGGATCGACTACCTGGACTGAATTCTTCAGATATTTTGAGAACGTTGCTAATTTAAATCAGTGGACTGTACAAAGAAAGAGGGGTGTGCTGTTAACTACTTTACGTGGCCAAGCAGAGACATATGCTTATGGACTTCCAGACAACACCATGGGAAATTATCAGCATTTGACAGAAGCTTTAAATCAGAGATTTGGATATACAGCTCTGAAGGATAGTTACATTGCTGAAGCAAAATTACGCCGAAAACACGTTAATGAGACATTTAGAGATTATGGACAAGCGATTGAAGATTTATTCAGAAGAGCTTATCCTGGAAACAGAGCATGCGTCGATGAAAACAGTTTAAAAACGTTTCTGGATAACTGTTCTGAAAATGAGGAGTTCCGAATGTCAGTTAAGAGGACGAGGCCGAAAACAATTCAGGAGGCAGTTACATCAGCCATGCAAGAAGAGTGTATTCGGTTAGGCGAGGAACGGTCATTGAAAAATTCTAAGACAGTTAGAAGGGATATCTACACAGTCAACCCAAAACAACTATCCCGTGGAATTGATAAAAGTTATCAAAATGGAAAGAATTATAACACCAGAAAGAGATGTTATACCTGTGGATCATTAAGTCATTTGAGAAATCAATGTCCTAGTACAAATTCATTTGCAAGGAGGGAGAATGGCGGAGCAGTTCCCCAGGGAAAAGACGCGCCGCCGAGGCAGTAGGCCATGCGTCGGACGGCTACATAGACTGGCCTGGTGCTAATTCTGATAACGATTCTTCATCTTCTAATTATCAAAGAACCACAACTAATGACAAACTCGTTGATGATGAAAATGGAAGATATGTGACAGAAGAATCTGAAGATTTCCCATCTTGTTATAAAATAAATGCAAGTAAAAACAAGAGAGGATTCTACGTTGATGGACTGATACAAGGTACATTTGTTACGTGGAAGGTAGACACTGGAGCGAAAAATACCTTCATAACAGAAGATATATTTAATAAAATTCCTCCAGAAAATCGACCAGTGCTGGAGCCAGCTAGAAAGAAGTTTGTGACTGCAAGTGGCCAAGATTTATATGTACTAGGAACAGCGCATATGACGTTAAACTTTGATGATTTTGAAACGGATTTAAGGGTATTCGTTGGTAGAGTTTCTCAGAATTTATTAGGAGCAGATTTTTATTCATATTTTAGATGTAATTGGGATCATGAGAATGGGGGATTGTTTGTTAAAGTTCCTGGTAATAATGCTTGTCTTAGACGTACCAACTGGATAATAGCAAGTCAGGACATTTCTGTGCCACCAGGACACGAAGTTGTTATCCAAACGGAATTCACTTACCCGGAGAACAGTGAAGGAATACCAGTTGTGTTATCAGAGTTTCTGCATAAACATAAGTTGCTGGTTGCAAGAACTCTGTTAAACGCAAGAACATTTAACGGATATTTAAGATTGTTTAATCTGGGAAGAGCAGTAGTGACAGTAAAACGCAATGCTAGAATAGCAATATTTTCTCCTGTTATTAAAGTTTCTAATAGTGAACGCCTGAATTCAGAGGAAGTTTATTTAGTGGAGGAAAAGAATCCAAAGGAATTACCTGCTCATTTAATTCCTGTGTATGAAAAAGGTCGGATTTACCTCTCTGATCAAGAGGCAAGTTTATTTAAGAAGTTTCTGCAGAAACGCGTTGCTACATTTGCTGATCCTAATGGACGCTTAGGACAGACAACTTTAGGAGAACATCATATTGTTCTGAATGACGAACGACCTTTTAAGGAGGCATCGCGGAACATGCCTTTATTTAAGCGTGATATTCTGAATAATGAGATTCAGAAATTGGAGGACTTGGGAATAATAGAAAAATCCCATAGTCCGTGGTCATCTCAGCTTGTTTTGGTGCAAAAGAAAGACAAAACATGGCGCGTATGTGTGGATTATCGGAGACTCAATTCGAGAACGATAAAGGACGCATATCCAATACCAAGAATAGATGACAACTTGGACGCTTTAGTTGGATCGATGTGGTTTACCTCCCTAGACTTAAACATGGCGTATCATCAAGTACCGATGTCGGAGAGAGATAAGGAGAAAACAGCATTTGCGACTCCCAGAGGAGGACTTTACCAATATAGCGTTATGCCGTTTGGGTTGTGCAACGCACCGGCGACATTCCAAAGGATAATAGAAAAAGCTCTTTGTGGATTACAGTGGAACATTGCTGTTTTATATCTTGATGACATTATTGTGTTTGGAAAAAGTTTTCAAGAACATTTAGAAAATCTTAATCAAGTTTGTGACAGACTGGACTCAGCAAACCTAAAATTAAAGCCATCGAAATGCTTTTTCTTCAGACAGGAAGTAGAATTTCTGGGACATGTAGTTTCAAGATATGGTGTGCACACAGACCCGAAGAAAATAGAAGCAATTAGGAACATACGAATTCCTAAAAACGTAACAGATTTACGAAGATTTTTAGGAATTATGTCATATTACCGGAAGTTTGTCAAAGGATTTGCAGAAACAGCTAAGTGCCTTCATGCTTTAACTAAGAAAAATGGAGTATGGAACTGGACGCCGGAATGTGATCATGCTTTTCACGAACTTCGAGATAAGCTTATACATTCTCCTATACTTGGATATCCAGATGTAGATGGTGGACCATTTGTGCTAGATACAGATGCTAGTAATGATGCGATTGGTTGTGTTTTGTCACAAATTCAAAATGGTGAAGAAAAAGTGATGCAGTATGCCAGCCGAACTTTGAATTCCCATGAGAAAAACTACTGTGTAACGAGAAAGGAAATGTTGGCTGTTGTTTTTTTTATAAAACATTTTAAACATTATCTTCTTGGACGGGAATTTATCTTACGTACTGATCACGGTTCCTTAACCTGGTTACATAGGTTTAGAGATCCAGATGGCCAAGTCTGTCGGTGGTTACAGCAGTTATCGGCGTTTGATTTCAAAATTATTCACCGACCGGGAAAACGTCACAGTAATGCAGACGCTTTATTGCGTTTACCGTCAAATTATGCAAACGACAGTGAAGAAGTTTGTAGACAGTGCAATCGAAAATTAAGTGACATTTATGATGGAAAGCAGCAATCGCATATACACGAACTAAGGAAAGATATCAGTGAAAGTGGAATATGTGACCAAGAAAATATAATTTGTAATATTGTGAATTTATTTAGTGAGGACCATTGTTCTGAAGTAAAAAGCAAGAAGAAAGGACGCACGGAAAATAGACCAAAGCGAGCCATAAGTGTTGAGATGCCAGTAAACGAGTTATCGTACGAGAACATACGTAAGGCACAAGAGAATGATGACGGAATATTTCCTATTTTAAAGTTGCTTAAAATGGGAAAAGACAAACCCTCGTACCAGGACATTTCACATTTACACCCAGAGTGTAAATTTTGGCATGCACGTTGGGAATTGTTACGAATTCATAATGATGTTTTGTGTATTCTTTGGACAGAAAAAGATGAAAATAGACTGCGTATTTGTACTCCGAATAGACTTCGCGAGGATGTAATGTGGTATTTACACGATGCGCCTACCTCAGGACATATGGGAATTTACAGAACGCAGCAAAGAGCTTCATTTTCATCATATTATTGGCCGGGGATGAGACAAACTGTTCGTGATTATGTGAAGTCCTGTGAAGTATGTGAAGAACGGAAAAATCCTGGAAGAAAAAGACGACATTATATGGAAACCTATACCGTTGGTGGAAAATTTGAAAGAGTTGCAGCAGATATAGCAGGACCATTTCCTAAAACCGCAAATGATAATGTGTACATTTTAGTTATATCGGATTATTTCAGTAAATTTGCGGAAATATTTCCGATACCAAATATGGAAGCAAAAACGATAGCTAATGTATTTTTCCGGGGCTGGATAAAAAGATACGGATGCCCATACGAATTTCACAGTGATCAAGGTGTACAGTTTGAAAGTTTAGTATTTAAACATTTGTGCTCTATGTTTGACATAGCGAAAACAAGAACAACTGCATTCCATCCAAGATCTGACGGAATGGTAGAACGACTCAATCGAACAATTAAAGATATGTTGTCTAAGTATATAAATGTGAAACAAACTGACTGGGACGATTATATTGATTGTGTTGTGATGGCATATAACTCATCAGTTCACGAAACGACTGGAATTACGCCTTTTCGCATGATGTTTGGTTCGGAGATGACTATACCCGTAGATTTACAAACGGAATCTCTGGAAATCGGAAAAGGAGAGAAAATATCGGAAACAAAATATGTGAAAAATTTGTGCAAAAATTTGGAGCTTGTACATAAATTCGCTAGAGAGAGAACTTCGGGAGCAGTGTGCAGACAAAAGAGACATTATGATAAAACAGCTGTGCGGAAAACTTATAACGAAGGTGATATTGTACGGAGATTTCAGCCCAAACAAATTGTTGGCACAAAACTTAAATTAGCTCGAAACTGGACTGGACCATGGATTATTACGAAAAAATTAAGTGATGTGTTGTTTGAAATTAAACATTCGAGAAAATCTAATCCCGTCATTGTCCATGCTGACAATATAAAATCATTCCAGATACGAAAAACAGCAGAGTTAAAACTGAAACACCTCCTCAAATTCAAAGAGATGCCGAGCAAAACTGTCAACACGCCTGAGCTGGATCCCTCCTCAAATTCAAAAGATGCCGCCGAAACACCGCGCGTGGGAAAAGCTAACGCGCCAAAGACAAACCCGAAGTTGTGTATTCCAATTCAAGATCCTCCTCGAACTGACCAACCACGTGATCAACAGACCGTGGGTATGCCTAAGAAAACTATGCGGGGAAGAGTCATTCGCAAGCCAAAAAGATATTATGAAGACTATATTATGTGATAAATGTGGAATTGTTTTTACCAGATTGGATAATTTTAAAAGACATTTCAACCATCAACACAAAGAAAATGTAAACTTATTTCAGTGCATGTTTTGTGATAAAGTTTTTAAGCGAAGAGAAAATCTGCGTAGACATTTTCACAATAGACATTATGATTACGATGAACAGCTGATAAATGATTTTGATTTGTGTTTTTGAACTGTTTATTCCAAAAATCATGGATTTTAACCACAGAATTATTAAAAACCCGGATTACAGTGACATTTCGTCAGATGAGAATGAAGATGACTTTAATCAAGATAGTGACACTATTGCTTATTCTAACGATGAAAAATCTATGGATTTCATCATGATATCAGATGAAGAAGAAGACGATCAGCAGGAAGTGTACGAAGATACTCGTGAGGTTGTTGTGACACGATCAGTCGAACTAAGTATGACCAGTGTTTCGGTTATAAAAGATGGTGAGGTGATCAATGAACAAAGAACGATGGACATTAATGTTTGCGAAAACTTAGATAGAGAAAGTGCGAACATTTTAGCGCAAAGAACTTTGGAGGAAATATCAATTTTCCTAGCGGAACTAAAGAGACGGAATTCAAATCCCGAGTGACATTTTGTATATATGTATATATATTAGACTATTTTTAGTAATTGTATAATATTTTGTTTTGTTTTGTTTATCAATGTTTATTATTGTTTTGTCGGAGTCAAAACTTGTGCAGGGGGGAGTGAAGCAAAGTTATATTATTCATTTTAATTTTATCTGGTTTATTTCTTTCTTTAACGTATGAACTTTGTTTACTAATTGATATTAACTCCTCATCTCTGACCTAAATTGTATTTGTTATGAAACATAGTGAGGAGTTATTTCAAAGAGAGGAGTTGATTTTATTATTAGGAGTGAATTATGCACGTGATTGAGGAGTTATTTTAGAGACGTTATATATAAAGGGAGATTGGCTGAAGTTCAGTGCGGGTGGTTTTATTTAGCAGAGTAGTAGGTTAGAATTGCACAAGTTTTGAATGATTTATACATATGTTTCTTGGATTATTACCTTTTATTAAAATTGTGAGAACAACGCTGACTTATTCTTTAAAAAGGAGAAACGTTGAGAAAATAGAAACGCTACAAGTGCTCAACTAATTGACTTGAAAATAGATAGGATTTGTCCTTTTACCATGACAAATAAGTGTACGAAGTTTTATAAATATCCGTGCAAGTGTTTTCTTTTAAACGTGCTTCCCAGCTTAACACACTGTATACATGTACACAAGCACACGCACAGCAGCGATGTTACAAGTTGCGCGATGGGATAAAAAAACACCCAGTCAAATCTTACACAGGGGATTTTGGGGGCATACACAGGGGGGTACAGTGGCTTACAGGGCATGACAGGGGTGACAGTGGCACACATGGGGTGTGTACTAAGGCTGACAGGGGATTACAGGGTGTACACGGGCTAACATTGGGTGCACAGTCAGGAGATGACAGGGAAAACACAGGGGGTGACAGGGGAAGACATTTTCATACGGACAGGGTTTTTTTTTTTAGAGCCAGTAGTAGATTGTGTATCATTTTTTTAAGCGAGTAACAGTTTATTAGCATTTTTTATCCAAAAATTAAAAAAAAATATTTACAATTTTTGTTTTGATTTTCATATGTTTTTTTTTACCAAAAATATTACTAAGTTTATATGGTCATCTTTGAAATGTATTTAAAGATGAATGATAACTGTATTATGCATAATTGATACCAAATACTTAGCCTGTTCAAAGCTTAAACGGTGTTTCTTGTTTCTGTCAAAAAATACAAAAATGATATAAAACAAGCATTCTGAGAGTATTGCATAAGCAATACACGTCCCCTACCGGTAACCCCTTTGATTGGGAATGGCAAAAGTTTTAGACCCTGTATATTAAATATTCCCTATCATAAATGTAGTAATTGTATAGTATAAAAAAACATGAAAAATTATTATAATAAACAGCAAACAATCTCAGAAATTCATTAAAAAAATACAATTTGAAGCAAAGCAAATTCAGAAGTCTAGTCTATCATTCAACAGCCCAAACCCGATAACGAACCCGATTGTAATAATGATAAAACCCTGCCGTTAAAATTTACACAATACTTGACATCATTTTACAGAACTTATTTGTTTGTTATTAGACATGATAAATGTAATGATACAAATAATGCACGATGTTATTTATTATTTTACTGACCACATAATGTCCTCGTTCATTTAGTACACACCGAGCCCGATAATTAAAAAAATTGGAGTGAAAAAAATTAAATTTCTTGAAATTGTGTTGACCAGACGCTACAAAAGTATAAACTTGGTCTGCTGTTTGATATTTTGAAGCTGCTCAGCAACTTTCACATCATTCTTCAAACGCATGCAGAAAAAAAAACAACGGAAAACTGAAGTGGGACAGACAGACGGACAGACAGACAGACGGACTGACGGACGCAGAGGAAAGCTATAGTCCCCTCCGGTGAAACCGGTAGGGGACTAATAACTTTAACCGAACTGAACTGAATAACTATAGGTGTCATTTTTGTATAATCATTTCTCAAAAATGATTCTTCATCAATTCCTTAAATAGTGCATAGGTGTGTCAAGCCACCTTAACCCTTCTACAAATAATTTAAAATTTTATGGCTCAAGAGATAAACTAAATACATGGGTACGATATGCATACAGCTTTCTACCTAACATGTGAAAGTCATGGCTTGGTGAGGGGTTCAGCCGCTAGTCCTGGACTAATACTACCTTATAGTGAAAATGTATTAAATCTTAGAATATCTTGTTCTCTTTATCCACAACAGGGATTGATAAAGTACATGTATAGTCATGCGCGAATCTAGGGGTGTGGGGGGGGGGGGGTCCGGACTCCCCTGTAAAATTCAAATTTCTTTAAATTACATTATAAAAATAACAAAAATATGCCTCGGACACCCCCTGGCAAACTCAAATAACCGTTGGAATCCCCCGCCTCCTGGAAAAATTTTCTGGATCCGCGCATGATGGTTAAAATATTCATAAAACCTTCTACCTTAATTGTGAAATCCATGACCACTGGCTCAGGGGTTCAGTGTGCATGTGGCCAATATGACCACAAAAGTGAAATTACTGCATTTTTCAACAATTTTCTTTGTAATTTCACAGTCGTGCGAGATAATCTGTATTGTTATTTGTTCATATTAGAGTATTTGTTTACTGTTTTTAAATTGCACATGTATAATTAACTACTGACGAAGGTATAACAGGTTTTTTTTTTATCAAACGGTCACAATGTTTGGTACCTGGAGCGAAAATAAAACTATTTTATCTTCTTCCACTTCTTGCTCTTCAAATGCCCCAAAAATAGACCAATTGACAGGACCATTTAAGGGATGTTTTACTAAGGAGGCCGCCAGGGCATGTAGGCCTCTTGTGTTATTCTTTACAACTTTTTTCAGACACGATCATATTCTATCTTGATTCATACAAACTCGTTACTCATGCGTTGCTACCAAAGCGACTGTTTGTCGTAACTATCAGTATAATCAAGAGTATACTCAATCTGCCCTACATTGTTTTTTTTTATTAATGTTTCTCTACCTTGCATTTCACCTTAAACATATTTTTATCTATTTTTTTTTAAACTCAAGATTTACAATTTGATAACTCGTAATTTAAAAACACAAATATTATTTTTAGGGTATTGGAACAGGCAAATTTCTAAATGGAAAGATGACGACAAAATGTTTTTAGAAACGCATAACTTTACAGCAATGCTAAAAAAAGTTAGAGACCAACCGTACGTGACATTCGTTGGAGCTACGGGTTCAGGTAAAACGGCAACAGCTCATCACATCGCCCTAATACTGCAACGGGAAGGGTACCAATGCTTACCAATAACCGAATCAAGCAAAATTGAGGAATATTGTGATCCAGAAAATAAACAAGTGTTTGTTATAGATGATGTGGTAGGCTCTTTGGGGTTTGATTGGAGTTCTTTTTCTACTTTGACAAAATATAAAGAAACACTTATCAATCCGTCAATGCCAAAAACAAAAGTTCTTATGACGTGTCGAGAAGTCGTGTATAGAAATAAACAAGCATCAAACTCTTTTTTAACTAAAGAGGAAAATGTAGTTTTACTACAAAGTACGGAAAATGCCTTAAATGAAAACGACAAACGTGAATTACTGTCACGGTATCAGTTAGGAAAAGATTTCCTATGCAAAGTTGAGCTGGGATCAACATCACCTATGTTTCCATTGTTATGCAAGCTCTTTTCAAAAAACGACGAGTATAGTGGATACGGTCGATTATTTTTTACATCACCCGTCCCTTATATATTAAAAGCTTTAGATGAAATGAAAGCGGGAAGCGTGATCCATTATGCGTCATTGGTTTTGTTGATGGCTTGGCAAGGCCCACTCTCGATAGATTCGTTAGAAGATTCAAAAAGTTCTGAAAAAAAAGATTTTGAGGAGAAAAAATGTGAATTTCTAAAGGCATGTGAAGTTAGCAGTTTGACAGAGAACTTTATATTCGTGAATGCTTTGTCAGAAATGGAAGGAACATACACCGTAAAGAATGACAAACAAATCAATTTTATTCACGATTCCATGTTTGAAATTATAGCATATCATTTCGGTCGACATTTTCCAGAGGTGATTTTGGAGAACTTGAATAATGATTATATTGCAAATTATATCCAGATAGACACGAGCAACAGTAGAAAAAGGAAAAGAGAAAGCGAAGAAGAAACAGATCAAACCGTTAAAGGCAACCATTTAGTTACGGAACAAAAATCTGTTAATGATTTGTGTATAAAGTTGAAGGAGTCACTATGCCCAATGCTTGCTAAACATTGGTATAGTGCCGCATTAGCGAGGGATTTGTTTGCAGCTTTTGGAAATGTATCTCTGAAACACCGATATGTATTTCAGCCTTTCATAAGGATGATTGAAGACCATCCGTATGACATGCTTCATTACATATTTCTTGAGAGCTTGGAAAATGATAATTTTGTGTATATCACAGTCTATGGTTCCCTTTTAAAGAATATGAAACCGAATCATGCACATGCTTTGTTAACTGGGTCCATGAGTATCAATAAAGGTGTTCTTTTCGGCATTAAGGGGGTCAGCTTTGTTATTTACTATGGACATCACCAAATTCTTCAGTGCATAATAGATCGAGTTATCAAAGAGAAAGAAAACCTCGATGATCTTTTTGAAAATGAATATACAGAAGGATTTGAAATGGATGATAATGATGAAGATTGTGAAGATCCAGACAGTAACACAAATGTAACAGACAGAGATTGTGATACCGATAGCAATTTAGAAAATACCTTTTACTTGAAACAAGTTTCAATGGAACAAATCCGGCTGGTTTGTCTTGGATGTCATAGCGGTGATCTAACCACTGTGCAGATATTGCTAAGACATGTTGATATAAATGCACTAAACATTACAGACAATACATATAAAGAAAACAATCCATTGGCTATAGCAATAAAGCTTGGTCATTTGAAAATCGCAATGGAATTACTAAAAATTAAGGCTGATGTTGATTCGAACATTTTCGAATATTCACCACTTATTGGTGCTTGCAAATATGGACACATTAGTATAGTTGAGGAGTTGATAAAGAATGAAACTGATGTTAATTTAAAATGTAAGAGTCTGAAAGGAGGTTGCATAACACCACTTATAATGGCATGTCAAAGAGGACAACTTCGTGTAGTTGAAGAGCTAATAAAATCAGGAGCCGATGTCAATCTAGCTGGAAAAGAAACACCTCTTACAGCCGCATGTCTGAACGGAAATTTAGATATTGTTGAAATCCTTCTTGCAGCGAAAGCTGATATTAATTTAGGAAATGAAGAGAAGAAAACACCCCTTGAAATAGCGCGTGAAAGAGGACATTTAGACGTAATAAACAGGTTAACAGAAGTACACTAACTTACTCACGGATAATTGTGTACATAATCGCAAATATTACCCGTTTATGTAAAGTTATGTGATGTGCTACATTCAGACGCTAAAAGCAAATAATATCGAACTTAATGGACGATAAAATTTACAAGTCACGGTTACAAATAATGGGAATGAGACGTGATTCTATGAATGTAAGCTGTAGTTTAAGGAACGTTTTTTTAACAAAGGTGTGTCTTGTTACGTAAATTTTCAAATGTACACGTTAAAAAACGTGGTAGGTTTAAGAACAAGCGTTATATTTTTAGTCAATAATGTATGTTCTGTTATATATATTAGCATTTTTTCGAACATGGAAATCTTTTTTTTGGTCAGATTTTGTTTAAAAAAAAGACTTACCTGCACAACAATTTTTACATTATTTACATTCAATGTCTATTTAACCGGGTTTTTCAATGGAAAAATTCGGTTATTAAAATTGTGAAAATGGCAGGCGGGCGGATAACTACTCCTACAGTTTTCAAGAAATAATGTTGTTCTTTTGAAGATATTTGTACATATATCAATGTATAATTGTGCATATATTTCTAGGATTTAGATTTTTGATAATTTATAAAAAAAAAAAAAAATACCAGCTTTTAAACTTTAAAAATATTGCATATACAGTACCTCTATTGTACAATTAACTCCTACAGTTTTCACGATAGGAAGCTGTTCTTTTGCAGATCAATTGTACATATATAAGAGTTGTGAATATTGCTCGGATTTTTATTTCTGATCATTTATGTAAAATATACCAGCTGTTTAACTTAGTCGTTTTCTCGCAGAATATTACATATATGGTATCCATATTGTACGGATAACTCCTCCTGCATTGTTTAAGATAGGAGAGTGTTGTTTTGCAAATCAATTCAACAAATATTACAAATGTGCATATTGCTATGATTTGTGATAATTCATGAAAAAATTACCAACTGTTGAACTTAGTAAATTTTTTGCAAAATATTGCATACATGTTTATTTTAAGAAAAAAGTTCATTTTCTATTATACAAATTAGCATTTCTTCAAACTAAGAAAATATATTTTTTTGTGTCAACTTTTATTAAAAAGAACCCCACATGCACAACAGTTTTTACATGTCTTTACATTCAATATACCGTATATCAGATTTTTTCTGCGTCATGATTTTTCCGCGAGTCAGAGCCTAAAACGGTATATAATATTTACGCGAATCAAATGTTCACTATTTCAAAGTCACATTGTAAATATAATTCAGAATTGTTTTAACCTGTGAGGTAAGAGGTGAAAAGTATCTAAATTGTCGCCTTTTGTAATGAAAAATTCGGATAATGAAACCATTTACACGATTTCCTTAATGTGAAATAATTACCGATAATTATTTTCAGAGACGCAAACGGTCATAAATAAATAGATCCTGTACCTTAAGATATACCAGTAGCTCAGATATAATTAGAGATCGGTTTACACAAGAAGAACGACCGTTTTGAATAGCTTATCAATAGATTATTAAATAAACAACAAGGCTTACAAATCTATTACCTAGCGCTTGTCCTTCGATCCCGCAATTTGTACCTCTTACTAAACTAAACTAACTAAACATAGTTCACCGGACTTTTACTTACCTGTTTACTTTAACAGGAAAAAGAGAACTCTATTACAAAAACAAAACTCTGATCAAATTTACGCTGATTTATTTTCCGCGATTCGGAAATCGTCGCGTACACGCGGAAAAAACCTGATATACGGTATTTTCAAATAATTTTTTCACTGAAAATCTCGACGTTCAATGTTCAATAAAACAAGTCATATTAAATCAGACGTATGAGTACATTATAAATTCATACAGCGATTACTATTGTGAGATTAAATCAGACCGTCAAATTAACCAGCTGTTTAGATATGTATTTTTAACAAACCATAATTTTATATATTCTATCCAGGCTGTGTATGGACACTACATATTAAACGGCACAAGCGCACTAGATATCATATTGTATAGCTGTCTAAACAACGAGGGTTGTTCGGAAATTATTGAAACATTTACTTTTTACTTGAAATTTTATCAAATCAGAATGAACGTAAAGAAAGAAATATTTTGTGATATTACTTTGCTCAATTATTTGTTTAGGTTTCTTCAATGCTGATGCCAAGTTCTACGCAAACTTGTCAGTGAGAAAGAGAAATATTTGTGTTGTCGCAATAGTTTCTGAACAACCCTCGTAATATTCAAATCCATGACAAAGACAGTCTATGATCGCGTTTAAGCGACAAATGAATACAATAATACTCGATACTCATAAATTAATAAATATCCATTGATTGATTGTTTTTCGGTATTAATGCTCAATATTTTTTTTAATACACAGTCCGGTGTGTTAAAAAACATACAGTATCCAAAAGATAAACAATTACTACCTAAATATATAATGACCATACCAGTTAATATATGTATAAAATATGTTTTGAAATAGTTTCCAACATTGCAATTGCAGGTGGAAAAATTTCAAACGCATATTTTAAATCTAAAATTAATGACGTTATTTACATGCATTAACGTTACTTCAAAACTGTTTACTAACACTTAATAAAATACGATATAAGTTATATATCAACATATTTTTATATTCGAGAAAATAACTATGCTTATGTAATGCTATATATAAGAAAAGAGGACACACATATAGAACTCAAAAAGAGATTGAACATTTTATTTTCACATGTGTCTTGTTATTGTTTTATAATAATTGTTTTTTGTGTAAACGATAGTCTTAGTTTTATTTTATCTTATTTTATCACAGTAGTTGAATTTTTGAAAACACTAAATGTATTCTCTTGTTATTATATGAAAATATTTTACTTAGTTATTTAAATCTGAACAGCTAAATGTCACTGCTTGTTAGAAGATTGTTTTATCTTTTAGAACCGTGAACTGTGTAAAATCAAATGACTTTTTCTCTTTCTTTTCAATTTTACATTCCAAGGAATCATTATTACATCGCATATGACATAACTTAGTGTAAAAATATACTTAATCATTAAATGCGAACATGAAGTGTTTATATTTTCATATAAGCGATTGATTTTAAAAAGAGTGACAAATAAGTATTGCATACCTGTAAATAGATTTAAATCATACATTTATATTTACATTTACCAAGTATTATTTTCTATATTTCTTACGGAAACATATAGTTAATTCATAGCTCTATAGAAACAGCCAGACTGAAATCTACACCCACCGTTTATCGATTGGTCGAAATCTACAACGGCTGAAACTTACAAGATACTGACACGAATAAAATGGACACGCCCTGTTTATCAATTGGTCGAAGCCACCAGCAATCTACGAAAAATCACGAACTGCACAAAATATTCATGATGATGACAGACTCAATGTGTCACAGGACACGATTTAACTGTTTCTTTTAGCTAACGTACTTGTGTACATTAACAGTAATTTAGTGAATTTTACTAACTTTTTATAATCAATTTATTAATTAGTTAAGAGAAAGATGTTAATATAAATAATAAAATGCTTTCTTTGATGATTCATGCGGGTTTAGGTCCTGTCACACCACACGGCGTGGTCACGGCGTTGTAAAATTCATGGAATCGCCATAGGGTCGCAAGGAAAATTAAGAAAAAATGTACAGTTTTATTTGAAAAATTTGCAGTTGGAGATGTCACGGCGTCCTGACGGCGACCAAAGCGTTCTTAAGGAGCTCCCACGGCGGGTAACTGCGTTTTCACGGAGCTCTACTTGGCGATTAACTGCGTTCTCGCTGAGTCTCCGCCGAGCGCTTATGACATGCTAGGAGTTTTTACCGCGCGTCCACGGCGTGGTCTTCGCGCTGACTGAGCTCAAAAGACGTTCTTTACTTCTTGATAGGTTAATATTTTGTACAATTGTATGGGAAACAAACAAGAATTTACAAGTAGTAAATAAATGATTAAAAAATTGTTTTGATTTTATGAAAAGATACGTTGTAATTGAAACATAGTTACTTTAAAACAATTTGTGAAGGACTGAATTAAACTCTTAGTAGTCAGGTCTACACAAAAGATCTGTTATTTATTAATTTAGCTGTTAGAAAACATAGAAAAGATGTGAAACATCAGAATCAAATGGCACGAATTCCATCTACATGTGTACGTCTATTGATTGGTCTTGGAATATTAGCAAATGCTACTAAATGAAAAACAACTTGTTCAAACGTTGTGGATGCGCACCGCGAGCGCGATGGAGACGCAGCGAGATCCAAAAGGACTCCGTGAGGTCTCCATACAAGCGCAATTGACTTATCACTGCGTCTACACTGCGTTCCTTGAGCGAGCCGACGGAGCTCTCGTGGCGCTGTTGGAGATCTTACGGCGCTGTCACGGCGACCTCTCTACGCTTTTAAGGCGTGTTTATCAGAACGCTGAGCCACGGCGCGTACTTTGTGCATGTTCAAAGTGTGCGCCGTCGCATGGCGTTCTTAAATGTTCAAGGCGATCCCACCGCGACGGACGAAGAAGCCTTTGAGTTGTTACGGCGCTTTAGGAGACTCTACTGCGTTTACCTTTGTGTTTTACATTATTTAAGGACGCAGCGGGATCGCCGTGAGAACGCAGCTCCGGTGTGACAGGGGTTTTATGAAGGTTGCGATCATTGCAGAAAAAAAGTTCTGCAATGTCGCAACCCTCATATGCCGAATGAATCCCCAAAGAAAGCATTTTATTGTTTAAATAGGTTTCCTAGATCTGATAATATATGATATTATCGTTGTTAACAAACTATGATGCAGAAATACACTATTTGTTCTTCTTTGTGATATATTTTATTTGAAATATTTTAAGAGAAAATATGCATTACACTTGCTTTTTAATCCTAATTAATTTACGGGAAAATATATTTTTTTTATTGTGCATCTATTATATGAACTAATGTTATTCAATCAATAAACGCAAAAACATGTTTAGTTGTAGTTCGTTGTATATTTTAATTCGATTCATGCATTTTACAGGGGAAGAATGTGCAAAGCAAAACCAATGAAAGCAAGACTTAGTTCTTACATAATGACTCTCATTGCTAAAGGTGAATGGTCACGATTTTGGTCACCGTTTATTTCTTTTTATTATAAAAGCATTGTAAAACATTAATAAACGAAACAGAAAACTATTGACCAAAATTGTAACCATGCCCTTTAAGCTGACATCAATTCACGAAAGCAATGCTCTCAATATTACTTCCAGTCGCTCGTCAATCGCAACTGTTATAGGGTTAAAATGTATAAATAAAAATAGAAAAAGTTGCATTCAGTTCTAGTGTAGTCAATCTATCAAAATGAACCCCAAAACTCAAGAAAACTACTAGGCATCTTATTACCATTGAAAAGAAAGGTATTATAATGTACAATATATATGTAAATGATATACATTTCATAAATTTGCGGAAAATAATTTTTTGGAGTGAAAATCTATTTTGGAGTTAAAGTCTATATTGAAGGATTTTTGGAGTAAAAGAGAGTTTTCATTTAAAAGATCACGGAATTCTGGAAAAAATTATACTAAATGAAATTAAATGGTTGTCAATTTATTATGATTTTTCCGTAAAGGATTGGACACATACAACTGATTAAAAGACTTTAACAAGAAATATTGAAACAAATTTGTTATAAAATAAAGTGTTTTTATTAAAAAAATTCGGAAGACTGGAAACATGTAAGGGGCATGGTCACGATTTGGACTAAATTTTAATCTTCCGTTTTAATGGATAATAGTAATTTGCATAACAAAGTTATTCTAAATGTCAACCTAAATTTGAATGTCAGTCGTCTTGGTTAGAGTGAGATTCAGTGTAAACAAAACTCGTACCATGTTTTGTTCACATTTAGGTTCCGGGATGAACACTAAAGTGACCAACAGTAGAAATTGCATTGTTGTGTACATAGTTATCAAGCAAATAAAAAAAAAATCTTATTTAAATGAAAATAAATAGGTTCCAATTCCACTGTCATTGAACTTTAATCTATGACGTCACACCTTCTATTACGGTTGTTTTTATCAGCATAGCATCAGTATATTAACAAATTGTGATCTTCGCTCTAAATAACAAGTTCAAGAAAATTTGAAGGCATATCGATTTGAGACCGTTCCTTTTACCTTTGACTTTCCACTAAATTACAATCTAACCTCAAACACAGCATGTCTGTTGAATTTTTAAAGCGGAGGTTAGTGTCGGAGACGGTGGAATCTCCGCCTACATAAATGCCAAGTATCGTAAGGAATGTCTGCAATAGTTATTTCGACATGGAAGTTTCGACTTGAGATAGAGTATTTGAACATCTCGATTAAAATTATTACATACTTATTTATTTAGCAAAAACTTGAATTGGAAAATTTTTTTTACTCGAGGCTATTTTCAACTTTGAATGATAGAAGATTAACAGCTTTCACATATTTCATGAAAATGCAAATATTCATGAATACATGTATTTATCCTTTATATTGACGTGTGAATCTAAACATATATTAATTTTATTATTTGAATAACAGAAAGGCACTAGTTAGCGTTAGCGTGAACCAAACCGGAATAGATAGTGTGACGTCAAAATAATAATTATTTTTTTGTTTTTAATACAAAAGAGTTCTACATCATGTCAGCCGTACATTAAAGCTTAATTATGTAGTTTATTTTTAAAACAGCATAAACACATGTGATCATTTAAACTACTTTATTAAACAAAGATTAAATATGTTAGACTTTTCTTCCCCTTTAAAAAGCTTTTCTCATTGGCTGGTGCCAATTCATTCATCCAAGCAGAGAGGTCGTAACATAAATAAATAGTAAAGGCTATTATCTCCGCCAAAATATCAACACCGCCACAATTGGAGAGTTGTGAATATTACATAGATAGCTTAACTATTATTCATGTAGTTAATGAAATAGACGACAACGCTATTCAGTGTAATGCAGAGGACCATAAAGCAATTGGCGACTCTATAAATTTCCACGTCTTAAAAAAAACATTGGGTATGTATAATCTTTAAAAATATACATTTTAATAAAACAGTCTGGTAAAAAAGAAATTTGAGCTAAACACATATTGTTTCATTAAAATGATTGAACTGTGGTGAGTAGCATGACAGGGAAAATTACAGTTATGACGATTGAAAATTATTTCAACTTTTGTTTTGAAATTAAATAAATTGTTGTAATTAACACATTAAAAAAAAAATATATATATATATTTTTATTGGAAATTAACAGTTGTAAATCATTGCAAAAAAATACTTTAAAACAAACATTTTATATATATAATACAACAATTGACTGTTCATGTGAAGTCCATACATTAAACAGATAAGGAATCCAAAACCATCCTCTATTTTTGTTGTCCTGATAATGGTTTGAAGCTTTGACTATTTTCCCCAACCGAGGTTTGTTATTCAAAATTCATATTTTTTTTTTTTAAAAGAACGTGGGCATGCTAAGAAAAATAAATTTGATAAATAAATATATTGATACCGATATTGCATTGAACTTGTAAGCTGGATGTTGTTTATTCTGTAAATTAATCATTGTTTAGTAAATATTCTGTTTACAGGTAAAACAATAGTCTTCGATTAAATTTGTATGTTTTGCGGTGACACTGAAGTCATTGAAACAGAGGATATTTATCAGTTACGAACGAAAAGTTGTACTTCTACATTGATTCTTTTAGAGATTGTTTTCAATTAAATTTATGTAAGTAATAAAATAATCACCAAAAATTTAAAATAACATTTTTGAATACAATCTTTTACTTTTTTGTATTTCTCTGACCGACATAATGATTTTAAAACTTCTATTTTTATTTCGTCCCCCGACTCAATTTAAAAAATCTTTAAAACACAAAAAATGTTTATTCTCCTTAAAACGACGTTAACATTTTCATTCCAAAACGATCTGAGTTTCCAACTTGTTCTTATCAGGTAAGGTACGCAGCACGTACTACTGCATACTACCCACAAGGGAACGATCAGCTTCAACTGTTAAATCGAATATTGATCCGTATACAACTTTTTATTAAAACAGCTCATTCTTAAACTTTCTCCATTTATTATTGTGTAGTTTGTGTGGGAATCACAAACGAAGGATTAAGTCGTTGAATATTATTTCAGCAGCTTTTTTTACTTGATTTATTTAAAAATCGAAGGATGAAGTCGTAGAATATACTTTCAGCAGATTTATTTAGGAAACAGTAACGCATTGATGAAAATTTCGTTAATTTGTTCTTTGATATGTTCATGAAAAAATTATATTAATTTCTTATCATTTAATTAACCATTTTCAAGTCACAAAATGTGAAGTGTCATTGAACAAAAATGTTAATAATGTAACTGAAGCGGCGCGTATGAATACACAACAATAGCAGCAACAATATTAAAACTGGATGTGTCTTCATCTGATGCCGAGCTGAACTGGATGAATTAAACAAAAATAGAAAGTTGAAATCTAAACCGGCTGTATTGAAAACGAAAAGGAAATACATGCAATGACTTGTGATATTCACTGAGCAGCAACATTTGTTAAATCTTGTTTCAATGTGAGTTAGATCGCTGGACAAAAATAGTAGATATATCGACAAAAAAAGTACGTACGCGCGACTTTTGCAAATGTTAGGGTATCTAGGTCGCCAGCGAGTTACGTAAAGCTGACATGAATTTATAAATACGCATTATCTCCTTTTTATCTCCGACTACCGCATTATTACTTGGTCGATTTCTATTGTTCTGCTCATTGCTACATGCCCCTTTGTAACACCGAGAGCACTGTTCATGCTTCACCGCAATCAGTTTCATTCACCAAAACACGTTACCTTGGACGAAAAGACGTGTAGAAACGCATTTTGAACAAAAATGATATGAAAACCACTGTCAAGGAATATCCAAAGAACGACGATACAAGACAGACTGAAATCCAGGCACATATACTTCAAAATTCCTCGATAATTGTAGACCGTTTTTCTACCATCGTTATAGCATCGCACATGCGCAAACAACACATTGTGGCAGATCGAGCAATGTCAATGATCGCATGAATTTTCGAGAGTGGGCGTTTTTGTACAAACCGATGAAAATGATGTTACGTTGTTACTTTCTTGGATTATTTATCATTGAGCTATTGTGTTGGATGTAGTGTCGTCGGGGTTTTCAAAAAACGCTATGCACTATGAATGAACGACACACGTGTTCGATGTACATAAGTAAAGTGTGCAAAGTAAGGCAGCACTTTTTGTGTAAAATAATACGGATACCTTGTATTTTTCTTTTATAAGGAATAAATATATATTGTATTTTATTTATTTTTGTGTCCATTTACATTCTTCATTACAAACATTTGACAACAATGTGTAGTTTATGCATTTAGAAGTCCGTGCAACCTGAATGTCTCGATCGGAAATCAACCGACTGTAACTTTCTCGCACGATATATAGACCCCATTGGCAGTAGAGGAGCGATTGAAACTAATATGGTAACCAATTGCTTTTATGAATTCATGTCATGCTTTACCTGTCGTTTGGAATTCCCTAGGAGCGATTGAAACTAATATGGCAACCAAATACTTTTATGAATTCTTGTCATGCTATACCTGTCGTTTGGAATTCCCTAGGAGCGATTGAAACTAATATGGTAACCAATTGCTTTTATGAATCCATGTCATGCTATACCTGTCGTTTGGAATTCCCTAGGAGCGATTGAAACTAATATGGCAACCAAATACTTTTATGAATTCTTGTCATGCTATACCTGTCGTTTGGAATTCCCTAGAGGAGTGGATGCACTACCCATAGCTTTGCTTTACGACGCGCTTTATTCCGATGATCGATCATGTGTATGTGTATATAAAGTAATTGATAGCAAATGTGAACAGCAGTGTTAAGGTGAGTGTACTAATAGGCATTTATGTTCATAGAACCTCATTTTATTCCTAAAACAACCAGCCTCGCCGTAAATGTTGATCGACGCTTCAAGCAGACGAAATCTTTGGAAATGTTTTAATTTTCTATTTTGTGAATTAGTTAATGTGTATTGTTTATTTTTCAAGTTAAATTGTTATTATTTTTTTATATTGATAATGTTTAGTTTTGTATGGTTACAATTTTATAAACACAACATTTTGGCAACATTTTTTTTTATATGTCAGTCTATTTTTCATTTCTTTTTAATCTATCCATTTTCAATTCAATTCAACAATTAAAAAAAAGAATGGCAATACATGTTACACACAGACATATGAAATACTTAATGCCATTTCTTTGTTTGCATTGAATTTATTTGATGTCAATATTTAACATTTCGAGAAATGGTATCCTGAAATATTTTGATCATATTTCAAAATTTTTGAATTGCGTACTACACAGATATGTAACATAATAAAAGTGATAAAGACAACAGAATTTTTTTTTAAATTATACTGACTAACAGATGAACATGTTAATCATTAAGTTAAAATATCGAATGGTTTATGAAATTTTAAGGTTTATAAGTATAACAAACTGCATTTACTTCATAAAAACACTGCAGTGTTATGCGGTTTTAAAACTGTGTTGTTACATCATTTATAAATAAAAATAAAGAAATCATTTTTTTGGCAAAGTATACACAATCCTTTTTTTTTTGTAACATATACGTTGACCTTGTATGTAGTGTTTAGGGAATTGCTTGGTTATAGGATGTTACACAATGTAAGCATTATATACATCTAAAAGCACGCAAAATTTTCTCTGCGATTATAGGAACAAGGTAACATAGTTACCTGTATATTGAATATATTAAATTGTACGCGGACTGTATACCTGTGTAAACATTAACTTGTATGTAACATAATTCGATTTGCATGTATCATTGTTTATAGGGTTATTATATAATCAACATTTACTTAAAACAAAAGTATTATTTTAATTGAACCCGCTATATTTCGTGTGATATTTGATCTCGGGCTAAAATATTCCCGGCGATCGGCTGGGGTGTGCGGTAATAAAATAATGTCAACAAATCGTACGCGGCATGTGTATCTGTGTTAATATTTTTTAAATCGGGACTGCTCAATCACAACAATATGCATTGACTCTTTGTGTTGTTAGAGTAAATAACTCTTAGCACCATATATGTAATATCATTTGATATATCATATAGTTATTAGCAATACCAGACTTTTATTGCATATATTTATTTAAGACCAATTAATTCAATTGGAATAAAAAAAATCATTGCAAAGAAGTAAATTAAGAAATATTTTGGATGGACTATTTTTTTTATGGATCTTCATGTTTAGTTGATGTGTTAAACATTTTGTTTCCTGTTGATATTGAATTTAAATTCATTTTATTTATTTATTTATTTATTTATGCATGACTTATGAGACGTCTTTGTTGCTGCTTATAAAACAACTTGTAGATGTAGATGCAAGACACTTTTTAATGTAACAATGTATATGCGATTGGTACATTGGTACAGCAAGTGTTTTGTGCAAGTCTCATCTTTTCTTAATTTGCATCCTAATCGAAACCTCTTGGGGTTGTCTTGTATGCTTTACCCAGGTGTCCATGACAGGCAAACCAAATCCATTGCACTGGACATAGCATCCAATGTCATGTTTCATTTCACATTACCTTTTCATATTTTGATGTTTTTAATCATATAAATTTTTATGATTGTAACCAAAGCAATTAGTCTGGGATATGTATGGTGCAAACATGTACAATGCACAAATTTCCCATCTAATGAAATGGCTGCTAAATGTTAAAGGAATGTATATATCTGTTCTTGTGAAAACCCATCTTTATACCAAACATAACTTAAAATGAGATTTGTTGTGTTTGAAACTGGGAATAATAAATCAATGAAATATCATTCATTTGTTTTCATTTCAATCTACACCTTTTTTTAGTAATCATTCAAATCATACTGTCCTTCCACAAATTCATTTAAAAATTAAATTTGTTGTTATGACTATTTTAAGTCATAACAACAAATTTAATTTTTAAATGAATTTGTGGAAGGACAATACTGCAAATTCAGATATAACATAAATAATACTGTCAGTAATTCAAATAATATCAAATTAGAACCATTTTAACACGATCTTAGATTTTGAATAGTAGTGTCAAATGGCAATGCGACATAGGCCTGTATTTTTCTTTCCTTGTCACTCGGCAATGGCTCTTTCAAATTAACAAGATTTTTTCGGATTTTTTGCTAAGACCACACATATTTCACTCAAAACGAGCGTCATTTTTTAACTTGTTTTGATGCAAGAAATGAATAGTAACATCAAAGTCAAAATGATTCTACCAGATGTATCAATGATCAATTTTGGAATCATCAACAGTTTTTATTTCATATCAAGGTTTAAGGTTGTGTGGCACACCTGTCCATAATAACGAAATTGAAAAAAACAACACATTATTTAAATCAAAATATTTTCATTGCTTTGAACATTTTTAAAATTTTCAAATTGTACATGTTGTACAATAATTGACCCAAAAATGTTTTTTGAATTTTTTGGGGGAAAGGAAAAGTTTAAAATCCCCATTTGGATTCGAACTTATCTTACATATTCCTAGTTAAATGAAAATCTAACTAGCTGCAAGCTGTTACTGTAGATAGCAAATGTGAAAAAGAAATTATTTTTAAAATTATACTTTATTTTTATTGTTTATTTTGATAAGAGCTATGACACAATAAGAAGGTGTTCCATACCACTTTAAACTGTAAACATATTTAAATCAAAGAAATTAATTCATTTAAATGTATCTTCACAAAGAATATGATTATGAATGAATAGTACTCACTATAGTGTAAACAAGACTGGTTACAAACATTGTATTTGTCCGAAAAGCATATAATATTCAAACATTTGAAAAGATCATTTTAAATTAAACTTTTTATAATTTGTCTGATTTCTCTTCATTTGTCAAATATACAATATACAGGTCATACCTGTTTACTGACACAAGTGAATAGTTCAATACTCGTATAAATAAAATCACTGACTTTATTAGTTAAGGCCGATCAATCTGAATATTTCAGAAATTACATTTGAAACATAGGCATTAGTCACTCAGAGTAACACAAAGTTTAATATTCCAAAGAAACTCAGAAACTTTGTGTCAAGGTGGTCATAATAATTTAAAGCCCAGATGTATTGCCGTCTTTCTCAATCACTTTCGGCACCACTTTGTACAAATGGTCGATGTATTTATTGAACTTTTCCACTGACAAACCATTCCCAAATTCCATTATTCCATTGATAAGTTATTCTTGGTTTCGCGGTCTGCGACGTATGTGGTGCTTCAGTGCTGCCCAGATATTTTCGATTGGGTTCATGTCAGGAGACTGGTGGATTGACCCAGTGGTAAACGTTATGCTCCTTCACCCAGTGTCTTGTTGAACGACTCACATGTTTGGGATCACTTTCCTGCATTAACCTGTGTCCATTTGGGTAGTACTGTTGAATGAAGGTAAGAAGAGTAGTTTCCAAGATCTGCTGATAATAAACACTGTCCATGATCCCGGTAAAAATATGGATCCCAGTGGGTCCTCGTCTGTATATATCTGCCCATACATGTACCTACAATGTTTACAAAAACATAAAATTAATATTCATATGGTCAACATGCATATTAATTTAAGGGACATGGCCTTGATAATATGTAAACAAAGCTCAGGTCATTTTGAATGCTGATAAGAATGTTCCAAGTTTATAGATCTGAAATGAATGTTACAAATGCTTAAAGCAGTTCATGTCTGTTAAAACCTCATGAACAGATAGAAAGATTACCTTGAAAAAAAGGCATTACTGGCATTTACTGGTATACTGAACCAATGTAAAAAAAACATGACAAGAGCCTTGTTTACATACAATGTAATAAATAATTGTGATCTCCGTATTTTGCTTTAGAATCAATAGAAACATGTTTATTACTAAAGCATTGCAAACAATAAGTTTTGTAATTGACTAAAATCATGACCATGCCCCTTTTTTACATATTTTGTGCCCACATTTTGAAAGTCTTTATCTATGGGCCTCTTTACAAATGAATTGTGCAAGTTTAAGATGAATATCATTCCTAGTTTCCTATTTTTACGTAAGCTGATTAACTCTTTTACGTTTGTGTATATAAATGTATAATATACGTGTACACAAGGGTTGATCAAATAGTTTTTCTAGTACCCGAGTAAAGGTGGATTATCAATAACAGAATTTGCTCTTTTTTGTTAGGTTCATGTGTAAATTTCATCAATTTCTTACATTTTGAAGTGCAATTTCATATATTCTGGGCCAACCGATCGTTAGTCAATCGTTGCAAGCCTATGAAAACGAACCAAGTGAAAATGTTGGCCTTCGAAATTTGGACCCCGTTGATTTTAGTTCCTTCAACCATAGCCTACATGTGCATGTACATACAATGTACATGTACTAAATCCACACCCTGTAAATATTTGGAGCGGTCAAGGGAATCAGAGAAAACTCGAAATAGTATAACGTGAGTTTAACGTAATAAATTATCCTCATACAACATTTGGCACGCAGTACAAAAATAACTTAAAATAGGCATATGTACATGTACTTATAAACTCGCATTACGCGAACTAATTCCCAGGATTAGAATAAAAATCCGTAGAAGACAAGCCTGTACAAAAAGGCGGACAGTCAACTTTCAATAGATTAGAACTTTCGCCGAATGTGTCGACTGTTAATATAGGGTTAAAAGCATGCGCGAATCTAGAGGGATAGTTAACAGGTCCGGACCTCCTCCCTTCCCCCTTCCTGAAAATTCAAATTTCTTAAAATTACATTAAAAAATACCAAAAATATAGCTCGGACGGTCGGACCCTCCCCCCCCCCTCTTAAATCCGCGCATGAAAAGTACACGAATTCAGATTTAATAACATCTGCTACAAAGAAAATAATCTTTTCCTGTGCAAACGTGTACAGTTAAGTCAGTTTACTATTTTGAAAATAATATCGGGAACCCCTTTTAACAATGAAGGCACGTAGCATCAAGGGGGGCAGGTGGGGGGGGGGGGGGCTGACAGCCCCCCCCCCCCCCCCCACACACACTTTTTATCGCAGCAACTAAATTTTTGAAATTTACATAAAAAAAATTAATTATCATGGAGTTGTCCCCGCCACTTTTTGGGGAGCATGTTAAAAATTAATATGAAATTAAGGACATTAGGATTGAAATTGTAATTATACACTACGTCAGGCCCCCACCCCACGGATTAGGATTTTGAAAATTTTGGGAAAGTCTTAATTTCCTCTTTTCCCCCCACTGCACACACTTTCAAAAACGATGCTACGTGCCTGAACATGCTTCATTAAACTGGCTATTATAGAAGTTTCTTACGGCTTTCTATTAGGAGCCTACATATTATATCCGTTTCGATTGTGTAATTGTGTAATGGTCTAAACCACAAATTTTAAATCAACAAGACTATATTATATGATGATAACAGGGACGTTTATACAAATATATCTAAATAAGTATATTTAAAAATATTATATACATTTATATACATGTATGTCCCGGGTGATAATAAACAGACCTGATAGGGATGTTTAGGTTTAGGGCGCTCGACGATCTCTTCTCTATCAGTCCAGAAGGAAAAACCGGTGGAATTTTGGATCTTCACTGTTGTCTCGTCAGTAACAATGACGTCCTGAAATTGTTCATGATTGTTGATACAGTGATGCGCTAAGTCCAATCTCTTTGGTCTACTAGCGACTCTGACTTGTTGGCAGTACTTCACTGTGCACCTTTCCCATCCCATTTTCTGCCGCGCTCTTTTAACTGTACACTCACTGACGGTGATACCAAACCGTCCACGAACCAAACGAGACACCCCTGATACAGACCTCTCACGATCATTTGTCATCACATTGTCTATAAAACGTCAATGTTCCTCTGTCAATTTGTACCGGGGATCCTGAGCATTTCGACGATTCTGGTCTTCAATATGCTGCCCGCCGTTTGTCCTGTACCTCTTCGAAAATAAGGTTATGCCTGGCCGGGAAACTAGCACATTGTCCTCCCTCATAATTGTTTCACGGATTTTAGAATTCTTATATCCATTTTCACTTAAACTAACAATCCTTGCCGTATGTTCTGTAACGTTTCTGGGTTCAGGTATTCGGCTGCTCTGCCTGAGCAATTTAAGAAATACGTAAATAAACTACAATTTTCTCAATCAAATATTTTAATCAATAATATCTACAACATCCCACTCTATTATGGAGCGCGCGCGCTTTCCATTAACCCTAACAGCTATCACAAGCTAATACAATAACCAAAATCAAGCCTCGAAAGCCTTATTCGGGCACATAAGACTCATCCTAATATCAAGGGTTTGTCCTCACCTATTACGAAGTGAACACCTTCAGCTTCAGATTGCAACTGCCTAACAACCTCCGTTGTAGCCGCTATCACAACCCACGTGATCAATTAGGATCGAAAGGGAGTGATAAACCGGAAGCGCTTCTTAGTCAGCTCCAGTAAACAGAATGTGATAAATGATCTCGATTCCGACACATTTTGTTTCAGTACGGTGAAATTCGAGTCATAGGATTTACGTCATCCAATTTGTCGGCAATTAAAATATGTGTGTTCACTCTACGATTGCAACAACAAATGACAGAATTACAAAGTACATGTGTATTTCGAACATATAAGGGCAGAGCTTACAGGCGGTGAGATAAAAGACGGGTCTGTTTCACGCTTCAGCGCGCAGAATGGACCCAAAAACTAAACCCCGAGTAAACTCAAAGTAAACCCCTTGTGGACGCAAATTCTCAGAAAGTAAACCCAGATTAAAGCCCAAATAAACCCAGAAATTAAACCCAGGGTTTACTTGGGGTCTACTCTGGTCTGATCGGTACTGTATCTTATGACAACTCTAATACTTTCTTAAGATATGTAAACCGAAGGTATCTTGGACATGTCATATGTTAAAATGAATCATATATTGACTTAATTTCCTTTCTAAAAATAAGAATATTAACAAATATAATGTGCAAATAGTATTGTGAATGTCTGTTACATGTATATATATACTAAGGTCGTCTTTGATTCATCAAAGATTTTTATTGATTTTCGTATTACCCATTACATTTTTATACGTTTAGTAATATGCATGCCTTATATATATATATATATATATATATATATATATATATATATATATATATATATATATATATATATATATATATATATATATATATATATATAAATTTAATCACCATTTGAAATTTGTTTTAGTGAGCCATGTTCATCTTACTAAGAATCGTAATTCGCCGAGACAGAGTTTCAAACACTCATACAGAGCCGCTCAAAAGATTCAGTCGCTCTCTGCCGTTTTGCCGACTTCCAATGCACACCTCATCAACCCCAACAATTGATGTATTACATTTTTTTGTATATCATTCAATAGAAATTATTTTGGAATGCTGTCAACTTACATACACCAAGAGAGAGAGAGAGAGAGAGCGAGAGAGAGAGAGAGAGAGAGCGTCTTATTACTTCACACTATGCACAGTTACACATCAAAATAGCCCCGTCTTTAGTACTTCATCGTTACATTTAGTCGTGTTTTCCTTTTCTATGTTGAGTCTAAATATCAATAAAAAAATAAGTCAACCAATTATTGTTATATGTAAAAACTTTTTATTATGCATATTCTCAAACAACGAAATTATCTCTGATAAAGAAGAAATCCAGAGAAGCTGTTCCCCCCGTACTGTAAACGTTGTCGTGGGTCAGCTTTCGCGCTTGGATGAGACATGACCCACACGTGGTCTCCTTTGCTGAGGGATACAATGGCCATGTTACTGCTCATGTTTAACTGATTGGGGATTATTCCAGAAACTGCTTCTACCGTCACCCGGTTGTTAACAGTGATAAAAAACGAGGCTGTAGTGCTTCGAGTTGGTTCCAAAGAAAGAAAGAACACGTATGTTCCATCGACGGGAGCAACAAAGTGGCCGCTGTACTTTTGGTACCCACCGCCAATGTTAAACAGGACCTGGTTGTATTTTACGACTTGTGACGGATGTGTTATTCGTTGACCAGTTTCATCGTGAAAGGCAGTGAAAGCTATATGTTCTGTGAATACAGAAAAAAGCGGTTTGCAAATTTAGATTAGAATAGCCTGTCTCTTGAAATACATGATTAACAAGCACATTGTATATACATATATATATTCATTCTCAATAATTGAATGAATTATAATATCGTATTTTTTCGAAGCATATGATTGGTCGATTGCTGTCACATGACCGTGCTATAAATTCTGTCACATCTGACTAAAATAGAAAACTTATAAACCTCACAATATTAGAAATAGATTTTCATGACAAAATAATTGTTTTGACATGAGCAACATTGTGACATTACATAGCGAAATCAACGCCTTTACATTATGATGCAAATATTTTACTGTTACTGTTATACATTTGAAGAGAATTAGTTTTTGATTTATTATAAAAGAACAATTTTAGCCTTCTGACATCGGTCAATACAGAGTTTGATAGACCTGATAATGATGAGAGTATATCAACTTTGGCCTTCTCCTTGGATATACTTTCATCAGGTCGATAAAACCATGTTTTGACCTCATCAAAAGGTTATAATTGTATAATGTTTCATTCAATTCAACAATGAAGAAAAAAGGGGAGGGGGGGGGGGTAAGGTAGCGCAAATGCCCATTTGATTTTTTCGTATAAAACAATTTTAATTTTTTTTTCAATTTAATCTATTTCATAATGTTATAATATTAGTTTGCAAAAGTACAATTTCTTTTTATATTCAGTTTTTAATATTTTAACAAACGGTAAAGAAAAATTATTAAAACGTTCAATTGTTGATAAACAACATATTTTTAATGTATAGTGGGTCATCTCTCCACTTTTTTGTTGATAGAAATCGGGTTGTTTTAACAAACGGTAAAGAAAAACTATTGACTATAGTTTTGGTGATGTCGAACCCACAACATAAAAATCCTAGTTATATAAGGTTATCTTTTGTCTGGTGCTCTAACCATTGAGTCATTTCAGTCACAAGAAAGTTCGCTATTTAAATGCTATCTGTGACTTTGGCAACAAATTTACGGACTTTTATTGTTTTTTTTAAAACGTTCAATTGTTGATATACAACATATTTTTAATGTATAGTGGGTCATCTCTCCACTTTTTTGTTGATTGAAATCGGGTTGTTTTCTATTAGACTTTATGAGAATATGGGGAAAAATATGAAGCACAGACCCGCTCTATGAAAAAAGGCATTGAAGTAAAGTAAAAAATTTACTTTTTTGAGGTTTTTAACCGGGTTTTCCAACGGAAAAATCCGGTTATTAAAATGGTGAAAATGGCGGGCGGGCGGCTGCCAAAAGGGTACCCTCATTGTACGGATAACTCCTCCTACAGTTTTCAAGATAGGAAGTTGTTCTTTTGCAGATCAATTGTACATATATCAGAGGTGTGCATATTGCTAGGATTTTGATTTCCGATAATTTATCGAAAAAATACCAGCTTTTGAACTTAGTCATTTTTTGGCAAAATATTGCATATAGGGTACCCTCATTGTACGGATAACTCCTCCTACAGTTCTCAAGATAGGAAATTGTTCTTTTGCAGATCAATTGTACATATATCAGAGATGTGATTATTGGTAGGATTTTGATTTCCCATAATTTATCGAAAAAATACCAGCTTTTGAACTTAGTCATTTTTTGGCAAAATATTGCATATAGGGTACCCTCATTGTACGGATAACTCCTCCTACAGTTCTCAAGATAGGAAATTGTTCTTTTGCAGATCAATTGTACATATTTTAGAGGTGTGCATATTGGTAGGATTTTGATTTCCCATAATTTATCGAAAAAATACCAGCTTTTGAACTTAGTCATTTTTTGGCAAAATATTGCATATAGGGTACCCTCATTGTACGGATAACTCCTCCTACAGTTCTCAAGATAGGAAGTTGTTCTTTTGCAGATCAATTGTACATATTTTAGAGGTGTGCATATTGGTAGGATTTTGATTTCCCATAATTTATCGAAAAAATACCAGCTTTTGAACTTAGTCATTTTTTGGCAAAATATTGCATATAGGGTACCCTCATTGTACGGATAACTCCTCCTACAGTTCTCAAGATAGGAAGTTGTTCTTTTGCAGATCAATTGTACATATATTAGAGGTGTGCATATTGGTAGAATTTTGATTTCCGATTATTTATCGAAAAAATACCAGCTTTTGAACTTAGTCATTTTTGGGCAAAATGTTGCATATACATGTAGGGTACTCCATTTCACTGGATAAGGGTTGACATGGATTATGGATACAGTTTACATAAAAGAAAACCCGGTTTGCTGTCACATTGACAGCTTTTCACTTGTGATACGTATAAGCCAGTTAAAATCAACACAATCCAAGTATTATACATATTTATTGGTTCCAAATCGATGATATGTTAAATATATTGTTTTGAATGATTTTTTAAAAAAATATTATATTTGTTGACATTTATATTTTTCAGTATCATATCCGTCCTTGTATAGGCATTTCATACGCCTTACCCACTATCATCTTTCGCAAAAAATCACAAAAATAAGTACTTGTAATCATTTGTATATCAAATGAATCAAAATCATCTTACTTGTTATAATTAAGTGTCTTCTTTAAAACAACACTTTGGAATAAGATTACAGCTTTGATACAATTTATTATCTATATTCAATTAAAAAAGAAAAAAAGGAAATAAAATAAAAAAAAAGAAAAGAAAAAGAAACAAGAAAGAAAGAACCCAATAAACAAAGTAGTGAAGATATCTTACTTTGTCGCTCTTTCATCGTTCTTTGGACATCTTTCATTTCTCTTTGAAGATTTGCAATCATATGTAAAATATGATGTGAATCATCCTGGGATTTTCTTTGTACAATCTAGAAATATAATTGAACTATTTTATTTCGGATTTGATAGTTTTTATATCTTAAAATATATATTTTATAACTGCAAGTTTAATCGATCAATTTTAAAACCAATACCTTACTTTTAATCTGTTCGCCGTGGGTACTTGATACTATACACACCACACAAACAAAGCAGAATATAATAACGATTCTTCTGGAAAAAAAACAACCCATTTAAACCGCGTAAATGTATATTGTAAAGATGATTTATTTACAAGAATAAAAAAATCTTTAATTTTTTTTTTTTGAGAAACCCCACTAAATTACCGAAAACCCCCATTTATTATATCACAGAATCCCATTAAAAAATCGGATTATTATAACTAAGGAATGAATTCAATAGTTATAAGTTTTATACGATATAAAATGGTTTGCGGCAGTTTACGCTTTATAAACCGCGAAGCGGGTTATATAAATGCATAAACTGTTATAAACCATTTTTATCGTATAAAACTAATGAATACTGAATTTATCGCTTCTAATTTATTTTTTTTTAAATTTTTATTTCACTTTTAAAATGAAATCAACAAAATTCAAACGCTATGTCCGACGGATTCATACGTTTTTGACGTTAGTCTTACTATGACGTAGGCAACATTCATCACACGATATAAAATAATTTTTCAGCCAATCAGAAAGCGCGTTACAACCAGATTTAATTATTAATGTACGCATATATATATATATATATATATATTTATATATGCGCACTTTTTGAATCCTGTTTTGACTTCTACCCTTTCCTAAATAATGAAACATAATCCAAAAACAAAAACCGATATGTACAGTATCAATGCTTCTGGGGTTTTTTAAAAACATTTTTGGATTCCCATTCCTTGTCATTATAGTTTCAGAGCCTTTGACTGGAAATCAAACGCCCTAAAATATTTTCTAAGGGGAATAACTCGTTAACGGAAGAAGAATTTTATAGTTTATGAAACGTTTTATATTATACAAATATTGACTGGGGTTGAGGGCAACATTGATTATATTAGCTCCCGAGGGACGAAATATAGCCCGACGCGAAGACACAGTCAACATTTGTTTTGTTATATGAAGAAACAAACCAAAATTTAAGAAAGTAATTGAAAATAGATCGCCGTAATTTTCTCAGCTCAACAAAAAATTCATGAATTCAATTTTGTGAAAAGTTCACTTCCAAAATATCCCCAGCATCAAACGGTCACTGGTGATATTCGACCGACCTTAAGAATTAAAATGCAGATGTTCTATCTGATTTTACTTTACAGTAATTCGTAAGTCTTTATATCCGTTATGATAACACACCGTCGCATTGCGCGCACGTTGTTTACTTGCATTGACTGTCTATTATGACGTCACCTTGTCTTGGAGTTGCGAAGAGTTATTTACGTCATCGTTTACGAATCAACAAATCAGAGGCGATTATTTGAAATAGAGGGAATATTCTCTAGATATTATTCCTAGCCGGTCAATATCAAAAAAAATATTGACCGGTCAATATTTTTCGGACGAGCTAATATAAAAGTTAGTGACTATTTGTCTATTTAGAGTTATATAGTGAGAATATACTACTAAATATAACAATGTGTTTTGTAAACTTTATAACACCTGGAACTTTGAGCAAAATCCGTTTAGATATATGAGCAAGATATGAAGCCTCAAAGTTCGCGTCTAGGAAAAAAAATAAGAATAAAAATAATCTTAACCTGCAGAATAAGTAGTAGGTTTTCCGTGAAACGAAAGACTTTAATAAGAATGAATTCTCAACATTTATATTTACTCAATATCTTTTTATCATTATAAAGCAGTGATGACTAAACAGTCATACTTACCCAGATGCTTCCTTCATTGTTATGCAGTGAGGTCTAACAACTTCAGTTAACCAGTTCAGCAAAGGACGGACACTTATATACCATTGCACACGGATACTTCTCCCATCCCTGCTTATGTTGATGCCAAATGTTGCAAAAATTATATAAAAGCTATAATTGACAAAATAAAACATCTGGCACGTTTGAATACTACAGAATATTGATATGAAGCCCAATCGTTCAAATGACTTTGAACCATTTCCTGTAGTGTTTCAAATTATTATAGATTTTGACAGCTCATTTAATTTTACTCGAAACTATATATTATATTACAAGAACATATATTGTAATGTTATTTCTATGGCACGCCATTTTACATGCGACATTTGTTAATTATCAATATATGTAGGAAAGAGGCGATAGTTTTGCGTGTGCCAAGTCGATTTCCAATAAAATATGTTTACACCATACAAAATGTTTCTCTACGTCCTTATTTAATTATTAATACATTATTACTTTAAGCATCGTCAGAAACATACGAACAGTGCTGCATTCTTTTACAGACATAGGGTCAAAATGTGTTCATTAACTGTAATTTAATACCCCACTTACCAATAAGAACAGAAATTTTTGTGTGAAGATTATAAAACATACTTTGTTGATATTCGTTGTGCTTTTTAATTGAAACAATAACTTGGTTGGTCATATTTTTCATCACAAAAGTGAAAAGAAACCAATTATGAATCAGATACTTGTCTCGTTATTATGATAAATTTACTAAAATTTACAACTGATTTTCAAGAAAGAAGAGTTTATAGTGTTGTACCGGGGGGATGACGGTGTGTAAGACAAGCTGTCTATAACTCAACAAGCATTCTGAGAGTATTGCATAAGCAATACACGTCCCCTACCGGTTTGTAGAAATTTGTGAAAACAATGCATGCCGACTCAATAGACCAACCTAATAACGAACCCGATTGTAATAATACAAAAAACCCTGTCGATTAAATTGACAACATTATGCTTGAAACTATTTTACAGAACTTGTTTGTTTGTTAGAAACAATAAAAGGAATGGTCTAAGTAATGCACGATATTATTACTGACTACATACTTTCCTCGTTTATTCAATACACACCGAACACGATAAGGAACCCGAACATTCAAAAAATGGAATATAAAAAATTAGTTTTCTCAAAAATACGTCAACCAGATGCTACACAAGTGTAAACTTTATCTGTAGTTTGACATTTTGAATCTGTTCAACAAATTTCACATTATTCCTCAAACACATAAAGAAAAAAAGTGTGGAAAACTGAGGTGGGACAGACAGACGGACGGACAGACAGACGGACGGACGGACAGAGAGACAGACGGACGGACGGACAGAGAGACAGACGGACGGATGGACGAACGCAGAGGAAAGCTATAGTTCCCTCCAGTGAAAACCAGTAGGGGACTAATAAACTTTCAACACATCACACAGACCCTTAAACGTGCTACTACACATGCGACTTCCTTATTCAGCTTAATTGACTACTGTCACTCGATGGAGATGGCCGGAGATTGTCGCTTACCAGATAAGTCCAATATCGTTCTAGATTCTTGATAGTAAATTAAATAATGTATAATTTAATTTTGTGGTGCTATTATATTAAAACCTTTACAAAATATTATCGTTTAGTGTATTTTCATTTCGTAGATCTTTATCAATTCTTTGGTTATCGACAAGAGTTTCATGGCCGATTTCTAAAAACTAAAAAACGAGCATTCTGAGAGTATTGCATAAGCAATACACGTTTCTTACCGGTTTGTGAAAATTGTGAAAACAATGCACTGTTATGCAGATTATCGAACCCGAACATTAAAAAATTGGAATATAAAAAAAATAATTTTCTCGAAAATGTCAACCAGACGCTACAAAAGTGTAAACTTGATCTGTAGTTTGACATTTTGAAGCTGTTCAGCAATTTTCATATTATTCCTCAAACGCATAAAGAAAAAAAAAGTGTGGACAGACAGACAGACGGACGGACAGACAGACGGACGCAGATGAAAGCTATAGTCCACTCCGGTGAAAACCGGTAGGGGACTAATCACACGAAAAGTAGGTGAATGGGGCATTGTAAACTATACACCTGTAAGTTTCTGACATGTGATGGTGCGGCATGCACATGGTACGGAAGATCAACCATTTGCAGGAAATTGGCTGGGGAATGTTATGGGCAGCGGAAAGGGCAAAAAATACATTTTAACAAAATCAACGATAAACTAAATTCAGCAATCTAAAATAATATTATCAATGACCATAAGTGCAAAACCAACAGTACTTTTTGCAAGATAAAAGTACATAAAATTAACCAAAGATATCTAAATACAAATCAAGCACAAAAAGTAAAACCAACAGACATAAATGTAAAACGAATATACATCAACATGAAACAAGCGGACGCACAAATAAACGCCAGGTGGCGTTTTTGCGAAGCAATATGCGTCATCGATTATTGGAATCTGCGATGGTTCGCACCTATTCTGTTTCGCCTTGAGATGTTTTGAACCTGCCTCGGAGCGAAACATCTCACTGTATTACAATGTAATGTAATGGAGTGTTAATGTAATTACAAATGTATATATAGTTAGCATAGATCTATTTTGGGATATGCTTGAACTCTACATTACCCAACTGCATCCACTATTTAAATACGATTTTTACCAGTCTTATTCTTATAGCAAAAGTAGGGTTTAATATTATTTCCATTCCCATATTTATTATGATTTATTGAAAATTTATAAATATATTTTAATGACCTATGTATACTCGTACATTTGATCCAAATATTCATATTCTGATAAAAATCGTATGCATATTCAACTATCGTACAGTCAGTCTATCAGAAAAAACGTCATTTAATTGTTATCCATAAACAGGATGATATACAAAAATCTGAAATAAACATTTTCAAAATGCTTCAAGACACATGTACATTGTAAATTAAAACTAGAGATACTGTGAGGAAGCTCACAATTGATACCCCCCGCTTAGAAACATTTAATATTTAAACATTTAGAATTATTGGTATACTAAGCCGGATTTTCCTCAATCGACCTTGGGTCAATGTCATGACACACCCTTAGGTCATAAGCAAAGGTTGTGTGAAGTAAAAACTTCAAATTTTTCCCCATACGAAAGATATGGACCGGACACGAATTTTGTATTTTTTCTGCCAGTGACCTTGACCTTTCCCAAATGACCTTGGGTCAAGGTCATGACACATCCTTAGGTCATAAGCAATCTTTTCGTGAAGAAAGAAAATTAAATAATTTTCCATAAGGAATCAATGGACCAGACACGAATTTTGCAACTCTTTCTGCCAGTGACCTTGACTTTTCCCGAATGACCTTGGGTCAAGGTCATGACACATCCTTAGGTCATAAGCAATCATTGTCTGAAGTAAAAACTTCCAATGTTTCCCCTTAAGAAAGATATAGACCAGACACAAATTTTTCTTTTTTTTTCTGCCAGTGACCTTGACCTTTCCCAAATGACCTTGGGTCAAGGTTATGACACATTCATAGGTCATAAACAATCTTTGTGTGAAGTAAGAACTTCCAATGTTTCTCCATAAGAAAGATATGGACCGGACACGAATTTTGCATTTTTTCTGCCAGTGGCCTTGACCTTGCCCGAATGACCTTGGGTCAAGGTCATGACACACCCTTAGGTCATAAGCAATCTTTGTGTGAAATAAGAACTTCCAATGTTTCTCCATAAGAAAGATATAAACCGGACACGATTGCACAGACAGACGGACGGACAGACGGACAAGGTGATTCCTATATACCCCCCCCCCCAAAAAAAAACTTTGTTTGCGGGGGGTATAATTAAGTTTATGTATCAGAATACTTCAAGATTATCGACATGAATACCGTCATGTCTTATATTTTCTTCAAACTACTTGTACAGGCAATGCACAAGACTGTAGGGAAATAAATCAAACTTCGTTATAGAAAACACTGTATGCATTAGTTAATGCATATTTTGATGATAACAATTTATACAAAATTTTTACTTTATGACTTTTTGTTTCCGTCAGGCTAAGGCACATCTATATAGATAATTATAGCAAACCAAAATTCACGTATCTATTCACGTAATGTCATCATTTGTTGCATTTCGTATCACTTTAATTTTACTGGGTGGAAGTAATGCAAACTATACAACTTGACATCTTTGTAAATTTTGTGTTTACTGCCATCCGGTAAATAAAAAAATTACTGGAAAAAAAACAGTCGGATAAAAATAAAATTGATAACGATTAAGTTTGACTTTTGCTATAAGAATTTAAATTTTTTATTACATTTATATCAATTTTATAAGACTGGTAAAAATCGTAGTTAAATAGTGGATGCAGGAGGGGGGGGGGGGTGGGAGGGGAGTAATGTAAAGATCAACCAGATAATTTATGTAATTAAATGATCCCCAAAATAGAGCTATACTATCTATATAATATTATACAAATATTGACTGGGGTTGAGGGCACCATTGATTTTATTAGCCCCCGAGGGACGAAATATTGCCCGACGCAAAGCGGGCTAATATAATCAATGTTGCCCAAAAACACAGTCAACATCTGTTTTGTTATATGAAGAAACAAACCAAAATTTAAGAAAGTAATTGAAAACAGATCGCCGTAATTTTTTCAGCTCAACAAAGAATTCACGAATTAAATTTTGTGCAAAGTTCATTTTCAAAATATCCTCCGCATTAAACGGTGACTGGTGATATTCCGCCGACAGTAAGAATTAACATACAGATGTTCTACCTGATTTTCCTTTACAGTTATTCGCAAATCCTTATATTCGTTATGATAGCAAACCGTCGCATTGCGCGTCCGTTGTTTACTTGCCTTGACCGACTGTCTATTATGACGTCACCTTGTTTTTGAATCGCAAAAGGTTATTTACGTCATCGTTTACAAATCAACAAATCAGAGGCGATTATTTGAAATAGAGGGAGTGTTCTCTAGATATTATTCCTAGCCGGTCAATATCAAACAAGAGGCCCATGGGCCACATCGCTCACCTGAGGAACAATAGGTATGATAAAATCAGCTTAATGGAGTCATAATACAAACTATCTGGACAATGTACAATAATACATGTAGATCCTGTATAAATAAAATCCATTTTCCCCTGGACATTCTTGTGTTTATAATCATTAGTCCCTTTTCTAACAGGATGATTTTATAGTCATATCATATGTTGAGTATTGCAGTTCTCAAAAAGATCCTTAACAATAGTTTATATATGGGATATAAACGTACATCAAACTCTGAACCTTCTCGTGAGGCCTAAGAATTGTCCTGGGGCCAAAGTCTTAACAATTGTAAAGAATCATCTAGCTGATTAGTTTCTGAGAAGATTTTTAAAGATCTACCCTATATATTCCTTTGTTAAACTTTGACACCCCCCCCCCCATTGTGGCCCCACCCTACCCCTGGGGATCATGATTTTCACAACCTTGAATCTACACTACCTGAGGATGCTTTCACACAAGTTTCAGCTTTCCTAGCTGATTAGTTTCTGAGAAGTAGATTTTTAATGGTTTACTATGTTTATTCCTATGTAAAACATCGACCTCCCATTGTGGCCCAAACCTACCCCCAGGGGTCATGATTTTCACAACCTTGAATCTACACTACCTGAGGATGCTTCCACTTTCAGCTTTCAGTTTCTGAGAAAAGAAGATTTTTAAAGATTTACTTTATATAATCATATGTTAAACTTCGACCCCCCCATTGTAGCCCCAACCTACCCCCAGGGGTTATTATTTTCACAACCTTGAATTTACACTACCTGAGGATGCATCCACACAAGTGTCAGCTTTCCTGGCTGAATAGTTTCTGAGAAAAAGATTTTTAAAGATTTACTGTATATATTCCTATGTAAAACTTCGATCCCCCATTGTGGCCCCACCCTACCCCCGGGGGTCATGACTTTCACAACTATAAATTTACACTACCTGAGGATGCTTTCACACAAGTTTCAGCTTTCCTGGCTGATTAGTTTCTGAGAAGAAGATTTTTAAAGATTTACTCTATATATTCCTATGTAAAACTTCGACCCACCATTGTGGCCCCACTCTACCCCGGGGGTCATGATTCTCACAACTTTCAATCTACACTACCTGATGATGCTTCCACACAAGTGTCAGCTTTCCTGGCCGATTAGTTTCTGAGAAGAAGATTTTTAAAGATTTACTTTATATATTCATATGTTAAACTTCGACCCCGCCATTGTGGCCCTACCCCCGGGGGTCATGATTTTTTCAACTTTGAATTTACACTACCTGAGCATACTTCCACACAAGTGTCAGCTTTTTCTGACCGATTAGTTTCTGAGAAGAAGATTTTTAAAGATTTACTGTATATATTCCTATGTAAAACTTCGATCTCCCATTGTGGCCCCACCCTACCCCCGGGGGTCATGATTTTCACAACTATGAATGTACATTACCTGATGATGCTTTCACACAAGTTTCAGCTTTCATGTCTGATTAGTTTCTGAGAAGAAGATTTTTAAAGATTTACTCTATATATTTATTTGTTAAACTTCGACCCCCCCCCCCCCCCATTGTGGCCCGACCCTCAGGTGAGTTTACAATACAATAATTGTTAAAGTTGGTTTCTGGAAGAACAGACTTTGAAAATTTTCTTAATAAATATTGACAATTTCTTTACTTTTTTAATCTTTAGTTTTTAAGATCTGTGTACAAACATAGAATTGTGAGCAAATCTCTGTATCTTGATTATAAATCGAAGCGTAACACTCAAATATGGTTAGTAAATAGAAATTGTAAACAATTAAACACAAGAAACATGCACTATAACAAATAAAGAACACAATTTATTTTTTCGAAATGAATCATATATATATATATATATATATATATATATATATATATATATATATATATATATATACCTACATATTTCCGTCAGCGATATCAAACCCTATTTTAACTGAATAAACTCGAGAAAATGCCGAGCATCTCAACAAAACCTATTGCATTATTCTACATGTACCATTACGCAAAAGATAATGCCGAATTACCGATAGAATGAATTGTATTTCAGTACTTTTTTGATACATCAGATTTTGCTGAATTTGCGCAGGTAAACAGTTAACTGTTTGATTTACCGAAGTATCTGTTTGATTTGATACGTAAAAATCACGAAATACAGACGATAGTCTCCAAGTTACAAAGCATAAATAATGAAAACGAAACGAAAATCAGAACAAGCTAACACCAACGTCATGTGTGAAAACTGTCAACGCATTGAAATATTTAGCCTCAATTTACTTCACAAAATCGGCACCAATATATTTTGCATGTTTCCAAAATTTCCCTTCATACGCGAACTGTTGCATAACAAGCAAATTCATCATAGTCAGGTCGACCCTTTTTCGTATAATGTCATAGCTGCTTTAAACAAAGAGCCTCGTTTTAGAAGTATGGAATACGAGTCTTGGTAAAATGGGTATGCAAACCCGGGCCGTGGCAAAATAAAAGCCGGGGCAGATCGGCAATCGTCAGTTCCAAATACGCATTATTTTGCGGCATATTTACAGCGAATACAAATATTACTGGTCCATCAAATATCCTGAAATTTTAATGAGATTGGCAGATTAATAACTGCCAATCTTTTGTTTTGCCCAGGCCAAGTCTTGCCTACCCATTTTACCGGATGCCGAACGCGAAGCTGAAACACGCCTTTCCTTAATTATTAATTTCGTAATAACTCAGATTTGAAACAGAATTAGACCTTAATTTTTGCAATGTATATTTTCCTTCCCATAAGGATAATTTATGCTAAACTACGTTGAATTGAAATCAGTAGTTCTTGAGAAGAAGATTTTTAAAAATGCACCCCCCCCTTTTTCTACAGTTTCAAGGTTTTCTCCGCTTTGAATACAGATCGGACTTTTATTTCTGCAATTTATATTCGCCATCCCTTAAGGATGCCTTGTGCCAAATTTGGTTGAAATTGGATAAGCGGTTTTAGAGAAGAAGTTCAAAATGTAAAAAGTTTATAGACGGACGGACGGACAGACAGACGGACGACGGACAAAATGTGATCAGAATAGCTCACTTGAGCTTTCAGCTCAGGTGAGCTAAAAAATATTGACCGGTCAATATTTTTCGGACGAGCTAATATTACAATTATTGACTATTCGTCTATATAGAGTTATATATGGAGAATATAGTACTGAATATAACAATATACATTTGTAATTACATTAACATTCCCGAATTTTTCATAATGAAAATACAGGTAATATATACTACTGAATATAACAATATACATTTGTAATTACATTAACATTCCCGAATTTTTCATAATAAAAATACAGGTAATTCTCAAGTGAATGACAGGCTCTAATTGTTATCGCAACACAATTCACATCTCTTGTTCTGAACCATATAAAACGGCATGACTTCATAAAATTAGTAAATAAAAATCTTGGCGGTGTATGCATAAAAGAAAGCACTGTTTCAATGGGTTTTTTAAAAACATATTTCAATTCTTGTCTAGGTAATAATTAATTTCAGAGGAATAATAATACGAGAAAAATATCTACATACAGTAAGATGTGTCGCTCCGAGGCAGGTGCGAAACATCTCAGGGCGAAACAGAATAGGTGCGAACCATCGCAGATTCCAATAATTGATGACGCATATTGCTTCCAAAAAAACGCCACCTGGCCACATTCGAGGTGTAGATCTCAAGATTTTTAGAATACTTAGGGACCCTCACCTGAGAGCAAAGTGAGTGCCAGCCATCAAGAGAGACGATTGGAAGCCCACCAAACATTCAAGGATCTGCTCCAAACATTTTATAAAAAGTAAATAAAATTTTTTGAATATATATTAATGTATTTTTTGGAAATTTATAATCCTTAAAACAAGTGGTATGAGTGATAAAAATGAAAGTGTGTTTAAATTAGATTGGCGGCCGAATTTTCTTACAAATCGAATTAAAAAGCAAATTTCCAAAGTATTTTTTATCAAAGACAGTATCAACAATGAAAAATTTAATATAGATAATGTAAAGTCCATCCATGATACGTTTCATATTCCATAAAGTCAATATTTCGGTGATTAATGTAGATATAGTATAATTCACTGAATGTGCATTTCTGAAAACTGTTAAACATAATTTCACACAAAACTTATTGTACAGTAATTAATACACTCAATATTTTGGTTATATGCCAGCCTTCAAGGGATACACCAAACCAAGATTTTGTGCCAACAGTCTTTTCTCACCGAGCTGTTCCTGAAAGCATTCTGCTACAAAAAGTTCAACGTCACCAGAGGCTTCCTGAAAAAAAAGAGAACATTGCTAATTACGACTCCGCCCAAGTTCTTCTCTCCTTCAGCCGGGAAGAACCATTATGTGGAACATCCACACAAACAACAGTGCAATCTGTCTGCGAGATGGCCATACAAAGTGAAATCTCACTGCCAGTCATGACAGGTCTGATTGTGACAAACCAGTACCTAAAGAGTGTGTGCGACAAGACTGCTGAAACTTGTGCCGAGTTGAAACAAGAGCATCTTCGCTAGCCAAGGGTTTCTGATCCGCACCGCTTCTCACGAACCCTTGGCCTATCGTGCTATCAAAAGTCGGGATTTTTTACGTCACTTGATCTCTAAGCCTATTTATAAATCAGCCAATGAAAATTGCCGTACTTTAACATCACTATTTACAGTAATGGCGGCCTCGATAGACATAGACATGGGACTTTTGAAAGAACGGTTTAATATTCAGGATTTAAAACGTATTCAGCAAGTTGGAATTAGAGCAATATTAAGTGGAACAGATTTATTCGTAGGTTGTAAAACTGGAAGCGGGAAATCTCTTATATATGAAAGCATACCTCTGTTAATACCAGACTCGAGTGTACTCGTCATTGCACCATTGCAATCTATAATGAAGGAACAAACAGAAAGACTACAAAAGTTAGGATTTTCAGCTATGTGTGTCGGAGACGAAGAATTTAATGACCCTAGACTAACGAAAATGGTATGTGACTTTTTATTTGGGAGTCCAGAAGCGCTCTTGGGAGATAGAAAATGGCGCGAGAGGTTGCAGACACCCGAGTACCAGAGGAAAATTAAATTGATTGTGGTGGATGAAGCACATACAATTGTACAGTGGTAGGTCACTGTTTCTTTGAAAATTGGTATCAATTTAACCTCTACAAGTTACATATTTTAACCACTGTGAAGAAATTTAAAAGGGACAATGACATGGGGGGGTGACTGGGTATATTACTTGTTTTTTTTTTTTTAAGTGTTATCAGTGTGGTTCAATCGACATTCATAATTATTTCTTTTTTAAAAACTTTTCAGGGGGATCGGCAGTAAAGATGAAGAACCCTTCCGGGAATGGTTTTCCAGAATAGGAGAATTACGATCCATTTGCCCTAAAGTACCCATTGCTGCATTGACTGCAACTTCATCGGCTTCTCAAAGGAGGACGATTTTGAACAAACTATGTTTCAGTAAGCATTCTGAAGTGATTGCAGAATCTCCTGACAGAGAAAACATAAAAATAACATCTGTTCAAGTTCCCAATAATGAAGATTTACACACAACATTTGGTTGGCTAATTGATGGACTAAAGGCAGAGAAAGAATCCTTCCCAAGACATGTGATATTTTCTGAGACAATTCTTACAGTCTCTAAGATATACTCTGCTTTTGTTGATGTGCTAGGAAGTGATTGTAAATACGTTAATATGTTTCATAGCAAAACAAAAGAAACCCTGAAGGAAGAAATCCGAAAAGATATGACGCAGGATGGCCTTATCCGAGTTCTTATTTGCACAAACTCTGCGGGGATGGGGGTCAACTATTCCTTTTTAAGAAATGTAGTTCATTATGGATTGCCACACGAAATGGACACATTTGTGCAACAAATGGGTAGAGCAGGACGAACTGGTGAACTATCCCATGAACTTATATTATTCAAACTGCATAAAGGGATGTTAAAAAAAGTGGATACTGATCTTGTTCAGCTGGCAAAAGATACTCAATGCCGACGCAAAGTACGGTGCAATTCCTACCTGTGCATCAAGGATGACATCAACCCTTTACATAACTGTTGTGACGTGTGTGAAAAGGAATGCCAATGTGGTGGTGAATCATGCTCAGCAACGCACCCAGCACGTATGGAAAGGAAGATCTATTGTCCTAGTATGGAACGTACTGTATCAGACCAAGAACGTGTTCTTTTAAGAGACAAATTGAGGGCATTAAAGTTTTCGTTATCCATTTCCAACACATTGCTCTCATCTGAACTGATGCATGGCCTAACAGACGATGTGATTGAAGATATTGTGGCAAAATCTGACAAGCTTTTTTCTCCCTATGACATTTTGGCTACTATGCCCATTTGGTCATATGAATTTTCAGAGAAGATATGCACTATATTAAGTGATGTGTTCGGAGACATTGAGATGTATGACTTTGATGACAGTAATGATTCCGATTGATAAAAAACAATTGTAAATGTTATATAATTTTGACACTTAACTTTGTTCATTTAAATCCTAAACCTATGTTTTACCAAATGTACTTTTTTCAATCATATAAAAGCACAAAATTGTGATATTGAAAGAGGAATTTCTAAGATATTTGAGGGATCAAAATATTAAAGGTAAAATTCTTCAATGTAAAAAAGCGTTGGACTTCTAAATCAATTTAAAATCTCTTTCTTTGGTGCCAAAGATATCCTCTTTCGAGAAATCGAAGTGCAGCTATATTTCATTAGCAATGTTAAAGGTATAATTGCAAACTAAAAAAATAAATTACTTCAGTTGTAAGATTAATTCAGGAAAGTGGATTTAAACTCTGCTTGTTATATAATCAGTGATTCATACAGTTTAAAATTAATCACTTGATATTGCTCAATGAAATATTACCAGAATCTAGTAAGGTGTCAGTAAAAATTAAGAGAATGAGTACAATTTCTGACTTAAGTCTTTATTAAAGTGGTTCATGATACTATGGCCTGAGTTCTTCAAGAACACTTGAAAGTGCTCAACGTATATCCCGGTAATATAATCCATGATACATGTAATTCACAATGACCTAGCTTTTATATAAAAGTGTACAAAAATAATTTGTCAATCTGGTAAATTAATATGTTATAAACGAACTAGAGTAGATATTGATTTGCACACCTTACAAAGTGTCCCAAGTTTCAAATAAGTTCGAATTTAGCTCTTTGTTTTTGTGCACTTATCCATTTGTGGAATGCTGTAGGAACAACTCTTTGAAATGGATCTACAAAGTTTGCAAAAACTCCTTCACGACCTAATATTGTTTTCATGAGCTGCCCCTTTTCTGCCTCTTGTATAATTAAAGCGATGTCCATCACTTTGCTGACGGGTGGTCTTGCAGATCCAAAATGGGATCCACATTGTCGGATGATGTTTTGTTTAATGTCATCTTGTACTTGGCTTGAAACTGCAATAACTCTAGCACTGTCATATGTCACATTAGCACCTTGAGACCGTAACTTCTGCTTTATGGCATTAACATTCATTTCCACTAGTAAATCATTTGGCACATTTCTACCAATTCCCCCATTTGTGTTAGAACAACAATTCCATTTGTACTCGAAGGCTTGACGGGGGGAAAGTAGTGCATTTTCGTAAGCAAGAAATCTCCAAAGCCACAATCTATATTTTGTGTGATGGAATGCATCTGCAAGTAGCATTTCAAACTTTGCGTTGCGGAATATTCGATTGCCGTCTGCCATTTGATAGGCATCATTCGTGTCACGAAGAATTAATGAACATTTCATGAATGATGCTCTGGCTTCTGCAACACCGTCCTTGGTACAAGTGGTAGTTTCACCTTCTTGGGGAAAAAGTCCAGTTGTGGATACTTTGTAAATGCCTCTTAAAATGGCCCAGAGTTTTGTAACTTTTGCTACATTCAAACATGTACACTTTCTCTGCTGCATTGTAGCACGCCTGCATTTGGGAACTTTGGTTGTCCATTTCTTCCATTTCATTAGTTTCTAATAAACTAGTACCTATAATAGAATAAAATATATTCCCTTTAGATAACATATCCTGTAAGGCCAAAAAAACCATTTCTATTATATATACTAGTTAAGTACCGTAGGACATTTTAATGACAGTGTTATTATTATTTCTAAATTGTCGCAATTTCTCAACCTCAATAGTCAATTCATTTATATTTTTAACTGCAGATTTGCTCATCTATAAATGTATTAATCAAAGTAAATTTACCAGGTACAAGGACAGAATAACAATAATGGTGAAACTTTATAAAGTATAATGGAAATTAATTTGCATGTTATAAGCATGATCCACCCATCATTAAGCGTGTAATTTTTCACTCGGTTCTATTTATTATGCCTTAATGTATGTGATTATTGAGCTCGTGGTTATAGTTTAGTACCTTTCTTGATGTAGACTTCTAGAATGTGTCTTCCAATGGATTGAAGCCACCTAAGTTTGTCTTCATTTGACCATGTTGATAAGAGAGGGGGAGGCTTATTCTGCCTGGGGTCGGACTCCAGTTTTTCCATTCCAAAGTAATCCATGAATGCACTGCATATATATCCATCTAAAACATCCTCAACAAATGCAAAGTGTGCCCTGTCAAAAAAAGGTCTTATTCAACATACAAGTTGATTAATGCTGCCACAAGTTGATATTCCACAGCTACAACTGATCATGATTGCAGGTGCTCAAAAAAGAAATCGTAAGCAAATGCAAACAAATAAGATGAATCATGAAAACACAAAGATTATATTAGTACATTAATTTGCTAACTGGTAACTTTCATATTCACAAAGATATCCATTTACACAGGCATGTCCATATGTATTAGCAAAGTGAATAGGTAAGTATCATGTGATTTTTCATTGGAGGAAACAAAGAGGGAGATTGGTTTGACCTTGATTTTAGCTTTAACGATACCTGAATCTCTCTGTGACTGTGTCATGACCATGAACATCTCTTCTGTTGATAAGATTACGCAGCTGGAACAAAGATCCCTCATCTCTTGCTGACTGGCACTTGTAGAAGGTTTTTTATATTCCCTTCAAAGGAGATAAACTCTTTTGATAAAAACATGCACTTGTAAATGTTCATCAGTTATTTGAAAGTGTTTTTAAAGTTTTGTGAAAAATATGAGTAACGGTATCATTTTTTTCTAGATGATCATTAACTCATGCATAGTACTTAATCAACTTCATTACAAAGAAATATTTTTTTTTTAAAAAGAATAAAATGAAAACAGAAGCAAGACTGAATTATTTACAATAAATTGAATAATTAGTAAAACAAGGAAATGAAATTATGTTAGTATTAACATAAATAAGGCCACATCAATTTAATTTCTTTCTCATCGGGCTCATATTTAAACTCTGCCAATAATATTATAAAATTCATGCATCCAGGAAATTCTGATCTATTTCTGCCCTATTTTTTTGTACTTTAAATCGTTAAAAAAAGAATATTATTGTCCAGTCAAATTTATTTATGTTCTGTCTAAAGAATTACCCTATAAAAATAATAATTTTATTATCACCCACCAATACTTATTTTTCATCAGATTCTAAGTCTGACAAACAAGAAATTTAATTGGAGTGGCCCAACTTTAAATAAACACGATTGAAGTCTTTAACATTCAAGCCCACCTGATCACAATGAAAATTTAACAAAGTGATTCAACAAGATCTAAAACGCTAAAACAAACACTAAACACAATAAACAACAATATATAACAATAAACACTAAAATATTAATCACCTGAATTGAAATAGAAACTGAAATGAACAAGCCAACTCAAACTCTATTCTGCTCTACAAGTATACCACAAGTAAATTCATTATCCTGTGAAATCCCTCAGGCCTATGAATCACCCCTTTCAATCTATCAAAATCATTGGGAGAGTTCAACATAGCCAACTGGGCCGAGTAAGCACGCTCATTTGTAAGTACATCTCCTCCAAAAACCTTCTTTTTGATTACTTTTGGATCTTCACCTTGACTGTGGCTTATATAGTTGTCATGAATATGTTCGAGAATAGTAATCATGTCTTCTGATTTATTTTCGCTCTTGTCGAGCAAGTGTAAGATTGAGAAGTTCGATTTCCTACTACATTCTTCAACATAGGGATGATCAATATTTGCAGTTACACATTTCTGAAGACCCTCACTGGATGAAAAATCAAGTTTCAGCAAAACTGAAACTATATGGAAACCTTGCTGAAACTTGAAGTTGAAGTTTCATGTATAGTTTCCGCAATGCGAAAACCATTATATCGATTCAGCAAGTATCCGTTAGGTTTCAGTCAGCAGAAACTTTAGTCTAAGAATCCTGATGGTTTCCGCAATGCGGAAACTAAATTTAAATCGTGTGAAAAGTTGTGTAAATTATTATGGAAATATCAATCAGTTTCAGAACATTTCCGCTAGGTTTCAGTATGCTGAAACTTTAAGTTAAGATTCCAAATGGTTTACGCATTGCTGAAACTATTACTAAAATTGATTTGAGTTTTATAGTGATATCATTTATTTTCAACAGCTTTAAGTTTAATTCTAGCCTAATGATAATGAATCCGTACATACTTAAATGTATAGTAAGGTTTCAGCGTGACTGAAACTAAATGTATACATGCAACTATCTTCAAATGTGGAAAATAAGGCGATTAAGAACCTTACTAAGTAATTAATTGAATTTGAAAAGAAAAACTGATGTCTGATCTTGTTTAATGCATATGATGAAATCATTAATCTTAGGTACTCGGGCACGTGTATACATGTGTATACATTCTTTGTCCAGGTGACCTCCTCTGTGATTTTCCTGTATATTCTGTGTGGATTGCAGTGTTTTTTCTGCCAGGAGTGAACAAAAGACTGTTACATAACATATACACAGTATGAAGCGTGAGTTTATAACTGGAGCCCGGCAGGATTTTTTTTTCAATTTGTGTGTACCTGAGTTAGTAAAACTGATAAGTAAATTATAATTATTTAGTAAAAAAGTCTAGCTAGTTGTATATCGCAAACAGTGTATGAGGAAGAATTTTACTTAGTGCACTCAATAAATTAATATACCTATTTTGTAAGACTCCTTCTTAAATCCTTTAGTAATCATTTGAATGAACCTTTAGGTACAGTAACCAATTAAGCAAACAAATTAAGGTAAAGTCGTTGTAAATTTTTACAAATCATACCAAATATTCGTACAACCTGAAGTTTAGAGCTAATTCATTTCTTTTTTAATACCACGCCAACACATGAACACAGGAATTTTTTTTTTAAATTCTACAGTTGATAATAACAAGTAAAACCCACTTTGAGTTTGAGTCTAATATAATAATTGTTTTATTATTTACATGCCTTTCAGACTTTACTACATGTATGACTGTATCATGATTCACTGGCGTCGGAAGCAAATTGATAGTGGGGGGAGGGGGGGGGGGGGCTAGACTAATCCTCAGAAATATTGAGGAAAAACCCTAATTCCCAAAATCATGAAAATCTTAATCCGTGGGGGGAGGGGGGGGGGGGGGGGAGTATACCTATACTATATACTTAAAAATAAATTTCCCTACCAAAATTTTTTCCCCAAAATCATGAAATTCCTAATCCGTGCCTATTACTCCAACTTCTCAATCTTTCAGGGTAAATTTAGGAACAATTACATTTCCGGCGAGAAAAAGTGGGGGGGGGGGGGGGGGCTATGTGCCTAATGGTTAAGTCTAACTTTGCACTAAGCCCCCCCCCCCCCCCCCCCCCCCCCCCCCCCCCCCCCCCCCCCCCCCCCCCCGGTTCGACGCCTATGTGATTCGTGCATTTCTAGCTATACTTTGTATTTACTTTCTGTACTCTAAACACAGATATTGATACATGTTTATGAAACATGCACATGTTTCTGTTATAAGATATAATAAGCATTATTTATAATTTTACTGAAGTTATACGTTATATTACAAAATCAGTTTAAAATCCAGCACTAGCCATGTGGTGCACGTGATTTTAATCCCATTTTTAAAATTTGATTATACATTCGTATACATTTGATGTAGAAAGTATAATACCAAATAATTAAAATTATATTTTGTTTATATATCAGTCCGACGTGTACGTCTTACTTCCCGGCTTGTTTAACGCGTTTGTGATTTAATTTGATAAGTATTCTTAACGTACTGTTCATCGTATGACCAATCAGTGCACATGTATAACTGTAAAATAATTGCCATCAATTCATCGTAGTTGTAAATTCACCGTACGGGTGAACGCTGTTAATCGGACCCCGTTAATTGATCGGCATCTAATTATATTTGTGATTTCTGTGTGTTCATGCAGAACCTGCTCTGTGATGAACATAATATTTTCACACCTCTATATTTTGAATAAGAATATGACCGTGCTTAGAATCGCGGTGAAAATTGGACAAGTCAAGACTAACTTGTCATTAAACTATATGACTCTATCATATTTAGTTTGGCAAAATCATCAGTACATGTAAATAAAATATAGTTAAAGACAAAATCTGATACATATGTCTCATTAGAATTTGTTTAATTTCATTAGACATTTGTAAACAAACGGTCGGCCATTTTTTTTGTTAATCACGTGTTACAAATACAATTGTAACAAAGACACGCCAATACTTTGTCGTATTTAACCAGGAAATACTGACTCCGACAGTTCTTATTTAAAATAAATATACATGTAAAAAGTATACTATTCGGTAAAAAATGATAATTTTGATTAAACAGTATTCATTTTTAACTATCCCAAGATGCACTTTTCCAAGATTTAGCGGGTTCTGATTGGTCAGTATTGGCGCACTTTATGATTCCGAGCGAAGGTTAAAATGGACAAGAAGGTGCCGTTGTAAAATGGAGAATTGAGGAGCATTAATAGCCTCTACAACAAGGCGATAATGCAGGAACGAAGAACTCATGTCAAGGTAACTTAATTCACAATATAGATACTCCCAATAACATTTCCAAGGCTATAATTTATCTCTCATTTGTAAACGAGATCTCGCGCCATCAAATCAAGATGGCGTCATTTTTTTCAAACTTGGTTCGGCATTTTAATTTTTATTACCGTATCTCTTTAAAATATACGTTTTGACCAAGTTAACCATTAACCAACTTTATATGCATGATAATCAAGATTATCCAGGGTATACACATATATAATTATATAAACGTCCCTAATATATGAATGCTTGGTTGGTAAACAAGACGAACAATGAATCTTTCGCACATTATACAATTTACAAACTCTAAATGTAACGTAAATATTAAAAAAAAAATATTAATTAAATCCGGAAAATGAAATCTTTCACGTTTTTCTTTTTCAGCATTGACAGCATACATGTAAAGTCAATGTTTCCGGTGATTAGTTGCATCCTCTGTTCGGTGATTCGGGTGAATGTTTTGACCAGCTGGACGATGTGAACGCAAGGTATTGCTTTGAAATTGATTATTTTCACCATTAACTTATACATGTGTTGGATGTTTATAATTTACTGTAGTAATTTTTGGGAAATCCAGGTCTAAGTTCTTGAAAAGGAGGTTGTTTGGGGGGGGGGGGGGGGGGGGGGGGGGGTGAAACACACTTATTGTCGATAAGTTTTTCCATTGTTCAACAAACAATAATTGAATCAAAATGAAAATAATATTGCTTCAAATATGAAATGAAACATTTTAGACCAGATACTACTGTAGTCATTGTATGACATAGTTTGAACAGCAACTGGCAACTGTATAGTAGCTTCTGTATTCAGAATTTTATTCAGAATGCTTTATTACATGTTAGGCTGAATGTTTATTGTTTAAAAATCTAAATGAAACTTTATTATTCTTGTTTAAGATAAACAGAACAGACATAAAGTACAGCCCAGTGAAAGGAAGAAGTTCATCGCAAGAAGAAGAATTTTAATGCTACCACTGCAGTCTAGAACTACTAAGTCTGCTGTAACCATGATGTGATCATATGAGTGCTTCACCGGTCTGGACAATGCTCGAAAATCCCCCAAAAAGGCCTATTTCCATAAACTACGACTCAGGTTACATCAACAACAGCCAAGGACACTCCTTATTGATTCGAATGGACACATCTCTACGACCCGACTAAACCTATGCTGAACAAGACTTTTTAACTGTAAAGTATTCTCATTTCAAAAAACCTATAAACCATAAAAGTAATTTTTTATATGATCAAATACCAGTATATTACAATGTCTGTCTGTAAGCTAGAATCTTAGAAAATCACATGGTTTTGACTTATTAAATGATTGATTAGACCTTGCAGATATTAACTTTCATTTTCTTATATAATTTGTTATATTTGCAAATATTGCATAAAATATTAGAATCCATGTAACATATATCCTCACACCTCCAAGTTGATAAGTGTTAACACTTTTTTTTCCCATTTTCTTTGTTTAAACATTTATTGATAACTTAGTTTTTATTTGCAGCAATATATGAAAAATTAAGAAACCAATCTTAAATGTTAAAACACTGCATTAGGAGATGAATGCATGGGTCACAGAAATGATAAAATACACCAGACAATATTCAATTACGTCGTATATGAAAATATATAAAGACAACATATACCCCATGTATTACAATTTTTATATAACAAAATTACTTGCATGGAAAGTTGTTTCCATGTGGGTTTTATTTTAATCTGTGTGATGTAATTAATATTGGAATTAGCTTTTATATCATAAGTAAAATGCTGGTATTGATGAGAATTGTAAGGTGAATGATCTGTGTGATACTTTGTACTTTATACATTCATGCTACAAAAAGCAAGTACATGTACATGTAGTAATACTTGACATATATAAACAATGTATATTTTACTTCATGTCTTGGATTTAAAAATATTAATGTAGGTAAAGTAGTGAAATGTAGGAAGGTAAACCGTGTGTAAAGAAGATTATTCATCAGGAATGAAGTGTGTTGCAATCGGCATAATTAATTAAATGTGTACATCATATTTTTGCACATGATTTGGCAGACTGCTCCATTGTTAGCTTTTTATATTATAAACTTTTCATATCTACCTCTGGGTCATCTATTAAATACTGACAGGCTTATGATATTAAAATCTGATCAGATGGTACATCATGGGTGGAAATGAGAAGTTCACTTTGGACTTAATGGATTATCCAAAAAATGATATCAAATCCTGTTCTATTGTAAAACATTAGATTATATTACTAACAAAGAAAAGGTTTATCCCAACTTGTAAGTGGGTCACTTTGACCTCATTTTGGAATTTATTGACATACATATTCAAATCAAATCTGGGTCATACCTCTATAGTCAACTACTATCTTGTAGTGTATTTTTTTTTTAAAGATGGATACTTTAGACTTTTCAAAAATATTTTATGGTGTACATATTCATTGTAGTTCAAAACAAATTGAGACAAGTGTATCATGTTCATGTAACAGTGAAGTTTTCTATGTTTATTCATGTACATGCAGTTATTTTGTAATTTGCATTCATATTTTTAAAAAAAGTAAGATCTTTGTTGCATTTTTAAAGGGAGATTTGATAGGCATTTAATCGAGATGAAAAAAAAATACAAATGTAAAGATTTCTATGGGAGTTTTTTTTTTCTTGTGCAATTTTATCATTTTTTAAATAAAAGTCCCTGATAAGGGAACTGCCATATGGATGTTTCTCCATTATTGTATCTTGGCTGTATTTTATTTATTATTGGAAACAATTTCAGATTTTTGAACAAAATAAATTTGGAACTGTTTGAAATTGTTTTGTTTTTACATAAAGTAGAAACCTTGCTCAGCTTTTGTGAAAGCAAAAATATAAAAAGTTTCAGTAAGTTTCAGTTGCGGAAACCCTTTGTAAACAATATGTATCCCAATTGTATATGGAGGTTGACACTATGCAAAAACTTCAAGTTTCAGTAAGTTTCTGTCGCGGAAACCATTTGTAAACAATATGTATCCCAAACGTATATGGAGATTGAAACTATGCAGAAACTTCAAGTTTCAGTAAGTTTCCGTTGCGGAAACCATTTGGATTCATGGACAGCCTAAGTTTCAGCACTGCGGAAACTTAATGAAACTTGAAGTTTCCGTGCTGAAACCTGTCGGAAACTTAAAGTAACCTTAAGTTTCCGCAGAGTTTCCAAAGGGTTTCCGCAGCGCTGAAACCAGATATTTCATCCAGTGCCTGTAGTGCTGGAATGTACTTTGTAGCTGCTTTTACAATATGGAAAACCATATCATTTTCTAAACTTTCACACTCTTCTCTGTCAGGGACAAATTGACTGTTGGGTACATTTAGTATATCAGCCTTGGGACAATCATCCGGAAGGTCACAATTCACAACCCTTCTTTGTACACCAAGCATTAAAAACCAATAACTCTGAACTTGCCTGGTTTTGGTCATTGAAGATGGTCTTTTGGTCCAATCAAAATTGTCTCCCATTATTTCTACTGGTGGAAGTGGATTCCCAAGTTTAGATTCATATGAGTCAAGAGCCACCTGAATATGTCTTTTTGATCTTTCTATGTTTGCTAGGGAAGTTAACATTGTTTCTTTACCATATCCTGACGCATACTCTACTTCAGGTAATTCAATGTCCCTGATTACTTCAAGTCTTGGTAAAGTGAAGTTTTTTGATTTTTCAATACCATGAGAGGAATCAACTGAGGTACACTTTTCTGATTCAGTGAATGCATTACTATAAAGGGCAGAATGGTCACCAGATTTATCATGATAAGCACATATACTCATATGAGGCAAAGACTCACCACTATGATTATGCGTAAAGGCTAACTCATGCAGCTGATTTAAATATGTATCCCCCTCCAGGCTTGATACAATAGTTTGCTGAAGGCTTTGAGTAACTCCTCCACAGGTGAGGTGGCGATACTAGAGGAAATGCAGAACAGATGCTGTCAGGCAGATTCTTTTCATACTACATGTACTTGTAAATATTTATAAATATTACTTTAAACTATTTGGAAACTTAAAGTGTACTAATCAAATACTTAAAATTGATTTTAAGAAAATGTCAAAATGTGTTTATGCAAATCACACTGGTGGTGATAATTACAATTGTTGACTATGACATTAATATAACCCTGACAATATAACATTCTTTGATATTATTTGCATGGAAAAAAGATTTATGAGAATATTCAGGTAAAATTAGCCATTCATACAATCATTTAAAATATATTCTCATATTAGTACCATTAAAGCAGGTTTACTGAGTTCATCTGCTTTAGCTTTTATCTCTTCCTGTTGTCTCTGCTGTAATACTGTGTCCTTGATCTTTTTTCTCTGCACATCCTGCAGCTCAACTTTCTTTTTATATACTGCTTTAGGTCCAACTGACAGTCCCATGTTGCTCAGCAACCTAATAGTCTATTAGTAAATCAGATACTTTCAACTTTAAAAAACTTTAGTGTCAAATTCAGAACTTGGATGAAATTTACAAGAAAATAAATTGCTCAACAAGGAAACATGTAAGAATATCACTGATATTTTATATAATTTTATTAAACTTTTACAATTACCATTTAAAACTTCACAAAAGAAACACAATTTCTAATATTCTTAAAGTTAGTAATAACCTCATCTGTGGCCCCTCCTTGATCCAGAATCTGACCGATCACATGGTGGATTGCTGATAAGTGGTTGTTTCGGTTGAAAAGATGTACTGCTGCTGCAACTGATAACCTCAAAGAAGTAGATTTTCCCATGACACTTTCTAAAAGGCCATGTAACACTGGACACTTTGTCTTAAGCTCATGAATAAATGGAAGCATGTCCATCTCACATAAATCTTTACCGGTTGAATTGCGAAGGAAAGATGCATCACTTAATTTGCTTATTGTCTTTGATTCCTTGGCAGCTTGACCATTTATCAAAAGGTGTCTATCCTTTCTTAACGCTTCTATCCCAACAATTTTTTTAGCAAGGGTTTTGCTTTTGTCACCTCTTAGAATAGACTTCAAAACACTTTTCCATTGTCCTTTTACAATTCTAGACTTAACTACTCCCTGCAATTTGCCTCGATAAGAAATCTGTATAGAAAATGATAAAATATATATAAGTAAAATACTTCTTAACCTATGAAATTTTAGAACATATGTCTGACTAAATATTACATTGTATATGGCTGGAAAAAGTTGCTTATTTTGCTTCATTACTACTAAAATGTATTGACCTCACTACATGAACATGAAGTCAAAGTAAATAAAGTGATTTCCTTATTTCATCAAAACATTTGTAAGCAAGTAAAACTAAAATATCCTTCTATTTTTCTGCCAGCACATACTGAAATACTAATTCTCACTACTGTCATGTAAAAAACATTTATACAGCATGCAGAGTAAATACTTATACTTTAATAGTATATAATTTTCACATAAAGCAATATTCAATGCTTATACATGTCCCTTCATATCTTGCCAAGTAAATTCATATTATGCAATTGATCCTTGTACGTAACCTACCCATATACTATCTGCTGGTGGGTCTTTGAAGAAAAGTTTTCTGCGCTTAGAGGATCTTGGAGTTAAAACAGGCCTCGTCTGAATACTTTTATTTGGTGTCACCACTGTTTTGTGAAATCTGTTAGGGGTCCTCTTTTCCACCGACATTTGTTTTGAGGTTACTAATTTTTTCAGCTTCCGAGGCGTGGGACTATGAATTATGTGTCTTTTCTCTTGCGAGGCTGCTTTAGCAGGAGAATTTGTCGACCCCATTTTCATCTTGGCACGAACTGCACCAAGAATTTCATTTTTTTCAGCTCTCAGTGAGGCAATTTTGTGTTCTAAATCAAAGTCGATTTTCGATAGGCGATTTAATTTAGTGAAACATGGTATACAAACATACTGGTCAGTATCTATTCTTATGGATCTCTCCAATACTTCTTCCAGTTGATTTTTTACTTGAAATGCTGGGGAAGAAACTAACCGCCGCTGTTTAGGACCGATTTCGGTTGCACAAATACAGCACTTTGTATTAGCGGCCATGCTGTTATCATTCGGAACATTGTTTACGTACTTTTTTCTTTCCCTTGAGTAAACAGTATAGAAACATCACGAACGGAGACTGTACGTCATATGAGATTTGTTATGCACTTTTTGATTGGTCGACCACTTATAGTAAACCCCAATCAGAATTAAGGAAAAAAATCCCGACTTTTGATAGCATGATAGGCCAAGGGTTCGTGAGAAGCGGTGCGGATCAGAAACCCTTGGCTAGCAAAGATGAAACAAGAGCAGGAACTGTTACAGCGCAAGTGTGAAGAACACGTCAAGGACATTGAATTGTTAAAAGCCTCATTACTAAGACTGGAAGAAGAAAACAAATTTCTGAGAGATGATGTTGAGAAGAAGACACTTAGTATCCAGAACCTGAAAGGGGATGATCGACGCACCAAGTTCTACAGTGGATTCCCTAATTTTGAAACTTTAAGTGCAGTGTTGAGTGTCACATCTACAAAAGTGAAGAGGAGAAGGACAAAGTTACCAAAAGAAGATGAACGAACTGTTGCTGAGCCTAGTGAAACTTGGGAGGAATCTTGCAATGACGGACTTGGTCTACAGATTTAATATCAGCCAGTCTTCAGTGACAAACATTTTCCATGAATGGCTAAATGTCCTTTATACTTCATTAGGATGACTTGTCCTCGTGAAGTGGCCTGAAACTGACGAATGACAGTTACCAGAAGTGTTTCAAAACGAAGTTTTTAGAAAGGTAAAATGTGTAATTGACTGCACAGAGATTTTTATTGAACGACCATCCAACCTCAAAGCCAGAGCTCAAACCTATTCATACTACAAAAGACACACCACAATCAAGATCTTAGTAGGGATAAGTCCATGCATCTGGCTGTGTGACATTTCTGTCAACCTGTTGGGGAGGCCGAGTGAGTGACAGACAGATTACTCGTGATTCTGGACTTTTGGGCAAGTTAGTGCCTGGTGATGTTGTGTTAGCAGACAGAGGTTTCAATATGTCGGATGATTTTGCCATTAGAGGTGCCAAGTTGATTGTACCTACCTTCACAAAAGGCAAGAAGCAGTTATCAAGGGAAGAGGTGGAGAATTCCCGAATGATGTCTTGTGCTAGAATCCACATTGAAAGGATCATAGGAAGGTTAAAGGACTTTGAAATTATCAAAGGAACATTGCCCATCAATCTAGTGAAGAGGAAAGTGGACTCAGGTATTACCTCTGGTGACAAACTAGTGCGTGTTGTGACATCCAATATTAACAACAATGGACCTATTTTATGAGTTGCTTTGTGATTTGTGAGGTTCAGGACAAAATCTATGATGAGCTTATGGATGTATAAGATTTTTTATGCAGTGCACTTGATCAGTTTTGTGCCTTTAGAAATACATATATTGTTTATGTTAACCTTGACAAGGAATTGTGCAAAGCAGTTTAAAAGAAATTCATTGTTGTTTAACAAGCTATTAATAATAACTCCAGTTCTAAAATAAAACTACTTTTATGACTGAATATTGCTCATATATCTATGACACATGTATGTGAAAAGAACTATTTATTAAGGATATATTCTTTTGAATATTTGCGGGCGTAACTGGGATTATTCAACGGGGGGTAACTCTTGAGAGTGTCGTAAATTATACAATTCGCAAATGTTTCGTATGTCAATAAGAATGTAAAAACATCATCATCTTGATAAAAGATAAACATTTAACAACTAACTAAGGCTTTGTTTTATCTTATCAACTTCAATTAAGAGACTATGGAGTTTTGCGACATATCAATGTAAACAGCAGACGTTATTCGGCAGATATGTCACTTCATCTGTCTTTTCTGATTTCATGGGTAAAAAATTGAATAGGGGATTTAAAACAAAAGAACAGGCATCTACATTGATTAGAATTTCAGCAAGCTTGGCAGCCCGGCAGAATTGCATCAAGGAAGACAACAAAAGGGAGGGGGGATTGAGTTTTGCCGTTGTAACAAATGATCACACTTACAATACATCAACAAACAGCGAACGTGATACAGATGTCCTGATTGAAGAGGCTACACAACGATTTAGTGATAAAAACAATTGAGAGAAGGGCGAAGAATAGTGGAGCTAGATATATTAGCTCAGGGCTTATCGGGTTGTAAAAAATGTGGAGTCCCACTTCAACTTTCCCATGCAATTGGCATCAAGACATGTGGCCTTTCTGCACTTCTAAAAGTAAGTATGTTTACGATTGTTTATAATGTGAGGTCTTAATGAAGCAACAATTTGAAAAATAAAGTTGTGCCACAATTCACAAACTTTGAACAAAAATAAATACCATGTTATTTATGTCTCTGGCATAATGTAGAATTTCCTGGTGAAAAGTATTATGGAATTTTCTTTAAAAACATCAAGTAGAGATTTATCGCAAGTTTATCAAGTGTTGATTAGTGTTTATCACAAAACTAATATATAAGATCTACATGTACTTTATATTTGCATAATTATATAGTTCTGATTAGTAGAAATAGTTGAGTTGCTTATACCAATTAAACCCGTTTCTTCAGGTTCCCTGTTACAATACAAATTGTAATTACATCGCAACAGGTAAACAGTGACAATTATATAGACATAACAGTAACACATTTGATTTTGATTTTAAAATACATGCATGCATCTGTATTCAAATATCAGAAAGCGGTATATCTCACTTATAGTCTGTCCCAAGTTATTGCTTCCATCGTTTTTTGATGATTTTTAATGAAAATACACATATCTGTGAAACAAATACTGTTGAAATCAATAAAAGGGGAAATATCCAAAATATCTTCATTGACACATTATCATTTTTCAATCATAAAAGTTCACAGGAACGAAATCAAAGAACAAGGGACGTTATGAGCCGTATTTGGCCGCAAAATTTATCATATTTTCAACGTGTTAGTTTTGTTTTTTGATGTGGTACATTGTACTAAATTCGATACTGGCTAAATTCAACAGGCACCAAAATGAACACAACATGGAGTTTTTTTATAAAATACATGGTTACTGTCTGGAAATATAAGCTATATTTGGGCGAGGGTAAGAAAACGTGAGGGCGAGGCGTGCGGAGTCCTAAGCCTTGTCCTCTTCGACCTGAGCCCAAATATCGCTTATATTTCAAGATATTTATTATGTATTTTGTTTAACGGGCAACATAATATCACATTTTGCACCCTAAATGAGCTTTATTTGACAAAATTTGTTGCATATCTGCAGTTGAAACCATGACGCGATGGTGTAGAGGCAAGAAAGATGACGTCATAATTAATGCATTTGAACGTCGGTTGAATACACGAGGCTATATTGAGGCATTGACTGAATATACCTCTATTTTATTGGGTTACTTTTATTAGGTCAATGCAAGGGGTAGTTGCAGGATAAATTGAATTCAGTTGTAACTAATTAAGTGTATTTACTCTCAATAATCTGAAAATTGAAGAAAGTTTCAAATGTATCTTGCATAAAATACATAAGAATAAGAAAAATGCTGTCTTTGTAATCTAAAGTATTTGTTGTTTGAAAAGTTAAACCTTTTTATTATTTCTAAAGCAATGGTTCACAGTGGAATTGGTGGAAGGCAAGTTAATAGCTTCCTGTCAGCCCTTAATATCCCACCAGTCAGCAATACCCTCCTTTCCCAAAGAGAGAAGGAGATGGGGAGTGCAATGAAATGTGTTGCCCAAGCCAGTGTTATGGAAAATTTATCAGAAGTGAAATTGTCAAAAATGTAATTTTGCATTTCTGCTACATGTACATGTATTTATACATACCATTGAAATTTAAAACATTTATATCTGAAAATACTTTTCAGTAAACCTCAAAAAATATGCTTGTTTTAACTTTTTTCAAAAAGTTAAATATGTATCTAATAACTCATTAGGCCACACCAATATAACTTCTTGTTCGTCTGACATCCGGTGGAAAAAAGGTACAAGCGGGCGAGCGATTAAATAATAAATTATTATTTCTTGTAGCCAAAATTTCTAGGCGGTACATGAATAAATTTGTGCTGATGGTTATATTTTTTTCTACTTGTTTCTAAATTAAAACTATTTAAAATGTGAAAAATAGAGCAGAAATAGAAAAGAAAAAACGGCACAGAGTTTCCATGATGTGATTTATTAATAACAATAATTATTTAGATAGTTTTATTTAAATACGAGCATGCGGGTCTGACAAACAAGAAATTATATTGGTGTGGCCTTATTGAGTGAACAATTATGAAATGTACAAGTTTTATTTGGTACATAGATGTTGCTTTCATTCCCTTATACACAATTTTCAATTGAAAAAATTATATTTTTGTAATATTTTTTAGAGGTGAAAATACTGATGGGCTAACTGTAAATGTAGATGGTGCATGGCAGAAGAGGGGAAGTGGCGGATCATTTGACAGTCTTTCAGGTGCTTATAACTGAATTTAAAACTATACATATAAACTCATTTCAAAGTTCAAACTCAAACAATGCCAATTAAACTTTGCTAGTATATAACTGACGTAAATTAAAATCATGTCCTCTGACTACTATTTTATACATTTTACCCAGTAGATCTCATTTAAAAATTTGACTTTGTAGGTCACTGCTCAATGATTGGGGCCAAAACAGGAAAAGTTGTTGGATATAATGAGCGCAGCAAGTTCTGCAAGACCTGTGATAATTCGGCAAAGAAAGGAAAAACACCAAATAAGCATGACTGTCGGATGCCCTGGAGTGGAAGTGCTAAGGCCATGGAGCAGGATATGGTGGTTGAGATGATGAAAACATGTAAAGAAAAAGGAGCCGTGGTAGAGACAATCATTGCAGATGATGATACAACAACAATTGCCAGAATAAAACAAAATGTTAATCCATACATAAAGAAAAAGTCTGACAAAAACCACGTAAAGAAAAATATTGGCATTGCCTTGTACTCCTAGCGAAACAAACACAAGAAGTTGCAAAATCCAAAATTTTTCAAGTATTTGCAGAAGTGTTTGGACTACATGCTGGCTCAGAACCAAGGAAATTCAGATGGTATAGAGAATGGGTTAGAAGCAATCAGTAGACATCCTTTTGGGGACCACTCATTTTGCCAGACTTCTCTTTGAGATATTCCCCTCCAGACAGCTCTTGGAGATCTGATGCATAGCTACAAATCCCAGAGTCAAAAGCTTTCTTCAATGGGTAGCACTCAACCCAATGAGAGCTTCAACAAAACAGTTGCATTAAAAGCTCCTAAAACACAGTTTTACAGTGGATCCACCAGCTTGAACTGGAGGATTGCATCTGCTGTTGCACAAAAGAATGATGGACAAAGTTACCTACTGAAGGTAAAGGGATTTTTGATTATACATAAGAAATATATTCTAATATGAACCAACAATTTAAAACAAGAAGCAACACCCTGCCTGGGTATCTTTCTATATCAGTATGTTCTTTGTATTTGAATAAATTACATTTCATATTGAATGCTATCATAATTACCAGTATTTGCAGTTATTGAAGATTGAAGAAAAAGAAACATAAGCCACTAGCTAGGACCATAATTTAGGTTATTTTGGCATTTTAGGTGTACAGAGAACTTGGACTCTCTCCTGGGTGCCATACACGAAGACTTGCCTTACTGCGTGACATGCAGGCCAGGAAGAGAAAGGCGATATGTTCAACATGGAAATATAAACTGAGGAGAATTCAGCTCAAGAACAGGAAGTAAACATTGATCACTGTTTGTAGATATTTAATAAACATAAGTGAAATGTTAAAATATAAATCAAGTAAACATTATTTTTGTAAATCTGTAATAAAAATACACTTTGCTACTTAAAAGGAAATCAAAACTGGAATGTTCTTCAGTTTTATCATTTTTATTTAGAGTCAAGTCAAATGCAGTGAAAGAACTGAGAGAGGGAGACAGCTATGGCAGTTCTGTTGAACTCATGATTCATCAGGACATAAAGGAGATTGCTTACCCGAGAGTTCCACCAAAGGATGTTGGGATAAAGTCAGCTTCAATACCTGTATACTTTGATTTAGAAATCACTGGATTAGGTAAATAATATCCAAATGTTGACTAAGGTTGAGGGCAACATTGAAAATGTAAGTTAATAATGAACGAAGTTTCACAGTCAATGAATCTACAAATCAGAAGTGATTTATTGTTACTGTGAGAATATCCTCTCAATATTATTTTAGCTGGTCTCTCACATATTTTAAGAAAAGATAACTGATCAATATTTTTTGGACAAGCTAACATTTAAATTATTAATATTTGTGTAACATGTAGAGCTATATGTACCATGAAAACATATTTGAATGTTACAGCACTTATTCATGTACAGGGCACAATAAATCTTATTATTATGTATAATTATTTCAGTGTTAATGATTAATCTGTTACACAATGAGCGGAACATTTAACCATTTAAAAATGTATGTTCTACATTTCTAGCCCTTAGTGGAAATCTATGGCACCCCTGCAAATGTTATTGTCATTTAAATTTTAGACCACGTGATTTTATTTGACCCTTTCAGTTTCGCAGTAAAAAGCATGCCTCTTGTTGATAGTCTATTTCATAGAATCTAGGTACTTATAGTCAAATATAAAATCTAGAGGTTTATTGATTTTAAACTTTATCTTCATTAATTGGTGGATAAAATGTGTTCTAGAAATAAATGCGACAATAAAAAAATTAGTTTTTGTCTGCTGTTGCAACAGTTAACATGCTTGTAGAGATCCCCCCTTAGGATTAATTTTCGATCCGCGCCTGACCTTTAGTAATAGCATCAATAGTGAAACAGACTATACTATTTTATGCCGAATGTTCCTTGAAAATGGCTCGATATACTAAGTTTTTATGCAAAACAGACACCCATTATTTTTCTAAAAACATGGTATTGCACACCACAAGCATCAAACATGGCTATGATTTTATTTAGCGACCCAATGTTTATATTTTCAACCACTCTACACGTGGTTGAACACGAACGATAACTCTGTTCCGAATATTTTCGTTTAATGTAAATAACCTATAGATGGTGAAATAAGGCATACATCTTAAAAGGTTGTCATGCTTTAACATAAATCCAAGTAGGATATGATATGTAAAACGACCAGTACTCACGTATTTTGAGAATATTATCCGAACACTTACACTTCCGCTCGAAATTTCACACGAACTGAACAAATCTCAGTGAAGTCTTGTGAACTTTCATTCGAGCACCTCTGGATTTATTACATGCTTAGCAACGAAAAAGAAAACATTCCGAACACATTCGCAGGGGTGTATGGGTAATAACTTTTCTTTCTTATGTTTAACAGGTCGTAATTCCCACATTACCCAGATGACTGCTGTATGCGGAGAAAATCAGTGGCAGTGTTTTGTCAAGCCAAAAGTTCCCATTTCTTCCTCAACATCTGATGTGACAGGCATAACGACGAGAGGCAGTCAGATGTTCCACAGAGGCAAACCTGTCCATTCCAGCAATCTGTCCCTTGCTTTAGAGTCCTTTGTTGAATTTATTTCTAGACAATGAAAATGTGCCATCCTTTCTAGGCATAACATCAAGTCTTATGACTGCCATGTTTTATTTAATGCCTTAGAAGCAGTTGGGAAGATGGATACTTTTAAAGATCGTGTTGCTGGATTTGTTGATACCGAGCTTTTGTTAAGGTCACAATTCCCAGGGTTGCCATCTTATTCCCAACAGGCTCTAGTTTCATCGTTCCTTCACTGTGACTACGCCGCTCATGACGCTTTAAAAGACGTCGTGTTCCTTCAAAGACTTGTACGGTTAGTTAATTTTGATGAACATAATAGACTGAAGGTGTCTTTCTCTCTGCCATGTGCAACTCTTTTCACATGAGAGCTTAAGAGTAACAGCCCACAACCTACCATCTCTTCAAGGACTTGTCAATGAAAAAATAATTACTAAGTGCATAGGTAGAAAAATTGCCGCCAGTGACTTGAAATATGCAACTCTAAAGCTAGCATTTAGTAGGGGAGAGGAGGAAGAGGTCAACTTTTATCACCATTGTTTCTCTCTATGTTCTCTCTACAAGGGTGGAATAGGTTCATCATTCAGAGAATTTTTATACAACAAGTGTTAGTTTTTCAACTGATCAGATTTAGTAATGTTGCACATGTAACCTATTTATTTCAACAGATAAGGCAGCATTGTAATACCACCATGCATTGATGCAAGTTCATTTACCATAATACCATATAACTCACATTTTTGAAAAATATATTATACATGTATGTATAATAAACTATCAGTATTTGCTTTGACGTAGATCTTTCAAACTACCAATAAAATTGAAATTAGAATGTACGAACTATGTATACTGGTATATTTTGTGCCATTGTTGCATTTATTGTTTGCTAGTTAGAGTTTTTTGTCATGTGTATATACTGCCTTTGATTTTTATTTTCCCTGAACTAGATATTAGCTCTAGTATGTACTGTATGATGTAACTCTCCCCCCTCACCCCACCACCCTCAAAAATCATGTAGATATATCAATATCAAATATTATCAATATATATTTATCATCATTGTTTCTCTCTTTGTTCCCTCTACAAGGATGGAATAGTTTCATCATTCAGAGAATTTTTATACGACAAATGCTAATTTTTCAACTGATCAGATTTAGTAATGTTGCACATGTAACCTATTTATTTCAACAGAGACATATAGGCATCATTGTAATACCACCATGCATTGATGCAAGTTCATTTACCATATAACTCACAATTTAGTAAAATACATGATACATGTATGTACCGGGTATATAAACTATCAGTATTTGCTTTCATGTAGATCTTTCAAAGTACCAAAACAGTTGAATTTAGAAAGAATGTGTTATGTATACTGGTATATTGTGTGCCATTGTTGCATTTATTGTGTGCTAATGAGTTTGGTTTTTTTTTATATTTCTTTTCTTCCAATCATTTGAAATGCATCTACTGGTCAAAACTTATCGATCAGACATCAGTTCTGAAGATGCTTGTTTTGTCGACATATCACTGTTTGCATTCCTTGATAATCACTGTCAAATCATAATTAATGCATCCAACTTCTTTGTTTTTAAACAAATATCAAATGAATTTTTAATTTTATATTAAATAATTACATTATTATAAAATACTTTAATAAACTAGAACATTTCATGGACTAGAAATACCCTATGCCATTCCATGTTATTCAAGGTCGCATCCAGAAGATTGTCTATAAGCACTAATACACCTCTTTGTCTTATTTTATTAAGTTTAATTAGTTGTATGTCTACTGTTTGTTCATTAAAATCTTTTCTTTCCATAATTACAATTGCTGTTAAAGATAATTACACCAATTTTTGGTGAATACAACTTCATGTTTTTCTCCAAATATGGCTTATTTTGTTTCCATAAAACGCTTCAACTGAAATAGGGGGTGAGGATATAACCAAAAATATTTTTTTCTTATATGCACACTAACCCCTACTTTTATGCCTTTATTTGGATCAATAATATGAAGAGAAAGTGTTCTAATATTTTCATAAAAAGTTAAATTGTAGAAACCCGTCTATCTTTGGTTTATTTATCATATTTGCAACGAAAATGATGCTCCAAATTTTCTTGAGCAATATACATTTTGGGCATAACTTATCAAAAAAGTGATTTCATAGTCTAAATTTTGACTAAAAATGAACTCTTGAGATGTTTTTAACTAAACAAAACTTAAAGAGGTTGAAATCTGCCTTTATTTTCTTAATTCTAGGGAATTTCTGGTCAAATTGCACTTTCTATGAGAATTTCAATGCACCATTTTTGATCTATGTTAAGGGGGTCATATATCTCTTAAATGAATACTAACATACACTTTTATTGTTTTCAATTTTGTCCTTAGGAATTGTACTTTTAAGAAATCATTAGCATTTAAAAAGTTTAATGTAGGTTTTTTTTCGTGAATGAGCAGAATCCACCCTTAAATGAATAAAGGGAGATCTTATCAATGTGACTTTTTTATCTTCAGAAAGAGAAATACATGGTTTGAAAGTTGCTATCGGATATCATCATATTGGTACTCCATGCCTTATAATAATGAAGCAGTCTTGAACTTATTTCAGTCAATCATAAACTGATTTATTTCTAATATTCCTTGATAAATGACTTTCCTTTGAAAGCATATATTTAACCACGAATTTGAAGGGGATACAATTTTTAATAGTTTCATTTTATTTTTTCTATCTTAAAACTTTAAAGTACTACAACTTTCAAATTTAAGTGAAAGTTCAAAAACTGCTTCAAGACATTTGGGCCATTGTTGAATTGAAAATTGATCCGTCATTCTGGATTGACAAGTAAATAAGCAAAGCTGGATATTTGTTCGATTACCAGACCTAAACGGAGTTGGGCCATTCCCATGTTAACAGTCTGATGAAGTTGTACTATGTAAAAAATTACCCCATTTCTCTACCTAAAATTCTAGCTAAAATTCTCCAAATGGCACGCTGAAGTTTTTATTACTTAAATCATAAATCTTGATTACCTCAATAATGTGAATGGAGGATAAGGTCATAACCTCGATGAGTACATAACACTTTACAGGGTTGAAGACCATAACCTGAGAAAACAATTAATTGTAATTATCGATGAAATAAACCATTACATTTTAGATAATTTTGAAGGTTTTTTTTGTATTTTAATCTAGTATCTTTAGCTTCAAATTTGACTTTAGCCTGTTCTCAGTTTATTGTCTTCAGGCCAGCAACCTTTCTCAAATGGGTCAAATCAACACTCTCTAAAAAGAAAACCGATTTTAGAGTGTAACGGACTTTAATACAGAACAACAAAGAACAAAGATTTAAAATATTAATGTATGTTTTTTTATCACAAAAGGTCAAAATATATTCAGTCAATAATACTGATATTTCCAGATACAAACATCACACTCTGCACCAATGCAAATGTCTACTTTTGTAGTGATAGCACAACACTCGAAGAACATTGTAGTGAAAGCCCAACACTCGAAAAACACTTCTGGTTTTAAAAACAGTCACTCCTTTGATCGTTTTGCTGCTGGCATCTTTCTATATGTGAGACAGGACTCTGTGGAACTTGCTTCAGTCCAACACACTTTAAGTGATACCACTCAACTCTGCTATGTCCAGACTTGCACGCAATCATGTCATCATAGTTCTCTGCTTTACCACATACATATACAATGTCAACTGTGTTGTTATTTTGATCACGGTCTTTCAGACGTCTTGTCATAAGTTCAAGAAGAATGACATTCATGAAAAACATTTAATTTCTGCAACATTTCTTCTATAAATGGCTGGTCTCGGAGAACTTTTTCAATGTGAAGTCCTTTGTGTGTTCAGCACAAAAAGTCACAGTGCCCAGCCTCACAAATGGCAATTTGTCCCTGGACTTGGTAATACTATTTTGATGATCTTATCAAGGACTTTGTGCACACTTTGACATCTTTAAATGATACACTCCCACATGAGTGAGATTTGGAATAAAATCATTTGTCTAACACTTCACATGGACTCGTATTGACATGCTTGTAAGGACTTAACTTCAACAAGTCCTTTATCACAACATGGGCACTCGGTAACACCGTTTAGGGTTACTCCTAGTGTTGGGTATGCAGGGTTGAACACAAGACCACTTTGTCGAACAAAAAATCCTGGATTGTGCTACTGCATCAAGTTCTGGTATTCCCGAATTGCAGTTTCCTCTTTTGGTTTTCCCCATTTTATGGTGGCTGTTTGAACATTTGGTAAATAATCCATTGTCCGGCGTATTACTGTTGCACTAGGTGCCTGTGGACTGGTGTGGCATATATCATAAAAGTTGGAGGCTGTCAGTCATTCAGCTCTGCGAGTGTGCCATTGCGTACATAAGGATTGCTTACGAGTCAGCTTCTCCAGGTTGGGGGCTGGTGGCTTCCTCTAAGGTGACATGAATTTCCTCTAAAACGTCAGGGCATCTTGAAGAGAGTTGTTTTAGATAGGCTGCAGAATTTGGATCTGTATAATGACGTTAACAATTTTGGTAGAGTAGGATTTGGTATGGGTGGGTTTGGAATGGGATCAGTCACTGTGAAAATCACTGCGGTTGGATTTGTTTGCTTCAACTTTTGAAGAAAGGAATCAGGACTTTCAAAGACTAGGTCGTAGTCTAATGGTGCTGGGTCAGCTGATAGGTGGAAGTCTATCTTCTTGGGCTTCTTGAAGATGATCTGATAAAGTGGAACTGCTTCTATCTGAAAATTCATAAACACTTATTAGTTAATTCAAACACTACACATGCTAAAACATCTCTTTAAAAAGATACATAGGTACAACTATGTGTATGGAGATGAAATATTACTTTACACCATATGTATATAATGTATATATGAATGTTTTCCCATTTAATTATATTTCAAATATGTAAACAATTTACAATGACAATTGTACATGTACCAGGCCACGGTTTATGGCTTATCAGAAACATATCTATGAATTTAACTATAATAACTAAATAAGATTCTAAATTTTAGATTTCAAAACAACATTTTCATTTATTGACTGGGTCAATTTAGTAGGTGCTCAGATAAAAAAAAATGTATTTACATATATGTGTGACAAACAAAACCTACAGTTCATACATGTAAAATGGCTGGAAGAAAGAGTTATTCTACCTTCTTGGTGAAAGTCTGGTTCCGCATGCATGGCGTTGATGTACATGCTACTTTGTTATAGCCCAGACGCACACTAGCTTCTACTTTAAACAGGATAGCTGCAACATGCGAGCAAACCTCACCTACCTGTAAGAAATAAAGAACATGAAATTGCAATTCAAAATTTAAATTCGTTGTATAGCGTTTGTGATAACTATCACGGTATTTCTTATATAGCCCAACACCATGTGAATTTATACAGCATGTTTCTATACTATGCGGTGTGATACTTATTCATGATCGGTACAAACTTTCGTTCATAAATGTTACTTACCCTGCCATACACGTGCAATAGGCATTCAAGATGGTACCATCTTTCTTTTTTACACACCAAGGCTTCATGGGGTTTCTCCGACAGCGCCTGCGACCTGTTTACTTTGGCCTTTAGGAAACATTTGTCGTTGCAGTCAAGATTGGAATAATAAACGGTATGAACCCATCCACTAAGAAAAAAGTTGTATGCTTCCAAGGATCCATATGCTTTGAGAGTTTTTCTCGTAAATTGACCAGGACTGTCCACTAGATAACAATATATTTCACCGAATTCAACGTCCATCCAAGTTTCCCCTTGAACAATCGGATCGTTGCATGATTTATCGATTCCAAGTTTGGACAGTTTTTCCCTGTATCATAGTTGGCATGCCGGAGGCAATGTTTGATAATATAGGCTCATTATAACGGTCATAATTTTATCGTAAATACCATCTCACGCTGTGATCTCTATTGTGTTTCTACACATTCTGCGCATGCGCGGGGTCAACGGTCAAATTTTCAAAACAAAAGGCGCTTAATAAAAGCTATACATACGTCTAATTAAACTGAATTGAATTTTTGTTAATTACCGTTTGACATGATGTTATTTCACCCACTCTCAAGATTCCTTAAAAGGCCAACAGAAACATTGCTCTAAACATGGCCATTACAAATGCGTTAGAAACTGTAAGTGGTAAAAAGTCACAAATTTGATGCAAAATATTTGTAGTAATTGGTATTCTAACGTCTTGTGAAGGTTTAAGTTTGCGTGTTGCTAAGAGCAATTTCTGTATGAAAAAGGACGAGCATGGATCCCAAAACTGTTTATGAGCTTATGAATGTAACTAATAGCAGAGAGATATGATGAAATAGTTGTTACAGCATAGTCCATTGAAAACTGTCCAAGCATGTGAGTACAAAGCTAATGAGGAATTAGTAAGGCTCGCATCAAATAGTCTTCGTATGTCACCTCTAAATTTGGAAATGGCGGTAGTGGAAGAATGTTTACTGGATTGCTGTCGGCACAGTTGTAAAAACTGATTTACCTTTGAACGAGAAAGACAGTCACATAGTAAGTTTTCTTGTGAAGTCAAATGCTGAGCTTTAAATAAATATTAAACTTTAAGCATATCAATACCAGTTTTCGTAAAAGAAAATGACGTGCTTGTCTTTAGCAGTTTGCTTATTAATTACATAAACCAGAGCTTGATTGTCTGTGTTAAACAAAATGCACTTATTAGCCATATATTTTGACCATCAACCGCCAAAACTATTGGGTATAATTCCAAATCTATTATGTTCTGATTTCGCCTACTGCCATCCCATTCTCCTTTAAACCACTTACACCTTTAGTCTACTGTCTTTACATTTCTTTCCTAAAGTGCATACGCATATATGGTATCCACGGAAGTCTATGGTCAGGTTAAAAACTATTTCTACATCACTTGCATTTAATAAATATATGTTGATTTTAAAGAGTTTGATTGAGTATAATGCTTGCTGCAATTATGTAACTCTCTCCGATTTGTATGAATTACTTCTCATAAACGCGTTTTCCTAAAAAAAAAATCTATTTTTTAGTTTGTTTTTCCCCGGATCAACCTCTTATTAACATTGATTTCTTTTTTTTCTATCTTTCTATCGATCGATTGAAAGATAGATAGATAGATAGATAGATAGATGATAAATAAATCTATAAGAATAATGTGTAATGTAATCAAAGAAATTCGTTATAAATATTGACTCGTATAATTTGGTATTAATGCATGTACAATGTGCAATATACTTTGTCTTTGTTATGCTGTTTTTTGCAAAAATGTGTATAATTGTACAATATAAACTTACATATTTTCAATGGTCGAAAGTTTTCTGATACATTTTTGTCTAATAAAGTTGTGTCACAAGGACGTACGAAAAGACATGTTTTTATACTTAATATAACAATTTATCTATCTTAGGTTACAGATATGCATTTTTGAAGCTTAAATTGTACAAGCAAAGATTATGTGGTCAACAGAAGATTATACTTAAACATCTCGGCAGCTCTTATAAAATTCTTATTCCGTAGTGTTTTGTCTAATAACGTAAAGAAAGTAGTTTAATATTTCATTCTTAGATTCTTAGCGCAAGGAAAAGTTAATCAACTAAATAATAAGCTCAAACGTATGATAATTTTACCAAAATTAAAAAGTTCTCATCTATCAAATTCCAAAAATACTTTTTTTTGTAAATTGACTACTCTTTGTGAACACTTTAAAAGGTACATAATCGTATTCTGTGAGTGAAGAATGTATTTTCATATTTCTTATTACCTATAAAGCTTAGGTTTGAAATGTTTATCATAATTTTGAACTAAAAGCTTCCTCTTTTTACAGTCTTCCTAAACCGTCCTCGTCATGACCCGCACTCCATTCCCCATCCATCCTTTGTTTGGTCGTTTTCCTCCTTGCTGCATTGGAAAGTAGCGATACTCGATGGTTCAGTAAAACAAAACAAGAAGTACATGTATGTGCAAGTATTATATACAGATGACACAGATCTATGAATAGTCTTCTAAACAGATTAATGGTCGCCTTTAAAAAAAAAAGTTGCAAAAAAAGTCCGAAAAAGAAAACACAGCGACTCCGGTAAAATTGACCGTAAACAAAAACAAAACAAAGATCAACCAAATCAGCGTACCATAGTACAGATGCTGGAACAACTCAGAGCTATGTCGGACAGTGACGTGTCGGGGTGTAATCCGGACACAGAGAGCTCTGGTGATGAACAGTAACTGTATTCGGATCTGGCTTCCGACCTCAGAATTTGCAGAACTGTGGTATGTGTACGTTTAATACGCTCAATATAATTGTTTATACAATTATAGACTATTATTATGATAATCTACTTTCCAATAAGGAGTAGTTTAATATCTGTGTTCATTTTTTCAGTAATATTATATTTCAGAATACACTTTCTGAAAACAATGTGAAATACTAATATTATGTATACAAAAATGCATCAAGCAGTAACGATGTTGATATTTTTCCCTTACTATTTTTCATATGGAAGTATATTACTACTTTTATTTTAATTTTTTTTTTTTATCATTATTTTCTTTTTGTCAACGAATATTTTGAAATATGGTAAATTTAGATTTAGTATCAGTGAACGTAAGAGGTCTTAATTCGTCAGAAAAAAGAGATAAAATTTTTTCATGGCTAGAAAATAATAAAACTAATATTACACTTTTACAAGAAACACATTTTATAGAGAAACGTGCTGAATTGTATGATAGAAAATGGAACGGAAAAGCAATACATGCTTTCTCCGACTCCCCCTTTAGCAGAGGCGTTTCCGTTTTGTTCAATAAAGAATGTAATATAGATATATTAAATGTACATAAGTCAAATGATGGAAGAAAACTTCTGGTAAATGCTAAAATAGATGAAACTTTACTTACAATTGTTAACTTATATGCTCCCAATAAAGAAAGTGATAGAATAACATTTTTTAACTCGCTAAATACATTTATTTCGTCCCATACTCCACAAGATAGTAAACTAATCATCGGCGGTGACTTCAATTGCAATCTAAATAAAGAAAATGACAAATCCTGTAAAAAGTTAAGTAAACTAGCAAATAAGCTGGACCTAGTCGATGTGTGGCTGAAAAAAAATCCAACGAAAAATGGGTATACATGGTGTGATGCAGAAAATTCCCCGAAGAGTAGAATAGATTACATTTTTGTGCGCAATGATACAATTGATTATGTAAAAAATATTGTTGTTCGAAAATTACCAGGTACTCATAAAAAAAACACGCGGTTAAGTGACCACAGGTTAATAAAATGTAATTTAAATTTTAGTAATTTGGAGAGAGGTAAAGGATACTGGAAATTAAATATCTCGCATCTAGAAAACGAAGACTACAAACGCGGAATCTTAGAATTATTCAAAAACATAGATGACTCATTAGATCCAATATCAAAATGGGAATCCTTTAAAATAAAGGTTCGTGATTATTCCATTAATTACGCAAGACAGTCCAGAAACAATGTAAAATATAGAATAAAATTGATTGAGAAAAGGATAGATGATATAGAAAATTTACCTAGCGGAGATATTGATATGAATGAAAAAAGAAAACTTGAAAAGGAATTAGATTACATGTACGATGAAATAGCTAAAGGGGCGCAGATTAGATCTAAAGCAAAATGGATTAACGAAGGTGAACGAAATACAAAATTCTTTTTAGGTTTGGAAAAGAAACATCAAGCTAACAATACAATATTAGAAATAAAAACCGATAACAAAACTGTAGCAAGTAATGGCGAAATTATAGAGGAAATGTGTCACTTTTATGAAAACTTATATACAAGTAAATCTATTAAAAATGATGATATAAATGCTTATTTAAATGACGTGGAATGTCTAAAACTTAGCAATAGTGAAAAAGAATTTTGCGACTCATTACCTACAATTGATGAATGCGCAGATGCAGTCAATAATTTGAAAAATAACAAATCCCCGGGTTTAGACGGTATACCGGCTGAATTTTATAAATGTTTTTGGAAAACAATTGGACCACTCTTTTATGAAGTTTTACTAAGTATTTTCGATAAACAGGAACTACCCTTTTCACAGCGGTTAGCTCTTATTACTCTTTTATTTAAGAAAGGGGACAAAAATAGCCTTAAAAATTACAGACCATTAAGTTTAACAAATACCGACTATAAAATTTTAGCTTTTGTCCTTGCCAAAAAATTACAAACAGTTATTGATAAACTGATTAGCAAGGAACAATCAGCATATATAAAAGGCCGCTTTATAGGCATAAATGCAAGATTAATCTTAGACATCTATGAATACTGCATGGAAAACAATAATGAGGGTTTATTGCTATTTTTAGATTTTGAAAAAGCATTCGATTCAGTCGAGTGGAATTTCCTTTTTCGAGTTTTAAAACAATTTAATTTTGGGGAAAATTTTATTTCATGGGTCAAAATTCTTTACACAAATCCAATTTTTAGAGTTAAGAACAATGGATGGATTTCTAAAACTTGCAAAATGAAAAGAGGCATAAGACAAGGGTGTCCTATCTCAGCACTTCTATATCTGTTTGTCGCGGAAATATTGGCTTATAAATTAAAACACAATTCAGAAATTCAAGGAATAAATATATCAAACATAGTAGACGATTTAAAAACTATACAACATGCGGATGATGTCACTTTAGCCTTGAAAAATATTTCTTCTTTAAATGTTGCAATAAGGACTGTAGAAGAATTCTGTAAACACGCTGGATCAAAAGTTAATATAAACAAAACGCAGTGTATACTACTTGGTAGTTTAAAAGACAAATATAATAATATTAGCGGCATTGATGTAACCAACGATGCTGTTAGATGTTTGGGTATTTACATTGGACATAACAAAAATCAATGCTATGAACTTAATTGGTTACACTCTTTTCAAAATATGGAAAAACTGTTCGAGTCCTGGAAAAAAAGAAAATTAACTATATTTGGAAAAGCATGCATTGTTAATTCACTAGCTATATCTAAAATAATTTATGTGGGTTCTATTTTACCTATGCCTGACCCTGAGTATATTAAACAACTGAAAAAGAGTATATTTAATTTCATTTGGAATAAAAGAGATAGAATAAAAAGAGATACTGTAATTGGAAGGCAAGAAGATGGCGGTATAGGAGTTGTTGATATTGAGTCGAAGTTTAAGGCCTTGAAAGCTGCATGGTGTAGAATATTGATTGACAAAACATGCATAATTAACAAAATAGTTGATAGTTATCTAAGAATTTTAAATGTAGATATCAATTATGTATTAAACGTATCGGAGACTAATAACTCAAATTTTGAAATAATTGTTAAACTTCCTATTTTTTATAGAGAAGTATTTTGTAGTTTCAATGATTGTAAAAAAAACATTGACATTAATAAATTATCTGATATAAATTTTGCTAAACAACCAATTTGGAACAATATTTTATTTCAATTTGATAATAAAACAATCTGTCATAAAGGATGGATTCAAAGCGGCATATTGTATGTAAAGGATCTTTTTAATGGTGATGGCCAATTCAAAACGCCTCAAGAATTGTCATGTATTCTAAAACAAAAAGCTAACTGGATGTGTGAATATAGAATAGTTAGAAATGCAATATATAAAAAATCACTAACATTTGATATGAAATGTTGTCAATATATACAAAAAGTATCCAATTGTGATTTTCTTTTTATTAATGGTTTACATTGTATTGAAGACAAGAAATGTAAATTTTTTTACGAAAATTTATTGTTCAAAAAATTCAAACCTCCCTGTCACCAGGCATTGTTTAAAAGACTGTTTTCAGTGGGAAAAGAATATTGGAATGACATATACAAAAACAAAGTAAAAGATATATATGACAAACGAATATGTGAATTTAACTACAAAATGCTGAACAATACAGTGTGCTGTAACAGCTTTCTTTTTAAATGCAAATATAGGTCTTCTGCTTTTTGTAATATGTGTAGCGAAATTGAAGATGTAAAACATTTGATTTTTGAGTGTAAACATGTTAAGATGATATGGTCAACTTTAAGCTTAGTTATAGGATTTGATATACAGTGGAAACATGTTATTTTGGGTTTTTATTTTGAGAGAAATACAAAAATACGCTATTTTAATACTATTGTGTCATTCATAGCTTACAAGATATTTAAATATAAAATGTGTTGTAGATCTCAAAAGAAAACAGAGACATATAATGAATTAGTTTTATATTTGAAAAACAATATCAGATACAATATCGATGTACTTGTAAATATGTCAAAAATACAAATGTTTAAAATTAATATTGTGAAATTTGCAGATATGCTGTAATTGTTATAATACATGTAATCATACTCTATGACTAACTATCTTTGCCCGAGATAGTTGGATTATGTTAATGGGCTGATTTGCAATGTGAAATAAAAAAAAAAAAAAAAAAAAAAGATTAATGGTCGCCTACTACATATATAGTGCAACGCCAGTAAAAACTCTTTGATTTTTACATTTCAAATAAGTCATACTTTAAACACATCAAAAGACAACAGTCATAATAGTGTATTGACAATATTGATATTATACAAGCCATCATCTTGGCTAGACATGTATGACATTGTGTATACTCATAAAGAACAGAACAGTTCAATTCTTAAACAACAGAGCTGGTTATATCTTGCAGTTAATTAAAAAAATGAAATATTCTATCAGACCACTAGCAAAACAATTAGTAATAATAATTTGTGTATCATTAGCGCTTTTGCAATTTTCATATACGCGGGGGTGTTAAAGGGGAAGGAAACTAAAAATATGTTGTACAATAAATCAATTAATTATCATCTACTATAATTGTAAATCGTATTTATTTTCATTAAAACCCCCGGAACAATGAATTAATCAAGAAAATCGATCGCTTAATTTAAATTTCCCGCCGCCATGGGGGCTGCCATTGAACTTTAATCTATGACGTCACACCATCTATTCCGGTTTGTCTTATCAACATAAAATCATGATATTCGCTCTAAATGACAAGCTCTGGAAAGTTTGAAACAATATTAATTTGAGACCGTTCTTTTATCTTTGCAAACTACAAACTGACGTCAAATGGAGCATGTTCGTTGAAATCTAAAAGCGGAGGTAAGGGTCGGAGAAATCTTCGCGTAAATGTGGAAATTGTCAACAGATGCCAAGTATCATAGAAAATGTTTGCCGTCGTTATTTCGACATGGTAATTCCGACTATAAAGAATGAATTTTAAACACCCCGTTTACAATTATAACATTTATTCAGTTAGCGAAGAACTTGACTCGGAATAAAATATTTAATCGAGGTCGTTTTCAACTTTGAATGATAGCAGATTAACAGCGGTCATTTACTTATGAAAATGCATACATTTATGCATACAATGAAATGCATATATTTATGCATACAATGAAACATGTATTTTTTCTTTAGATTGACGTGTGGACTCAAACATTATCAATTTTGTTTAGTCGATTATTTGAGTAACAGAAAGGCATAAACCAGCGTTAATTATATTCAGAGCACTGTGTATATTCATTTGTAGGTGTAAACCAAACAGGAATAGATGGTGTGACGTCAAAATAATTAATTTTTTTTGGTTTTTAATACAAAAGAGTTCTACATCATGTCAGCCTCCAGTAAATACGATTTCTCCTACTTCAAACGTTCATTAAAGCTTAATTACGTATTTTATTTTCAAAACAGCATGACCACACGTGATAATTTACACCACTTTATTAAAATAAATAAATTATGTTTTTGACTTTCCTTCCCCTTTAAGGAAGCATATGGAATCTGAGTTACATGTAATTCCGTGAAATCACAAATCTTAGTTATTATGTACATATTCAAATATCTAAGTAACGAAACGTAGATCAAAAACAAATTAAAAATACTGAAGACAATTTTTTTCCAAAAATTAGTTGGTATTAGGTAGATTTACACATTGATGACGTCATGACTAAAAGTTGAATGTCGTGTGAATTTGATTGGAAAGCATTGTAAACATATTCGAAATATAACTAATCTAAGATTTTTAATAAAGTATTGTGGTGTGATTTATTGAGAATTGAACATAAGAATACTGGGGGAGATGTAAGTTTTATCAATCATTCGCTAAAAGGTATGTAAATTTGCTTTTATTTCACGGCCAGACTTTCCTCTGTCGTTGTTTACGATATAAAAATCCGACTAGAACAACACTACTCCGTATATATTGAACTTGAAATTTTATACGTATCGTTAGTTTGATCAATGCCTAAATTGAAAAGTGCTGCTAGAATCCAATGTTGTGTGTTGTTTTGATGCAATTTGCCGTTTTCCGTGCAAACTATAAAAGTTGGGAAGGTTTTACGAGAACCGGATAAATAACTTTATAATAAGGAAAAAACATAGGATTCTAGCAGCGGTTTTGATTAAACTGAGATGTTTTGCTTTCACTTGGTATGTTTATTTTATTTTTGAAACCATGGGGTAGTGTTGTTCTATCTCATTTTATGTTAAGGAATATACGTCAGCTATTTATAGTTGTCACGTGATAATGCACCAATGTGGCAGTAATGTAGTACCCGATTTTATTGCACTGACATCTATTTTAAAGGATAATACTAAGTTTTTGATCTTATTCAAAATAATTATTTAATTTCACGATTTTGAATACACCAGTCTAAATAAGACGCTAAATTGCCCATTTGCTTCCTTAACACCCCCGCGTACTTTTATAAATAGCATTGGATTTAACACAATCATACGGTAAATTAAGTAAATATCACAACAAATATTTCTGTCATCCAATCAATTGAAATATGAATAGCTAAACGGTACTTGAAATATTATTAAATATAATAGTTCTGCCATCTTGTCATTACCTTTCAAACCCTTTCAGTTTACAGTCAGTTGACTGAATGTACAAAGGCCCATACTGGGAAATATTTGTCTTTAAAATACTTTAATCCAAAACACAAATTTTTAAACTGTTTCGATTCTATTGATTAAAAATGCTACATGTCAGCTTTGAAAATTAAAACAAAAGCAGTTGTGCATAAAATCCATTTTAACATGGATTTAATAAGTAAATCCAAGGCATATATATGTAAATACACGAACTGTTTGAAATAGTATAATTAAAACTGTTGATAATTTTATCTCAACTTAGGTTTGATAGTATTTTTAATGCATTTTTAAAAAAATTATTTTTGTTATCCACGTGACGCCATTTATAAGCTGTACTTATTCACATGGTATATTAATTTCTGTATGTGCATGTATTTTGTTTATTCAGCACTATATATTTTTTTCTTGTTCTAATATTTCGTTATATCTTGGTATATAACATTAGTCAGATAACTTTTTGACAGCGCGGGCGAGAGGCTGCTAGCCAAGTAGAGTTTCAATCCTACGCCGTTCTAATTAGTTGCAGTCCATGGAACAACAAATGTCTCTTTTAAAATGAAAGAAACCATTATATAGTTGTTGACGTTAATGCACTCTAGCGGCCCGTTGTTTATCCACATTTTGTGTTATCATAAAATGATATACTGCCCCCTCCCCCTTTTTTTGGAGGAGGGGGGGGGATGCGTTAATTAAAATAATGTAAAAAATAACACAATTTTAGGAATACTAAACTTATTTTCATTTAACCAGTGATACCACAATGGTTATTATCTATTGTAAGAACGCAGCAATGTTAAGGCGTCCCGGTGCTAAAATACGGCTGGAAAACGATATTATTTGAATCATCGCAAAAATACCTTGACCGGGAGCATTTCTTAAGATCTCTAATACATTTTTTGACACCGATGTTAAACATTATATTTGATGCATTTTTGTGACGTCATAAGTACTTTGTAATCACGTGACGAGCGAATCCTAATATTCCAAACTATCTATTTAAATCGCATCGGCGCAGGTGAATAATTACATTAAATCAAACATATTTTTTTAAGAAAAATCCTTTGTTAAGTCATATACTTTGAAGTTGTTGCTTGGGAAACAAATATATATTTCGTTTATGGAAGATATTGTTGACACATTCCACAAAATCATCAAAATAATGCACATTTTTACTAAGCGATTTACAAAAAATAGATTAAATCCGAAGGTTTCCCAAGCACGATTTACATTTGTAATTATATTCTCTACCAATTTTACGTAAAATATCCTAAAATTGTGTTGATCTTTCACCTGTGCCAAGCTGGTTTTACATGCATTAAAATTTCTTCATTCAATTGTTTACACGTAGCAGGGAGGGTCTCCAAACAACTAGTTTATGAATAGTCTTTTAATTAAAACGAAGCTTTAAAACTGTCAATTATTTGATACTGGTTTTTAATATGAATGAATTCTGTACGTCTAGCATTAACGGCAGCATCTACGATAGGGAAACATGCGGTATTAATTATACTGGTTTGATATAATTATACCCCCGCTCCGAAGGAGAGGGGGTATACTGTTTTACCCTTGTGTGTCTGTCTGTCCGTCTGTCCGTCCGTAACAAAAATTTCTGTCACATTTATCTCAGCAGCTATTTATCGCAGATGCTTGAAATTTTAACACAGTGTTTGTTAAGGCATGCAATATCGTGGGATATATTTTTGTACCAATCGGACGTCAACTTCCTGTTAAATGACGACTTTGCTTATTTTTTAACCAAAATTTTCAAACAAATTTTCGTCAAAGATTTCTCAGCAACTATTTATTGCAGATGCTTGAAATTTTAACACAGTGTTTGTTAAGGCATGCCATATAGTGGGATATATTTTTGTACCAATCAGACGTCAACTTCCTGTTAAATGACGACTTTGCTTATTTTTTAGCCAAAATTTTCAAACAAATTTTCGTCAAAGATTTCTCAGCAACTGTTTATTGCAGATGCTTGAAATTTTAACACAATATTTGTATAGGCATGCCATATCGTGGTATATATTTTTGTACCAATCGGATGTCAACTTCCTGTTAAATGACGACTGTTTATTTTTAGCCAACATTTTCAAACAAATTTTCGTCAAAGATTTCTCAGCAGCTATTTATCGCAGATGCTTGAAATTTTAACACACTATTTGTTTTGGCATGCCATATTGTGGGATATATTTTTGTATCAATCGGACGTCAACTTCCTGTTAAATAATGACTTTGTTTATTTTTTGCCAAAATTTTCAAACAAATTTTCGTCAAAGATTTCTCAGCAGCTATTTATCGGAGATGCTTGAAATTTTTACACAGTGTTTGTTTAGGCATGCTATATTGTGGGATATATTTCTGTACCAATCGGATGCCAGCTTTCTGTTAAATGTCGACTTTGCTTATTTTGCATATTCACATCAGAGCGGGGGTATCACTAGTGAGCATTGGCTCACAGATATCTTGTTCACTTTTAGCGTTAAGGATGACGTTTACTCAGAATGAAAAAAAATTCCACTGATGATAATGAAAAACCAACTATTGTGTGTTATAAACCTTACATGGTAGTGTTATTCTTCACTTTCAAAAAAGTAGGTCAATGACCTACTTTTTGAGTTAATGGCCAATGAATATTTTTTGAAAATTTAAGAAAAATCCATAAAAATTTTACACCAAGATTGAGATTTTCTTAATTGTGAAAATAATAAAAATTGCTTAAATCTTTAACAAATGAAATACAGTTTATAAATAGTAGTGGCATTGAATAGATACAACGCATTAAGTTTTCATTCACAATTTTTATAGATATTTTAGTCCGAATTTCCTCTATCAGTTTTTAAATTACTACCCATTTTTGATTCAATATAACAAAAAACTGAATGATGATAATGCGAAAACATTTATAGTATTAAACTAAGTATATTGACCTTTCTCTGCTGGCATAAAATTTATATGAGGTCAATGATCAAAATTTTGAGATATGATGTCTTTTATCATTTTTAGGCATTTTTCAATATTTTTGTAGTGTGTTCCATACGATTATCTAAACGAAAATGCAAGATAAAACCAACAAAAAATATGCAAAATTATGTTGACTAACAAATAAAATCTTAACTTTAAATATTACAGTACTACCAAAAATATTTCAGTGGAATACAAAATCTGAAAAATTTAGTCCGAATTTCCTCTGTTTTGCTAAAAGTCAAACTTTGTCAGAGCCTAATTCCATAATTTAGTAAAAATATCGATTGTTATGTCAATAATAATTCATTTCATAAATACTTTTTGTACTTTAAACAAATTTTACTCATGAAATTGAACTTTTTAACAATCCGGATTTGAGAACTCAAACCCTGAGTAAACAACGTCCTTAAGATACATTCCCTGAGAACTATCGACAGGAATGCAGATTGTGACGTCAAAGTCAATTATGACGTCATATCGTATGAAGTACAGACAAGTGACTTTCTACATATCGCTGTAAAATCCATCGGGAAGCCTTAACATGCCCGCGAAATGTCTCGTTTACAAGATACTAAAAAAAATGTGAGACAATAATAAATCTGACTTGGCAATAAAGTCAGTTTAATTTGGAAATAGTTGCCGATATCTGTCGGTTATTTCCCCTAAAAAGATAGGTGGTGCACTGCTTGTTGACGTTCTCACTTATTTCAGGTGTCTGGAAACAGAAACACAATTCAATGATTATCAGTGAGGCTGCAGACAGACCATAGTTCATTTTGTCTACTTACCAGGTTGAATACAGAAAAAGGCACTATCTCCTTTGTGTTGATCACTTTTTAAGTGACTCGAGTTTGCTGAACTTGAAAACTTGTCATGTTTAATCACCGTGATCTATTTGAAAAGCTTATTTTCAAAATATGGTATTCCTGATTTGATGATTTCGGACAACGGCCCCCAATGCTCAACTAGGAAATTCACCAACTTCTCAAGAAGCTATGGATTTGTTCAAAAGATCAGCATTTGAACAAAGCAATCGATAACCAGAACGCACTATACATACACTCGACTCGACCAAATTGAGAGAGCGGCTAATCAAAACATAAATAATATAGCTATATCAGCTTTGTGCACTGATGCACAATATGATTTTATTGGCCATAGATATACACAAAGAGATGAAAGCATGTTTCGACAGAAGAAGCAACGATTGTAACAAAACAAATTGATTCTATATGTGCATACACTATTCTACCCCTGTCTATCAGATCGAGCATAGTACTAGAAGTTATAAAATTTTAGAACAAGAATGCATATACCATCATAGCACTTGATTAATAAGTTATATAGCTTATCATTAAAGTTTTTAAATCAAATATGACCATTGGGTTACTGGAATACACTCTCTGTCTATCTTCGCTCTCCAAGGGTTTTCGGTCCACTTTGCTCCCCATAAACCCCTGGCGGATTTCATTACAAAAACTCGTTGATGTGATGACGCTATCTAGCGAGCAACTTGAGTTACGCCCCTTGCATATTTACATTTTAATCGATTTAAACAACGGGTTATATACACACTGCACTACGGCATTAATACAACTTGAAAACATGTTGACTACCGAATATCGGAACATAATTAACGATGCTATTAAATACGAATTAAGCTATAACCTAGGGAAAGCACGGAGTGTTTTTATTCATAGTGTTTTTGTAAGGACCTGTACCGGGAGTGAAAAAAACTCGCCAATTTATATGAAAGCGTTCATGCCATAAAACCAGGTATCGTTGTCGTGAATATTGCGGACCAAAGAAATTAAATAAAACAGAGCTCATTAAACCTTTAAAAGCAACAACCATAAGCTGGAACGTATATACTAACGGAATAGGCAAAGTCTACATTCGCCATGCTTACTTCCCATGCTATCACGCGAGCCTTGACAAGTTTGTATGTTCAATCCCAGTAAAATATATAGGTTTTTAAAGCGATCTGGTTAGACCATCGCTTGGGAGGCACTGTACTCGAGAATTTGTGTCTTAACTTGTTAGAAGCACCGATTGTTTAACCAAAGATCACACTTGTGTTTTCTTTAAAGTTTATATTTGCAAGCACTGCATTTTGATCAGCTACTTGCAGCTGCAGTCAATCATAAAACGGAGCTTGTCGCCGAGTTTTTGGTATGAAATCCGCCAAAGGTTTATAGGAAGCAAAGTGGACCGATAACCTTTGCCTAGCGAAGATGCTCTTTGCCATTGCCTCCAGGGAACTCATATAACCAGATATTTAAAACCTATATATCGTTGGCTGTTCAAGGTATTTTTTTTCTTATTTCTAACATATGAAGGTTTTGGAAATTAGCGTAATTTAAAGAACGGTATCTTACATAAGAACAAAGAGTGAGAACCAAAAAAAAAAGGTGCAAAGATGCTTGTCAATCAATGTTCATTTGACTAAAAGACGGATGTATATTTTCTGTCCAGATAAGTTGGATTTGAGTACCGTGGTTTAAATCAACTTTATCTTTCAATTTATTATTACCTGTATTATATAAATACTGTTTTCATTCGTAAAAGCACAAGCTTGACCTTTCGTTTACTTTGCAATATACACCTTTTTTCATTCGTATATATATATACGTGTAGAAGTTCGTCATTATAAAACCTGATGACGTAATGAACATTTTTCGTTCTTCACGTACACCTGGGCAAACATGTTGGTTTGCTTAATCTCTTCATTATTATATTGCAAGTTAATAATATTTATGCTATCTACCACTGACTTAAATCCTCAAAAGCGTTTCTACCACATTACTTTCATTTGTGCTATTTCGTGCTGGTTTATCGAAAATTAACTGTACAATAAATATTTATCAAGCAAAAGTGGAATTATAGTTTACGGTCATTTTCTAACACGCCTTGAAATACCAAAGTGGTAAGCAGATACTTCCTTAGTTTATTGACAAAATGTCTTCATTTGATAGGATAGAAATGCATTATCACTTTCGATATAGTAAACAATTGTTTGAATATAATCATTGTTTTGTTGCATTTATCGAAGATTTGATTAAGAAGATTGAAAAGAATATGTATTGTCTGATGCATTATTCCGAATTGATTGTATGATATGCACAGGGGGATGCCAATACATAATTCAGCAACATGGCTGCAAAATAAAGAGTAAATGATTCCAAAACTTTCAGTAATTCCATTGAGCCTCTTCTAAATGTCACCATGATCATTAACGTTATAGAATTATGACATTTAGAATCGTACGTGCAATTTGTGAAAATTTACTCGTCCACTTCACTACAACTTAAAAAAACAATGATTAGATAAAGGACGCTATACATAGGGATGTGTGACTCTTCTACCAAGACATATGAAGGAGGTAAATAAGCACGGGTTATGCGTCGCAAAATTCGTAGCAAACCCTTTTCTTTTTAGTTTTGACAACGATGTAAAAATCTAACGAAAAATGTTAAAATAATTTAGCATAAAAAACATTTTTAAAATGTTTAATTTGTGATTTTTATAGCCACATCAGTAGGAACTGTCTGACCAAAATTGCTTTTATTCCGTTAGTATTACAATTGAATATACATGTACTATGATCGTCGGAAAACTGATTATCATACACGTCAGAATAAAAATGAAAATATAGCCTCTCAATGTTTGCAAAACGTTTTTCAAACATTGAAGCAATCAAAGGCTTCTATCTTTAAAATGATTAGGATTGACGTACCTTAGTTAATTATGCTACGGTCAAAAGAAAAATAATTAAACAGTAATCATGTTATAGCATATTTCGTTATCATTATTTAAAAAAAAAATATTAATTAATGGTTATATGCATATTGTCTGTTACAATTGTTTGAACAAAATATTAAAAAGACATTGCATAACATTTTAAACATGCAGTTAAACTGAACATCTAACTGTGGAAAATACATGAAAATACTTAAAGTGCAAGGGGGTTGTTTTAATTTCCTTTTCATTGTGTTTATTGAAAAATTGCGAGTTAACTAAATGTCAAAGCAAGATACCACAGCCAGAACGAAAGCAGCTGATCTTAGTTATGCAGTTTCCGCGCGATATGTTTTCTAAATAGGTCAGGCTTTTTGAAAACCCACGCCATTATACAAAGAGTACGGATTTAGAAAGGATAATGTTTTCGGTAAATGTAAGTATCTCCCTTTTATCTGCTTGGGTAGTGTGTATATGTACATATAACTGTTTGGCGCTAAACCATATCATATCTGTTTACTACTTATGTCATTTACTTGGTAATACAGTGCTAGCAAAATGCAAATCATGTGCTGTAATTCTAATTCCATTTCATTTTCAACTTTCTGAAACAATTTTTACATTTTACAATTAAAACGGCATGGTCACGAATTTGGTCAAAAATTATTTTGTGATTTTAATATTAACAATGCTACAGAAAGGCATTTAAAAAAGGCAACCGAAATATGATTGTCATTTGTTGAGTTATAAGTTAGTTACAGAGCATGAAATTCTTTACTATGTAAATAAAGCGTTTGTTAACATTTTTAACGTTGAAGTAACAATTTTAGTTTGAAACCTGACGCGAATGTGTTAAACGTTAGGAACTGTTAATCTTTGTTTAAAATAAATAAAAAGATAAGCAAATAATCCGCAAAAAAGATTTTTACCGGTATATTGAACCTATGTAAACAAAAACAGGGCACGAGCCTTGTTCACATGACAAAGAATTGTGAGCCTGTATCTTGCTCATAAATCTGCAAATGACTCTCAAGTTCTGTTTGATCATTTGAAATGCATTTCTAAAGGATTGTAAGTAATACAAAAACATAAGAATACAATTTAGCTAAAATCGTGACCATGCCCCTTTAAGTAATGGCTGTTATTACTATAACAACCAGAATGTGTGCAAAACTTTCCAGACGATTGCCTAACTGTTACCATTACAATGATTTGAAACCTTGATATCTAATGAATTTGGATCATAATGGCAATTTATATCTCAAATAACCCTAATGGTCCAACTTTAAAAGCAGTTCTCTGTTTGTATTGTTCTTCTATTTAAATCTGATGGTAGGCTGCCTTAACATCTAAAACTGTTAAGTATTTGTTATCAGATAGGATTGTTTAAAATTAATTCTACGTTTAACGTCACATGAAAATTTAAAACCTACGAGGGAAGGAGGACAAAAATTTCAAACAAATGTGTATTTATTAAAAGTCACCCATTCAGTTATCAATACATCAACACTGTCATTAATACATATGGTAGGATTCAATCTGTGTTAATTTTTTCATTTTCCAAGCAAATACTGTTGTGTAATTTGGTTATATGTACTTTCTCTGGGTACATCATACTGGACAAGAAGAATCTAATGGATTTTCATCACCACAAACATAGCAAACCAAAGAAAAACGTTTTCTTTTTGTGGAAAAAGTTGCTCAACACATGTGACTCGCAAGTTATCTACAATTAAAAAAAAAAAATTCCATACATTTTCATAATGACACATTTTAGAATTTAACATATCAGAGTTGTGTCGTAAGATTCACTGTACCTACTTCTAAGATATCAAGACAGGGTTCTTGAAATAACTACCACCCTGCAAGTGTATTCCACTTCTTTCTGTTCTTCCAATAAGCTGGGCCACCAGTTTCTTCCTATTATATATTATTGAAGAATGTAATCTATTATTATTCCTGAACATATTATTAAAAATGTAAATCATAAACATTTCAAATGTAAGGGATTTGCAGTCATTATCATGCGAGAACTCTAATCTAAATCAGTAAATTATGCTGACTTATTGCATAGCATTGATGCTTTCTTCTTTGTCTTTCACTTCAAAGTATTACATCCACAATTATCATGTTTAAAGTCAAATATTGTCAGTTTGAACACAAAAATCTTAGTATGATTTTATAGGGTTTATTCACCTTTGAAATTGAAAGAAAATTAAATAGTAACAAATTTATCACATCTTGAAGTTAACATTGAAGTTAATGGGGAAAGGTATAATTTGAAGTCTAGTACTTGTAGGTGTTGTTAAGAAGTTGCTTTCCTCTTCTTAAAAAATGGGAAAAAATCAGAACTAAAATTTACTGTTAACATTTAGATTTTTTAGAAATAAGATGGGTAATTATTTTTGTTGTATGTGGACTACTTTAATAAATATATTCAAAAAACCTCGTTTTTTGGGCGAAAGTTGGTTCAGCAAGGTTCATGCTTTGTGACTTGACAACCGACATATCACATTATACAATTTGGAACTGAGATTTTTACAGGCAACTTCGATAATCTATTGGTCCGATTCATTATCGGTAGTGCGGTAGACTCTCATTTTCTTCTTATTATGAACAATGAATACCTCGATACTGTATTTGAGCATGCTTTCTCTCATACAGGATATAGAATTAAGTCACTAAATGAAAACCCAAACCGGTACTACTTTTTCAAATCCGGATCTGTTTGATTTTTTTCAAAACAACAATTTATCGACGAAACCTAAGCGCGGGTTACGTTAAACGTAAAATTTATTTTAAACAGCCTAAAGCATGTAATAAGTCATCAATTTTGGAAATAACATAATTGGCCTTATTGGTTCGTGAGTTTACTTCGTTGAACATATACTTTAACGTCACAAAATGAATACTGCCTGGCAAGTGACGTTTGAAATTAAGATGAGAGTCTAGTAAGCACATTGATAGCAATAATTTATGCATTAACCAAGGATATATGAAAAATGTATAAATAATTCATAAAATAGAAATAAAGTGTCACTTCAAACCTGTATTTATGTAGTCTAAAGATAATAATGTTCCCTTTGTTGCTACCATAAGGCATAAAAGTATTCATGTTTTTCTTCAACCATCTTTTTAGCTCACCTGAGCTGAAAGCTCAAGTGAGCTATTCTGATCACGTTTTGTCCGTCGTCCGTCCGTCTGTCCGTCCGTCCGTCTGTAAACTTTTTTACATTTTGAACTTCCTCTCTTAAACCGCTTATCCAATTTCAACCAAATTTGGCACAAAGCATCCTTATGGGATGGCGAATATAAATTGCAGAAATAAAAGTCCGATCTGTATTCAAAGCGGAGAAAACCTTGAAACTGTAGAAAAAGGGGTGCACTTTTAAAAATCTTCTTCTCAAGAACTACTGAGTTCAATTCAACGTAGTTTAGCATAAATTATCCTTATGGGAAGGAAAATATAAATTGCAAAAATTAAGGTCTAATTCTGTTTGAAATCTGAGTTATTACGAAAATAATAATAAAGGAAAGGCGTGTTTCAGCTTCGGGTTCGGCATCCGGTAAAATGGGTAGCAATACTTGGCCTGGGCAAAATAGAAGATTGGCAGTTATTAATCTGCCAATCTAATTAACATTTCAGGATATTTGATGGACCAGTAATATTTGTATTCGCTGTAAATATTGTCGCAAAATAATGCGTATTTGGAATTCACGATTGCCGATCTGCCCCGGCTTTTATTTTGCCACGGCCTGGGTTTGCATACCAATTTTACAAAGACTCGTATTCCATACTTCTAAAACGAGGTTCTTTGTTTAAAGCAGCCATGACATTATACGAAAAAGGGTCGATCTGACTATGATGAATTTGCTTGTTATGCAACAGTTCGCGTATGAAGGGAAATTTTTGAAACATGCAAAATAGATTGGTGCCGTTTTTGTGAAGTAAATTGAGGCTAAATATTTCAATGCGGTGACAGTTTTCACACATGACGTTGGTGTTAGCTTGTTCTGATTTTCGTTTCGTTTTAATTATTTATGCTTTGTAACCTGGGAACTCTCGTCTGTATTTCGTGATTTTTACGTATCAATTCAAACAGAGACTTCGGTAAATCAAACAGTTAACTGTTTACCTGCGCAAATTAAGCAAATAAAAACGACATCTTTAAAACAGTTTCCATAGTTCTGACACATTTCTGTTGCGGGGATAAAGTAAGTATCACTTTTCCTAAGAAAATATCACAGCGGAAAATTATCCTGGTTTGCACGCGAGGTCATTTAATTATAATGCAGAAGACAAATAACATTTTTTAATGTTTTTAATTTGAGGAATTGAGCACATTGAGGTACAATATTCTTCTTCACATCTATACATGTAGGATTTTTGAAATAAAATACAATAACTATTATATTTTTTTTTAATACAATAACAAGTAGTTGATGAAAAAAATGTACCTATATGCTCTCATATATTTTGATCGCTTTCCAAATTGTGGGGGGGGGGGGGGGGGGGGCAGAACGAAAAGAAGTTAACAACTGAACAGTGTAACCCCACCAAATGTTTAGTTTTATATCTTGCGTACGATTTTCTTATTCTGGTAAAAATAGTTTTTCATGAAGGTACAATGTCAAAGATTACGTGTATGCAAAAATAAGTGTAAAATTCAAATACTTGACAATATTTAGTTTTTGTTATTCTACCGAGGGACCATATGGCACAATATCTTTTGAACGCCCTTTGTTGCTAAGGTGAGCGATGTGGCCCCAATGGCCTCTTGTTATAAAACGTCTGTAAGGTTCATGATCGGACAATTTTTTATTACCTATCACAGATCATTTATCAACAGCATGTTAATTTGTAAAAATGCATTGCTTCAGGGTCGTTGGATTTTTTCCTAATCAACTATATGATTTTCAAGACAAGATATGCTTCTCATTGTGAAGATTACACAAGAAGACCCACCATGTCATACCCCCCTCCCCTCCCACACACACACACACACACACACACACACATACGTGTATCAACCCTTTTTTGGGGACCTTGTCAAAATATCTCAAATTGGGGACCAAGAGATTTCACAGCATAGTTGACATTGTTCAACTCATTTTATTCTGTTTGTATCCTCATTTGAGTAGATAAAGTGAATCGTTGTGTTTAAACGAAATATCAATGGATTTTGAAAACGGGGACCCGGAAGTGCCAATCTGAGGACTTGAGTGTAAAGTATGGGGACCCTGCTCCTTATAATCAAACAAAACTGAGGACCTTATCTAGATTAGACTAAATTCTTAAAAAACATAATGGAAACGTTCATTGCAGAAAAAACTTACACTACCAACGTTAGCGCTTTGTGTATTTTTTCTGCAATGGCGCCATCTTAATATCCCACGTGGATCCCCATTTTCTGAGGATTCATACAATAATATATGATAAATTGATATTAAATGGCAGGTTACTATCATTTCAACATTCAACCAAATGAGATTTAAAACGTTTGAAAAATGTTATGTGATTAAAATCTTAAATCGCGAGGAATACTTGTACCGATAACATAAAAAACTGAAATCCTAATCCTCACATAACTACGTGTATAGTTTGGGAACTTAGGCATGATAAATTTTATTTATTTATTTTTTAAATATATTTAACTGAGGGCCAATAACACACACAGTACACCTTTTGATATTGACATATGAATCCAATTTAAATTAAACTGAGGACAAAACACACACGGTACAACTTTGGGGAATTACACATGAATAAAGTATACACTAAACTGAGGACCTAATACACACGGTACAACTTTGGGGGATTACACATGAATAAAGTATACACTAAACTGAGGACCTAATACACACGGTACAACTCTGGGGACTTACACATGAATAAAGTATACACTAAACTGAGGACCTAATACACACGGTACAACTCTGGGGACTTACACATGAATAAAGTATACACTAAACTGAGGACCTAATACACACGGTACAACTCTGGGGACTTTCACATGAATAAAGTAAACACTAAACTGAGGACCTAATACACACGGTACAACTTTGGGGACTTACACATGAATAAAGTATACACTAAACTGAGGACCTAATACACACGGTACAACTCTGGGGACTTACGCATGAATATAGTATACACACTAAACTGAGGACCTAATACACACGGTACAACTCTGGGGACTTTCACATGAATAAAGTAAACACTAAACTGAGGACCTAATACACACGGTACAACTTTGGGGACTTACACATGAATAAAGTATACACTAAACTGAGGACCTAATACACACGGTACAACTCTGGGGACTTACGCATGAATATAGTATACACACTAAACTGAGGACCTAATACACACGGTACAACTTTGGGGACTTGCACATGAATATAATATACACTAAACTGAGGACCTAATACACACGGTACAACTTTGGGGACTTGCACATGAATAGAGTAAACACTAAACTGAGGACCCAATACACACGGTACACGTTTGGGGACTTACACATGAATATAGAATACACAAAGTAAACATTGCAGACTTTAATAGATATTAAGCTTTATATTGAAATTATGAAATATAGACGATTAAAGTCACAATTTACTGAACTTTCAAACGTTTCCAGGGCAATTTTGCATTTTTTTTTCGCCGATCCTACATTCACCACTAGAAGCAGTGTGCATTTAGAGAACATTAACATGGCAAATTATGCTGTAAAACCTTCCGAGATATCTAATTCTGGTCCTAATACTGAATTTAAAAAAATCATACATGTACAATTGTAATTTCTTTTCCACTTGGATCCACGGATTGTCAACATCCCCACTTATTCATTATGCTTACAAATATGCCTGATAAGAAACTACAGTATTGCGCGAAACTTAAATGGCAATAAAATTATAATTTATAAACTTTTGTTCAGAGTATGTGCTAAAGGCTATTCAAGGTATTAGCTGAAAGTTGGATTATTCTTCTTCCGTAGTTATTATAACAAAAATAAGTATTTTAATGTCATTCAAATCAAAATTTGAATTGTACGCAGAATGATCACAATACCACGTTTTTGCAGCACAATAAATTTCTGAACATTACAGCTCATGTGAGCCTCGTATTAACATATTTATATTTTGATGTAATGAATAAATTTCTTACTGCTCTACAACAAATTAACACTAATATAAGTAAACAAAATTTATTGGCAAATATTTTCATACAATTGATAAAATTGCAATTAAAGTTGCAATTATAGTTATCATTTATCATACACTTTCAATCCATTCATGTCAGTTTAAAACTCCACTTAAGGATGCATTCTTGTCATCAATTTTTTACTCCAAGTGGGTCTCCATGCATGAACATGTCGTAAAATTCAAACTGTTACAAGTTTCAACAAAACTTCTACAATAAATGAAATGAATCATATTTTACACAATAAACCCTTATTAAATGCATAAGTGACAAAGGAATATATAAAATTATGTCATTTACGACATACCATAGTCGGCGCGAACAACGATGGAGAGGGAAATCCGAAAGAAGAAAGGGTCGCTTCGTTTCAAAGCGATGTGAACATCAGTACGAGTCCTCCAAAAATAACAACTGAGAGACGAGGAAAGATGGGGAAAAAATTCAAACAAACTAATCGCCAGAAAAATTATTTTAGAACTGCAACTTACGAGCGAAATGAGTCGGAGGAAATTCCAGTAGAGGAAATCGAGATAGTTTACAGCAAACATGTAAGTCGTCAGTGCTTTAGAGTATAGTTAAAATGGCAACGTTTATGCTACACTATGCCCATCATATAAATGTTCTTCAAACTCAAGTATCGCATATATATATGATAATCTTATAGATCAAATCAACACCATTGCAACAAGCAGGCGATACATGTGTATATGGCGGCCCATGCGGTAATACCGAAATGGCTATTTTATGAGAAACATAAAATTTGAATGTTAATATAGTAACTATTTTCATTTTATTTTAATTTCGGCAAGTCTACAATAGAAATAAACCTTGCTAATAAACAGGAGATCATAGCTAGAAAGTTATTCTTCAGTTTTATCATTTTTAATAGTGTCAAGTCAAATGCAGTCAAAGAAATATGAAAGGAGACAGCTTATCTACAAATCAGTATTGATTTATTTGAGGGTTTTATTTTTAAAGATGATCCTCTAAATATATTCTAGCCAGTCAATAGTTTAAAATAAATCACTGGTCAATATTTTTTCTGAGAATCTTACATTTAAATTATAATTGAATGTCTATTTTCATGTAGAGCTACATTTGTATATATATATATATTTATACTAAAGAGATACAACAGAGTCTAAGAAATTAAAGCATTGTGTGTATGCACTATACTTTTTGAAGCACTAATACAATATAAGTCACAATAAATATTAAATGTGGCGAATTAATGATTAATTTGTTACACAATGGCATGGACATTTAACCTTTAAAATGTCATTTTTTCTGCATATCTAGTCTAAAGCGGAAAACTAGCAAGTTAACCATAATTTTGCTTATTATGTATTAATTTTTGTTTAACAGGTGGTAATTGCAAGTTATCCAGATAGCTGCAGCATGATGAGAAGATCACTGGCACTGTTTTGTTCAAACAAAATTTCCAATTTCTTCCTCTGCATCTGAAGAAACAGTCCTAACTGTGAAAGGTGGTCAGTATTCCACAGAGGCAAGCCTGTTCAATCCAGCAAATTTCCTCTGCTTAAGAGTACTTCGTTGACTTCATTAACAAGGAAATTGAGCCATCCTTACAGGGCATAGCATCAAGTCTTACTGGGCATAGCATCAAGTCTTACTGGGCATAGCATCAAGTCTTGAGATGGTCATGTTTTAGTCAACACCATGTTAGCAGTTGGAAAGATGGATGCTTTTAAAAAACATGTTGCAGGATTTGTTGATACAAAGCTTCTGTTGAGGTCACAATTCCCAAGGTTGCCATCTTATACCCGACAGACTTTAGTTTCATCTTCTTACGGTACATTGTAACTATGCTGCTCATGATGCTTTACTGTCATATCCCTTCAAAGCCTTGTATGATCAGTCAATTTTGATTCACAGAACAGTTAGAAGGCATCATTTTCTCAGCTAAGTGCAACTTTTTCACATGAACATTTGTCAATGAAGAGAATCATTTAGTGTATGGATAGAAAAATAGCTGTCAGTGACTTGAACTATGCAGTTCTAAAGCTAGCATTTAGTAGAGGAAGAGGGCACACAACAAGTTTTGTCAAAAGAGTGTGGAAGTGGACCAAGAGTAACAAAGTCATCAAAAATCAGTACATTCGCTTGCTGAACATTTTGGATATACTTAATTTATAAGTGATAGTTAAAGCTCATTATATCAGAAGTGATAGTTAAAGTTCATTGTATCAGAAGTGTATATACTGCCTTTGATTTTCATTATACCTGAACTAGTTACTAGTTCCAGTACATGTACCCGTATATACTGTATGATGTAACACAACACAACACCCCTGCCTCCCCCCCCCCCTCCAAAAAAAAAATAATCCTGATAAAGATAAATTGATAAATTCTACTGATAGTATATTTTGAATCACTCATTGCTATAAAGTGTTCAATTTATATCTATATTCTAGCTACCTGAATAGAATGATTTTGTCATTCAGAGAATTTTCATAAAACAAATGTTTTTCAACTGATCAGATGAAATAATGTGCAACTTCTTATATCAATAGACAAGACAGTATTGTAATGCAACCATATATTGATGTGTGTTCATTTACAATATAACCTAACAGTTTATTAGAATATATCATACATGTAATTGTATGTATATGAACTATCAATATATGCTCTGACCTAAAATGCATATATACTGGTTAAAACTTATTGATCAGACATCAATCCATTTTGAAGTTGCAGTTTTTTCATTCCATGGCATTGCTTGAATTCATTGAGAAAACACTGTCATTCAAAATCTATGCATCTTGCTGCTTTTTTTTCAAAGAAAAATACCAATGAATTTTAAATTTCATAATTATTACATTATTTTAGAAAATTTGAATGAATTAGAACATATAATTAGCAAGAAATACCTTATCTCATTCCATGTTATTCACACCAAGGTCAAGGTCACACCCAGAAGATGGTTTATAAGCACTATTTTTATGATTATTTTAAAGTTTATTTTGTTGTATGTCTACTATATATTCTTGAAATACTTAACTTTACATAATTACATTTGTTATTGAAGATAAATTCACCAGTTTTAAAATTTGGGCGAATAAAAGTCTATGTTTTGCTGCAAATATGGCTTATTTTGTTACCATAAAATGCTTCAATGGAAATAGGGGGTAGGGATGTAACCAACAATATTTTTTTCTTATATGCACACTAACCCCCACTTTTTATGCCTTCAGTTGGAATCATAATATGTAAAGAAAGTATACAAATACTTTCATAAAAAGTTAAATTCTAGATACCTGTCTAACTTAGGTTTATTTACCATATTTGCAACGAAAAACATGCTCCAATTTTACTTGGGGAACACACATTTTTGGGCATAAATTATCAAAAAAAGTTTGTTTCATAGTTTTAGATTTGTCTAAAAATAAACTCCGAGATGTTTTTAAGTAAGCAAAACTGAAAATGTCTGAAATCTGCTTTTATTTTCTAAATTAGAGGGAATTTCTGGTCAAATTGCTATTTATATGAGAATTTCAATACACCATTTTTGGCCCATGTTCTGGGGGTCAGATCTCTCTTAAATGAAAACGAACATACACTTTTCTTGTTTTCAATTTATTCCTTAGGAATAGTACTTTCAAAAAATCATAAGCATCTAAAAAGTTTGATGTAGGTTTTTTTTCGTGAATGAGCAGAATACACCCTTAAATATAGCATTTAAAAGAAGTTTAAATTTTGAACAAACATCTCCATCCAAATTAATTAACAAATTCTATGTAAAACAATATACTATTTGATCATACACAAATCATTGATAAAATTGTAGAACTTAACAGTAAAATAACATTCTCTTTTGATTACAATACTCAAAATCAGCCAATTTTTTATTTCCAAATCTCCAAATCATCCCAAACAATCAAATACCTCGTATGTATAGTGCATGTGCATACTAGCTGTAAACGATGCATCATTCATATCAATGTCAACTCTCAACATCCACAATGAAGTAATTCATTTCAACAGTATGAAATATGTCAATACATGTATCTGCTTCTCCTACATTTCATCAGTGCAATTTGTGAATTTACAAATTCAAATTATTCAGAGTTTACTAATGCTGTCAGTTCACTCCAAAACCGAAATTGTAAAACACTATATATACATGTACAAACAACATATTCTCTACATTTTGATTAAAATAACCAATTCTTATATCTATCATTAAAACATTTCAACAAATCTACAATTCTTGTGAATACAGTACACATTCTGTTGTTCATACAACTATCATCAATGCACATCAACAGTACAATTAATTTTTATATAGCAAATCTAGCTCATTAATATAATTTGCAGTATGCAAAGTTACTAAATATTTTCTTAATTTCTAGTACATTATATATTTGTCAAAATCTATTTCCAAACATCAAATCAAATCAATTACCAGTTATGTATAATTCATACAAATACTAACTGTAACCATAGTCATTCATACAACCAACAATGAAGGTAGATATACCGTTACACAATTTGCTCATTAATACTTCATGTCCAGTCACTGTAATATTTATTTCAATCCCTCTGTATTTCAATGACAATGCTAAAATTAATCAAGGTCTATACCCAAAATATCTGAAAAAAAATAATTTTGTCATTTCAAGTTAATGTCAACTAAAAACACAAAACCATATTAGTTTTACAGTTGTATTAATCAATTCCAGCTAAAGTTATCATGGCCCTTATTCCTTAGTTATTTTACAAAGGTGAATGCTCATCACAGCAACAAATATGACAACAGTATGTATTGGTAAAGCTATACATGGAGTATTTTCTACAAATTTGCTAATTCTCACACTTCTGTGCTTTATGAAATATATGAAAATTGATGTCCACAAGCTATAATGAACTTGTAATTACTTCATTATCAAAGTAAATAAAGACAAAATATCAGCATTTTCTTTGTTTTTTTATAAGGTTGTACACTTGATCTTTCACATTTCTCCAAGTTCTTTTGGAAAGGATTTTATCCTTTTTTAAAACATTCTCGATATCGTTCTTGCCAGGAACTTTGGACATTGCAATAAAATGGGAAAAATGCTTGTTGACTGAATTCATTTCAGATGGATTCCATGGTTTTTTCTGTGTTTTGTGACGTTTGCCTGCAGAATTTTCATCGGTAGATCTGCCATCAGAGGGTGCTTTCCTTTTCTCTGAAATTACGAGTTTTAGAATATAAATTGGTTGATAATATGGTTGGAATGTGAAAAATGCAAATAACTAAGAAGTAGTACAGTACCGCAACATTTTTTTTCACAAGATAAATAATAGAATTTACGCATTATAGGACAGGCTTTATGCATGATAGAACAGGATACATGCATGATACAATAGGATTTATACACCATAGGAAAGAATATTGTTAATTTGATGGAATGTTTGATAAAGATTTGCATTATTTGTTCGAATATTATTGTTAACGGAGCGATGAACGATTTATAACTTTAAAATAAAATAGCTTGCTTACGAAAAGGCAGGGTACAGCTTACACGATAGGATAAATGGAGAAACTGATAAAATTTAACAATAAACCTGATAGGATTACTGTACGTTAGGATAAGACTAATGCAAGATAGAACAGTTTACATGCGCGATACAATAGTATTCATACATTGATAAAGGATTGTAAAAAAAAAAAATAACTTTGCAGGTACCATATTCTCATATCTCATTCTGGCTAAATCATTTTGAGAGAAGTAAAAAGGAATTTGTCATCTGCATCTATCATACATGTATATGTAATATGAAAGATACTAAGTATATTAAAAACTTTATATATAAACTACATGGTCTTGACATGTACTTGCTTTTTACTGAAAATTCTTCACATTATGAGCAAACAGAAAATATGGTAATGCCCGTGATGAAGTTTATCAACTATATTCACGAGTCGTATTTAAGCTTTGTTTTTGTCTTGTTTTAAGAAAACAAATTAACTAAAAAAATTGTTTGTTGTTTGTAAATCAGAATTTGAAATCTTTCCACTCAATTAGAAACATATTTTCTAACAACTATATTCTTGGGAAAAATGTCAGTATGATAATTAAAATACATCTGATGGGAACTGTTTTGTTAGGGATGGGGGAGATGTAAGAAGTTTTAAGAAGTTAAAACTATGACCCTATGTGGACTGAAGCTTGACTGTTATGTACCCAACATCAAATCTTGAGAACTGCTTTTTTTCATGCATCTAGTTTAAAGTAGAATTACAATATACCAGAAAAGGAGAATATACTAAAAATAAATGTGTACTGAAATAAGGGTACAGACCTTGAGCGCTTTTATCATGAAGACTGTCTTTATCAGTCTGGTAATCCATTTCTCCATCACTCTCATCAGCACAGGACCCGTCAATTTCCTTTACCTCTTCTGGAAAAAAAAATATCCAAAAACGATAAGAGAAAGTTATGAATATTAATTCTTAATCATATGTACAAGAAATTAGAATTCTTACCTTCATTAACTAATAAGAGGCCTACAGGCCTTGACAGTCACCTGAGTACCATAGCATTTAGATTAACCTGGCTGAGGGTCTCATTTTTGCATTTTAAGCTTCATTTTGGAGTCTAAACCCTAATCCAAATTTTAATTTTGGTTAAAAGAAACTTGCAGACTTTAACGGTAAACTTTTATAACATTCAGTTTTGTTGATAATGCACACGTGCAGTTATTTCCTAAATTATGGCAGCAATATGTTACATGTACCCATGTGAATTAATTGACCTAAAAAAAAGTCATTCACTATACGGCCAAATTTACCCCCCCCCCCCCAAAAAAAAAAGCCCCAACCCCTGACCCACTGGTAAAGAATTTCACAATTTTACAGTACAACAGTCCACAATAAACATACTATACTTAACCACATCTAAATTCAAAAGTTATCAAAAGTCTATAGATCAAACTTGCACAGGAGGAATAAATAATCACCATTGAAATATAACAAATGAGTTCATTTTAATAATCTATTCACAACACTGAATCCTTGTTTAAAGAAAACAACTCACCCTGATTATTAAATGGCATCTCCGTGACATTTTTCCCCTCGTTAATTAGCATTAACATCTTGGAAATCTTTGTTTTTTGAATGATATCCAATGGTTGCCGATAAATTTCTCTGTGGATTCTTATGTCATGGCCAAGGAATTTGGCTAATTGGTCCTGACCGTTTTCACTAAGCTCATGGATTTGTGCCATTGTGGCAATGTGTTTTCTGAGGTTTGTATAGGTTATAATGTTTCCATAGCGCAATTCTATTTTCCCACATATTTCATTCAATACGTCACTTGCCCTTAGTGTTCGTGTGGAGGGTGATGGTCTAGCAAATAAATATTTTCCACATACATTTGCATTACTTCTTTTCTGCATTAAGAGATCAATGCATTTAATCATCTCTGGAGTAAGTAATATTGCAACTTTTCTTTCCTGTTTGCCTTTGAGTTCAATTCGAGTCAAAGAACGACAAAGCTCAATTTCCACGTCTGACAAACTTGATTTAAGTTCGTCATCGTAGGGAACACTGTTTTGTGCTTCAATAGCTTGCTTGTAATTGTCTACAGTAATACGCTGCACATCGCCTCCACGCTTCCTGTTAAAAAGAGTTATGTGACATAGCGTCATCTTTGCCAGCTCAATGTAGAAAGCTGAATCATTCGACAATTTCATCAAAAGTTCTTTGATTTTTTCTTTTAGGTAGGAATTAAGCTTGTACACATCCTCGCTTAGAGGTAACATTTTTGGCGCATTATACTTTTTCTCACTCAAAGTTTGTCGTGCACGGGAAGAGATGAGATCGTTCCAATCAGACTCATACAGCTGAATGAAAGCTGAACCATTCTCTTGTTTTGTTATATCTGACTCAATAATTCCATCTGATCTATAAATCCTTGCACATCGTTGAAGACTATACCCTATTTTCAGTGCCAGTGAAGGAGTTGCATACATATGTGTATCTTCACTAAATCCTGCAAGGGACTTCACACACGACACAACATTGTTAAATTTCTCAGGACTAAAACAATCCTCAATCTTCTGGATACCCCATTCAGGTGTCTTTTTGGCTTCTCCAATTAGTCTGCCTAGTTCTCTCATTCTGCAGCTGATGTGGTTAGATGTATGTTCCTGGATGTCCTTATTTTCATACAGACGCTTCCCAAATTTCAGTATGAGTGGATCGCGATATATATACATATAAATGTCATCTTGAGACATGGATAATAAAACATCTTTGTAAAATCCTCCATTAATATGTTCTGGAATAGGTAGTAAAAAACGACCTTCTTTCACTCCTTGACTTTTTTTTTCAGTCTGCTTACTAACACATGTCTTAAAATGATCACTCAATGATGTTTTGGAGTACAAACCCTTGCAACCACTACATGGTATAAATTCACTATGTGCTCTTGTCTTCTGCTCTCTATACTTCGGTATTAATGTTCCAGTTCCATTTCTCAAAACGTTGAAGTTGTGATCCCAGTCTCCTTCATTTCTTATTGTTTTCCAAATTTCTTTTCTTTCAGCACTGTTTTTGGGTAAGGAAAGAGCCTTAGCTACCATAACTTCATTTTTGTGCATTGTTTCCAAGTGTCTAGCCAGTTTTGGGTACAATCTTCCACAAAATTTGCATGCATGTTTTTTGTCCCATTTCTGCTTTCCTTTCTCTGTGTTGGTTTTCTGTACAGTGATAGTTTCCAAAGGGATAGATATTGGCACAACAAAACTTTTCTCAGAATCATTACTGTCACTGACATAATCGGGAGGATTGGATGAATCTTTCAAATGTAGCAAGGAACGAACTGCATTGTCATCTGTATCACTAGAACCCCTATCAAAAGGAATTGTATTAATTCAATCTGACAAATTTATAGCAAAACTCATGTTTCTATAAAGTTCACTACTGATGTACTTAAATTTAGCAAATTCATAAAAATATAAGAAATACTAGACATGATCTCATTGCGAGCAACAAATAGGTTTTCTGTTTGATTATGAATTAATGACAGGGTTCAACTAATATGTTGACATTACATGTATTTCATTTCTAAAATTTAATAAATCCACCTTAATTGGGCAAAATCATAACAAATACAATAATTTTACTAAAATCCAAAAATCTTAAGAAGGGCTTAACTAAAAGCCCGAATGATTTTATGCATTACTTAACAAAAACTGGAAATTAAAAGGTTTAATATAAAACAAATCATTTTACTAGGTACAAATTAACAATTCTTCTGAATCAGATTTGGTACGAGTTACTATATTAATTTTCTCAGACTAATTTTTGGCCCAACACTGCAGAATTAAGATTTCCAAAAAAGGTCATTTTTAAGAGGCAATATCTCTGCAATGTGTTGGAATCACTTCCAGTGACATTCAGAAGTGACGGACAACCTGCCCATAATCAAATTTGGTAAGTTTAAAACATATTTTGATGAAGAAAAAAAATCCAAATTTTTGATTTGAAATTTTTTTAAAACAGTTTTCCAAAAATGCCATTTTAGCAGACCAGAAGTGACGAATGATCAGGGTATTAGCTGAAAATAAGGAATCTACAGCATATTCTTGTTTTTGTACATACCTAGTTTCAAAAGGGATAGATATTGGAACATCAATACTTTTCTCAGAATCATTACTGTCACTGACATAACCAATAAATTTATAAATATAAATAATATTGAATTTGCTATAGGTATGTTAATTTTTATAGTGATTACTAAACAACAAATTAAGACTGATGAACCCAATTCTGTATAAAATTCAAATCATTAATTATACTCTTATTTTTATACAATCCTTTATAGACTTTACAGAACCTATTCTTAAAAATAATGATCAGGTAGAAAAAAAAGAATCTGTAAAATTCCATTTTTTGAAGTGTCTACTTACTGATCAGTATCTTCTGAAGGTAAATAATCAGAATCATTGGAATCCGAAAAAGAAAACTCATCATCATCACCAACAAAATCATGGTGTATAAAGCTGTCAAGTTTCTCTGGAAAATCTGTGGCATTCCCAGGTACACGGCTGTCAAGTTCCTCTGGAGGATCAGTGGCATTCCCAGGTACACGGCTGTCAAGTTTCTCTGGAGAATCCTTGGCATTCCCGGGTACACAGCTGTAAGGTTTCTCTGGAGAATCTGTGGAATTCCAAGGTACACTGCTGTCAGGTTTCTCTGGAAAATCCTTTGCATTCCCAGGTACACTGCTGTCAAGTTTCTCTGGAGAATCTGTGGCATTCACAGGTACATTGCTGTTAAGTTTCTCTGGAGAATATGTGGCATTCCCGGGTACACTGCTGTCAGGTTTCTCTGAAGAATCCCTAGTACTCCCAGGTACACTGCTGTCAACTTTTTCTGGAGAATCTTTGGCATTCCCAGGTACACTGCTGTCAAGTTTCTCTGGAGGATCAGTGTCATTCTCAGGTACACTGCTGTCAAGTTTCTCTGGAGAATATGTGGCATTCTCAGGTACACTGCTGTCAACTTTTTCTGGAGAATCTTTGGCATTCCCAGGAACACGGCTGTCAGGTTTCTCTGGAGAATCTGTGGCATTCTCAGGTACACTGCTGTCAAGTTTCTCTGGAGAATATGTGGCATTCTCAGGTACACTGCTGTCAAGTTTCTCTGTAGAATATGTGGCATTCCCGGGTACACTGCTGTCAGGTTTCTCTGAAGAATCTGTAGCACTCCCAGGTACACAGCTGTCAGGTTTTTCTTGAGAATCTGTGGCATTCCTAGGTACACTGATGTTAAGTTTTTCTGGTGATTCCGTAGCATTCCGAACTAAAAAAAAGAATATATGTATGTCACTTTTGGACAAAAATAAAATTAATCAAGGTTGTCTAACCAATCACGATAAACAGTTTTATAAAAAAGAATGCAACATAATTATAAGATGAGGGCTTTATTTATTTAACTGGCATGGTAAGAAAAAATCAAATTTAATAGCTAATTATGTAAATTAATAAAGAAGACTTATCTAAAATCGACAGGGGTCTTTTTGAGTATCCGAATATCTAAAATCGACAGGGGTCTTTTTGAGTATCCGATTGCAAAGTTGTATAGTGAAAGTTTATTTTGAAGCTGACAAAATATATTTTATTAATATTTCTATTTGAATTTTCACTTAACCAATTGGTCAATGAAGTTCCTAGTTTCACTTGCTTCTAATAAGATTTTACGTGCCCCAAGCAATCGAATAGTTGTGAATATACCGGTAAATCCCTGAAGCCTTAAGTCTTTATTCTTCATTACTTCCATTTTTTTCAATGTTACACAATTTATTGTAAATGGACATGTATGTATGACTTCTAATAGCAGCTGTATGCTTGCAATACAACAAAGTGGACAACTGAATCTTTTTTACATGTCTTAATGGTAACTGATTAAACTGACAAAACTTAAAATGAACTGGAGGGATTTATATCAAGGGTGATAATTGGTAACTAGTTAATTACCTGGTACAAAACACAGATTATTCAAGTGCAAGTCCCCATAGCTGTACCGTGTGTATCAGGTCCTCAGTTTAGTGTATACTATATTTATGTGTAAGTCCCCAAAGTTGTACCGTGTGTATTAGGTCCTCAGTTAAGTGTATATTATATTTATGTGTAAGTCCCAAAGTTGTACCGTGTGTATTAGGTCCTCAGTTTAGTGTATACTATATTTATGTGTAAGTCCCCAAAGTTGTACCATGTGTATTAGGTCCTCAGTTTAGTGTATACTATATTTATGTGCCAATCCTCAAGTTTTACTGTGTGTATTAAGTCCTCAGTTTAGTGTATTCTATATTCATTGTGCAAGTCCCAAAAGTTGTAATGTTACTCAACATGATGGAAACAATTCAAAATTGAGCAATTGGTTAATCAGATAAAAAAAATAAACTCATGCAAATATAATCAAAAGAAAAAAAAAACTCTTCACAATGCTTAAAAACTTTAAATTCAGCAGGATTTAGACTGCTACTGCATATATAGCTTTCAAATTGTCATATACAGTCTAGACTGCCATAGCAACTCTCTGTCTTATGCGACCATATCAAGACCCACACAACATATTTTTCATTGATAAATTATGTCTTGAAACAAGTTATATCTTATTCTATACCAATATCAAAGACAACAAAAATGCTAAACCGGCTAATCTTATAATTGCATGGTTAATCTGATAATTTTTCTCAGGCAAATTGACTATCAGATTAAGTGGAACCCTCGGTATCTAGATTCTCATCCTGATTTGGATTAAATAATGGGGCGGATGGGTGGATTTATTTTATATTATCTTTTAAAAACTATTATTTTCACCATTCATGTCCTAGAAATTACAACTGCTCTATTCCTGAAATATTTAAATTGTTAATGCTAATATGAGTATACAAACTCATTTGTAATCTTTTAATTTCAACTTAACTGCACATGCAGAAAGACATTTGTATCCTTATTATAAAAACATGACTGGAATCGAACGTTTATCCATGTTAAGCAGCCATTGCAATGTTTGTATGTACCGAGCTTGATATTTTTTCCCTGAAATACACTGGAGCGGGTCATTTTCAGAGAGGTGGGCGGGGGTGAGAATCTAAAAAGTAATTTTATGTGGCCTAATGGCCATGAATTTTAAAATACAGCTAATAATTAAATCCTAGTTTTAAGATAAAAGATACCGTACATAATATTTTATCTATTTGAAACAATGTACTAAGTTAATAATGATTAATGTTGGATTGTCACATAAGACAGTCTAGATTGTATATAGATTGACTTTACTCCAAAGGACAAGTACTGTGGAATCATTAGAATTTGTGGTGGCTAAATATTTGTAGTATTTGTGTGTAGCACTCCCCCACAAATTTACACTCTTGACGAAAACACATTTTGAAAGAGTACCTGGGTAAGTCATCATACTAAAACTGAAAACCGATGCATCTATGAAATTTCACCCCCAAAAATGAGCAATAACCCATAGTTCATGAAAATTGGCCCTCACAAATTCAAATAATATTACCACAGTAGTCTAATGATAATGAGTTACAACCTGTAAGAAAACAAATAACAGAATATAATGCACAAAAAATGTAAACGTTTTAAGGATGTGTATTACATGCACCTCTTTTGGACATCTACAGAAAAAAAATACATGTTGTCATTGGACAGCAAAAAAAGAATGCCACATGCTATATCTGGTAGTTCTTGCCTGATTTTATGACGTCAGGCATATCAAAGGTTTAAAAGTTGCCTTCTCAGAAACAGTGCAGACAGTAAGAGCAAGCAATATCAAGATTTTCAAAAAAAAGATTGACAGACAGACTAACAGGGGTAACAACAATAACCCTGAACATTCTTTACAAAGTGTGGGTATAATTATGATTACTTAAAGTGTAAAATACATAAAAATTTAAACATCAACATGTGAAAATCTTTCATCGACTATTAAATCACAAAAACTTCCACAATGAACATATGCAATGGAGTAATTACCTTTCCTCTCCAAGGATAGATGTTCCCTGGGCCATAGTCATATACCAGTTCTGTATTAGAGGATAATGGCCTTAGAGAGAAAAAACAAATGACTGGCTTTTCATCAATCTCCATCACTTTTGGTCTACAATTTGGATGGATATGATCATCATTTAACAGACGTCCAAATGATCCATCTTCTTTTGAAGCATCAACCCTTGATGAAAATAAAATAAGCAACATAAATTTGAACCTTGCATAACTGGTATTGTCACAGTGAAAGATATGAAGACAAACTATCTAAAATTGCAAATCACTTCATAAGTTCTACATATATATGTGTATGTAATAAAATATAAAAACAAGGCTTTATATACGTAAAGGGGTATACTGAAACATTTTTAGAGCTAGATAATCACAGTTTACTAGGGCTGTGTATTGGTAAAGATTTTCTGATACATTACGATACTCGCTAGACTTATTGAAAGCAACGGAGGTTGATGCAAACTATCCATGTACCGGGTAATCACTGAGGAGATCCAAAAAAATACAATAAACCAAGAGGTTTCTCACACAGCCCACAGATTTTTGCTCTCTCTGGATTTATCATACGTTTTTAGAACATCTCAGTGATTATATGGAGAATTTACGTCACTCAAAAGTAACCTTCCTATTGCTTTCGATAAGTTTGGCAAGTATCTAGTACATTTTGGAACGATGTGTTTATTATGCGACAGACAGATGTAGATAGACGATAGGGATAATTCATTTGATCATTTTCCCACCTAGATCTCATCAGAAATCGTTGGAGATATTAATATAGAACTTGTTTAAAAACATATGTTGAAGTAGTGATGTTCCAATCATTGATTATAATCTAAAATTAGTAGATTATTACCGCATTCTAAGTGCTCGATTATAAAAAGTTTCATTACAATTAATTGGTTGGGTTTTTATTTCCCTCTCAACAAGCGCATATCATATAGCAGAATATTTGAGACCCGAACTATCAATACACCAAAAAGGAGCTGCGGTTTAAAAATGGCTGATATGTCAGACGTGCACTATCCCTACCCGTGAAATAAAGCACAATCTCTTGTTTGGACATTTTTTTGTTTCAAGAAATTGAGTGTTGAACCGTCTAGCTACTAAAGAACATCTTTTGAATACAGCATTTTTATGGCAAGAAATATTAAATAAATTGAAATATCAAAGGCCTATTAACAAGTCAGTTAATTGTATCTTGTTTCTTTACATTTTTTTAACACTTAACTAAGAAATATGAAAAATTTTGATTATTATCGATAATAAGTTAGTTGCAGAGAGTCGATTATTGATTATGAAAATCTCACCGATTCCTATCACTAGCTTGAAGTGAGGACCTCCTATAAATCCAAGACGGCCGGTGTCGTCCTTTTACTTTTCTAATTTACATTGAATAGACTTTTTAACATGATTGAGACTGGGGTTTTCAGTGAATTTATTTTTTGCAATACACACACCTTAGATTACCAATTTTAATCAATTTTTCCTTCAACAAATATCTAGAAACTCATTCTCCAGCAACCAAGCCCTTGTATTCTTAACATAAACAATTAAACATGGTGAACATGATGTACAAATTAAGCAGCAAAAATTTCTTACCAAAAAGGCTTTCCTTTGAATGTAAATTCAAAAATATATGTGTCATCTACATCTGGTTCTTTCTCTAATAACTCTCCTTCATACGGTAATAGGAATTCATTTTGTCCAAATTCTTTCTTTGTAAATACACCTCTTCCTGAAAATAAATAAAGAACTTCTATTAGGGGTTGAAATTTACAAGATATACTTGCTGTATGCAAATTAAAAAATGAAATTGTGCGCTAAAAGAGACATGTGGTTGCCAACTTTTGCGAGTTACAAAATAATGGTCTAGCTTTTTCGGATTTTGAGGTTTATGATTATCCATTCAGATTTTAATTCAGAAGCTTACACTCAAGAAACTGTAGATGTAGAAACATTAGTTAGGGTGTTTTGAATTATCCCAGAATCAACCCTGTTAAACACAATCAGTTGTTCTCTTCTATCTTTATCCTAAAACAAAGTCTCAATACAAACCCTAAAATCATTGAATTTCACAATTACAAACAAGTTCAAACTATACTCAGAAATACTAAATATAATTCAAATGTTGGAATATTGACAGACTGTTTCCATGTACAAATTGTTAGGTTAAGAAATTATTTATACCTTCACAAATTAACAGAATCATGATATCACTGCATTTTTCACAGCCCCTTAGGCATCTGACAAACACTGCATTTTAACAGCCCCTTAGGCATCTGACAAACATTTTACTATTTTATGTAGTAAAATGATCAATTTTTAAATTATATACAGAATGGGTTCCTCAAATTATACAAAAAAAGATGTTATTCCAATGCAACCTAGTTCAAAATCACTTTATTGTATCTAATTGTTAATAATATAAACAATTTTTAGGATTGGTCTAATGTGTGGAAAACATTTTTTCCTTAAATTTAAAATATTTTGCAGAATATTTTTGTTGTACTTAATCATTAGGGCCTATAATAATAATTTCATTGTTTCCTTACTTTTTTCTAAACATTTTTAGGGTTTCTAGACCCTTGAAATCAACATGGGACCTATCAATATGTAAACCATCAAATTGAATTAAAATATTTTATCCTGCAACTACTTCTTGCATTGACCAAATAAAGGTAACCCAATAAACCAAAGCTATATTGGTAAATGCCCCAATATAGCCTCATGCATTTAACTAACGTTCAAATACACTATGACATCATTTTTCTTGCTTGGTTTACGCCATGGTGTCATGGTTTCAACTGCAGATAGGCAGCAAAATCTGACGAATTAAGCTTATTTGAGATGCAAAATGTGATATTATGTTACAGGATAAACAAAATACATGATAACGTCTTAAAATATGGGCGATATTTGGACTCGGTCCAAAAACATGAAGAACGCCCGGCAAGCTTTCTTTCCCTTGCCCAAATACCATAGATTACTAATTAAATGGAGGAATTAATATCCGCGTAAAATCGCAAGAAGCCCCCTCCGCAGAATTTATAGTCTCGTCATTATTTTCTGAGAGTTGAGAACCATAAAAAATATATATTTCTTCGTGCAATTTGATTCAAACCAGCGGGATTGGTCATGATCCATCACTTCTAGTGTTGTCAAATTGGTCGGAAATGATAATTGATTAATCGGTCAATCGGTTGTCTCTTACAAACTGATGATCGGCAAATAATTGAATCCATAGCAAATTGTGTTCAATTCATTTAAATGAAGCACTATAAATAAAAGCTAATAAATAGGATGTCCCTTACCAAAGTAAAATTATTGCTGCAACAATGCCGCAATATTGCGGCTATATTGCAGCAACACATTTTTGTTACCAGAAACCAGATTTTGAGACTAGTGAAATGTTGCCGCTAGCTGCAACAACTTCTGGTAACATTTTGGCAATACTGCTGGAGTGTTGCCGCTAGCGGCAATAACTTCTGGCAACATTCTGGCAATACTATTAGAGTTATTTCTGTAAAAAATTATATTAACATGCACCTAGAATATTGCCACTAGCTGCAACGACTTCTGGTAATATTCTGGCTACAATCAGTATCATACTGCCAGAAATAATTTTCTGGTAACATCTACATGACATTGTATTTGATCATTTAAATCATGAACTAATTTATACATAATATATATGATTCGATCTGGCAATACTGCTATAGGCATCATATTTGATTTCTGCTTTAATTGTAATTTAAGGATCGAGAAGCCGAGCAGTGGAGGGGGTTACAAAATTGTCAATTAATTATTTAGATATGATTTCAGTTATAACACCTCAAAATTTGCCAGAAGTTTACCACAAACTTTTCTTTTTCCTCTGATTTATTATGCTTACCAAGCTTGCAAAAGCTTTCACAGAATTTAGACTTATAAAATTTTACACATTCAACACAAGTCTTAACTGTCAATTATAATTGCATGAATTGCTTTTGTATACATATCCCCCCCCCCCAAAATTAATAAGTCGAAAAAATTAAATCTAATAAATATTTTATGATTAAAGTCTTATTCTAAGAAAGTCTCAATTAAAAAAATCCAATGATATTCCCTTCAATCGCATATAACTGTTATGCATGCCAGGTAACGATGACTGTTTGAATCCCCCCCCCCCCCAACTAATGTTTTACGTAAATACCGACCTGTCTGTTCTTTTGTAACGGTATATTCTTTTTCATTAAGTTAAAATATCAGTCTACTTAGATTTGAGTATCCAAACTGCTCGATGCATGTTGAATATTAAGAATTTTCGTATGCTGTTTGTTTCCACTTTTACTTTCGTTTCAATGTTAAGTTACGCGCGCGCTGATTGGTCGATCAAATCGCTAGCCGCCAATTTTCACATTCGAAGCTGCCATGTTGTCTGCCATCGAGCCTCCTGCCATCACTGGAGATAGTGAAATGAATGAAATACGGGAATTATCTGTAAACAAGGTTAAAAAATACACTGTCAATGGAGTGTTTATCTGTAAAAAAAATCAACGGCTGAACTGAGGACGAATCTGAGTGAACGAATCGAGTGTTGACATCCCTGCACCATCTGCATGAGCACGTTTTTGAAAAAGTAAGTTTAGCAATAAAAATATATTCATTGAATGGCAGTTTAAACATGTTTGTTATAAGAATATAAACCGAAAGACTGCGATCTACCATTATACCAATGGCTTTAACACTGCATGTTTAAGAACAATGCGCGGATCTAGAATTTTATTGGGGGGGGGGGGGTCGACGGTTATTTGAGTTTGCCAGGGGAAAGGGGTCCGAGACATATTTTTGGTAATTTTATAATGTAATTTATAAAAAATTGAAGGGGGAGGGGGTCTGGACCCCACCCACCCCCCCCTTGAAACTGCTTAAAATCTTAAAACAATTTCCAATGTGCTTATATGAAATCCATTTATCTTCCCAGTAGGTCTGCGCTGGGTTACACAGACCTGAAGAAAACCATGAAAAAAGCTGTCACCTTACTGATTAAATGAATGGTGGAACTGGCAACCAAAAAAGAATGATGACGTAATTTGTTTAAGATTATGGAGAGGAACATATACACAACAGTGCTGAATTCCAATGTGGATATTGTTGTGAATTCCAATGTGGATATTGTTGTGATATTCTAATAGCTGTTTTTGTGATTGTTTATGTGTGAAATAAGAATGCCCACGATGCTGTCAAAAAAGGACATTTGGATTGCTTAGGACGAATGCCTTGATCAGTCGTAATACAGCAAGTGGTTGTGCAGGACTTGTGAACTATATGGTTTGAGCTTTGCTTACGGTCCATATCCGTCTGTGCGCGTTGTGTCAATCCGTCTGTGCACGTTGTGTCAATCAAACTACAATACATGTTATTCTGCAGCAATAAATTGTCACTGATTGGCTGAGTACTTTTAGTCAAGTTTCATCAGGATTTGTTCATCATATTTGTGTTTATTGTATTTATGTGTTAAATTTAAAGATTATTAATTTTAACTGGTGTCCTTTATAAGCATGTTGAAATTCCAGTTTCAGGTCTCTAATATTATACATTATATTTTTAACTCAATACTTATTTTGTGCATGTTACATTGAATAATATAATTTTTTTACTTCTGTAATATTGTGTAGTCACAAACTGTTTTTTATTTTTTATTTTTGAAAGTCCAAATTTAATATAATGCGAAATGTTAGTCTTGTTGTAACCTTTTTGCATTTAAAAAAAAATAAAACTGTAATGGCAATTAAAGATTTTTTTTTCATTTTGGTTGTAGATTAATATAATATACATGACTGCTTTACTGTATACATTTATTATTTATAAATATTGCATATATTGTACCATTGATGCCAGAGCACAGAAAATGCATTGAACCAATATTTCTGCAATGTCATTTTTCTTATGCAAATGTATTGCCAGAAAGGTGTTGCAGCAAAATTTTTGCTGTAACACTTTTCTGGCAATATTGCTGCAATCTCAAGTATTGCCAGAAAGGTGTTGTCGCAACAATATGTTGCAGCAAAACTTTTGCGGCAACATCTTTCTGGCAATATTGCTGCAATCTCATTTGCATACGAAAAACGCTACTGCAGCAACATTGCCGCAATGTATTGCCAGAAAGGTGTTGTCGCAACAATATGTTGCAGCAAAACTTTTGCGGCAACATCTTTCTGGCAATATTGCCGCAATCTCATTTGCATACGAAAAACGCTACTGCAGCAATATTGCCGCAATGTATTGCCAGAAAGGTGTTGTCGCAACAATATGTTGCAGCAAAACTTTTGCGGCCACATCTTTCTCGCAATATTGCCGCAATCTCATTTGCATACGAAAAACGCTACTGCAGCAACATTGCCGCAATGTATTGCCAGAATGTTGCTGCAGTATTGCTGCAATAATGCCAGAATGTGTTGCCAGAAGGTCCATATTTTGGTAAGGGGTATGCTGTATTGTTATCAATGAAAGTGTTACATATCTTTTGAGATTAAAAAAAACCCAGTTTGCAACGGTTTTTATTTCACAAAATATATAATTATTTTATTTATTTCAATAGGAACTCAAAAATATTGTTAACAATGAGATTTTTAAATACAATTGAAGGTCAAAGGTGATCATTGCATGCTTTTAACATTAGATTTGTTATCTCTGTCTAAAGATATCCTTGATTCACATTTTGCTTATTTACTTGATATTTGTTAAAACCTCTGGGTTCAAAACTAATGACATTCATTCAACAGTATGAAAAATTTCCAAGTTTTCTCCTTTGAAACACCCCCACTAGCTTATCAGGTTTCAACACACAGCTAAAAAATATGATGTCTGTGGGGATTTTGTACTGCAAAGTGACCCGCATGATAATGTTGAAAATTCTGTGAGGTATTTAAAGTGACTTCCGAATGGATGTCAACATTCCCCATTTGACCCTATAATTATCTTGTTTACCATAACTGACCTTCTTTATATTTCATGCAAGAAGTAACTGTGAGGCCATTATACAATTGCCCCAAAACTTTTAGAAGTTTGAATGCAAAGTCTATGAAAGAGACACAAATTGATGAGTACCCGTAATCTTTACATTGCATTGTTTACAGACACAGTTCAAAGTTTAAAACTATCACTGCTCTAAAAAGCGATTTTGTTTACATGCTGAAAAAAATACACATATATGAAAATTGTATGTCAAAATAACTAAACCAAGCTATTCTGAATAGCTTTATTATCTACTTAAGTTTTAGAAGCTATACTGGCGTGCGACCAATTCTCGCCAAGTACCATTTCTCGCCAGTACATTGCGACATCATTTTTCATATACTGGTATTATTTTTTGTTTTGATAAAATGACTTCACAATGTACTTGCGAGAAAAAGTACTCGGCGACAACTGTTCGCACACCAGTATAGCTAAATCAGGAGATTGTGTTGGAGCTGTATAAGCCATAAGAAATAAGTTTTGTTCCTGTGAATTTTTCTGAGTGACAAATGATATTGTTTCAATTAAATTATCTTAACTATTTTCCCTTTCATCTATTTTAATTGCACCTTTATCACAGGTATGTGTATTTCTATTAAAAACTGTCCAAATGTACTGCATAAATATCTTTGGACAAACTAAAGATAGATGTGGTATGTTCACAATTTTTAAACGTTTTAAATAAATTTCTAAGGCCTATTCCCCCCTGGAAAATTAAAATTTCTTAAATTTACACAGTAAGATGACCAAATTTATGCCTTGGAACCCTCCGCCCCAACCCCGGGGAAAACTAGGCCTAGCATACAACCGAGAAAAAATCCTGGATCGCACTTGAGCGTTATGCACAAAGATATTTCTTTCATGATTTGCAAGGGGATTTTAAAAAGTATACATTGTGCATTTCTCGGAAAGTTCACTATACAACCCGTCTTAATAAGATTTTCATTTCTAATGTTATGCAAATCGTTATGGAAGAAAATCACCGAGTGCGAGTACCCCCCCCCCCCTTCCACGGCACATCGTATTTCAAGTTTACATCACAAATGTCATCGAAACATGTAATCAACATACCTTTATTCGGAGTTTCTTTAATATAAAAGCCATCCCGGTCAATGATTCTTTGACCATGTTGACCTAGCCTTCCCCGTTCCCTCCGACTTCTTCTCGACATACTTTTCCCCCGCTTCAACAAAATGGCATTTCCGTTTTCTATACACACGCGCATGCGCATTTCGAACATGTGTATCGTCAGAGGTGCGTAAGTGAAGATGGCAACTACAATCCGCACGGTATCTGTGTAATCACATGTCTGATGAAAACCCGAAAATGGGACTAGATACTTTTCGATATTTTTTAGGTTTAGAACATGCTATTTTTTTTATTTAAGCAATAAAAAAATATGGGGACTTAAATCAAGTCCCCAGACTATTTGAGGTCCCCATTTTACGACTTGCGTATCTGAGGCAGGCCCCCAGTTTGGCAGAACCACACACGCACACACACACACACACACACACACACACACTTAGACTTAGTTGAACAAAGGATCAGTCCAAAATGTTAGTCGACTTCTAGTCGTTATCTTCAAACCTGTCAATTCACATACAAGTTATTTTCAAAGCGGATGAATACAAAATGGTTCATATTCCTTCCACTGTCATCATCCGCAACACCCTTTCCTTTCAAAAGTATAGATATAAACCTTATATTAATGCACTTCTCTTTTTAGATTCTTCTTGAGAGCTGGGTTCAGTGGTAAGATAAATGTGATGACAATGGTTCCTGGTCATGTGAATTTAAAGAAATGTTACAGCATTAAATAGCAGTAAGTAGGAGTATTCATTTCTTTCTTAACACTTTGTTTAAATTAAAAGAGTACACTTTTTTCGGTCAAACGTTTGATTAATGAATTTTTTTTTTCTAACGTTATCAATCGTATTAATATTAAAATATATTACATGTTGATAAACATAAATAGGGCCCCGCTCTACGATCAATCTCTCATCATCCGTCCGTCAATCTGTCCGATATATTTTGTCGGGAGCAAATTTTCCCTCCCCCTAGTCAAACTTTGCTAATACTTTATGATCATTCAAAGAGTGCCTTTTGGTAAAGGGTGTACAGTGACCCTGATCAATGTTTCTAACTCAAAGCTGAAGGTCATAGCAGAATTATATGAAAACTCCTTGGGTCAAAATTAAAAATATTTATGTTTCCCCTTACGCGATCGACCCAATTAAATCCCGCCGACTGAATTGTAGCTTTCTACCACCATATTTAAAATACATTTGTTTTTATCAAGAAAGCTAATTTTACCCAAAATGACCCACATCTATTTGTTTTACAGTCATTTTGAGAGCCTCAATAATTAACATGGGCGAAATACTCGCTTTATGATTGGTAACTTTGCCGGAATTTCCTTCAAAAGAGAAGGTGTTCTGAGTTCACGATCGTGTAAATTAACCCCAGAAACATTACAATGATAATCATTTATTCAAAAGCCGTTTCCACAGCCTCAGATAACCACTGTGATAAATCGGTTGTCTTTTCTTTTATGTGTATAAATACGACTGATGCAACATGAAGCCTACTCTGCATTGAAAATTACAACCGATGTTTATTACTTTTAGTGTTGATATTAGAAAAAGTTGGTAACTTGTAATTAGTTAATAACTCTACCAAATTAATGCTAAAATAACCATAAAACCATCTGCCTACAGTTATCTTAAAAATTAAAATGATTCTCAACACAATAGTTGTAATTGTGTCAAAAGGTTGGACCTATACCTTCAAAATACACAGAAGTGCAGTGACTGAATATATATATATATATATATATATATATATATATATATATATATATATATATATATATATATATATATATGTTATTTATCAATAAAATGTGTGAATACATCAAAAAAATTAAATTTAATAGATTGGATAAGTTTTTAAAGCTTTTATAAGTTGTTTTATTTCTAATTATCTTGCTTAAAGTTCAATCCATTTTTTAGTAAGGTTGAATCTGTGTAAATCATAGTTCCTGTTGGTTATGCTGTATCAAATATTGACAGTCCCCCTGATGTCAAACGTCACCCTACTTTTCTGTTAGGGAGAAATAAATCTCCCAAAAATTAGATTTATGCCTGTATGAATTATAAGATTCTTTACGTTTTGAAAAATTTAAACAGTTCTGTTAACTTTGTAAAATTTCAAATCAACAGATACAAAAGAGCAGGTTTTGGTTATGACTAAATGTATAATTTTAATAAAAAAAAATGAAATAATATATAGGTAAATTTACAAAAATCTTAAGTATCTAATTATTTTTTTCTCCCCTAGCATTATGCTTCAAAATTGGGTTAAAATTTCCTTGTCAAGTTAGAACATTTCCTGCAAGTGTAGTAAATCTGTGTAACGTTAATGTTGTAGAATCATTAAATATGACTTTACAAATATTTACATTTATTGCATAACCTAATGTTTATCAAATAGTATTGTTTTAATATACATTTCGACATTTTAATTACCAAATTTTGAAAAATAATCGATACTTTGAAGTAAGTACATTTTGATCAGTAAAATGGTATTTAGATATAGCTTTACATGATTATGTACATCACCTTACACATGATAATGAATGTATTCATGTACATCTAGTCATTGAATCAAACATGTTATAATTTAAGATGAACAACATCGATATTAAATTTGTTATACATTCCATCAGCACAAGTTTGAAAATTTGTTTTACTGGTCATATTTATTTAGTTTTGAAATAAATTAAAGTATATTTAGATTGTATGCAAATGTAGAGGTCATGTGAAGATGGGCTCTTATCGATATCTGTTTTCTATGTAACTTCCAACTGCAGAGAATTGAGAGTTACACCTCTCATAAAACAGATAAAGGCACGTACGTGATAATATTGGGGTATATTTAGATTTTGTGCAACTATAAAGGTCATGTAAAGATGGCCTCTTATGTATACCTATCAAACCCTGACAAGTGTAAGGAGAAAGGGAGAAAGGGGTGTTTGTCATCAGACGGAATTGTTGATATGATAATAATTAGTTCAGAAAATCAAAAACGAGGATCACTGTCACCGTATTATTTTCATACCAAGCGAATTATCCGTTTAACTTGTATTACGATATATCAATTTTTATTCTGCAACAACCACCTGCTTAGACTAAATAAAGGTAACCCAATATACCAAAGCTATAATCGGTCATTTTCCAATATTGCCATGCGCTGATCTATGATCTCATGAAGACGGACTACTTTTGTTTACTTGACAACACAATTGACGTTGACGCTGACTTTAATCTCAAGTTTGATGTAGTGGCAGATTTAAATATAACTATCACCCCCCCCCCCCCCCCAGCACATTTTAAATCAATTCTATCGATAAAAAATTATATGAAGTCAGGCATGAATTTGAACAAAATTCGTATGCAGAAATTTCGGAATCTCGGCGCGAACGGGACCCTCTGTCAACTTTGACCTTCAGTTTATTGATGTAAACTTTGATGAGTTGCGAATCAAGAAGAACCAAACACAATTAAGAAGACTCTTGGAGATGTAAACCTGGTTAGAACATTTCTAAAAAAGACAATAAATGAGCATAGCGAAGTGCATAAAATTCCTTGCGAATAATTAGATCAGCTGTTAGCCTTGTTGATTTTGTCAGTCGGAAAAACTGATTGTAAGAAGTATGAAATGTGTTTTTTGCGCTTAATCATCAGAATTTTAGACAGAAAACTAGGTAGCCAAAAATGTTGACACAAAATAGTGGACAATCAAAATGATTGTTTCCGTTCAACTCGCAATGCCCTAAAACAAAACAAGTCAAGCAAAACGGACGCTATAACAGATGAAAAAATTACTGTAAACGTACTACATATGGCGGTGTATTCTTTTTAGCGCTTTTGGCGGAATGCGGCCCTCCGCTAAATCAAGTAAATCTCTTAACGCCATACATCTATGTATAAGAATAGTCACATTCAGGAATACGCTAATTCAAATCCACGCCAACTTGTTCGAAAACTAATTTCCGCCAAATATCGTACACGCCGAATACAATACGTTTACAGTAACTTATTGTACGAAAAAAGACCTTTGGTAATAAAACACTTTTGTACACTCTCTGATTGAATAATATAATTCATTTAAGTTTAAGAGAGAGTGACATAACTTTACAATTAAGGATAAACATCAAATTAAATTTAAAAAAAAATCAGCTGCACAGATGTCCTCGAATATAACGAAAGAAACAAAAACAAAAACAAGGGATAATACTGTGGACATCCGCAAATTCAAACCCCAAATGTTTTAAATTGGGAATGCTAGAGATCCGATTGATCTTTACAAACTATATGCAGTAAAAATACCTCTAGGCTATTTGTCAGATAAAGACCCCTTTTAGCTATCAAAAAGAACCATCTCTTTAGATGACCCCCGTAGTGATATATGGTTTTTAAATTGGAAATTGGAGAAAAAACCTTGCTTCTTATGTGAAAGTGATGGCTACAAAAGCTAACTTTACAGGTCAAACGCTTACAAACTCGGCGTAAGAAAACAACTTGTTCAGAAATGTTCCACAACTTACATTCTGCAAATTAGCGCACATAAAAATGTACAGTCGGTTTTAAATTATAGCCAAAATATGACTAAACTCAAAAGCTGATATTGTTGATTCATAAATTATCAAAAATCAAAACCCTAGCAATATGAACAGAGGAAGAGTTATTCGTACACTGAAGCTACCATATAGGCACCATTTTGCCAAAAGAATTTTTAAAAAAAAAGAATTATCAAAAATCAAAATCCAAGCAATATGCACATCTCTTAAATTTTTTGCAAAATTTTCTGAAGAAAAAAAAATAGGCTTCAATAACGATTACCTAGTAAAGAATGGAAACTGTTCACACAAAAGAAAGCTCGGTTTGCTGTCATATTAGTATTTGTATTTATCTAAAATGCATATTATAAATGTCTTAGAAATAAATCACGATAGAACAAGAAAACCGTTTTCAAAGGCATTAGACACTAGAATCGTCTTTATGTACAGGCTTCTCGAACAAGAGTAAACTCATTTCCATGAACAGAACTCCGACCCGCTTACAGATAACTAACAGAAATAGTTGCTGTTTTACTTTGACACGTACTACATTGCTTATATCATTGATAGCTATTCAGTCAGGAAATCATACATATAATCGGCTTTACATTTTCTTTTACTTTCTCAAAGAAATAAACGATATATTTATATCAAATATATGAACGCTTTCTATTGAAATGTTTAATGCTCTTACATCTGTCTTGAGTCTTCTCCTTTGCAGTTGACGACATGTTTTTCTCTTGATCATCGAGTTACAGAAGTGGTAACATAATTTGAATTTTTTCGTTTCGAATCAATAGTGTTTTCAAAACCAAGGAATCAATTTTCAATTCAACGATTTAAATTTAAAAATCTGCATGAAGGGTGTCCATTAAAAAATCTTTATTCAAAAAGGCAATAAATTCTAAAGTTAAACATTAATTTGGATTTTCTTTGTTTAGAAATAAATAAAAGTTTTCCGCAAAAAAAACAACAACAACGAAATGCGTGAGCATCTTAGTTAAATTAAGAAAACGTTCATTTTTCATCAATAACATGAACCTTCAACAAGCGGTTTTTTTGCAAAATAGGAAAAACAAAAATAGTTTTACAGGTTAATGATGATCATCATAAGAGAGAAGATATTCAAAGCGAAAAATAATAACTAACAAATGTGTGTATTTACTTAACTCCGCTTTGATCGAATGTACTCTTACGGTGTTATGATACATGGTCGGACGGGCTATAAATTCCATCCATTGCATTCAATTAATCAAAATACTGAAAGTACTTGAAGAAAGTTAGAAAGTTTGTTAGAAAAGTTTTGCAGTTGATTACACATGTATTACTTGGGTACAGTCAGTAGAGAGAACTTTTAATAACTTTTGCAGCATGGCTCTAGATTTGTTCGTGATTGGTTGTTCGGTATCAACATAAAAGTGAATATGATGTGAAGGAAACACATCTGGGTCAGAAAAAGTTCATTTCTTTTCACATAACGACTTTGACTAGGGATATTATAACACCGCTACTTGATTGTATTTTGGTTCACACTTAAGTTTTCGAAGTTGCTATAATTGCAAGATCGGTCTGTTCAACTTCCAAAAGACTTTTCCTTAAAGAAAATGACATATGGTGATAACCAACAGTGTTAAAAATCAAACGTCTTAATAAGAAAAACAACAACAAAAAACAGGAGCAAAGCAAACACGAACCTCTAAAAAATAAGAGGTACAATCAGGCGCTATAGAGTAGTGAACATCCTCTGCTGACCGGTCATCCCCGCCGCGTGCCCTTTGTCGTAATCGGGAAAAACGGAAAAGTCCGTAGACAATTAGGTGATTTATTATAGTCTGACAATAAGTATGAAAAACGTCAGTGAGCATACGAGTGTTTCATAATTCAGTCTCTTTTTAGGCCAGTGAGAAGGAGTTGATATGTTAACTAACTGAAATCAACCCACTTTTTGTGTTCGATACATAAGAAATACCAGGTACAGTGTAAAACGATATTAAATCGGTCCTAAATTGGTTCCTATGTCCAAAAGTTATCAATCTCATCAATAGTAGACTTGGCCATAAATACTTAAGAGAACACGTTTACCTATAGAATATCAGCAGTCAGCATCTACATACTATAATTGCATTTTTTACCTAATCAAAGGGATTTTGTTGTGTTATTACAAATGAAATATGTTCGTCTATGTTGTATGTGGATTCAGATTTAAAAGTGATCTGTTGAACTGCCGGTCAATAGACTGCGATCAATTAGACCGCCGTCAATAGACTGTGTTCTATTGGACCGTTGGTCAATAGACTGTGTTCTATAAGACCGCCGGTCAATAGATTGCAATCTCTTACAACGTATCCGGCAACATATTTTAGAAAAAGTAGAATTGCCACAAGATTAAAAGATAACTCTTTTACGGTTTTTTAACTATTTTTCTTCAAATTTATCTTCAAGGTATGAAAACCTTCTGTAATTTATGAACACAAAATACTTAAAACGGAATTAGGTAATAAAACAAATATTTAATGCCTGAACAGTCAATAGACGGCCAACGGCCTCGGGCAATAGATCATACTGAGCTGTTCCCTGAACCAAGGGAAAAATATTCGGGTCTATCGACTGCTCAAGCATCAAATAATTTTGTTTTGCCTCGGACTAGAATGTCGCGACGTCATTGGATGAAACGCGTCACGTGGCTGCCTTACAAATTTCTTTAAAAGGCAAGCGTCAAAATTTATAGCGCAACATGGCGGAGGTAACGTTATTTGAACTGATTTTCTACACAAACGTTTGTTTACATATCAAACTTTAGGTCCTCGACAAAACAAAACACTTATTAGGTTTGTTACTGACTGTTTAAAGAAATGTGTGGGGTCGGTAAAGTCCATAGAAGGCTTGGCTCCGCCTCGCCCTCTATGGACTTTACCGACCCCACACATTTCTTTAAACAGTCAGTAACAAACCTAATAAGTAATAGTATATTATCTTCATCTTAGATTCTCACATCTAAATAATATATGGGTGAACCATGCTTGAAACCTTAACCTGTGGATAGACAATATTTGACTAACAACATAATAAACTAATAATTTAAGTTATATTTAAACTTATTTACCATTGACAAGCCTTCATGATTGATTTATCTTGACTATCTTGAAAACAGGTTTTCAACGACCACTGCCACCAAATGCAATTTGGTCAATCCAAGCTATTTTTAAAACAACACTTAAGAGAATTTCAAATCCAAATTTAGTACAAAGAAAACAAAAATAAAAAGCATGATACAAAGTACTATCACAATTATCAAAAAAAGATGGTATATAAACGGTAACACTTCAGTGGCCATCGAGTAAGGTAAAAGCTGACTTGTTATACTTAGGATTAGGCCAGCCAATAAAAATAACATAAATGCATAACAAAAAAAATATACCCAGGTCTGCTTTCATTGATCATGTAATGAAATTAAATGCAGCTAAAAGCATCAAACAAGATGCCGCAAGAATCCTGTCTTGCTACACGAACGTGCACCTTGGAAATCATTTTATTATTAAATACGTCTCTAAAATTCACGTCACTACAGAGAATAACCACTTACTCCCGATCACATTTAATTTCAAAATTCAAAGGGCTGTGCAGCTAAATTTAATGCACTCGTGATTGTTACAATTGTAGCAGTATTGTCTACTTTAAATCAAATTTCCCATATCTTGAATACGAGATTAGAAGTTACACGTAAATGCAATCCACATGATCAGTGAACTGAAAATCCTATTTGAATTATTACAGCTTTAATCTCATTAATTTGAAATAGATAAATCCTCATTTTACAATCGGTTGTACAAAGTTTGATTTACAAAAAGGTTTTTTTTTTATCATGCTAGTCATGACAAATAAGCACACTTTGAAGGTATCTCGTTTAATAACAATATAAAAACGACAAGTTCTACTGTGTTTTTAGCCGGGCTCTGCTGAAAGCAGAGTACTGGCTGTAGGCAGGCAACCAATGTTACTATAAATAGCACAACTTCAATAGTAAACAAAAAACCAAACAGCTCCAAAATGTAAAAGCGTCCGCTATACCAAATAGTTACACAAAGAGCAATGTTTTGTCAAAAGTGTTGGAATTTTGTTTCTTTCTTTTATTATTTCTAGAATTTTTAGTTTTCTTATCAATAACGTGTTTTAAAAACAAGACTGTGCATTTTGGACACACACAATGCGCTTAAATTTCCATGAACTACTTTGCTGCGCGTTAAATAAATGGGGATTAATTATATCACGCTTATTGAAAAAAAATTTAAGCAGCAACTGTTAATTTTTTTCTACTAGACAGACATATTTTTTTTTAATAGCCGCTTACAAATTTGTTCGCTCACTGACGCTGTGTCGACATTAAAAGCATAAGAGAGAGAGAGAGAAAGAGAGAGAGAGAGAGAGAGAGAGAGAGAGAGAGAGAGAGAGATTTTCAGTCTTTACTACACAATATGCATAAAGACACGCCAAAAGAGCCCGGATTTCAGTACTTTGATTGAATTTAAACCGTTTTAACTTTATTCTACACAACATTTTTATATCATAAAATCGTTTGCTAATGTGACGTTTCCGATTGCGTCAAATACGAATTTTGAAAGCAACAATGAGCTAAAACAATTCCGACCTCCTTACAACAAAATTTCAAATTGGACAATTGCACAGCTACACTTTATATTCTTAATGCGGAAAAAACCTGAGGAATTTCATTGCATCGATTTAGGATAACTTGAGATTGCATATTTTTAATTAATGTACCCAATGAGGGCTTGAAGTATTGTTTTAATTGATCTTTTTTAACTATAAAAACATCAGAATAAAATACCTTCAACTCAACTCGATCGTTGATGTGAAGTTTCGATTCGCGTCACGTTCAAATTTTGAAAGCGATAGCGAGCCAAAATTATACCTGCCTCAGAACAACATTTTTTTTTCAATTGGTCAAATATGCTTTCCGCTAATTGTTTTTAAATAGTTACCATAATGTGTTGCTACAGATATGCATTGACCATTTTATTCTGTTAAACATTGATATACGAGCACGAACTAAACAAATACATCAAATCAAATCCTTATGCAAGAAAACAGAGTTTTACTTTTGTTCCTTTAACAACAACTTAATTAAGACTTCCAAATAAAAAAAAAGGATTAAAGTTTCCTGGTGTAACATGCAGATCTATACTTTACATCCTAAATGCCTATAACTTTTCACGAATTTCATTGCATCGGTTTAGTGTTACCTAAGCTTACAGTTTTTCTTTAATGTCCCAAATTTAGGGTCAACATTTCTATTTTAAAACGTTTGAAATACGGGTTTACATATATGGTGTGTTAAAATGTGTTTACGACAACATGAATTGATTTTATGCAAACTATCATAATGATCGACATTTTTAAAACTATTTCTTTTTCATTTAAACAATATTTTATTCAATATAATAAATTGAATTGAATATGAGAGCAGGCAAAGCCTATATTAGCACTCTCCCTGCATCAAGGTCAAATTAAACAAAATGAAATATTTAAATGTTCAATAATGATGATTTAACAGATAATAAGAAATGATACATATGAAAAAAAAATGAAAGAGAAAAAAAACCTAATAATATGTACTGGTTTGAAAAGAAAGGATAAGACTTAATGCTGTTTTCATAAAGAATTACAAAGAGCGTTCTGTTGCTAAGTTTTAAGTAAATTAAAACACGACAGTAAGAATGTCTTTCTTTTGGTATACAAAAAAATCACCCTCTAAAACTAAACACAATTAATATATAGAACACCATAACTTTATCAATACCCAGTATTAGATTTTTGGCAACAATTTTTTCTTAATATCAGTCTAATTCTTTTTCTTTTTTTATCTATCTATTTTCAATTTAATTAAAAAGAAAGAAAAAAAGAATGGTGATACATGTACATGTAACGCACACAAACACACATTTCAAGTACTTTGACCGTTTGCTTGCATGAAATTTATTTGATGTCAATAATCAACATTTTGAGAAATGTTGTCTTGAAATATTTTAATCACATTTGCATGAACTGCATACCATACGATTATGTAACATAATAACAGATTTAAAAAAAACAACAGAAATTATTTATAATTTTACTGACTAACAGATGAAAATTTTAATCATAGGTAAAAATATTGAATGGCTGATGTAATATTTAAGGTTTTTATATGTATAACAATCCGCATTTACTTTTAAAAAAACCCACTGCAACGTTATTCACTATTAAAACTGCGTTGTAACATTTTTTATATATAGAAATAAAGAAATCGTTTTATTTATTTTTTTGCAAATAATAAACAATCCTTTTTATACTTTGTAACATATAGGTAGACCTTGTATGTAGTATTTAGGGAATGTTCTGGTGATAGGATGTTACACAATGTAAGCATTATATACATGTATACGCACACAAGTTATTCTCTGTAATTATCACACAAAAAGGTATAATGTTATGTTCTCTTCAACCATGTCACGTGACATACATGTTAACTTCAAACCGGACGAAGATAAAGATGTTTCCTTTAGATGGATACTTACCCCATTGTTACCACCCCACCTAAGTTAGCAGTGCTTAGCCTTACGTCCGAGTATTAACCTCATATTAATGCACTTCTCTTTAACGATTCTTCGTAAAAATTGGGTTGAGTGGCAAGACAATTTTATGACGTTGGGTCCTGGTTATGCGAATCAAAGAATTTTTTTTTTAGCACAATGTAAACGTGAGTAGGGATATTCATTTTTTCATAACATCTAAATTTAAAACAGATGCTGAAGGTGTAATTTTTTTTCTTAATCTTCAAATAAATGAAATGTTATATTCTTTCCGTTATTAATCCCCTATCGGTTTTCACCGGAGGGGACTATAACTTTTCTCTGCGTCCGTCAGTCCATCTGTCTGTTTGTCCGTCCGTCCGTCCGTCTGTCCGTCTGTCCGTCTGTCTGTCTTTCCGTCCGTCTGTCTGTCCCACTTCAGTTTTCCACACATTTTTTTCTTTATGCGTTTGGGGAATAATATGAAATTTGCTGAACAGCTTTAAAATGTCAAACTACAAATTAAGTTTACACTTTTGTAGCGTCAGGTTGACATATTTTTGAGAAAATTATTTTTTTATATTCCAATTCTTTAATGTGTGGGTTCGTTATCGGGCTCGGTGTGTATCAAATACACGAGGAAAGTATGTTGTCAGTAATAATATCGTGCATTTCTTGGACAATTCCTTTTACTCTTTCTAACAAACAAATAAGTTCTGTAAAATAGTGTCAAGCATTGTGTTGTAAATCTAATCGACAGGGTTTTATGTATTATTACAATCGGGTTCGTTATCGGGTTGGTCTGTTGAGACAATAAGAAACGATATTCTGCATAACAATGCATTGTTTTCACAAACTTCTACAAACTGGTAGGGGACGTGTATTGCTTATGCAATACTCTCAGAATGCTTGTTAATCTTATTATACCCCCCGCAAACAAAGTTTGGGGGGGGGGGGTATATAGGAATCACTTTGTCCGTCCGTCCGTCCGTCTGTCTGTCTGTCTGTCTGTCTGTCTGTCTGTCTGTCTGTCTGTCTGTCTGTCTGTCTGTGCAATCATGTCCGGTCCATATCTTTCTTATGGAGAAACATTGGAAGTTCTTACTTCACACAAATATTGCTTATGACCTAAGGGTGTGTCATGACCTTGACCCAAGGTCATTCGGGCAAGGTCAAGGTCACTGACAGAGAAAGTGCAAAATTCGTGTTCGGTCCATATCTTTCTTATGGAGAAACATTGGAAGTTCTTACTTCACACAAAGATTGCTTATGACCTAAGGGTGTGTCATAACCTTGACCCAAGGTCATTCGGGCAAGGTCAAGGTCACTGGTAGAACAAGTGCAAAATCCGTGTCCGTTCCATATCTTTCTTATGGAGAAACATTGGAAGTTCTTACTTCATACAAAGATTGCTTATGACCTAAGAGTGTGTCATGACCTTGACCCAAGGTCATTCGGTCAAGGTCAAGGTCACTGGCAGAAAAAGTGCAAAATTCGTGTCCGTTCCATATCTTTCTTATGCAGAAATATTGGAAGTTCTTACTTCACAAAAAGATTGCTTATGACCTAAGGGTGTGTCATGACCTTGACCCAAGGTCATTTGGGCAAGGTCAAGGTCACTGGCAGAAAAAGTGCAAATTCGTGTCCGGTCCATATCTTTCTTATGGGGAAACATTGGAAGTTCTTACTTCACACAAAGATTGCTTATGATTAAAGGGTATGTCATGACCTTGACCCAAGGTCAATTGAGAAAGTTCAAGGTCATTGTTTCAAAAAAGCTAAATTCTGTCTGTGTCATGTCTTGTATTAATGGAAATATTAGAAGCTAAAAATTAACAGTTTTCAAAAATAAAGCAGTTGTTATTTATAGAAAATGGACAGTGAAATAGATTCATCCAATATTTTCTATAATAGCAAAAATACACGCATTATGATTTTTTTCTTAGCGGGGGGTATCAATTGTGAGCTTGTTCACAGTACCTCTAGTTTATATTAAAATGTATTACAGGTATGTGTTGATGAATACAATTGTATTTTACAATTTTAATTTACAGACGATATGGGCAACTTATTTACCAACATTAGCAGAATTGCTGGAAAATATTGATACTCAATTTAGTAAAATTGTGCCTCGGGAAAACACGCAGTACAATGGCAAATACGTATATTGTTATTGCTGCATCGATTTTGTTCTGCATTGGATTAATTGGAAATTCTATCACCGTGTGTTTTGTTGCTGTATCCAAACGGCTGCACACTCCAACATACGTCCTGATTGGATGCCTAGCAGTGTCTGACGTACTCGCCTCCGTGACGCGATATGTTCAGATATTTTATAAATCTCTTTTTTATGAGTCTTCTCATCTATATATATATATGAGATATTCACCTTTTTATTTATTCATTCGGCATTTTTCCATATGGTTTTAGTGTCATATGACCGTTTTGTTTTCATTACAAATCCTCTCCACAGTTTGACTCTGACTTGTAAACGAATTTTGTGGATGTCTTTTGCCATTTGGATAAGCTCTGTTGTCGTTTCCATCGGATACGGGGCATTTAAAGTGCTAGATTTAATAAACATAATGTCTTTCGAAACAGCAGAGTTTGCTGAGGTTGGGTTTGGCTTGTATATTAGTGGATTACCGTTTATTATTGTAGTAGTTTTCAATGTTCGAAAGCTGTATTATCTGTACAACCAAACAGCTTTGGTTCGACAAAACAAAATAGCAAATTCGATGTCGTTGATGTTTTGGATTATCATTGTGATTTATCTCCTTAGCACAATCTATCCTTTAATTTACGTATTTAACTATGCATTATTAAATAATTCACTTCTCGATAGAAGCTTAGACTAAGTTGATGATATGTTTTCTCTTTCGTTGCTTGTCAATATTTGTTTGAATCCATTGATATATTTCATGTTTTCACCGCCTGTTTTAAGATTTTTATCACGATTAAGAAAGTGTTGTAATTGTGGCACAGATCGTCGCATAAACAATTCTAGATCACGTCCGCAAGTGGAATAGGTTGGTGAACTATTTTTCTCCTTAACCATCTGACGTCACTTCTCTCTGGTAATTGTGACTTTCGTCATGAAATAAAATCGTTTTCGTTATAAGAAGTCAGTGATAGTTTAAAGTTGAGTATTGGTTCTACCGATTTTAAAGCCGAAGGTATGTAGCTCCATGTCTGCAAAAAATTGTAATGAAGGAAGTAGACTTCAGTTTTGTTTCTTGTTAAATAGTTGCAATCTACAACACACTTAAAATTGCGCTATTTTTTGACTGATTAAGCTTATTTCCACACGTAAATTGCAACGTTTTAACTCGTATGGAGTTTAAGCTCCAATGTCGTCTATCCATTATCTAGACTGCGAGCTACAGACCTGCAGCTAGACATTTTATAGACTTAACAATATTGCACGGTATATTTTTTTTTTATTTTTAATAATAAATATAACATTTATTTGAATTTAAGCTTGTGAAAGAAGAATAATGATGGAGTTTAATTCCGTATTTTTAAAACCGCAATGTATTATTGTGTGTCATTGTAAATAGAATTCCATGTGTACATGTATAATGTTTTCTTTTTTATGTCAGTTACCTTTCAATTGTCATTTTAAAAATATATAAAAGTCTTCTTTTGTATATTTAACTAAAATGCTTATAACTTGAACACTCTAATAAAGATACAGTTTACAAACGAGAATCCATTTTTTCTTATTTCAATAATGGTAAGCTTATTGTTGTTACATGTATAACACTATATATCAGTGTTTTATACTCCCCATTGTCATTTAGTTAACAGAGAGCAGAGGAAGAGGAAAATTATACAACCGAGGATATAGATAATTTGCACTTTATCTTGTAAAATCGATTTTTGATCTGAGATTAAAAAAAATGATAAAATACACCGTCTGTTACGGGTTTCGAACCTGCGATCTTTAGATGTGCTTATCCATTACGCTGTCTGTTCGACATTTTAACAGGTATGCGCTCAAAAATACATGTATATAGCCTGTCAATTAAATGAATGTGATGTGATACAGTTCACTACACACCCACATGATTAAGATTCACAATGTTTAACCGAAAAAATATTATATATTGATACTTGCAAAAGGTTTCGCCAATTTTAAATTTGCCCAAAAGCAGTTTTATCGTAAGTGTTAATAGTTTTATTTTTTATTCCCTCAGTTTTAAATTCGCCCAATATGGGCAAAGGAGGCGTAAATAAAACGGGGGCGAATATTTCTCTGTATACAGTATTTTCAAGAAAAATAATTTAAAATCCCAGGCACATATCTTTTTTTTTAATGAAAAAATATATATAAATTAAATATAAATATAAATTATAGATTAAAAAAATGATCTAGGCACATTTGTTTAAACGATGTGTCAATAAAAGTGCATAGTGATATACATCTCTCAACAAAACTGTTTACCAACAGTACCGATAAGAACCAACTTAACAGAAAGTTAACCCCAACTAAACCCCGGGTTTACTTTCTGGGTTTACTCTGGGTTTACTAGAGTGGACCCAGAGTAAACCCAGAGTAAACCCCAAGTAAACCCAGAGTGGACACAGAGAGTAAACCCCGATCAGAAGAATACCATGAAAGCAGACGCTATATGTGTATTTAGAATATACAACGGGCAGGAATTACAGGCAGTAGGATGATAAGATAAAATACAGGTCTGTTTTACATTTCAGTGCGTATAGTTGACTCCAAAAGCAATTCTCGAGTAAACCCCGAGTAAACCCAAAGTAAACCCCGAGTGGACCCACATTTTCAAAAAGTAAACCCAAAGTAAACCCAGAAAGTAAACCCGAGGTTTAGCTGGGGTTTACTCTGGTGTTAGGTTTGGTCTGATCGGTACTGTAGCTAGCAAAAATTGTAACCATGACTGCCTCACCTATACAAAATGAAATGCTGACATAAAATCATTATTAAATAATAATTTCATAGAGATCATCATGGAAAAACCTATTAATGTTTCGCTTTTAATATGACAACAACTATCAAATGTTCTAAGCAATATCTCTGACCAAAGGCGCTTGAAGGTTTACCAAACATGCACACAGCTGCATTATCTTTGTAGACAGTGGACGGTATGTTCATATTGAGAGAGTGAATGAACGATTCAAGAACTACCAAATTTTGAATCACATACCAGTGAGCTTTTCTGACCAATTTTGTACGGTGTCCGTCCGTCATAATTTGAAGGAGGTTCAAGATAGTTAAAATAAGGGCCTCACACTCCTTAAATGTAATGTGGCCAGTAGAGGGGGGGGGGGGGGGTAGAACTTGTACAAATAAAGAGAGAAAACCTTTAAAAATCTTCTTAGAAACCGGTCTGTCAGAACAGCTGAAACTAATGTGAAAGCATCATGTATCAAGACTTTCAATAAAAAAAGATACATGATTCCTGTGTAAAATGCACATATATATCCTAAATGGCTAAAACGTTTCACGGATTTCATCGCATCGGTTTAGGATAACTTGAACTTACAATTATTTTTTTTTTGTACCCAATTTACATTAAGGGTCAACATTTTTTATTCTATCAGGACAGAATTATGCTTTTACATATATGTTATGTTATTATGTGTATAGGTTAAAATGAATTAGTTCTCAGCAAAACATCATAATGGCCGCCATTTTTTCCCCTTGTTTAACTATTTTGTTTTAAATATTTAATTCTATATGATAAATTGAATTGGATTAAGCAGCAGGCACAACCTATTTTAGCCCTCTCTCTACAACAAGGTCAAAACGAACACAATGGAATATTTAAATGAACAATATTGATAATAAAACACATAAAAAGAAGTGATACAGATCTAAAAAAAAAAGGTGAAAGAGAAAAAAACAACAATATGGTACCGGTTTGAAAAGAAAAGATAAGACTAAATTCTGTTTTCATAATTATAAAAAGAGTTTTGTTGCTGCAATAGAAGTATCTACTGCTTTTAATATTTGAACATTTCACTTTAAGAAAATTAAGACACGACAGTTAGAATATCTCTCTTTCGGTATACCAAAAGATACCCTCTAAATAAAATACAATTAATATGAAGAACACTGCAACCTAATCATTATAAATTATTAGATTTTAGCCAATATTAAAAAAATATATATATCTCAATCCATTTTTCTTCTATAATCTTATTTAGATATAACCATATTCGATTAATTCAACAATGAAAATAAAATGGTGTAAAATGGTGTAATGGAACTAAAACATTCCAAGTACTTATTGACATTCTTCTGCTTGCGTGAAGTTATTTGATGTCAATAATCAATAATTTGAGGTACAGTACCGATCAGACCCAACCCAACACGCAATTCAAAACTATTGAAAGATGCTTAAAAAAATTAAAGACACCATACAGTATCGATCAGAGACAACATAACACCAAAGTAAATCCTAACTAAACCCCGGGTTTACTTTATGGGTTTACGTTTTGTAAATTTGAGTCCAATCGGGGTTTACTTTAGGTTTACTTGAGAATTGCTTTGGAGTCAACTGTACGCACGGAAGTGTGAAGCAGACCCGTCTTTTATCTTACCATCCTACTGCCCCTTGTATATTCCGAATACATATGAAGCGTCTGCTTTCAGGGTATACTTCTGATGGGGATTTAGTCTCTGTGTCCACTCTTTAATTTTCTAAACACCTTTCAATATTTTTGAATTGCGTACTTTACAAATTATTACACAATAAAAGAGATAAAACCAACAAAAATTACCAATCATTATGCTAACTATCAAATTAATAATTCAACTATACAGTAAAAATATCAAATGTTTATGCATTATTAAAGCTGCGTTGTTTATTATTATAAAAAAGAAGAGGAGAATCCAAGTTTTTTTCACTTTTTTTTCTTTTTGTTATGATTGTTTCTTATTTTGGCAAAGTATAACCGATCATTTATGTACTTTGTAGCGTATACGTTGACCTCAAACATGTATTTAGTGTACTGGGAATTGCCTGATAACAGCATGTTAGATAATGTAAGCTTTATATATATATATATATATATATATATATATATATATATATATATATATATATATATATATATATATATATATATATATATACTCAGACATTTCCCTCTGTGAAGACTGCATTGTAAATAAACAATGTTAGATTCTCTTCAACCATGTCACGTGACATACGTGTTAACTTTAAATCGGATGGCGATAAAAATAATGCATAAAAAGACACTAACCCCACTGTCATCACCAACAAAACCCATCTCCTCTTAGCAGTACGCAACCTAATGTCTGAGTATTAACTTTATATTAGTGCACTACTCTTTAAAGATTCTCATTTAGAACTTGGTTGAGTGGCAAGAACATTTTGATGACGTTGGGTCCTGGTCATACAAATTGAAGAAAATAGTTTTAGCATAGTTTACCAGTGAGTAAAATATTCATTTATTTTCTAACACTTTGTTTAAACTTACAATAGATGTTCAATGTGTAATTTTTTTTGGTCAGACGTTAAAGAGATGAAATGTTATTTTCCTTCCGTTATCATTCGTATTAACATTAGAATGTACTATGCGTTTATGATATAACTATTTGTTAATCTTAATTTACAGACGACATAGGGAACTTATACGCTAATACTAGCAGCATTGCGGAAAAAGTTTAATATTCATTTAGTAAAATTGTGTATTGGGACAACACGCAGTACATGGGTATATATGTATATTGTTATTGCTGCATCAATTTTGTTCTGCATTGGATTTATTGGAAATTCTATCACTGTGTGTTTTGTTGCTGTGTCAAAACAACTTCACACTCCGACATACGTCACAATTGGATGCTTACATATGTAGCAGTGTCTGACGTACTCGTCTTCGTGACGCAATATGTTCCTATTCTAACAGGTCTTTTTGATTTTTTTTAGAAAGATGACACTAGAAATTTGATGTATGCGATATTTATTTTTTTATGTATTCATTCGGCATGTTTCCATATGGTATTAATATCATATGTACGTTTTGTTTTCATTACAAATCCTCTCCACAGTTTGACTCTGACATGTAAACGAGTTGTGTGGATGTCTTTTGCCGTTTGAATAAGCTCTGCTGTCGTCTCCATCGCATACGAAATTAGTAAATTGTTATTTCTAATGGGCATAGTATCCTTCGAAACAGTTTTTTTTACTGAGTTGGGGTTTGGCTTCTATGTTAGTGGATTACCATTTATTATTGTAGTTGTATTTAATGTTCGAAAGTTGTATTATCTGTATAACCAAACAGCTTCTGTTCGATGAAACAAAATAGCAAATTCGATGTCGTTGATGTTTTGGATTATTATCGTGATTTTTCTCCTAAGCACAATATATCCTTTGTTATACGACATCGACTATGCAGTGTTAAAAGACAGGTCACTTTTAAATAGAGGCTTACACTTAGTTCATAAAATGTATTTCTTTGAATTGCTTGTTAATAGTTGTTTAAATCCATTGGTATATTTCATGTTTCACCCCCTGTTTTGAGACTTCTATCCCAATTAAGAAAATGTTGTAATCATGGAACATATCCATGTACAAGCAATCTTATTTCGGGTCCGTAAGTGAATAAGGTACCATTTAATATCACTTCTCCCCGGTAAATGTGATTTCCGTCATCAAATACAATCGTTTTTGTCCCCCGCCGCAACGCCGGGCGTCCGTCCGTGTGTCTGTGGGTCCGTGCGTCCGTGTGCCCGTGGGTCCGTGCGTCCGTGTGTCCGTCCGTCACACTTTTTTGTAAACCCTCTCATGCCTACAAATTTAGACGGATTTTCATTAAATTTATACCAAATGTGTATACTACTATTACCTTGGTCAAGTTCGAAAATCAGCATTGATGGATACTTTTTGTTGGAGTTATGGGACTTTGACCACAATAATGACTCCGTTTTATCCAAAAATTGACCTTGTAAGCGCTCTCATGCCTACAAATTTTGACGGATTTTCATTAAGTTTATACCAAATGTTTATACCATTATTACCATGGTCAAGTTCCTAAATCAGCCTTGGTCGATAGACGCCATACTAGTATACTGCTTGACCGGCGGGGAACCCAGGAATTCTATTCTTGTTGTTCTACAAAAAGGCGGTAATATTATAAAATTGTTTGAATATGGGTCTGCCAATTTTATATCTGAATTTAAGTAGTTCTCCATCTGCAACAATTTATGATGAACGACCGGGGATCTAGTTTCGTACGTGTTAAAAAGTTGCAATTTACAACGCACTAAAACTAAACATTCGGCTAATTATTGACTGATAAAGCTTATTTAAATTTCAACTTTTTAACACGTACGGAATCGTAGTTTCAAGGTCGTCCATCAATTATTTAGACCAGGAGCTACAGACCTGCAGCTAAAGGTTTTATAGACTAAACAATATATATTTTATTATTGATAATCTATATAACATTAATTTCAACTTAAGCTTGTAGAAAACAAATAATGATGGAGTTCAATTGCATATTTTTTAACTGCAAAATATTATTGTGTGTAGTTTTTAAACGTAAATTTTTTAAAATCTTCTTCAGAGAACCTATCAGCCAGTAAAGATGAAACTTGTGTGGAAGCATTCTCATGTAGGGTAGATTCTAGTTTGTTCAAACTCTGATCCCCGGGGGTAGAGTGGGGCAACAATGGGGGGATCGAAATTTACATAGGAATATATTGTGCAATTTTTTTTTAAACTTCTCAGGAACTAATCAACCAGGAAAGCTGAAACTTGTGTGAACACATCCGTATGGTATTGTAGATTCAAAGTTGTGAAAATCATGACCCCCGGGGGTAGAGTGGGGCTACAATGAGGGGGGTCAAATGTTTACATAGGAATATATAGAATAAATCTTTAAAAATCTTCTTCTCAGAAGCTAATCAGCCATCAAAGATTAAACTGGTGTGGAAGCATCCTCATGTAGTGTAGGTTGAAGTTTGTACATGTCGTCATCTCGGGAATAGGGTGGGGCCACAAAGGGGGCCGAATTTTTCACGGGAATATATAAAGTAAATCTTTGAAATTCTTCCTCTCAGAAACCAATCAGCCAGAAAATCTAAAACTTTTTTGAAAGCATCCTCAGGTAAAGTAGATTCAAGTTTGTTTAAACCATAATCCGGGCGAAAAGTGTAGGACGAGTTCATCATGCATCGCGGGCAGATGCTTTAGATCGGACATCTTTCGTTCAGACAATAAAGTTAAGACTTCAATATGACTGACCATCATAGCAATCATCACCATGTCATCCTTTTCTTCAGCCGTTTCTACGAACACAAGCCACATGGTCACAATCACGAGATGTGTTTGGCAAAAAGTGCTACACTCTTTATTGCAAACAATTTAATAGAATCCGAACGAGCATGCTACAGAAATTAAACAAATATAAAACGCAAATCGTCCTTATGATTTTCAAATTTCTATTTAGGAAAGGATTTTAATGGTTTTGTCATTTTCGCTTGTGTAATATAAGTTGTAACCTTTTGGCATCGGCCTTCTTCATATACCGGCTTATAACCAGTAAGACACGTGACATTAACATGTGAGCAATGCAAATAATCAGAAATATGGCCACAGGTTTTATTACAATTCAAATCGACGTTTTCCTTTTTTTAAATTCTGAAGGGAAACAGAACAGGACATCTCATTACGTTATGTGTGTTTTTCTCAATAAAAAGAACATCTCAACCGTAAAAAAATACGGTGACGAAATCAATCGGTGATCACCTAGGACTTGTGTGTTTTCTTGAAAATGTAAAATTCCCTTTATCTTCGGAAATTGGTGTTCACAAATTTAGAGTATTAATAATCATAAGATTATGTAGAGATAAATAAAATAACTTCTTATTCTTGAGATACTTGCAGTATTAAAAAACAGCAGACAAGGTTACAAGTTAAAATAGTGTATGAACCGTTACCTATCCATATAGAAACAGAAGATTACAAATCATAAAACCCTGTTAAAATAAGATAGATTCAACTGATTTTCTGTATTTCCTTTCAAATTAATATTTTATGTTTCAGTAGTATATTTCGATAAAATAAATTGAAAAGAAACTCCATATGAGCAATCTGCAGTACAGTATTGTACTGTTTAATATTTAATTGAGAGATATCGATTGGTTAGATTAGCAGCGTAGTTTTCCGGTCTAGGGACCAATAAGATTGCATCAAAGTACATTGTGCTCGATATCTAAATGACATCAATGTTTGTGTTTTCATTATATCGATGCACAAATAGAGATTTAAGTATTGCAAAAGTTTGTTTTGTGGGTTATACTGTTTCACATGTATTTGTTTGGAGGTTAAACCATTTATTTACATTTTTTTTTATCTATGACATGTATACAGAATTTGATATCTTAACTGGTAGCTGTCTAATTTTGATAGGAGAGGGTATTAACGTAAGTTTCAACATACACATGCAAAAAAATAAAAACAAACACAAACAAAAAGCTGTCAATATTTTAAATTTATACAAAACCTAGAAAACCAAGAATTTCAGCATCAAAGGTAAATTTGATTAATTTTTAAATTGAAATTCCAGTTTTAAATACAGAATATTGATAATCATACAGCAAAACGTTTGAAAAATACGTGAGATGAATTTTTATGTAAACAAAAGTAAGTTTACGTTGTTTTAAATACAAAGAAAAATCAACCATTGATGGTTGTAATAGAATGATGTAAAATAATATCACTTTTTCTACAAGGTTTAAACAGTATCATTTGTTTATCAAATATTTATGTAGACGATTTTGCAATGTTCACTACCTGATAATATCGAATTTAACATTTCTGGGTTGTTTTCATACCTTGTATCCATGCCATTAGAAAATATAATTGTTGTTAATAAATAATGCATTATCTTTGGTTCCATTGCATCCGTTTACAGAAAAGGACACAATGAAAGATATTTAATTTCCAATAATGATAAAAAGTAGAAACTCTTGAAATATCTTTCGTATCGATTATTTCTTAATTATAATCCTTGTACATCCTACGTATGAATCATTTCATCCAGTGAACATGTATTTATAAAACAGCTTTCTATATTGGTATAAATGTTTTCTGACGATGCATGGGGTATAAATTTGGGGGGGGGGGGCTGTCAATATCATAACATGGCAACAAACATGCTGATGAGTCTGTACATTGACCGCAGGAATACAGCTAGAAATTTTGACCTCAGAAGTCAATGAAGTAGTCATAAAGAGTCATAGAGAAAGACCATATGTTATAAAAATAACATTTTAAAACACGTCGGTTGGAATTTTAAGTTAAGTATAAAATGTGTTCTATTTTAAATAAAAACAGCAATTGGAAGTTTGCAATAAAATGACACTATACTTTGCATAAAACTTCAGAGTTATTTATTTTTTTTTTTTGGAAATGATATGTGTTTAGATGGTTTTTGCAATTTTAATTCCTACTATCTTTTAATTGTAGCATTTTGTGAAAAAAAGTTGAATCAATAGATTGAGAGTACAGATGTATTGAAAGTTGGACCAGATGTGTGTATATTAAATTTTATTAACAAGAATGACAAATTTTCCAATTTTAAACTTTTATAGCAAGGATTTACTGAGTTTTGATTTAGGATTGGACAATAAAACGACATATTTATTCACAATAATTAACTGTATTGCTTTAATTGTAAAAAAAAATTCAAATATTCCCAAAAAGCTTGCTAACCGCTTTCCAGTACTTTCAGTTCTTTGATTATGCCTTGTATCAATGTTACCAAAATATTTTTTTTGGATGAGTTAATTGTTGGTTTATTAAATATTTCATTTTACATTGTTATACTTCATTGTGTAAAAGGAATCTATACAATGAAAGGTATTTAATTCCAACTGATAATAAAACGAAAACTGAGTAAAGAGAGTATCTGAAATCAATAGCATCTGTGTGGTATCTAACATTTGATAAAGAGAAAATGTAGGAAAAGCTAGAGCAAAGCTCTTTGCAAAGCAACGAGTGGGTCTTCCGTTAATGTAATAAGTAAAAGTTGGCAGTTCGTGCTTAAAGCAGGATCCGGAAATCAATAACTATAAAACGAACAAAAGACAAAAATCGGAATGATTCTTGGTACGACTAAACAAAAAACGAATTATTCTAAGTAAGAGTTAACAAAATCCAACTAGTCCTTGGAACGAGTAAAACACGTCCAACCGGTCCTTGGAAATCTGAGTAAATCCTAGTTCAACTCTACAATTTATCGAATTGTTTCTGATACGAGTAACTTTAGTTTAAAATGTTCACTATTTTCTTAACCAAGACCGCGGGAATAAAAATATTCGGAAAAATCGATTTTTTAAACCTCGATATCTTTTAAAACAGATTTTAGATTGGAATTAAGCATGATTCACCTTAAAACACTGTTTAAAAAAATGTTATAAAACCTTTTAAAATAATCAAGATAAAACGCTTTAGCCCCTTGAAACACCATAATATGTAATATATGAGTAAGGGTAAGACTGTAAATAACCTCGATATGAACATTTTTGCTTCTTTAATTGATAAAAATGTTTGCTTTTTAAAGTGTTAAAATAAAAAGTCTTTAGAGTCCTTTTACCGACTAATTAATGGGATCAGTCCTTTTTTCTTGATATTAAATGAAAGGTCTCGAAATTATAAACATATTTTGTTCAACAAGTGTTGAGGAATCAATAACCGTTCTAGAGATATCAGAAAATCGGATATCTCAGATTTGCGCATTTTTCAAACAATCAAATAAATAGGATCATCTGCGCACATTCATCAACTATCCCTGAAAGTTTCATGTTTCTATCACAATTAGTTTTAGAGAAGATATGTGGATAAAATGATCCCTAAAAATCACTTAATCCTCAAAATCTCAAACCAGAAGTGACGTCATCAGCCAATAATTTACATTATAATTAGAACGTTTGATGCTCATTAATTCCTGTAAATTTCATGCAAATCAGTCAAGTAGTTCACGAGAAATAGCATAGGAAAAAATAAACTAGAGCAAAGCTCATTACAAAGCAACAAGTGGATCTTCCGTTAATGTCGAAAGTAAATCTAAAAGTTCCTGTAAGAAGCAGAGTTCTTAAACCACAATTAGATTTGAAGACAATAAGATTTTAATAACAAAAGTAACTAAAACAAAAAGATATACAGAAAAATCGAATTAATATTGGTACGACCTTATGAAATCCGAATTATTGTAAGTACAAATTAACAAAAACCTTAACGATGTCAAGAACGACTTTATCCAAAAAATCCGTATGTGTTCGCTTTTCAATTATCGAATTATTTTAGGTACAAGTTAATTCAATTTTGAACACTATTTTCTAAACCCCGAATGCGGAATCAAAATTTCCGGGAAAATCAATATTTAGAAACGCTATTATCTCTGAAATGCTTGTTTTATCTAAATACGGATTTCATTTTTAAATTCAGCTCAAACAGCTATTTTTGCTTATATAATTAATTACAAATTATAGCTCAGGAAAGAGTTAAGATAGAAAGACTTTGTAGCCCTCCCGGCTTTTTTGAGGGGTCAGCCCCTTTTTCTTGATAACAAATGAAAGGTTTCTTAAATATCAACATAATTTGTTCAACCAGTGTCCAACGGTTGTTTGCGGTCCAAGAGATATCTGAACAACTGTATTTTAGGGGCCGACCCTTAAACTTCTTACCAGGACCACCAACAAAAATAATTGTTAGGTAGCATATTGTTCAGAACATTATTCTAAGAAACTTTTCTTCTACATTTCGCCCTGTAGTGCGGCATGAAGAAAGACTTTTGCTCTTTCCAATTAATTCTATCATACCACATATACATATACATTTACATGTATATGTTTTCGCAATACTCTCCTTATTGACAAGTGTCCATTTGTTTCACGAAGTGATTTCCAAGTAGAATGGTACCAAATCTTTTAAAAGATTAAGCTACTGAATTTCTGTTCTAAGTTAGAGGGAAAAAACACTTTTTATAGAATGAAACAAAAATACTTTTATGGACTTGTACTTATTACTAAGATGATGGAGCCACAAAAGACATCATGTTTCCTGTTCTTGACTATTTGAGAAGTTAACAAACTCCAATTTTGCCAAGCCAGATGTAAAAATAAAACATTTTGCTAGGTTTTAAGTCGATTAAGTTGCATTACAAACTCATACTACACAGCTTCAATAACAGGTTTTTTTTTAATCAATGTGCATACATGTATAACAATAAATAGATTCCCTTGAAGAACACATACATGTATCTCTATCACTTTAGTGTAACTTAGAGAAGTGCATATATTTTTGTTTCTCGTTTTTTAAAGATTGTTCACTATAAGAACTTAACAAAAATGGATAATAGTCCTAAGATAAAAGCGTATACTTAAAAAACATCCCATTCTCTTATGAATTAAGGCATCCCGTATAAGCCGGTACACTTTCAGTTACAACTTTATGACATTTGTATGCACAAAGCATTTCGTTAACTTTGCCAAATTGAAGCGAGTACTGGTCTACACGTATTACTTTTTATCCTCATGTTATGTAATACCCGAACACAAAATCAATTTTATGAGATTAAGAAGATCTCAAACAACATTTTTCGCAGTGGCTCCCATATCGAAAAAAATTACCGTTTTAGAGTTATAAAGCAAAGACTTTTTAGGGATCTAGATCCTTAATTGAAGGAGCCAGTCCCTTTTCCATAGTATCAAGTGTAAGCCCTTAATATTTTGCACAACTTTTGTTCTGTATGTTTATAGAAAATATTTAAAACTAAAAAGTTATGGAGCAAAAATATGAGCAAAATTTAGCATATTTAAAAACATAAATTTCGATTTGATTTTTAAGTAGTTTACGTGGGTTAATCAAACAAATAAAACTTGGAGGACAACGTTCAAGGTGTCTGTATTAGAGATTTGTAATTCAAAACTACTTGCTACGGATCAGCTTGGAGCCTTTGCAGGTACACGAGCCCCACTAAAACATAATTAAAGGGGAGTAACTCAAAACCGGAAGTAGCAATTTTACAATGTTTTGTGCTATAGTGAGCTAATGCACCCTAAAACATGTGATTAATATCGGATAAAAAACAAGCGAGATATTAAGGTTTAAAGAAACGTCTAGAAGAAAAACAAGAATAAATATAATGAAGAATTTCCAACAGAATCAGTACAAAGTGTTCGTTTGAAAACAACGAGTAGGTTTTCCGTTAAAGTCGATAGTAAAGTTTGAAATTCCTGTAGGAAGCATATTTCGAAAATCAATACCAAGTGATACTGAAAAAAATAAAATATCAAACGCTTCTTGGTAAGAGTTACAACAAAATTCCAATGATTCTAAGAACGAATTTACAAACATCTAAACAATTGCAAGAACGACTCAACAAATAAAAATCCGAATATGTTCAAGAACGACTTAACAACTATCAAATTTTTTTTTGTACGAGTTAATTATTTATTATTTATATTATTTTTTCAACCAAGAATGCGGAAAAAAAATTCCCGGAAATCAATTTAAAAACCTCGAAATTTTTGCAATGCATTGTCCAATTTTTAAACAGATTTCAAATTCTAACTCCTCCTGTTATTTTTCTAATCAAAAGCGATGAAAAGAACATTTTTGCTTCTGTAAATGATAACAAATTTATGCTCCGTAAAGAGTTTAGAGCCTTCCTCGTCCCTAATTTAAAGGACTAGCCCCTTTTTCTCGATCTCAAATAAAAAGTCTTGTTAATATAAACATTTTATTTAACAAGTATTTAGGAATTGTTAACCGTTCTAGAGATAACTGAACAAATGTGTATTAGGGGCTGACCCTTTAATTCCTTACTGGGGCCGTGAAACAAAAATTTTAATGTAGCATATTATTAAGAACATTATTAAGAGTAACTTCTCCTTTTCCAGTTATTAATGATCAAAGATTTGGACTTCAGGCCCCTTGAAACCCCTAATAACGTATCACATAATTCTTCCATGGAATTATATAGATGACCAACTGTACAATGAATACTTTTGCTTCTATAATTATTAACACATAATTGCTCAGTAAAGAGGTTTAGTTAACAGAGTTTAGAGCCCTCTTGACCCCTTATTTTAGGGGCCAGGACCCGTTTTCTTGATATCAACCGAAAAGACTTGTAAATATAAACATATTTTGTTCAAAAAGTATTTAAGAATTGTTGACCGTTTTAAAGATATCTGAACAATTGTGTTTTAAGGGGCGATCCTTAAACTCCTTACTGGGACCATGAACCAAAAGTTTTAAGGTGACATATTGATACGAACATTATTCTAAGCAACTTTTGTTCTACATTGCTTTCCAAAACATTCTCCTTTTCTAGATAGTTATGATCAAAGTTTTTGACTTCTGGCCCATTGAAACCGCTAATTACGTAACATATGATTAAAGTAGGGTAATGCATACATATACAGTTGTACAATAAACATTTTTGCTTTTATAATTAAGAGGCTGTCCAAGCAAACATCAGGCGAATATATAAGAAAACGTCGCATAACGATTTTCCCGAAGTTTTTGTTTTCCCTCTAAAATAGTTTCTTTGTAATATTTTTTCACCCACAATAATGATGATTTGTTTGAAAAAATATTTTAAGTGGTTATTCGGACGGGAAGATACATATTTCATTCTCTTTTATAAATCATTGAAACCATGTACCCAACTGTAAGCTTTATAATCCAATACGTTGTTATTAGTGAGGGTTTGTATTTTTTATAAATGAGAAAAAAACTTTGACTTTTTATTGATAAAATAAAATGAATGGGAAAAGCTTGCGTTGAAAAACTGTAAACAAGAATATTTTGGAAATATTTGATAATTTCAGTTACCTCCCTTGCCAAATGAATATTTGGAGGCTTAAAAACTGAAGAAAAATATAAAAGCAATAAATTTTCAACTATAAATAATTCATATAAAATCAGCTTAATTATTTATGATAGACATAATTTTTTTAACGCTGAAATATATTTTTTAAAAATATTCAGTGCGGGTATATATTCAAAACCAGTATAAACAAAGATGGCCGCCGCTAACGTCTGTGCATAGCATGCTGCCAGAGGAGATTGTTTTTCGGTGTTTTGGTGAGGTTGCCTCGATCTCAAATACCATTGGAAGTTAAATCAGGTCGCCGGTAATAGTAAGCATCGCGAACCTATTATTGAAACTGAGATGGATTACTGTTACCAGACGAATTTCTACAAGTCGGCCAACAAACTATGCAGCTATGGGTATATTGATGTACACATCTACTCCTCAAACAAAATAGCATGAGGTGTTCACCTGATGACGACAAACGGGTAGTTCCAGAGGGGTCAGGTAAATAATATGCATAGTGGAGAGAGCGAGAGAGAGAGAGAGAGAGAGAGAGAGAGAGAGAGAGAGAGAGAGAGAATTCTAATATTTATATTGTTTAATATCTGATGTTTAGTTGCACATTTAATTTGCATTAATTGCATAAACATGCCATAAATTAATCTCGGTAAAAAGAAAGTACAACAATAATCATAGAGTGTTTCATGTGGTTAATATTGGGAAAATATCCTACAAAAGTTTTAGATAGGATTGTGTTGAGAAGTGGAGTACTTTTTTTCTTCTTGATAGGTCAATTAAGTCTTCAATCTTCATCTCTTTAATTTTCGAAATTGAAAAACATTGTTTTGTAAAAAAAAATTTAAAAAAAAATGTAATGAAATGACAAGTTTTTATATCATACACAGCAGAAAATATGGGGTGGTTTTTTTTTTTTTTGGTTAGCACAGCAATATTATTTAACACAGCAGCTATTGACTTGGCAATCAGTCAGAGTACATATCTAACATGTGACAAGAAATGTAAAAAACAATTTCACACAACAGTATGATATTAGTTTTGCTTATGCTAATCAGAATATGAAATGGAATCTCCGTATGTGTTCCACAATATTTATTATCAATTTCAAGATCTTAACACTTGAAGGACATGAATTTGTTTTATTATGTGTTTCTCTTTTTTTTAAGAGAAGTGCAAAATGAAATATTCATCTGGAAAATACTGTCCTTCTATATTGAAACTTGGATAAAACATAGAAGAAAAAAAAAACCTACAAAATTGCTGTAAGAAAAAAAAAACCATCAAGTTACTTGGCATGATGGATCGTAATGACTTTTCCAGCATCTAATATCATGGGTAAAAATGATATTCCTGCATATGAAACAGTGAAAGTGTGCCGAATAAGAAAGAGGATAAAGAAGGAGGTCCAGGGATAACGTGGAGCAGTAATTTGAAAGGATATATTTAGATGGCAGAGAAACTAACAAGATTTGCAAGTCATTATATAAATGGCCACATACATTTAAATTAACCAATGTTTTCCTAAGGAGTGGTTAATTTCCAGAAGATATCACTTGGAATTTCTTTTTCACAATTCAATCACCTGCACATTTATCTTCAATGAATAAAGGATGCAAACAAGATTAAAATAAGATGCTTTGAAGTTTGTCGGATTGGCCACATGATAGAGAGAGAGAGAGAGAGAGAGAGGGAGAGAGAGATAGAGAAAAGTTGAATGAACTTGTTTTCATGCATCATGCACTGTATGTATATGTTTTCATTTAGCATTTTAATGCTCAATAAATTGTTATCTTGCATGAGTTTATTTTCTGTTGATTTATTCCAAATTGCTTCTGCACACATTCTAAGATAACTAATTTGATTTGAATGTAATCATTACTTTGATATCTTCATCTATTATGGTTGTTTGTCAAAGTAACTTATACTAGTCTAGTTAATTTGTATGTAAAGATATCTGAATATCTTGAGTAAATATAATTAAATATATTAATTAGTACAACAGTGTACACTGTTAACATGCAAATACTGACATCACTTAGCAATATTATAATATAAAGTAACACTGTCCAAGTAAATTGTCCAAACATAGCAATGATACATGTAAATCAAATGCATTTTTTCACTCTTATGCACTGCTTATTTATTCAAGTATGTACAACATGCTTGAAAGTTAGTCAGCTGAGTAATTTAGAAATACATTTTTAAAAAGAGGAATATACAGTTTAAAAGAGGCACACTGATTCTAATATGACCATGGATTTGATTTTAGAATAGGATTTAAAAGGGGGGGGGGGGGTTAAAGCATACTGTCCCATGTATATTTTAGCTGCTCGTTATACATGAATTAAAAAATGGATTAGTATGGGGGATCAAAAAATCGGGGGGGGGGGGGGGGTGATTTCTGACTTTTCTGCTAGATTCATTGTGGACAAGTCTGACAAAATAATTGTTGTATACCAGTCTGTTTATGTTAATTTTTAATCAAAGGTTTACCACCTGCCTAGAATTCGCAAAAGCTACTCACCTTTTTATTTGATTTATATGCACTCACTGGCAGTATATGACGTTAGAAGTGACGCTATTTTTAAAATTCAATCAAAATCAGTCAAAGATTGACAGTTTTTGTATCTTTTTTTCGAATTGGAAATATATAGCGACTCTTCGAACAAGAACAAACTTTCTGTCACTTATAAGTACTGGAGAGATACATCTTTGGTGAAAATATTTTGTTTGTTCAAGCAATCACTCAATGTTTTCTTAAAGAAAAAACAGCTTGAAACCCAGCCGTTTAATGCTAAAAATGCGAACATGGCGGGAAAAGGTAAACATTATGATGTCATATTTTTAAATTGTGGTCATTTAAATCAAAATGAAAATTATGAAAAAACTTCAAATGTATATCTGTACAAATTAAACAAAGAATTACAGTAAAATGACGATGTTCATTCAAGGGGACCATTTTAGGCTCAAACCATATATAGTCCTTTGGTGCAAATCGGTTGAATAGTTTTCGAGGAATAAAGCTTTAAAAAGAGACGAAAAAGAATACTAAGAAGAATAAAAATAATAGAAGGAAACAGTAGAAAAACAAGAGGGTCTTCCTTTGGAAAGGAAGACCCTAAAAAGTGAAAAAGAAACAATAGAATAATAGAAGTGTCTTCCTCAGAAACGGAAGACCCTAATAATTTAAATTTTAAAAAAAGAGCTAATAATCAATGATATTCAAATGATGATGCTATATCTGTAGAGTTACACTGAGTAAATCATCGGTACATTCATCTATACAACTTTAACGTTTCGTGAGCAATTTACTTCTCCAGTACTGTATACTGTGATTTCTTTCGACTCTTCTTTTTATCCATGTATCCATGTATGTAGGTAAGACCTACGACGTGGTTTTTCATGACTACTGTACGGACACAAACAGATAAAATCGTATGATAAAAACAGTTTTATGGATTATGTGGAAGATTATCTTAGAAAGTCACGATGCCAGTCCATTAATTACTACCAGGGAGTCCACCTCTATCACACCAATTTTGAAATTTTGATTCTGCTCTGTATATAGAGAAGCCTGGCTTGATAAACAGCGATGTTGAAGACTGCGACAAGGTAATATTGAGTTCAGTTTCTAGAAGTTGCATTTTTATCAATTCAGGTGACCCTTTATTTCTAATCGTAATTTCATTTTTGTAATTGCCATGATTTGATCTCTCATTTTTTCAGTTCTGGTTGAATTTTGTAACGATGCGATTTTGTTTTTTTCGAAAGATGAAAAAAAAAGTTTTCCTGAATATGAAATTCATTTCTTTTCTTTTGAGTTAATGTCAGATATTAGATTTTTTTAAATAATAATCAACATATCTGCTATTGTTAATAACAACGATACTTAAATTGTTCTCAAGCTATAGTATGCGTACTTACTTATTGATATATCATGCGCCGAGGAGGCGTAAATGATTGATCTGCCTCTTAAACTTAAAATTTCTGTTAAAAGACGCGTAGCTTTGTTATACTTTTTTAAAATTAGGATACTTTTGTTGAGTACGAAAGCCTATCGAGCTCATTTTCGTAGGTAAAAAAAAATCGCTAATAAACGCGTAACTTTCAATGAATAAGTGTAACGAAAAACTTGTTGAGTTGTACTTTCGACTTGGACTATACCATGTTGAAATATTAAGTTTTCTAGCTGTTGTGGATAAAGTCATAATTAGTTATTCGACATTAAAGAGAACGTTAAAGAGAGTACTGCTTACAAGAAGAAAAATATATTTTGATGTATGTGATGTTGCTTTGTTTATTCTGAATGATCTTCAAAATGCGGGACAACATCATGGTTACAAATGGATGCCTAAGTGTAAACTATCAGGATTAATTGTTTCTCGAGACACTGTGTACCATTTGATGAAAATTTTGGACCCAGATGGGATATTGAAGCGAAAGAGAAGAAGACTAGATCGTCGACAATATGTGAGCAATGGTCCTGATAACGTATGGCATATTGACTCTTATTAAAAACTAAAGCCGTATGGCATACCTATAAATGGGTGCATTGATGGATTTTCAAGAAATATTTTTTTGGATGGAGGCCAACTCAACCAACAGTAATCCGAAAGTTATAGCTGATTGCTATATAAAAGCCGTACAACGCAGGAAGGGATGTCCGCAAAGGGTAAGAGCTGATGTGGGAACAGAAAACGTTTACATCAAACAGATGCAAAAATTTCTCAAACGCAATCATGATGACGCTCAATCTGGTAAAAACAGTTTTTCATATGGAAAACGCACACTAAACAAAAGGATAGAATGGTTCTGGGGAATTCTAGGGAAAGAAGTTGGACAGTTCTAGTTGAATTTATTTGCAGATATGGCTAGCTGCATTGGGGAAACCATCTTGTGGATTTTTCTTAGACAAAAATTTAGTACAGTTTTGCTTCATGGACATTATTCAGGTAAAATTCGTGAGATGAAACTGATATAACAAAAATTAATTGTACATGTGGTAATATTTGTTTGTTTTTTTTTTATTAAGAATTTTAAACCGGCCCTATTTACATGCTTTTTATACGCATATTTATTACACCTCAGTTTTCAAACAAAAGGTAAATGTGGTTATATCATATTAATTTGGAAAGAAACACTCAACCACATTCCTTAAATAAAAATGGGATGGTCATGGCCATTTTTAAACTATATTACTTTCCTTCAGACGAAGATTTTTGTATATTAGATCGGAAAATAGTTTATTACGCCAATTTTTTTTAAGAAAGATTTGGATAACTTAGTGGAAATCTGGTACACGCACACTATATCTGGTGGAAAAGGCATGCATGGTGGAGACATACCAATTATGCTCTACACACTTCCTGAACTATATAATAAACAACATTGTCTATGTTGCACAAATAATGCAGAAATCGACACCTGCTCCGAAGAAACGACTCCTAAAGCTGACTTTTCTTTTGATGAGACTGTTTGCGATCTATGCCTTTTAATTATTGAGGGAGATGGATACGCTATTCCAAAAGATTGCGAGGATGCAAGAAAACTGTACACCCACCTAAGAAAAACACTTCTATCATCACTTTAATGAATAAATTAACTTTATTTACTACAAATTTCAATCTTTTGTTCGGGTAGGGCTGGCCGGAGCTGTTGAGCATGCATTGTAAGGAAAATTTGAATGCATATGAAAGCATTATAATTTTTTTAACTATACGTCTAAATTAAGACACTTTGCTTACTAACTAAAAATTGCCTGCACGAGAGTAACTCTTTACAACTTCGGTATTTCAACACCAGAGATGTAATGTCTGTAAAATATTACTGATTAATTTCAGAGCTAACGGATGGCTTGTGGTTTAGTGATTTCTTGCGTGATAAAATGCACCCACCTGTAACGCAAAAATGAAAGATGTTATAAATGTAAGAGAGGGCTGGAGTTGAAAAATCGGCTTACTTTCCAAGAAATCAAATATAGAAATATAAATTTCTAACGAACTGTATATAATTCCGATTAAAATTCAACGATGTACATGTACGAGACCCCCCCCCCCCCCCGCCAACTTCACGGACTTTTGAAAATTTGTGAAGTGATATATATTTTTTTTTTATTTAGTGTTGTTTATTAAGATTTTCAGTGGGTTTGTCCCCCCCCCTCCCACACACACACTCCTCAAAATACGTTTGCGCTAGCCCGTTGAGCTGCATTTGTTCGAAATGCCATGCTATCTTGAAAAAAATATAGACGCATCTATCAAGCACCGCTGATCATCAATTCAGGCAGATGTACCTGACATGCATGCAGGATGTTAAATCAATAACAACCATTTAAATTTCTCAACAAAACAGATTCGTTGTAAATATCATACGGTCAAAAGGAATGACAGTGTAGAATTTAAATCTTTGTAATATATGCCGGTATTTCATCAAAATTAGAATTTGTTTTTGGTTTAAAATAAGAAATACTTTTTCTTTCAAAGCATTTGAGGAGACTACTTATGCACGTATTTTTCTAGTTTGTGTTTGTTTGTTCGTTCAATACTTTTTGTACTTTTATTACTTTTATCATTTATCTCAGCACCCTTTACATTGTACTTGTATATAATTGAATTGTACATTATTTACGTACGTACAGTCATTTCATGCATATCTTTTACAATTTAATGCTATGCTATGGTATGCGATTTTAATGATATGCTATGAGATTTGTATGGTATGCTATGAGATTTGTGTGGTATGCTATGAGAAGTTGAAATGAAGAGCTTAATGATATGGTATGGTATGGCATGCTATGGCATGCTATGAGATTTGAACAAAAACGCCTCCATACACAGAAGAGTTCCACACATTTCGAAGTGAAATAATAAGAAGCCAAAGTTTACAACAAATCTATCATGTAAACATTTATTTTTTTCAAATAAAAACAATTAGAACCGAGTAAAAATAATGTTGTATGCTATGCTATGCTATGGTATGATATGACGAATGCGATTCTATGAGATTGTATGCTATGGTATGAGATTCCAATGCTATGCTATGAGATTCCAATGCTATGCTATGAGATTTCAATGCTATGCTATGCTATGGTGTATGTTGTAAAAGATATGCTTGAACTGACTGTACCATCCATAGCAAACAAATACAGCAAAATGTGTTAAGTACGAGTATGTAGCGAAATCTCGGTTATAGGGATGTCTTGTGGAGTCCCCGAAATTTATTATTAACAAATACTTGCAAGATTTTACGGTTATAACGAATTCAGACAGAACAAATTTACGGTTATAGCAAATTGATTTTGAGTCCCGTAGAGGGGAAAAATAACGAAATTTTTATAACGATTTTTTTTATCGATTAAAAAGTTAGCAATACAGATAAACATAATAGTTTGAATGAATTTTTTATCACATACAATTTTCCAACTTACAATCCAATCATTATAGGTTTCAAAAGAATGTATTTTTATTTCATGCCTTAATTTGAATTGATTGTAGTCTGGTGGAAGAAAACATGTATATAGCGAATTTGTTATATTTATTATTACGAATTCATAATACGGTTATGACAAATTACGAATATAGGGAAGTATATCAATTGGTCTCTAGGACTTCGCTATAACCGAGTATAAATGTATATTGTAAAGCGTGAGAGAATATACGAGTGAATTTGAATTTTAAAAGAAATGCATGACAATAAAATTAATATCAATAAGCCATGCACATCAAAACGATGTTTTGGAATTATAATTTTCATGAAAATTTAAGAATGGAATGAACTATATAAATATAAACGTGAATGGTATCGATCAAAACCCTACTGCAACTTAAAATGAAAATATGCAAATCATATTAGTGCGAAAATTTACTCAACAGCTAGGTTGCAAATGTTTTTTTTTTCCATTATCTCTTAACTTCCCATGATGATGAAATTGAATTTAGTCATTAATTAATCTAAAAGAAATATATCAAGAGGAAGTATAGTAACGCCCGCCAATAATCAGTGCAGATACGTAGGTACATGTATGATGTCTATCTTTGTACTTCGACCTACTGATAGAATGAAATATTCTCTTTAGAGCTGTACAGACAAAATCATCCATGTCTTGATGATTGCTTTGCCTGTCCACTTCTCTTTATAACGATGTACACATATCAGCGGCGCTTCCCTGAAACCATGCACTTCATGATCACCGCCAACAACTGCATTAATTATTGGTAGATGGTACAATTAAACACGCTAGTCAAATCTTCCTAATGTTTTGTAGTATTACAGCATCCTTTAATTACACAATTAACTTTTAACAAGACAAAAACGTCTATTTTAACCATTTGCCGTAAAAATTAGATAACCCATGTTACGAACGATAACTCAAGGTTATGAAAAATTCGGAATGTATGCATAACACGGGAAAGTTTAATGGAAGATCCCATCCGCATTGGATTTTTTTATCTAGAATAATTTTTTTTTTGGACAGTGATAAAAATTGATTTAAAGAACAAAGTTTAAAGATATGACGCTCTAAATACCCACTCACTAGTTAAAATAAAATTTAAAAAAACTTTTTATATTTTCCCCAGTTACTCAACTACTGATGTACGCATAAAACAGGGATGTTGCATTAAAAGGAGTAAGGGCGATTACTATTTCCCTTTTTGAAAAAAGAGTAGTTTAGGCTTTTATTTCAAATTATCACTGTGTACTGAAACCAACTCAGGCTTTTGATGTTCAGTTTTATTCATGGTATTTTCTACAGCATGTAGTAGTAGTAGTACGCTTTTAGTAGTAGTACGCTTTTAGTAAAAAGCTGAAAAAAGAATAAAATAAATTTACAATACTGAAAATACTGACATCTGACAATACTGACTCTATGAATACACTGATTGAAAAAAATAGACTGACTGAATTCTTACAATGTAAATAAAGTAAAAAATAGAATTGATATTCTTGTAAGAATGTTAGACACAATGTATAATGATATCAATAAGTATACATATAAAATAATTCATAATATCTTAGTAAATTTACTTAATAAACATGATACTTATAATTTCACGCACGGATGATTTTGGCGCCAATAAGTGAACTATTCTTTGTATACATTACAACATCATTATATCAAAAAATACTGAACATATGGTTTATATTATATAAATAATAAACAAATACAAGTACTTACACCGTAGGGCTTTAAGTTTCTTGCATGGAAAAATGTACGCTTGTACAAAATGATAATACGGTGACTCTACCGAAGTTGTGTACTGCACGGCTCAGTGCAAAAATCTCTAATGACAAAAGAGTAGAAGAAAAGGGAAGTAACTCACTCCAGAAAATTAATTCGTACGTAGAATACTTCTGAAAACACCACACACTGACTTCGCATTTTCCGTACCTAGCATATTGTTTATATTTTGTATACGAGTATATGTATGTAATACTGATGAACCCATTGGCTCTAAGTTGAAATAAATAATAATAAATTATTAGAGATAGTGTTTTAAAATTATAATAAATTTGATCTAATGATCAAAATTAAGAAAAGAGACACGACCCACTAGACCCCTCCCCCCTTTTTTTTGGATATCAAATCCTTATGCATGTGCGTGACATTAAGGGTTAATACAATAGGTGATGCCAAAAACTAGATGTGTCGTAACGCCACGAATGCCCCCACAGGCGACCAAAATTTCAAATGCCAAATTAAGTATAACATTTGTTTGATTGCAGAATAAGTTATACTGTGGAATCATTAAAATTGGTGGTGGCTCAATTTTCATGATATTCGTGGGTAGCCCTTTCCCACGAATTTGTATCCTCCACGAAAAATTTTTTTGAAAGGGTTAGTTTTCTTACTGAAACCGAAAATCAAATTAAAGTTGAATATGTGCAATGGTTGTTGAGATAATGATCGGGAAGTGAATGATGACGGAAGGACTGAATGACGGAACGCTTTAACACTAGATGCCCCGGCCATTACATGGCGAGGGCATAAAAATAATATTTCCATTTGCAACAATAAACTGTTGACCCTGTGCGATTGGCAATGCTGAAGATCCTGAAACAAAAACTTATGTACCTGGTAAATAAAATAATGCTTTTTCATTATATATGGGTTTTCTGTGGGTTTTTTTTTTCACTGGAGATTGTCATTAGCAGAAATAGTTCACCATCTTGCAAAGATTGCATTCGTTTGTTTATTTTGTTAAATAAGCTCTCAATATTCTTGATAATGCTTTTGTGTACATAATACTAATGAAATTCATCTTGTCATCACAAGTTTACTTTCTATTGTTTTAAAAAGGAATAGTTTCATCCCAAAAAGAAACACGAAGAACATGTGTATTGTATACATTTTTAATAGCGTGTATTTAACAAACAACACTATTGCTTTATAAAACTTTTCACATTATAAATCATTTGTCATTAACACAAATCATGTTGATTCTCTGTTTATAAAACTGAATAAAACACGAACAAGTAGCGATATTTGGCCTCATGGTTTACAATCTTTTGTTAACTATTGCATTTACCTAATGCATAACTTGCAATATTGTCATTCATTTCCCATGCATGCGTTTAAGTTTAATCTGATATTAATAAACATATGAAACACTTCATATGATATTCATAGCACAGATATTTGCATTCAAAATTGATATGAACTCAGTTCGGAACTTCAAGAAATTCTCATATTGTTCTGGCAATTCCAACAACGATGAACAAGTGTGGGCTATAGGACGACGTGCAAGGCCTTCGACTTTTACAAACGAAACTTCAATACATATTTCGGTTAGAAGATCGGCACAGGTGCAGAATCTCAGAAAGCGTGTCAGGAGATCAGAATCCATCTCTCTTATGAATCGTTTCAGATGATGAGATGTGGATGTGGTATCTTCGCACATATTTTCAGGAAATTTAAGAAGGCGTATTACACGTCTTGGAGTCGGTATCAAGTTTTTGTACAGCGACTGCATTTTTGACAATGGCAAATGCATCTCTTTCAAGACTGGACTCCAATAATCAATAGCAAACATCGCAGCCTGTACTAACTTCTTGATCTCGAAAAGTATAAAAGATATGAATATGAAAATTTCAGGATAGGTAGACCATGGTCTGAAGTTGTGCTATTGCTTTTGTTTTACGCCAGTGTCACCATTCTCTAGAGCTTGCAATGGCTCGAAAATTGGGTACGAATTTGATTTTTCCCCCTTTCTTTGTCCACAAAATTTCTCAGAGATTGCTCGATAGATTTTCATAAAATCGAGGATTTTTTTTTCATTTTTTCCAAAATTCATTTCCTGTCATCCGTTTCCTGTCCAGCAAAAAAAAACTTGTGACATCGAGATCCTTACAATGATAAGGATTTGAGCATTCATACTTTGTAGGATTATAGACCTATAGTTCTAGATGTCTTTAAACTATTTTGTTTTGTTCGTCAAAACTTCCGGTTGTCACCGTAAGCACTTCAAAAATTATTTCCCGCCTTTAATTTATTTCACATAGAATTGAAATATAAGTATTAATCCATACATATGTCATCTATCCGATATTAAATAAACAAAAACATTCTAATTCTGGTGAGATCTTAAATATCTCAGATAGCCTTTTTTAAACAAATGTTTATGAGATCTCAGAAAGTGCAAGTGATCAAGACACCAAACTTACATGGAAGATAGACTTTAGATTTGATTGAATATGCGTTTAACTGCTTTCATTCTGTCAATCGTCACTTCATTTGTTATCAATCATATCTATATTACAATATATTATGTCATGATGAAAATTGATGAATAAAATTAACTTTCATTTTTAATTTACAGACGACGACGTAGACAACTTAATTACCAGTAGTAGCAACAGTGCACAACCAGTTTAAACGAAAAACAAAAATCGATATTCATTTTAATGAAATTGTGCATCGGGACAACACGCAGTAAAATGGCGAATACATATGTTGTTATTGCTGCATCAATTTTCTTCTGCATTGGATTTATTGGAAATTCTTTCACCGTGTGTTTCGTGATTTTCTCTAAACAGCTGCACACTCCGACTTACGTCATGATTGGATGCCTAGCATTGTCTGACCTGCTCGCCTCTGTGACGCGATATGTTACAATATTACCTGATCCATTTGAATCTTTTTTTAATGAACATTATCATGAAAATATATATGATATAGTCTCCTTTATATTCATCCACTCGGCATTTTTCCATATGGTATTAGTATCATATGTACGTTTTGTATTCATTACAAACCCCCTGCGAAGTTTGAAATTGACCTGTAAAACAATTTTGTGGATGTCTTGTGTCGTTTGGATAAGCTCTATTATCGTATCCATCGGATACGGAACAGTTATAGTGCTAGTTTTAAAGAACATGATATCTGTCGAAACGCTTGTTTTGAATGAACTTGGGTTTGGTTTGTATGTGAGTGGAATACCATTTATTATTGTAGTTGTTTTTAATGTTCGAAAGCTGTATTATCTGTATAACCAAACAGCTTCTGTTCGACGAACCAGAATAGCCAATTCGATGTCGCTGATGTTTTGGATTATTATCGTGATTTATCTCCTGAGCACAATATATCCTTTATTTTACACAATCGACTATGCCGTGTTAAAAGACAAGCCACTTCTAAATAGAAGCTTACACCTAGTTCATGAAGTGTTTAATTTGTCATTGCTTGTTAATAGCTGTTTGAATCCTTTGATATATTTCATGTTTTCACCCCCTGTTTTAAGACTTCTATCCCGATTAAAAACCTATTGTATTCATGGGTCAGATTCACAAATAAGCAATTCTGGGGATTTATTCACAATAAGTCGTTCTACGTCTACGATTACACTTTAAACTTACGACAAGCGTACGTTTACGTTTAGTGGGTTATTCACCAGATGGACCCCCCCCCCCCTAGATCCGTGCATGATATGTAGTACGCATTTTACATTACATACTTATATTAAATCAGGTATGTTTTACTGATTTAATGCATTTGTAGGAATAAAAAAAAAACGCCTATATTATAAAATAATGTTCGTAGTTTTACCTAACACTGATTCGACATACCCGGAATTGATGGCGCATAATATATCTCTATTCCTATAGGTAAGGTTTGTAATTGTAATTATGAATTGTATTATTTTGTATACTCGAATGATTATAATTGTTCTTCATATAAGATTAAGAAAAATAAATTCCAGCAACCATTAATATATTTTGCAACACGGGATACAGAAGGAGCTCTGGCACTGTCTTTTCATGGTACACCATAGCGCGTTATCGAATAGGAGCTTCTTCTCTTTATTTTGCTTATGAAAAAAATAAGGTAAAACCGCCATAATTCAACTAAAACATATCAGTTATAGACTAACGTCAAGCTGTCGTAAGATAATAACGTTGTTGTACGTCTGTTACAGTCGTAAGTGCGTCTAAGTTCTTGGTTACCGACAATCCTCATGCGCAGTAGGCATTGTGGAGAAATGACGTCACGCTGTAATTTTGCGCATTTACATTAGCGCAAGTTTTTAGCGCCTTTGAGCACATCCATATATAACGAAGTTACTTCTTTTCTTCGTATGCACCCCTTCTAATGTATGTGTGTTTGCAATTGTCGACAGAAAGAAAATCCACATGTGCCTGACGTTAAAAATATTTCGTATTATTATAATATAATCTCATGTTTTATAAAAGCATTATTATATTTTACTGGGAATAATCTTGTTATTAAAAGAAATATTTTTAACGTCAGACGACTGTGAGAAAATCTTATTGATGTATGAAATTTATTTCATGTTATAAACTTCAAAAAAATCTACTACATAATTTGTTTGTAATAAAACGTGGCATACTAATAATACTGTCAAAAAATACGTTCAGTTTATCGCTACATGTTCATTCTAAATATGCCGGTGTTTTGTTGTTGTTTTTTTTTTTGTCTGTTTCGGCGATAATATTGTTACTAGAGTTATCACCCACGTCGGCGTGTCCATTGATAATTTTCCTTTCGATATTGTGAATTTTTTGAAAGGTCGTCTGAAGAATAAATGTAATATTTTTTAAATATTTTTTTCTGTAGAAAATCAACAAGAATTTATTTAGTTAATGAATATCATTAGATTTTTATTAAAATTATAACATGATGATTTTGTGTGTATAATTTTGGTAAGATTTAACTTTCTTTTTCTTGCGTCAAAACAAGTTAAAATGGTTTCAAGTTAAAAATAAACAGGTGAAATAGACACAGATATACACATATTGCGAAGTCTTTCCTCAAAAGCCAGACAAAACTTGTTGATTTAGAAAATTCATGGCTGAGTGACAAACAATGGAATAGACAGGCCTATGTCACAATGTTGTTTGACACAACTACCCAAAGTCCAAGCTCTTGTTACATTGTAAATGGTTCTAACATTTTGTTGTTAAATGGTTCTAACATTTGACAGTTGAATGTTTGGACCATGTGAGCTGAAGCTCACTATAGGAAAACAAACGTACAAATATTTTAGTCTTTTTAATAAGTTTTTAAAAGTAGTTTCAAATCTTAAAAAAATTTATTTGACACAAATTTCCTAAAAGCTGGGTCTACCTAAAATAAATAAAAACTTTCAGAGGGACCAGACGTACCCTCCCCCCCCCTCCCAGATCCGTGCATGATATGTAGTACGCTGATTACAGGGGCGGATCCAGGATTTGAAGTTAGATGGGGCGCCAGTTTTAGGCAGGGGGTCTGGGGGCCTCCTTGAGGTCCCCAGTTGGTCCAGGGCATAGCACAAATGCAATTTACAACGCACTAAAAATTACATTAATTTTTGACTGATTAAGCTTATTTTCACACGTAAATTGCAAGTTTTTAACACGTACGGAATTGTAGCTCCAAGGTCGTCCATCCATTTTTTAGACCGGGAGCTACAGACCTGCTGCTTCACAGACAATATCGCACAATATATTTATTTTATTGTAAATAATTTATATAACATTTATTTTAACTTAAGTATGTAAAAAAAAAAAAGAATTATGATGGAGTTGAATTGCGTAATTTTAAACCGCAATGTATTAATGTGTGTAATTTGTAAATATTATATGTGTTTAAGCTTTTTAAGCCGGTCACGTTTTAATTGTCATTTCTAAAATTAATAAAAGTCTTCTTTTGTACATTTACCTCAAATGCTTATAATCTTGAGTATTCTAATAAAAATACAGTTTATAAACAAAAATCTGTTTTTTCTTAATCCGATAATGGTCAGCATATTGTTGTTATAACAGTATATTAACATTATCCAGTGTCTTTGCCTGTGATAACACTACGTATCGATTTTGTACTATATAACCCATAATACATATGACGCCAGATTGAGGCGCAAGCGGGGTTTGCTTATTCATATTTAAATATTTAATCGTACTAGGGCCTAAAATTATATAAATATAAGTAATAAGGAATCATTCTTTGAAAATTATGAGGTGATAATTTTGGTCGAGGTGTGATCAAATTCAATAAAGCCCGAAGGGCTTTATGATAGATTTGATAACGCCCAGACCGAAATTATCACCTGATAATATTTATATATATCAGTGTTTGATAAACCCCATTGTCATTCAGTTAACAGAGAGCACAGAAAGAGAAAGATTGTATAACCGAGGATAGAGGTAATTTGAACTAAAACTTGTTAAATCGGTTTTTGATCTAAGATAAAAGAAAACAAAATACAACGTCTATAATGGGTTTCGAATCAGATATCTTTAGATTTGCCTATCCAGTACGCTATACGTTCGATACTTTTAACAGGTATGCGCTCACAATTAAATAGACTGTTAATCAAATGAATGTGATATTATGCAATACGCTACACACCCGCATGGTTAAGATCCAACGTGTTTACCAATAAAAAGATATACATGATTTGGGTGTACGGTGTATGGGTATACGTTTCATGACTGGTTGACATGACATAATTTTTTATCATGAGAAAGAAGTGCTGCTTGTAACCAATGTGGCCGGAGAGAGATAAAGCTGCATGGTCAAAGTCTTGTCGCAGCTTACTTAAGATGTTGAAAAGCGACCATGACTTTTATGTTAACGACTAACTATTGCACATTCTTCTATTATTTTGAACAATATATGGTAAAACATTGATTGATAGTTGTAACTTTTGGGGATATACCTGAACGAAAGATAAAATATAGCCAATCATATCGGAAGAAACAGTGATAAAATACAACAAAACTAGAATTGAGCTCGTTGCAAAAAACGAGGAGGTCTTCCATTACAGCTTCAAGTCAAGATGGGATTGTCAATCAGTCTTAAAAAAAAAAACCACCCACTTCCCCTTAAACTTTTCAGGATCTGACAGGTATTGATAGGAAGTCATCTTCACACGACCTTAACATCTGACCCATCAAGACTTTAGACAGTCATTCTGAACTCTGTAAAAGTTGACAGGCAAATAAATCATACCTGTTTTCTATGGAACCTCCAACTGCAAAATATTGAAGAGTTACACCTCTCATTAAACAGATAAAGGCATGTATGTTATAAGTTGGGATGTATTTAGATGGTATGCGAATGTAGAAGCCCTGTAAAGATGACCTCCTATCGATACCTATCGGACCCTGACGAGTGAAAACTGGCGCTATAACAGAAGAAGAAATTAACATATTGTAAGAAAATAAGATTCTTGGCAATGAAACTCCTGAAGCACCTTTGTACACTCTCTGGTTGAATAATAGCATGTGCTTTGGTTTAATAGGAGTTACGGAACATTACAATTTAGGATTGGTGGACATCTTATATAAAAAAAACAGTTGACGGCACAGATATTCTCGAATATAATGAAAGACAAACACAAAGAAGAACAGGGGAAAATATTGTGGACTTCCGCAAAATCAAACCAAAATGTTTAAGACTAAGAATGCAAGAGATGACATTGATCTTTACAAACTATATGCAGCTAAGATACCTCATTCGATACAATATTCGTCAGATGAGGTCCCATTCTAGCTATAAAAAAGGACCATCTCTTTAGTTGACCCTCGTAGCAATAGATGTTTTATAAATAAAAAGTTGGAGAAAAAAAACCTTCCTTTTTATGAAAGAGATAGCTTCAAAAGCTTACAGGTCAAAAGCTTACAAACTACAGCGCAAGAAAACACATTGTTCAGAAAATCCAAAATGTTAATTTTCCATCAACTCTCATTATGCAAATAAGCACACATAAAAATGTACAGTTGGTTTTAAATTATAGCCAAAAAATGAATAAATTCTACAGCTAATATTTGTTTAATCATAAATCAGTAGAAATCAAAATTCTAGCACTATGAACACCTTTAATATACAATTGTTCTGCAAAACATTTACTTCCTATCTTGAAAAATGTAGAAGAAATTTTCCGTACAGTAGAGGTCCCATATAGGCCTCTTTTTGCCAACAAATAAATAAGTTCAACAGCTTGTTTTTGTTGGAAAAATTATCAAAAATCAAACTCCTAGCAATATGAACACCTCTGATGTATGCACAACTGATCTTCAAAAGAACAACGTCCTATCTTGAAAACTGTAAAAGGATTTATTCACACAAGAGGGATGTTTTTTTTTGGCAACCGCCCGCCCGCCATTTTCATCATTTCAATAATCAGATTTTTAACTTGGAAATCCCGGTTAAAAAATAAGGAAGCATCTGGATTTTTAGAGATCACTTTTCATAAAGTAAAATACTAGGCAATTTTTCGGCCAGAGGATAATGAAGACATATTGCTATCACAGAATCCAAGGGTCTAGACGTTATAAAACGTTGATATAACTAAATTTCTGACTGGGTCATAAACAACGTATAAATAACGATAACTCTTGTAAAAAGAAACATTGCCCTTATGTTTATACCTTCACATTTGAGGGTATGTATTAAGTGTCATAATACTTTCTTTAAAAAAAGGGGGCGTTGTTTTTTAGAATGATAATGCATGAATTCATGAACCTTTTGGACAACCCTCGTACATTTTAAAACACGATCATATTGATTTCATTCAAATTTGAAAAAAAATGCAATGAGTGCATGTCTATGGGTTTTAAAATGCATTACCATAAATTTATGATAAATAATCTGAACAGAAATCATGTATTTGACTAAAATACAAGAATGGCGAGTATGTTCAATGCGGACGTTTAAATATATTTAAATCATCAACCAAAGTTAACCCAAAAAAAGGTTATTTAGTACGAATTTACTTACTCAAAAAGATTAAGAAATGATGATTCTTCATCAGCATATAACTTTCTCCTCTTGTGACTTGGACTGTAATATCATATTTGATTGCAAGCTATCTCTTATACATGTACATACATATATGCATGCATATGAACAAACTCTATGTACAATTGTATGCATATGTTCAATATATTAATAGAGGTTCCGTGATCAATTATATGCATATATGCAACATATCAGTCGAAGTTATGTGACCATTTTTTTTTTATACCAAAGATGTAAATTAGTACTTAAAACGACCTATGAAATCCTCCAACTCTCTAACTACATGTACCAAGCTACTGGTATATATTTAGCCTCCATAAATTCATTGATACACACCTCACATCCTTATTAGCATAATTGGAACCTTTTATATTAGCGGATACATAAAACCCCCCCGAGAACGTCTAAATACGTCATACACGGGATTTTAATGAGGCCAGTTCGAGACTCTTGTAAATCAAGAGAGGAGTTTAGATCGAAAAAGTCAGGAAAAAAGTCTATGTTTAATATTTTGTCAAGCTTTTTAAATTGTTAAAAGTCGCAGATTAATTGTTAATTAATGTGAACTAGAAGTTTGGGGTGATTAGTCTTACCTCGTAATAGATAAAATGATAGAGGTAAAGTGTTAAAAAAAAATTTTCGAGAACTACTATGCTTCAAATTGTGAGAATATTATACAAACAATCTTAAAACATAAGTAGATTCTAAACTATTGAATATATGACCACCGGGCTATTACGGGGGCCCCGAGAGGGATTCAATGTATAGCAGATATATAAATAGAAAACATTAAAGAAAATATCTCAAGAACTACGATGCAACAGTTTTTTAGATAGCTATGGAATGGTCCTTAAATAGTGTAGATTCAAAATTGTTTAAGACAACCATAAAGCTCGACGAAAACTGTGGCCCAGAAGGTGTTTAAAGTTTAAAATAGATGCAAAATGTTACAAGCAACTATTGTTCAGGTGAGAGTTGTGGCCCATGAGCCTCTTGTTAATTTACCATATTCAAATTTAGCGGTTCACTAAACATGCTTTTTAATAACATTTTAATTTTTTTCAATTTTATTTTAATATTTGAATTTCATCGAGAATCATGATTTATTATAGATTTAGTTTGAACCATCTGAATATATCTAACTAAATATCAAAATCATAAACATTTAGAAATTAGTTTGACATTAGCAGCTCATTTTATAAAATAATTTCAAAAAAGAACTGGTGCTCGATTTCTATATGGTTCATGTATAAATAACTGGGTTTTTTTTATCTCTATATAAATGAATCAATAAATTATTGCGTTCAAATTAAAATCTTGTTACCAAACGGGTCATATAAATGTAGGTTATTTTATAACATACAAAAATAAAAGTTATATTTGTTAAACCATATGTTGCATAGTTCATCATGAAGGTATCATTTTGAAGTCAAACGCAATGGGTAACTAATGTCCATATGCTTGTAAACAGATGTTCGGGCATTTAAAACTAAGTCATGTTGCAGAATTTGGATAAATTTTCAACCACATAAATGCAAGCAGCTTAGACGACAGCCTAGATGATATCCGGACTATTATCCAACAACAGCAGAGGTGTGAGTTCTAAAATATTTTAATTTTATTTTTAAGTTCAGTATTTTTCTAAACGTTCATTTAAATACATAATATTTTACAATGCTTTTGTCTTTGCCTAACGTATTTAACACAGACGTTGTAACTTCTGGGGTATTCAAATTTGTGTAGATATTTTAATTATTAATTGACATGTCAAAAAACCAGACATTGTGTCGTCTTGATGAGCTAAGTGACGATATACATTCACATTTTTTGGTTTAGAATAACTAAATTTCTAACTGTTTTCGTCAACTTTTTAAAATAGTTAAGTGCTCTTAATGTTTCTTTGTCCGTGGTCGTTGTATGGTTAAATGTAGGAAATTGATATTTAAAATCGAAGAGTTAATTAAAATGATGATCCACTGCAGGAACTAATAGAATCAGAGCAATTATATCGACAACTGCTATACCTCACGAGCACTCTTTAATGAAAAATAAAATAATTTTTTTTAAAGAAAAATGTCATGCATTTTGAGGTCATTTGAATTTGCCAGTGTGAATAATAACACATCTGTGTATAGTCCACGAGTACATTTCCAATATGTCCAGACCTAATATTTGTTAAGCAATGACGGACGCCTTGAAAAAATGCTCATCAGATATGTATCTCTCTTGTTAAAATTTCGTGGTGTAAAGTTTGATTCGTTTTCCGGCAAAACGCCTCTGTTTTGAAAAACTCTAGTCTTAAAATAAAAGTAAACTCATGGAATATCTGTTTTGGAGAGGGTGTATATTAAACAGTTTAAACGCTTTCCATCAAATGATAATTCAAATGTAACACTTGCTTTTAAAATTACAAATCCTTTTTGTGACATGTGTAAACTATTCTGAATAAAGATGTCACAATAAATGTTTATACACTCTGCAAGTATAGGAAATATATTTGCCTAAAGGCACTTGTGTTACCGATTCAAAAATAGTAAGAGGGATATACCCATTTACTGAGCATTGTTGTCACTGGAAATACATGTATACAGTTTGGCAACAGAAAACGTCGTTAACTTTGTCTATGTCTATAAAAAAAATGTTACATTTTCAATTTGATGCACACACAGTTTACTATAGAAAACTGCATAAAAATAATAGTATTGCCAGACAAATGTTGAATACTGTAGATACACATAATATCGTTGGGTCAAAAGGACTATGCGCAGAATGGTCAAATATATGCCCCCGATTTCAACCGATTTTGAAATAGTATCGTATAAAAATCAAATCTTCACTAATCATTGTATAGAGGATGCCTGTTAACTTTAACCACGAATTTAGTCATCATTGCTCATTCGGTGTTTATCTATGACAAACAAATCAAAATATTCCCATTTTTTACTTATATTTGGCATTCGGAAGTAAAGAGCGCAGGTCTGCTCAAGTAGGATTTTAACATATGTTTTTCTTCAGAAAGTTATACACATTATACTAAAAAATAGTGCTTTAGCAAGCTTGATCTCGATTTCCAGTCGAAAAGCCATAGGAAAACACCCATATCTTGCTACAAAACATTAATTTATCAAAATAATGCAAAATTTATGACGTCATTTTTACATTATGACATCACAGAGGTGATAACCTTTTACACCTTTAATTTCAATATTATTCTAACTACCTTTAACCTTATTTTTAAAGCTCTTTATAAAACTTTGATTTTGGGAGCAAAATATGCATAATAATCCTTTCGTTGTTTTTAAACCAAATAAGATTCGTTGGCATTTATTTTCGTCAAATCGTAATTTCTTTCAGTCTGTTTATTCATAATGCTTAAATTGATTTAATTTCGTTAATTTGAATTGCCTACAAAAATAACGAAATTAAATCCTCAACGAAAATTCCTGCCTATACAGTAAATACTGTCTTTATATGTTTGCTTATGAATGGGTTTTTAATTCTTCCTGTGTCATATCCAAACGTGTACAACTATATCGAGAAGAAAAGTCAAGAATTCTTCTTTTAAAATATACTTTTAATCTACAGAAATTAATATACAATGGAAAGTAGAAAGAAAATGGAGATTTTCTATCGCAAGGAAGTTGAAAAATTGTGCAGTGTTTCTATAGTATTTCTCAATAGATTAAAAATTAACGATACGCCGTTATAAATTACTGTAAGACTTGTTTCCATCCATTGTAATTTCTTTGGGTACAGATAGATAAAAAGGATCAATCTGAAAATCACAGAGAAGGGTGGGGGGGGATTCTCGATAAAATTCGTCATAAAGTCCCGGATTCCAGTAATCTAGGACGTATTAAACAAAACAATGATTCACACCACAGTCATATTATAGCCGAAAATGGTAGAATAGTCTGGAGTGCGCTAAATGATGGCATACAAAACTTATATGACCTTAAAGGCATTGGCATTGGTTTCTGATTGAGATTTATAATTGGGAATGTTTACATCTTTTCTCCATTCGGAAGTCACTCGGAGCACCTCGCATGATTTTTAACGTTATCATCCTGATACCTTCATCTCTTTAGCAATGGAAAATCCCCATGGACCTTTTTAGCCGTGTATTGAAATTTGACAAGCTAGAAGGGGATGGAGGGTTACAGTAAAGTACATGTATTTCTTTTTCTCTTTTTTGTTATTATTCCGTACGTGAAGTAATACTGATACACTATGAGGCGCGACAGCATTTTGTGTATCAAAAGGTTTCGCTTTGAAAAAATAATATCAATATATATTGATGAAGTACTATTCTTACAAAGAGAAAGAAGTAAAATGTCAAGACAGTTTAAGAATGAAACTGATGATGTGTAAATCACCCTCCCTCCCCCCCTCTCTCGCTCTTTATCTCTCTGTGTCTTTATCTCTCTCTCTCTATTCTTTTTGAAACGTTAGATATCTTAAAAAGAAGTTTTAAACTACGAATAAAACAGCGATATTATATATGATACGTCTGTGTCGTAATTACTTCATTTCAGAGGACGGTAATGTTTCAAGACCATATCCTAAAACACAAGGTATTTGATGCTATTTTCAGATGGAAATTATGTAAACCGTTAAAGCATGCACTCGTTAAATACATGTTCGTGAAGTAAATATATGTATTTCGATTTTTAAAAAAAACCGCCATGACAACGTCGTTACGTACATAACTTTTAACAACATATTACTGTAAGGTCGGTTGATAATCATTAATGTTCTCCAACAACCGAAAAGTAAGTACTTTAATACCTGTCTGACTTTTCCAGTTGGATTCTTTCTCACCGTACACGTATATTTATAACATGAAACAATATACAAATATTCAATTTATGAACCATTACCTTACACTATTGTTTGATTGATGTTGTTTACTCAGGGTTTGAGTTGTCAAATCCGGATATAAAGTTTAATGTCATGAGTAAGATTGATTTTTCAAAAAATGAATGTTTATAGACATTATCATAAATTACAAATTACAAAAGTAAGGAATAAGACGAAAACAAAAATGGACTTATAGTAAAGCAGAAGAAATTCTTGCTAAATTTTAAGATTTTATTTTTCGCTTATCCGTTTTTGCATGTGCGGGCTCATTTAAATCGAGTATATGCCACTTTTAAACGTGGATATGTTTACACTTTTTTTTATCTAGAATATGTTCTTTGTCTTAGGTTCGTGAGTCATTAGTAGATATATAAATTTGTGAATAGATAGACAGATGGTTAAATGGTTAGATATATTGAAACGCTTTGATAGATAGATAGATAGATAGATAGATAGATAGATAGATAGATGAGATGGATAGATAGATAGCCAAACAGATAGATGTACGGTCAGATACAAACATTTTGTAATAATGAGTCAATAAGAATAAAATAGTTAAACGTATCCTCAACTAGTGAAGTAGACATTACAATACTGGTCGAGCATTGTTTTGTAAAATGGTGATTATTAAAGTTTTTAATGGAACCATCTAAAACATATGAGGGTTTTCGAAGATATTTCTTTATACATGACGTGTAATTAAAATCTTTCAATGATATGACTTAAGTAATATAACAATTTGAATAGTTGGTCTTTTAAAACATTTTCATTCAAAACTATTTTCCAAAAATCCCGATATAAAGTTATATACCATTTAAAATATGCGGGGATTTTTTTTTCAAAGTACTCCTTTTTGTATTATTAATGATCTATTCTGTTTCATTTGAAAGTTTTTAATCAGGTATTTTTTTCGTCTGACAAAATGAAATGGTGGAAAATATTTATTTTTAGAGGCAAGTATATTAACATATAGTAATTTATTCCGATAGTAAACACAACAGATCAATGTGTATCTAATATTATATATTCAAAGACATAGAATTACTTTCTTTCAGTTTTGCATTCATCATTTCCAAGATGACTCGCATACCGTTTTTCACCCTTTGTATTGTGCTCTGTCTGACTGTTACATTAGAAAGCACCAACGCTCTTCGACATCCTGTTCCCAAAAGTGTGAAATGGGTAAACATTGTCGCTGTACAAACTGTATGTAAAAAATACAAACTAATTAATAGCCAATGACGGCTTTAAACACTGATAGTCAAAATGCCAAATACATCTACAACAAACACAAGTATAATCAAAACAATACTTTGTCTTAAATATCGAGAACAATATACTGGTGTTTGTTGATAAAAACACTGTTAGCAGAAAAAAAAGAAACATTTATCTATTATTTTTAGATACATTTACTAGATGGCTGTCAGAGATATGACTACATGTACAAGGGCAGTTAAAATGTTAAAAACATACAGATACAAGCAATAACTCACAGCTTAAAAAATCTCTCCCTGCAAACTCAAGTACTTCAAATGTAAATAGCATTGGGAAGTATATATATTTGCACATTCATATTTTTTTTCAAATTAATTTTCCATGCCCCATATCAATAATCTAGATTCAAACTGTTTTCTGATGGGCATTGTGACTTACGTGTACATTTCAGAAACACACTGTTGTTCATAAAACACGGGTCGTTACATTCTAACATAATAAGTTAGAAAAAATTACATTACTGTGGTACAGTCTGTTAAACGCATGTACAATAATTTTGTTTGTTTGTTTGATAATTATTTAAATGTATACATTCCTTTCATTTAAGAATACACTTGGAAAAAGTGACAAGAAATTCCCAACATTCAAAGTAGGTCGATATGAATACTTTTATCGCTGTGATTTTCGATCTTAGTGTTTTTATTAATGATATAAAGCTTGCAATTTTCTTCTTTTTCTCTTTTTGTTACTTTAACAGCACCATTTGCAGTTTAGTCAGGGAAAAAAATTTGTAGCTCGTGTTCCTCCAGTTGATTTTGGACTCATAGCTTACATCTAAAATAAACGGTCATAAAACGAAGGCAATATAATAAACATTATGTCAAATACAATGAGAGGTTTTATCTAAATTTAATATTGAACTACTTCTTTTTCAAATTTTCGCGTATGGCAGAGTATTAATTGCAGACGGTCATTACTTATTACAATCAGCCGATTTGCGAGCTCGCTCATCATTGAGATGTGACAGGATTAACAATCTTGAACATATTTGAACAGCTTTGCCGTATTAGTTCTCAAATGTCAATTTCTCTTGTAACGAATGGCTTATGATGCATGAAAAATGTAATAAAACGTTGATATAGATTCAATTATATTACAAGATGAATAATTATCATTTAAAAAAAAATAAAAACTTTTAATCTTTTTATTTATTTTCTCATGAAAAGTAATGTGTAAACATCTTAAATAACAGAGGGAATTCTAACCCCTACCCCAGCCTTCCCACTCTAGACTGCGCATGCTTAACGCATCTGTGACACTCTGTATTATCAAAGCTCTGCTTTCAAATTATTTAATGATGGGAATAGCAAATTTAATATACTGTGGTTTCATTTATATTCAAGGGCATCAATTTTCGTGCATGAAGTGAAAATCACTGTTTCAAGGATATGTAAAGTCGTGGCCAATGACCCTATCAATACAAAATGTTAATAAAAATTGCACTTAAATGAACATTTAATTTCGTGGATCAACTAAACAACGAAATCCACGAAAATTGGTATACATTGAATATTGATGAAACCACAGTATTTGGAAGATCTCTTATGGGTTTCTTGCACATCTATTGGTCTTGACATGTCTTGGTTAAATTTAATCATATCTCCGCTCCGAAGGAGTAGGGGTATACAGTGTTACCCTTGTATATCTGTCTGTCCTTCTGTCTGTACCAAAAATTTCTATCGCATTTTTATCAGCAACTATTCATCGCCGATGCCTGAAATTTTAAAAATTATTTGTTTAAGCATGCCATTTCGTGAGATATATATTTTGTACCAATTGGACGTCAACTTTCTATTAAATGACAACTTTCTTTATTTTTAGCCTAAAGTTTAGCCTAAATTTTCGTCAAAGATTTCTCAGCAACTTTTTATTGCTTATGCTTGAAATTTTAACACACAATTTGTTTAGGCATGCCATAGCGTGCGATATATTTTGTAGCACTCGGACGTAAGCTTTCTGTTAAATGACCACTTTCGTTATTTTTAGCCTAAATTTTCCTTTGGAATTCAGAATTTGCCGATTATGAAACAATAGATATGCATATTTGCAATGTTTTTCATTAAGTTGAAATGAAAAATGACAAATACAATTTGTCAGCAATCTCAATAGTCCATATGGCGAAAAGCAACTTCAAAGCAGAGCAACATGAAGCTTTATAAAGATAATGGCGGGTTAAGGTGCCTATGAGGAGAACGGGTCCCCTGCCTACACGTTGCACCCACAATTTGCTCATAGTCAATATCACGAAAAACAAAAGGAACGTATCAAAATTGGTCTAATAGGTATGAAAAACGTCAGTCAGCACATGTCTCAATGAAACATTGTACAGGTACTTGCTGACAAAGTTAGATTTTGTGTATATAATGCGTACCGTACTGTTCCATTCATTATATGCATAATCACGTACAGAATGTGAGCTATTACTCTTTCGTTCTTGATTTCAGACACTAAAAAAATTGTGTAATCTGTAAGACTAAAGTGAGTACGTAGTGTGCATCCTGCAACCGTGGCCTATCTATGAAATATTTCATAATATTTCATGCAACTAGGAGATATGGGAAAAGAAATAAAGCGTCAATCTGTATTTTTTTTAAAATTTTATATTTGTAGAATATATCAGCAGGATACATATACCAACAGTAGATAAATTTATGAATATAGAAGAAAAAGAAAGAAATGGCTGAAACGGACACTCTGAAATACAATCACGTTTACCATATTTATTTTATATTGTAATACACCTCGCATCCTGAGGGTTAAACTTATATTTCATGTTTAAGGTGACCTATTGCTACCCGTTTTCGTGCGTCGTGAGTAACAATTTTACATTTTTAAATTCTTCTTAAAAACAACAAAGCTAATTGTTGCCGTTTTTGGTGTGGGACATCTTTATGGTAAGAGGAATCTAAATTGTGGAATTCGTGGCTCTACCTCCCCCGGGGCACCACAAACGGGGCCAAATATATAAAAAAAAGTTTTCAAAAATATTCTTCTCAACTTCCACACATATGAGGAAAAAACTTGTTGCATGGTAACATGTATGATGTCCATGACGCCCTCTACTAAAATTGTAAAAATCATGGCCCCTGGGTCAAGGGTTCAGGCTCTAGGGTTGGGCCAATATGGCCATATAGTAAAAATGTATTAGATATTAGAAAGTCTTCGTCTCTACTCCCATATTTATTTGTTAAAAACTAAATGCATGATTATGATTTCCATGAAGCCATCTTTCAAAAGTGAAATTCATGGCCCCTGGATCAGGGGTTCTGGCTCTAGGATGGGGCCATAATGGCCACATACATGCAGTAAAAATGTATTAAGTCTTAGAAAATCTACTCATCTCCCATATTAATTTGTTAAAAACTAAATGCATGATTATAGTGTACATAAAGCCCTCTATCAAATTTTTGAAATTCATGGCCCCTGGGTCAGAGGTTCTGGCTCTATGGTGGGGACATTATGGCCATATACAGTAGTAAAAATGTATTAAATCTTAGAAAATCTTTTTCTCTACTCCCATATTTATTTTTTTAAAACTAAATGCATGATTATGACGTTTAGTAACTCCTCTACCTAAAATTGTGAATTTCATGGTCCCTAGGTCAGGGGTGTAGGATATAGGGGGCAATATGGCAATATAGTGTTAATGCATATACTGTTTTAAAATCTTTTTCTCTATTCTCACACATCTGTTTGAATAACTGACTTCATATTAATATTTACCGGGGAGTCCTCTACTAAATGTAAATTTCATGTCCCCTTGAGTATGGTTGAGTATGGGTTTTGACTCTAGGGCAGGGCCAAAATGGATGTATATATGATAATACATATATTGTTTAAAAACTATCATCTTTACTCCCACACACCTGAAAGGAAAACTGAATTCATGATTTTGTAGACCCTGGAAGGTGGTCATCATTACAAATTAATAATTTTTGTACTCCAGAATGAAAACCAGTTAAATGAATACATGAGACTCCTCGACAAGTTTGTGTATGAGGTAAATGCTACTCAGGTGACCGTTGAGGCCTGTTGGCCTCTTGTTTAGAATTCAAATTAAATATTAAACATCTTTGGAATTATGTGTGTGTCCTATTTAAAAGCAAAGAAGACAGCAATATTCTCAGACCATATGTTGCAACATGAAAAACGAGAAGTTCGATCTTATTTTTAATTTAAAATGACTAAAACAGTGAATGTATTCTTCAAAAATATCTAATTGTGAAGTTTATAATGTTATATTAAGATACAATAAGTATGCTTTTGAAAAGATATATAATCATGATAGTTTAACTATAACAACATGACGCAGACACGTACATTTCAGATGTATATATGTAAGCTCAATTGACAGTCTGTGTTATTCGTCAACAACAGATCGGTAAGTTTTTGAATTTTTGTCGACTATGTACATTTATTTTCTTTTTTGAAGTGCATACGCATATATGATATGTCTATGGTCAAGTTTTGAAATATTTATAGTTAAGGAATCTATGGTGATTTCATAGAGTTTGTTTAAGTATAATGCTTGTATGAATTACCGCTTATAAACGCGTTTTCATGAACATATATCTATCATAGAAAACTCATGTATCTTATTTTTTTCAATGGCTGAATCTTTTCTGATACATTTGTGTCCAATTGAGTTGTGACAAAATGACCAACGGAAAGACAAGTTTCATACCTAATCATATGGAGAAATCACGTACACTTTATTCATGAGCTAAATGCCACGTGACACTGTTCTCATTAATACTCATGTCTCCAAATTGTCTCCCTTAGGAATGAAAATAAATTTAATTACATACCTTTTATGTATGAAATTTTAAAACTTTAATTTTTTAGAATGAGAACATGTGTTGGGGCAATGCAGATTATCCGTGTATGTTTTTGTCACCACAATCAGTGATTCACGCTTCAAATTCACTTTGAATTCCTCTCTATCAAACCATTATAGATAATTTAAAAATAGGACTATACCGGCTAAAATGAGTAAATAAATAAATAAACAGCTAAAAATATCAGCTTGAAACAGAATAGAATTATAACCTGAAAAATCTCATTCAATTTATAATGCAATATGCCTAATGATTCAATATAAAGCCTAAATGCCTAGTTGCAAGGCCGACAGCGTACTGAGAAAGTCTTGAAAAATGCTAAATTGAAAGTAAAAAGGAACCGACAAGACTTTTAAAATTTGAGTCAAGATTCCTGACACAACTTGTTTGCAATGTAAACTTTGTAAATATATGAGGAACCACTTTACCTATGTATGGCAATATTAAGTATTTTAAAAATAATTCCAAAATCCCTTCGTGACGTCTTCATCACTAAAACACACTTTATTCCTACAACGCCCCGCTTCGATTTTTCAGATTCAACAGGAACCGCTCTCTCAACATCTAATGTAAACAAAACAAGCACATTCCGATCCCGGATGTAGTAAATGAGAGAACCAAATGAGGAGAAAATATTTCCGAAATACTTATTAATTAAAATTTGCGATTTTTCTCTTTCCTTTCTTTTTATTCTATTGTACTGAAAATCGCCATTGTGATGACAATATGGCCGCTATGCAAATTAGTAAAATGTACACCATTTCTCCATATGTATAGCATTTTATCTTTCTTAAGTTACAGGTATGCGTTTGTTGAAGCGTAAAACTTTCAAGAAAAGATTATGTGGTCAATATAAGATAATTATAATATTCTTATACATCTTGGCAGCCCTTTTAAAAAATCGTTTTCCTTGCTATTGGTGTTTGTTTTCTAATAACGTATAAAACGCAGTTTATCATTTCATTCATAGATTTATTAGTTCCAGGAGAAATTATTTAACGATACATTTATCGTAAACGTAGGATAATTTTACCAATATTAAAAAAAGTTCATATTATCTATTAAATTTCAAAAAATACTTTTCTTTGTAAATTGACTACTCTTTGGAACACTTTATAAAGTAAATAATCGTACTATGTGAGTGAGAAATATATTTTCATATCTTCTTAAGACCTATAAAGTTTGCGTTTTTCTATTAGTTTGAAATGTTTATCATCATTTTGAACCGAAATCTCCCTCTTTTTCTAGTCTTTCTAAACCGTTCTAAACATGACCCGAATCCAATTCTCCATCCTTTGTATGGTCGCTTCCCTCCTTGTTGCATTGGGAAGTATATAGCGATGCCCGATGGTTCAGTAAAACAAAACGAGAAGAAAATGTGTGTGCAAGTATTATATACAGATGACACAGATCATTGAATAGTCTACTAAACAAATTAATGGTCGCCTACTCCATTTATAGTGCAACACCAGTAAAAAAAAAATCTTTGATTTTTACATCTCAAATAAATTATACTTTAAACACATCAAACGACCACAGTCATAATAGTGAATAGAAAAAAATATGATTTAAGCCATTATCTTTGCTAGACATGTATGGCATTGTGTCTACTCATGAAGAACAGAACAGTTCAATTTTTAAACAACAGAGCTGGTTACATGTATATCTTGCAGTTAATAAAGAAAAGTGAAATATTCCACGAGACCACTACCAAAACAATAAGTAAAAATTATCATTTATCTTTCTATCAGTTGCACTTTTGCAATTTCCATATACTTTTATAATCAGCATTAGATTTAACACAATCTTTCGGTAAATTAAGTAAAGATCACAATACAGATTTCTGTTATTCGGTCAATTGATAGATAGCTAAAAAGTACGTAAAATATTATTGAATATAATAGTTCTGCCATTTAGTCATCACCTTTCAAAACTGTTCAGTTAACAGTCAGTTGACTGAATTTGCAAGGGTCCATCCTGGGAAATATTTGTCTTCCAAATACTGTACCAAACACATTTTAAGCTGTTTAAATTCAATTGAATAACAATGGTACATGTCAGCCTTAAAAATAAAAATAAAAAGCTGTCGTGCATAAACTTTTTATTAACATGGTTTTAACAAGTTATTTCTTTATTTCCAAGGCATATATATTTGAGCACACAAACTGTTTGAAATAGTGTAATTAAAACTGTTGATAATTTTATCTTAACTAAGTTCTGATTGTATTTTGAATGCATTTTTTTTTATTCGTTTTAGTATCCACGAGGCGCCTTTAAGAACAAAGCTATACTTATTCACACGGTATATAAATTTTTGTATGTTTACATGTATTTTGTTTATTCAGCGCGATGTATTTTATTTTTGTTCCAATATTTCTTTTTTTTTTTTTGGCTCGGGTATATAACATTTCTCCTATATTTTTTTCGACAGGATGGTCAAGAGGCTGCTAGCCAAGAAAAAGTTTCAATCTCGCGCTGTTCCAATTGGTTTCATTACATTGGACCACAAATAATTTTAAAATAAATTAAACCATTAAAAACATTATAACTTCTTAATTTATGCCTGCATCTCTATTATGATCTCTATTCAAAATAGATTAATTTTATCTATTTTTTGTTCGCTTAAAACAGACTTTAAACTATATAGTTAATGACGTCATTGTACTCTAGCGGGCCATTGTTTATCCACATTTTGTGTTATCTTAAAATGATATACTCCCCCCCCCCTTTTCTTCGGTGGGGGGGAGGGGGGTGCGTTAATTAAAATATTGAAAAAAAAAATAACACAATTTTAGGAATACTTAACTTATTTTTAATTATCCAGTGATAACACAGTGGTTATTATTTTTTGTAAGAAATGTCTCTTTTACAAGTTACTAATTTAAATGTGAGACAATAGTAATTCTGACTTGGCAATGAAGTCAGTTTAATTTGGAAATATTTGCCGATAATTGTCGGTTATTTCCCCTATATAAAAGATGGGTGGCGCAAAGCTTTTTGGCGTTCTAACTTATTCAGGTGTCTGGAAACAGTAACATAATTCAATGATTATCAGTGAGACAGCAGACCATAGTTCATTTTTTCGACTTACCAGGTTTATTACGGAAGAGGGCACCATCTCCTTTGTGGTGATCACTATTTTTAGTGATCCGAGTTTGCTGAAATTGAAAACTTGTCATGTTTAAACACCGTGACTCATTTGAAAAGCTTATTTTCAAAATATGGTATTCCTGATACAATGATTTTAGTCAACGGCCCCCAAAGCTCTACGACATTCACCAACTTGGATTTGTTCAAAGGATCAGCAGCTCTCAATTTGCACAAAGTAATCGATAAGAAGAACGCATCATACATACACCATACGTACAGCACACATACAATCGACCGAATTCAGAGAGCGGCTGATCAAAACAAAACTGTCACCAATATCAACGAACAAGCTATATCAGCCTTGTTACACTGATGCACAATATAATTGTATCGGCCACAGATATACACGAGGAGAAAAAAAAAACAAGTTTAGACACAAGAAGCAACGATTTTTAACCGGGTTTTTCAACGGAAAAATCCGGTTATTAAAATGGTGAAAATGGCGGGTGGGCGGGCGGCTGCCAAAAGGGTATGCTCATTGTACAAATAACTCCTCCTACAGTTTTCAAGATATGAAGTTGTTCTTTTGCAGATCAATTGTACATATATCAGAGGTGTGCATATTGCTAGGATTTAGATTTCCGATAATTTATGAAAAAAATACCAGCTTTTGAACTTATTCATTTTTTGGCAAAATATTGGATGTAGGTTACCCTTTCACCTTATCCATTTCACTGGATACGGGTTGCAGGGATTATGGATAGAGTTCATAAAACAGAAAACCCGGTTTGCTGTCACATTGACAGCTTTTCACTTGTTACAAAATAAATTGATTCTATATGAAAATATCCCTGTCTAGCAGATCGTGCATAGTCCTAGAAGTAATAAAAATTAAATTTAAATCAAGAATGCATATACTACGGAAGCCCATTGGTGCCACGTAAGAAAAATATTTTATCTGGCGGCCGCCAGATAATTATTTGGCGGCCGCCACTTATTATCTGGCGGCCGCCACATAATTTTTTGGCGACCGCCATATAATTTTCAGGTGGCCGCCATATAATTTTCTGGCGGCCGCCACATAATTATCTGGCGGCCGCCACATAATTATTTGGCGGCCGCCAGATAAAACATGGCTTCCTGATGCGCGCGCATGTTTTAATGGGAGCTTTTTAGGAAGTTGTGGATACACACTAATTAATTAGTTTTATTAATTATTTCTGAAACTTGACTTTAAATATCAATTGCAGAGCTTAGGATTTTGAAAAACTGGTTGAGTTGAATGTATAAAAAAGACTTTGTTGATAGAATCTAGAATGAATTTTATATTACTTTGTGCCTTGTATCATACATGTTTGTTGTATAAAACATGGTATTTTAGAGTTGATTCTGAACTTTTAAAACTGAACTAAACATCCGTTCAGGAAATCTTAACATTAAAAAACCTTATCTTGAGAGGAATTTTATGTAAACATGTATAAGTAAAGGAACACACTGCCTTCTTTATCTTTTAATTTTGGTAGAAGAATTTACCAACGCAGATTAAAGTCAGCTTTATCGACCACGACAGCTAGTACAGGCAATATTATCACGAGAGCAGATCCATCTATGACTTTATAAGGATAAACTAGGATAAGTGTGTACTAGCATTCGTGGCCATAAAAATGAAACTATTTAACTGACTGTGTTGTTAAACTTTTATTCCAAATCACATGAAAGGCAGTACAATAAAAAGACCGCGATCGGCCACAGTCTCTCTGGGTAAATCAAAGTACTGAGAGTACTGAAAGGCGGGGTCTTGAAAGTTTGAATGTGTAATTGTTCACGTTTTCCTCCGGTATGTTCCAAAAATTAGGAGTTTGAATTAGTTGTTTCAATCTACATGTAGTATGCTAAAGTTCTGCCTTTTGCAATTGCCTGATACTTTGTCATAATTTTGCTAAATCCCGACCGGGACTGTTCTTCATAGTTGTAGAAAATTGACACAACGGTATGTTATGTAAAATAAGACCCCGAGAAAATTTTTAAAAAACTACAACTAACCGGAAAAATCAAAACAACTATATTTAGGTATATAATTTAAATCGTTATATTTATTTATTTTGTGATCAAAGGGAAAATCTATAAGTTGGACGGTATCTGTTATACAAGGTTTATGGAAACTCCGAAAACTCTCAAACTGTTGAATTACCAAACAAAGTTAACATTTGTATACCGATAACAAACACAGGCTTCTAACGTTAGAAATATTTCTTTTTTACAATAAGATTATTCCAAGTACCATAACAATAACAAAAAATTGTCGCAGTAGCCATTTTGATTTTTTCGACCTTCTATATTGTACCTGTCATGATTTTTTTGGCAGCGATTCATATAAAATTAATAGGTAAAAAATAAATTCGTTCGCCACTTACTACTTTTTTGTGTAAACTCGTGCATCATTTACACGAATCACGATACAACCGATTCTGAAATTCCATTAAAAATCATACTCCAAATGCAGTCATCTGCTTTTCAAATCGATAAAACAAGAAAATGGAGACCAAACGTGAATGAATCACGTCATATTTTTGTAAGCAAAATCTATATAGATTATACATTTTTGGTGACCAATAGATTAATTGATATATACAATCTTATCGATTGAAGAACCAAGTTAAATGTTAATGTTCATGTTGTCCGGCTTAGTTGGAATATACAATCATGTAATTTGTTTTAATGTTATGAGACATTTTCTATACTTTATAACGGGCAAAACCAGTCATATTCATGATTTAAAAGATTTCTTCATCAATATCTTAATGCCTCTCATCAGAAACTCAGCTGATCTTTCTCCCATTGATAAATATCTCGCACCAATATTAGACCTATGAATTCAGAGATAACGCGTGGTTGTTATGTTTTAAATCTTTAATTTATTGTGTGGTAGTACATGTAAATGAATAGGACTCATTTCAATTTTAAGAAGATAATCAAAGTACTGAAGTACTGTCGGGAGTTGATTTTATCGATTATTATCAATTCTAAAATCAACGTTATGTTATTTTGCATGGCAAGTAGTTTCTAATCTGTATTTGAATTAATTACGCACAGTTTTATAATATGAATTAGTTATGTTTACATGCGAGATAAATTTGTTGACATGCAACTTATAAGTTGCATGTCAACAATTTTTATCTTGCATGTTGACATAAAGAAGTTGCATGTTAACATAAAGAAGTTGCATGTTGACATCAATAGGTAGCATATCTAGCATCTTGGATGTCACATGCTGGCGATATTTGAGATTTTTTATAACTCTTATTTGATTGCAGTTTCCTTGCATGTCAACATAGTTATGTTGCATGTTGACATAACTATCTTGCATGTCAACATATTTATCTTGTATGTCAACAAATTAAGAGAAAACTAACTTACACAGAGGGGGCAGAGATATGCCACCATATACTACCGCACGTTACTCAATTTGTATGCACACACCACTGCAGTTATGAGAGTGTATACTTTAAAAATCATTATTCAATGCTATAGTAATTATCGTGACCAAGCACCTGTTACCTAGCTTTCTCACCTTTGGCTGTCTTCGACGCTTATTTTTTGGTTTACTTTAATGATTTGTTTTCACTGAACATTGTCGTTTATATAGTCTATTATATAAATTAGATAGCACACAGTAGAGAAATTGAACAGACCTAAACTTCAAAGGTCTGGAAATATTTTAAAAGAACTGAAGATTCAAAAATCGTAAAATGTGCGAGTAAACTAGCTTATTCTATAGGGGGGGGGGGACGACAAACATGTTAAATCACATTTGTCTTAAACATACATTGTAAGGAGGAATTTCTACAAAAGTGACCAAGTTTTTACAGTTCTCAATGTACTTGTTCAGATTTATTTACACTCTTAACGAGTACCCGGGTACTTGATCGGAAAAACGTCCAAGTAACCGACTACTAAAAATTAACCAATCTGTCATCCCTACTAAAAATGGTTGTTTTGATTTTCCCGGTAAGTTGTAGTTTTCTAAAAATTTTCTTGGGGTCTTATTTTACATAATATACCGTTGTGTCAATTTTCTACAATTATGAAGAACAGTCCCGGTCGGGATTTAGCAAAATTATGACAAAGTATCAGGCAATTACAAAAGGCCGAACTATAGCATACTACATGTAGATTGAAACAACTAATTCAAGCTCATAATTTTTGGAACATAACGGAGGAAAACGTAAACAATTACAAATTCAAACTTTCAAGACCCCGCCTTTCAGTACTCTCAGTACTTTGATTTACCCAGAAAGACTGTGGCCGATCGCGGTCTTTTTATTGTACTGCCTTTCGTGTGATTTGGAATAAGAGTTTAACAACACAGTCAGTTAAATAGTTTCATTTTTATGGCCACGAATGCTAGTTCACACTTATCCTTGTTTATCCTTATAAAGTCATAGATGGATCTGCTCTCGTGATAATATTGCCTGTACTAGCTGTCGTGGTCAATAAAGCTGACTTTAATCTGCGTTGGTAAATTCTTATGCCAAAATTAAACATATAGAAGGCAGTGCGTTCCTTTACTTATACATGTTTACATAAAATTCCTCTCAAGTTAAGGTTTTTTAATGTTAAGAATTCCTGAACGGGTGTTTACTTCAGTTTTAAAAGTTCAGAATACCATGTTTTACAACATACATGTATAATACAAGGCACAAAGTAATATAAAATTCATTCTAGATTCTAACAACAAAGTCTTCTATACATTCAACTCAACCAGTTTTTCAAAATCCTAAGCTCTGCAATTGATATTTAATGTCAAGTTTCAGAAATAATTAATAAAACAAATAAATTAGAGTGTATCCACAACTCCCTAAAAAGCTCCCATTAAAACATGCGCGCGCGTCAGGAAGCCATGTTTTATCTGGCGGCCGCCAAATAATTATGTGGCGGCCGCCAGATAATTATGTGGCGGCCGCCAGAAAATTATATGGCGGCCGCCAGATAATTATGTGGCGGCCGCCAGATAATAAGTGGCGGCCGCCAGAAAATTATATGGCGGCTGTCAGAAAATTATGTGGCGGCCGCCAGATAACAAGTGGCGGCCGCCAAATAATTATCTGGTGGCCGCCAGATAAAATATTTTTCATACGTGGCACCAACGGGCTTCCGTAGTATACCATCATTGCACTTGAGTAATAAATTAAATAGCTAATCATTAAAGTTTTTGAATTAAATATGACCATTGGGTTACTGGAATCAACTCTCTGTCCATCTTCGCTTACCAAAGGTTTTCGGTCCACTTTGTTCCCAATAAACCCTTGGCGGATTTCAGTCCGAAAACTCGGTGATGTGGTTGCGCTATCTAGCGAGCAACTTGAGTTACGCCCTTTGCATATTTACATTTTAATTGAATTAAACAACGGGTTATATAACCACTGCACTATGGCATTAATACAACTACCAAATATCAGAACATATTTAACGATGCTATTAAATACGAACTAAGTTATAGCCTAGGGAAGGCACGGAATGTTTTATTTATAGTGTTTTTGTAAGGATATTTACCGGGAGTGAAAATGTCGATTTATATGAAAGCTTTCATGCCATAAAACCAAGTATCGTTGTCGTGAATATTGCAGACCAAAGAAATTAAATAAAACAAAGCTCATTGAACCTTTAAAAGCAATAACCATAAGTTGGAACGTATATATTAACGGGATAGGCAACTTCTACACTCGTTATGTTTACTTCCCATGCTATCACGCGAGCCTTGACAAGTTTGTAATTCAATCCCAGTTAAATATAAAGGTTTTTAAAGCGATCTGGTAAGACCACCGTTTGGGAGGCACTGTACTCGAGAACTTTTGTCTTTACTTGTTAAAAGCACCGAATGTTTTACCAAAGATCACATTTATTTTTTCTTTAAAAGTTTATATTTACAACCACTGCGATTGGATCAGCTACTCGCAGCTGCAGCCAATCATAAAACGGAGCTTTTCACCGTGTTTTCGTAATGAAAATCCGCCAAGGGAGTGGAGCGAAAACCCTTGGCTAGCGAAGATGCTCTCTGCCATTGTCTCCAGGAAACTCATTTTATAACCAGTTATTTAAAACCTATATATCGTTGGCTGGTTAATGTTACTTTTTCGTATTTCTAACATATGAAGGTTTTGGAAATAAGCGTCATTTAAAGAGTTATCTTGCATCAGAACAAAAAAAGCGCAAAGATGCTCGTCAATTAATGTACATTTGACTATAAAAGGGATATATATTTTCTGTCTAGGGAAGTTGGATTTGAGTACTGTGGTTAGAATCAAAAATTATCTATTAATTAATTATTACATGTATTGTATAATGAACGTTTTCATTCGTAAGAAACACAAGTTTGACCTGACGTGAACTTTGCAGTCTACACGGTATTTTTTACATCATTTGTATTTATATACGTGTAGAAGCTCGTCTTTACAAAACTGATGACGTAATGAACATTTTACGTTCTACACGTACACCTGCACGTACATGTAAGTTTGCTTTACCTCTCCATTATTAAATTGAGTTAATATTTTTTTTTATGTTTACTCCCACTGACTTAGATCCGCCAAAGCGTGTCAACCACCTGACTTTCATTTGTGATCTTTCGGAATGGTTTATCGAATATGTAGGTCTTCTATTAATTGTATAATAGTTATTTATCAAGCAAACGTGAAATTATACAGAGTTAACGGACATTTTCTCACACGTCTTAAGGTACTAAAGGGGTAAGCAGTTACCTCCCTAGTTTATTGACAATATGTCTTCATTTCTAAAGATAGAAATGCATTATCATTTTCGATATAGGAAATATTTGTTTGATAATAATCATAATTTTGTTGCATTTATCGAAGATTTAATTAAGAAGATTGAAAACATTATGTATCTTCGTGTGCATATTTCTGTATTCATTGTACGATATGCACAGGGTGATGTCAATGCATAATTCAGCAACATGGCTGCAAAATAAAGAGGAAATGATTCCGAAACCTTCAGTAATTCCATTAAGCCTCTTCTAAATGTCACCATGATCGTTAACGTTATAGAATTATGACATTTAGAATTTGATGCTAAATCGTACGTGCAATTTGTGAAAATTCATTCGTCCACTTCACTACAATTTAAAAAAACAATGATTCAACGAAGGACGTTCTACAAAGGTATGGGTGACTTTTCTACCAAGACATCCGAAGAAGGTAAACAAGCACGGGTTAAGCGTTGAAAATTTCGTAGCATTTTCTTTTAGTTTTGAGAGTGATGTAAAATCCTATCGAAAAATGTTTAATTATTTAGCACAAAACATTTCTAAAATGTAACTTTTGTGATTTTTATAACAAAATCCATAAGAAATGTCTGACCAGAACTGTTTTAAACTGTCTCTTACCGGTTTCATCGAAGGCTTTCCTCTGCGTCCGTCAGTCCGTCTGTCTGTCCCACTTCAGTTTTCCACAGTTTTTTTTCTTTATGCTTTTAAGGATTTATATGAAATTTGCTGAACAGCTTCAAAATGTCAAACTACAGATCAAGTTTACACTTTTGTAGCGCCTGGTTGACAGTTTTTTTTTCTTTATGCGTTTAAGGATTTATATGAAATTTCCCAGAATTGTTTTTTAATTTTCCATTTTTTTAATGTTTGGGTTCGTTATTGGGTTCAATGTGTATTGGATAAACGAGGAAAGTATGTAGTCCGTAATAATATCGTGCATTACTTGTACCATTCCTTTTATTGTTGTCTAATAAACAAATAAGTTCTGTAAAATAGTGTCAAGCATTGTGTTGTAAATTTAATCGACAGGGTTTGTTGTATTATTACAATCGGGTTCGTTATCGGATTGGTCTGTTTATTCGGGGTACAGAAGACGGTAAGAAGTGATATTCTGCACAATAATGCATTGTTTTCACAAATTTCTTCCAGAAAATACTTAATGGACTTGGCAAAATTACAGGAGATAAAATAAAGAGTATTTTGTCATTTTTTATTTCAGTTCCATATCAACGATGAAGTTTGAATTTTCTCTGTTCTTGTATCTCTGATTAAAGCATATTAACAAGCCGTTTATAATAGTTTTGAAATAAATGTATGCTTTCACAGAATATAACAAATCGGTAGGGGGCGTGTATTGCTAATACAATACTCTCAAAATGTTTGTTCTGTTAGTGTTACAAATGAGTATATTTTGATCGTCGGAAAACAGATTATCATACAGACAAAAATGTTATGTCAGCGTGAAAGAAATAAAGCCCGTCAATGCTTGCACAATTATTTAAAACATTGAAGTAATCAAATGTTTCTATCTTTAAAATGCTTAGGATTGACATATTTCAGTTGCGGACAAAAAAAATCATGTTATAGTATATTTCGATATCATTATTAAAAAAAAACAAATGATTAATTAATGTTTATATGTATATTGTTGGTTAGAATTGTTTGAAAAAATATTTAAAAGACATGGCATAATATTTTAAACATGCAGTTTAACCGAACATCTAGCTGTGGAAAATACATGAAAAATACTTAAAGTGCAGGGGAGTTTGTATTTTTTTATATCCTTTTCAATGTGTTTATTGCAAGTAAATTCAATGCCACAGCGAAATACCACAGCCAGAATATAAGCATCTAATCTTAGTTATGCAGTTTCTGCTCGATTTGTTATCTAAATAGGTTGGCATTTTTGAAAACCCACGCCATTATACGAAGAGCAAGGATTTAGGAATGAAGATATTTTTGATGAATGTAAGTATCTTCCTATGTAGATTGACAGCTTGGGTAGAGTGTATATGTACAAATAAATGCTTGGCGTTGAACCATAATATATTTGTATACTGCATTTACTTGGCAATACTGTACTAGCAAAATGCTAATCATATGAGGTAATTTCATTACCATTTTGTTTTCAGCTTTCATAAACAATTGTTATATTTTACAATCAAAGGCCCGGGCATGGTCAGGATTTTGATCAAAAATTATTTTCCGATTTTAAAGCTGCTTGGTCCGATTTTATATCAACTTTTGTGCACTTATTTAAACGATTGTTATGCTAAGTTTCTTTATAATAATAGACATTGCAGTAGTTTTCCCAGTAAATTAAGCCAAATTTCAATGTAAAAAAATTATGTTCAGAATTTGTTAACAAATCAAACGACATGAAAGGGTATCGCAATATTTCGCCTCATCTTAAAATTCGCCCCTGACATCAAGACGGGTATGGTTGTATTACAACTTTGACACCACCATAAATAAAGGTCGCAATGTTCAGTGTAATTAAAAATAAACCTTTGCACGTTTTTTCGTTAATATTTCTGAAGTCTGCTTTGTTTACAATCGATGCATAGCATGCTGGTTGAATAGCCCCAATCATGCGGGGGAAGAAACCAAACGGTTCCCTGCTCTAAACGTCCCATTATGCATTTTGGTTTGTTTTTGCGTTTGCCCAAAATGAAATTATTTTTATTTACTTTAAAAATGTATAACTTTGAAAGGAGATCGATTCTGCTGGTGTAAATAGCAGTCTATAACTTTCTAAAATAAATGACTGTCGTCATGAGAAAAGGGCCCTTGAGGTCAAAATTTCACAAACTCATTTTTTTGTCAATTCTGATTAGTCAACTCTTTCTGAATACAAATATACTAAGATATCAAAGATCTTATGTGTTTTAAGCATTTTATGGCAATTTTAGTATATGATGTTAACACGACTTTGAGGTAACTCGTCGAAAACGTCATGACGTCACGAACGTCAATTTTTTTGGGCATTTTTTTCTTCAATACTTCCTTTCGTCGTCTTTAATTGTTTGAAGTAGAATAAAATTTTCTACAATTCCCGATTTTTTACAATTTTTACAAAAGAGATCAAAACATTTTGAATATCCAGATATACATGTAGTTAATGTTCTGCACACTTCTGATGAATCCACATGCAATACCCCCCCCCCCCCTTTCCGAACATAAGATAGATCGTTAAAGGATATCTAAGAAAAACAAATATCAAACTTCTCCCCAACCTTTAAATAAATCAAAGTTATTTAAGCTGCTGAGAAGCAAACTAAATAAGCAAACATGTAACAAACATAAAGATGGTCAAATTCGATGCCCTATGTTTCCACAATTTCGGGGCACTATCAAATTGCATAAACGAATATATTTTCAAAAAGAGAAATATTTCTTCTTTTTATTTAACCTTTTGCACGGAAATTTTATCGCATATTTACTGATATTACTTTTTAAGTATCTTCATAATTCTGATGCAAGTTTAAAATCAATTATAGCTGTTTTTGAAACTCGGATGTTATGGTGTTGAATTAATGTCATGATTTCTTTTCTCTTTAAAACGTTATCAGCACTTACTTCTTATAAAATTACCGATGGAAAAAAATCGGCTTTGACTGTCTCACTGAAAAGTAATTACAACTACAAGAATGTGGACAGTTGATTTGAGAAAAAAGATTTTAACAAAAATGGCATCTTATATCTATAGATTAAAATTTACATCCACTAAGTATGATTCCCTCTATTTCTTACGAAAATTGATTGTAATTCACAGCTGTATAGAAAAAGGCAGGACAGAATTCTTAACCACGCAGTTTACCGATCGTCAAAATCTTCAGTAACCTATGAAAAATCACGGATTGCATGATGATGCCAAACTCAAATTTCCATATAAGACGCTTAGGCTACAGCTTTTATCTAACGTTCTGGTGTACATTAACAATAATCTAGTGACTTTAATTACTTTTTACGATCAATTCAATTCATTTATTTATTAAATGAAAGATGTGAATAAAAACAATAAAATGCTTTCTTCGGTGATACATGCGGGCTACAAAGATAGCCACATTACAGAACGCAAGTTATGTTAATTTTTCCGGTAATGATCGCTACTTTTTGTTTATGTTTATATATGCTCGTTCACCCCTAATTAGGTGTATCAAATACGACAGACCAACAAAATACAAAAGCCACGTGCTGAATCTACACTTCTATTCAATCAGTTTGTAAGTTCACGCGTACCGTTGTATTTTTTTGATGTGATTTTTATAAACAATAATCGTATCGTTGAAATAATTAATTATATATAAGCATTATTTACTTTTTTTTTAATGCAATATTGAAAATAAATTTCAATAAGACTTCTGCATTGATTATGTCCATTCTTTTGCACTAATTGGTAGTACAGTGCCGATAGACGTAGCTTATACTTAGTGAGAAGTAACATTTTTACATGTTGACTAAATGTAATTTTCTTATTATCGATGTAACACGATGAATGAATGAATAAATCTCTGTCTCTCTCCCTCTCTCTGAATACAAATATCGGCCAATTGATTATTAATTTTAAACAAAATGACAAATTAAATGATAGACGTTTATAGAGTGCATAAAGTTGCATACGGTATTCCGAAGTTCTAAGAAATATCGCGATTCTCGGATTTTTTATTTTTATTGCTGTACATTGTAACAAACACACATAAACATTAACTTCAGTATCATCGAAATTTGTTTCTTGTATAAAAAAGAAAAGATGAGAAACCATCAGCTATGAAGGTTAATTGTATGGATATGCATGTTATTTAATTGTCGCACTTGTAGTGTTTATATTTATCGATAAACATGAATTGATTTATAAAACGGCAATTTTATCGACTTGATATCAAACGTATAATCGTATATGGGATGATTTCGTTTACAAACCTGTTTAATTTAAGGAATTTTGAATCATGTTCGTAACTGATTTGAGATGAATATAATCATATAAAATGCTATAAATCCATGAAAATGTGGTGAGTTTTCAGGCATGATATGACTGGTTTTTTTTTAATGTAAGTTAGCTCAAAAAGGGGGGGGGGGGGTAGGCCTATTACTGCAACTTTCTCAATCTTTCAAGGTTAATTTAGGAACAACTACACTTCCGTCGATAAAAAGTGTGTGTGTGTGTGTGTGTGGGGGGGGGGGGGGGGGGCTAAACCCTCTATAATGCTATGTGCCTAATTGTTAAGTCTACATTGGCAAAAAAAAGCCCCCCCCCCCCCCCCCGGCTCCGACCCCTATGCCTATATGTTGTTTCATTAAAGGTATTTTACATGAAAATGTCACTAAAAATCAGATTTTTCCATGAAATCAAATGCGATATATCAGAGTAGATTTTTATGCTGTCAAAATATTTCTCAAACTATTCTAATCTGTTAGTTACAGCTTTTTAATTCGTTAAATAATTTCAAAATTTGATCGCAAATTCTTAAATTGGAATAAAATATGCGAGAATTTATTTTGTATGTTGGCAGTAGCACTATAATTGAGACATAGCCCTTCTATCGTGTTCCTTCCGACTAATTTTAAAAAAGTGTAGAATCGTCTCCCATGAGGTTAACTCCAAACTTATGATTTGAAATATGACTTGTATTGTTTCACAGTAATTACTGCACAGATTTATAACTGTTAGATTTGAACAAAACTTCTCCGCTTCGATTCGGTATGTCTCAGCCTTCAACCCCTTATAAACAACGAGTGTGCAGTGTAGTTTTTTTTCTTTATTAAATCATACATATATTGCTCATGCAAACTAAAGTTGTATAATTTTACTCAGATTACTTTATTAATCATCATCGGAAATCAACGACCAGTCTCGCATTCAATTATACGCGTATGCGAGACGGGTCTTTGCTTTCTAACAATGATTTAATAAAAAAAAAAAAAGTGATTTCTAATTAGAGCATATTTTCATCACACTCTAGAATGTAAAATGTGGTGTTTTAGTTTCATAGCGGATACAAAAGCAGCAATTTTACGACGTCTCAGCATCAATTTGTATGCAATATAACGCGTTCGAAATGTGTAGATATTGACGTTGCATGTGTATATTTCATTTATCAAATATTATTTTTTTAAATCAACATGTAATATTTGACTAATAAATATTAATCGCGGTATAAAAACAAGGCCAGACTCAAGTTATACAGAAATCACAACATGACGCAGAAAAAAATAGAAAGAGAAAATAAAAAAACCTGCGTTTACAATGCCGCAACTTTGACGTCGTTTTCTGAGCATTGTGACGTCAAAAGATAAGGGCCCTTTTCTCATGAGGGCAGTCAAATGGTTTGTATGGAAAATTATTTGACACTGTAATAACAAAAAATCGGACCAAGCAGCTTTACTATTTATTACAAACTTGTATTAATGTAGTTTAAAGACAATAATGTTCCCTTTTGTTGATACCAAAAGGCATAGAAGTATTTTAATTTTTCCTTTCATACATTTGTTCTGAATCTTCTTTAAGTTTCATCCTTGAACAATTTTTCAATACCTATTATGTATAAAGATGCATTGCTACAGAGTCGTTATCTTTCTCTTAATCAGTGATAAGACTGAGACTTGTTTTTAATAAAGTCACCCCGTTTCCCCAACACTTCAGACTTTTTACAAATCATTCCATAAACAACATCACTTGACATACAATCGATATGATTTTTAACTTGATATGTTTCTCCCTGAGAAGATTACACAAGAAGAAACTGTCATAACCCCCCCCCCCCCCCCCACACACACACACACACACACACACTCACTCACTCACTCACTCACTCACTCACTCAAAAGTACTCGTTTAAAATAATACTACATTCAAATATCATGTTGGATTTAGTTGAACATGGAATCAGTCAAGAGTTTGAGTCGCTTTCTAGTGGGTCTATTCAAACCTGTCACGTGACATACATGTTAACTTCAAAGCGGATGAAGATAAAAATGTTCATACTAAAGAATACTTGCACCACTGTTATCATCCACAACGCCCCCCGCCCCTCCCAACCTTTTCAAAAGTACTCAACCTGAAGTATGGGTATGAACCTCATATTATCGCACTTCTCTTTAAAGATTCTTCTTGAGAACTGGATTTAGTGGTTAGACAACTTTAATGACGTTGAATCATGGTTATGTGAATTGAAAAAAAAAGTTACAGCATAATATAACAGTGAGTAGGAGTATTCATTTCTTTCCTAATGCTCTGTTTAAATTTAGAACAGATGTTCAAAGTGTACATTATAGTTGGTCGAACGTTTAATTGATGAAATGTTATTTTCCTTACGTTATCGCTCGTATTTATATTAAAATATATTATTTGTTGATGAACATAATTAGGGTTCCGCTCTGCGGGCACCCTTTAGTGATCAGTCTGTCCGTCCGAAATCTCTTGTCCGGATCATATCTTCTCTCCCCTTTGTCCTATCTTGCTCATACACAGGGCGAGAAACCATCTTTAAGCAAGTCCTTAAAGGTGGCTTAAAGGATATACATGTACGATTTTTAAGTCACCATTAAATGAAAGCTTATAAGTCCTGAATGTCCAAAGGACTGCGAACGATAGCATTGTCTAGCCGTCTAACCAAAAGTCATTTTTGATAATTGTCTAAATAAATTTATTTTTTATAATAATGTTAACATTAATGTATATTTTCATTAAACATAAATGATTTGTTCAACAAAGAGAGATAACTATGCATTTTGGGTTAAAATATCTCATTTCATGATAGAAACTAACGGAAAACGGAATTTTATTTTATAAAACATTCCCCCCGTGAAAAAAAATTCCTTTTAAAGGGGTTTTATTTATTGTTTTTTAGCATATTAATACCAAAGGGTTTATTGTCTCACGGGGGTAACATACGTCTTCAGACCAAAATACATTCCAAAAAAGCATTTTGCTTTGTAACGATCCAAAATATAATCAACAAATATGAATTAAATGAAAATTTACAATAATTTGCAACGTAAACATGCGATTATTAAATTTTTATGCATATATCGGCCGCTAAATAATATTTTCCTCACTCATACAGACCGATTTCAATGAAAATAATTTAAGACCTCGCGTTAGCAAAACTTTTGTTTAATAATTAATAATTTGATTACATTTTTTTTATATATAAATTGATTAGTGTTTGATTATACTTTTTTAGTAGAAAGCTAAGTTTTTGAATATCTGACAGAAATTCCAAAATACTTGGCGTTAGCGTTCACAGCTCTTTCTTTAAGTCTCCGTTAAGCCATCTTCAAGCATCATTTAAGCTTCTTTAAGTGGCATTTACGCTTTCTTTAATTTGCCTTTACATTGTCTTTTAATTCTTTTTAAGGAGGCCGACTTTAGTTTGCATTGCGCATGTTTTTGCGCATTCTAATATAATACAGTTGATTTATACTTCTTATGAATTTTTGTCGATATCATTTATAAAATTGAACACAATAAACAAAATACAGATAAAAATATTTAGATTTTTAAAGGAAAATTTTTATTTTTAACACGATTCTTACGTTGTGCGGTAGGGGAGCATTGCCATTGCGCTTTTATGATGTTATGATAAAATGAAGCTTTGTAGGAGTACGTTATAAGAAATAACATAAAAGAAAAAGTAATAATTGTACGCTGTTGAAATTTAATATACAGAATGATGCTATCCTCGAGGACATTTTCCTCATTTTTGGAATGAATCCATTATATCAATCATCATTCGTGATGATCCAAATATAAAGCAAAATTTGGTGCATTTTAATATTTTGAGATGGCCCCCACTAAAAACCAGACGGTAGAATTTTGTGTTTTTTACATATAAGGTAGGAAATGATATTACTAATCATATATAACAATTTGAGAAAAAAAGCTATTGTAGTATTTTTTTAAAACTGCTTTGATGTGCGGAAAATGACAGTTTCCTATATATTCCTGTAGTAAATGTACCTCTATTTTGAGATGGTCCCTAAAAAGAACCAGACGGTCGATTTTCATGAACCTTCGCAAATAAACTAGAGTTGGTTTAGATTACATATGGTTAAAAATTAAAGAGTTATGCTATTGTAGTTTTTCCGCAAAAAAACCCAAATCGGCCTCCTTAAGTCAACTTTGATCAAGCTGAACAGTTTCATTTTAAATGCATTGAATAAAATGCAAGAACTCTTTGGTAGGGGTTGGAGGGGTTGATCCAAAGAATGATATTGTTCTCAGGTGGGGAGGAGAGTGTTCCAGACAGTTTTGATTGTCAACACACGCCATGAAGAAACAGGTATATACACTCAAGCTTGGCGTAAACACTTTGTCGTATCACTAGCACAGATCATCATTATCAACACCGCTCCAATGAATACAGATCGTCGTTATAAAATGTTATTTGTTTTTGTTTCAAAATTATTGAAGCGGCGAGCGCTGTCCCTGTCTTTAAACTGACCATGAATTTAAATTAAGTATGTGTGTTTCCCATTAAAAAATAACCTGGTGATCTCTATATTTTTTTTCTCTCTCTCTCTCATTATTAATTGACATTCAAAATTTGACTAAATAATACTTAGTCGAAATCCATCATTGTTTGACTGTTTGCACATGATGTTAAATTCATAATTCTCATTGAACTGGATTCAAATTTTATTAATACAAATCTACATCAATTCGTTTTTATTTAGAAATTGTTTTTGTAAAGGAAAACATATTCACACAAACTAATTACGACAATGGTTTTTTTTTCTTTTTAAAAGTTTATCTAGTTATTAAATAAAATATAAATTGAATGAATAATACATTTTCTAGTTTTATAATCAGTTTATGATATAATATTTTTTTTTTCAATTTTAATTATTTCTAGATCTTATTCTAGATCTGCTAGATACATGTTAAAGATGAAAAAACTCTGAACTGCTTTTGTTATTTTGGGCGGGATGTTGCTGCTTTGTTTGTATAGACATGGTTTTATTAGTTTGTGTGTATCTAATATAAATCTATTGTTTGTCCAACTTGAGAAAACCCCTGGAACTAACGCAGAATATAAAAGACAGTCTTATTTACATTTTTAATTCATTGTCAAAATCTTATTTCCTCACAATGGGTTTTAAAAATATTACGTCCAAAAATCAAAGATACATGTATGTAAGAGTAAAATCTAGAGACTGATTAATTACAGTAATGGGGGAGGGGGAGAATAAATGCAAGGGGGGAGGGGGGGGGGGTAATTATTTAATATTTATAAGGGGTAATATAATATGTCACATACCAGGCCTGGTATACATCATGTGAATCCCATGAATACTTTATTTGGAATTGTCACATGCATTAAATACGTCAGCGGTAATTGGTTATATTGATTGTTATAGAATTGAAAGTTTAAAAATCATGTATAGAATCACATGTGTATTTTTTAAACATAAATCACTTAATTTGTTGTTCTAGATACGTTGTAAATGTATAATAATCAATATTATAAAACTTATTACGTGCGGGAACGTGACCGGAGAGCTAACCGGCTTTTCTACATCGTTTTTGTATTGGATACAGAAGCCGACGTCTGTCCTCGATTTCGTTTGGAAACTGCTCGTAGATTCCATAAGGCTTCCCTTGAAGTCTGTGGGCATTTTTCAAAACATGTACTAAATCTCCGTGGTACAAGAAACGGGCGACAATACGACGATCTTTCCCGCGGTAGAAACGACAAAAACCGTGCACATTATTAAATTCAATGTTGTTCTCGATTTCGAGCTCGTGATATATGAAGTAATGGAGTTTCCTTTCTGTGTCCTTGTTGTTCGTCTCACCTACAAGGCCAGTAAAGACAAGGTTATTTTTCATTGACCGACACTTTAAATCTAACACTAGGTGAACGTACATCTAACCGCTTTAAATTTAGTTACTGAGTTCTAGTAAGCCTAACAGTTTACAGTCAGGTATAATATATGTTTTCACTGTAGACCAAGTACCGTAATCCATTCTTAATACATGCATACATGTTATTTGGTATAATTGATTGTTATAAACTGAATGTAAGTCAAAGTCTTTAAAGTAAATTCAATAGCCAATGATTTATTACAAATAAAAACCTTACCACATATGAGCTATCGTGAAGCAGTGGAATTCAGCTGATTCTAGTGCCCGAAGGGTCCCAGGATCGATGCCCAATTTGGGCATATTTTTCATTTTTTTTCCAGAGCAAAGTCCGTTTTAACACTTTTTTTTATTAAAATCATTGGAACTGATAGAATACACAGTATTCACTTCATAACTACATTACATGTTCATGTAGAATCAATTTTTCCTGCGTTGTGTGTCTTGACATGTTTTTATTTCTTTGTCTATATCTGATTAAAATCTATTGCTTGTCAGACCTCAGAAAAACCCTGGAAATAACACAAAATATACACGATATACAAAATAGGTGTGTCTTATTCCAGACGCACGGCTATGGTTTTTTTTTTTAAAATAAAGTTTAAATATATTTGCCAATTAATCACAATTGATTAAATTTTCATAAAGTTAATATATTTTGTTTGTAAATTAAGCAGAACATTAAATAAAGACTGACATTATTTTTAAATGGCTTAAAGGTGGCTTAATGGTAGCTAAAAGAGGTTTGGACATTAAGGACCAATAAGTTGTCCTTCAAGGTCGCTTTAAGATAGTCTTTAAGCTGTCTTTAACCATCTTTAAGCCATCTTTACGCTTTCTTTAAGCCATCTTTAAGCAGCATATATAGCTTAAAAGTGGCTTTAATATCGTCATAAAGCTACCTTTAAGCTATTATTAAGGGGAACTTAAAGATGGTCATTCATCCTGAGTCACCAACAGACTGCCTTTGGCTAAAGGGTGTGCTGTGACCTTAAACCATGTCTCTAGGTCAAAGCTGAAGGTCTTAGCAGAAGTATATGAAAAATCCTTATTCGGAGCATATATTCTCTCCCCTTGGTCCAATCTGGCTCAAACTTCACTCACTGAGTGCCTATGGTGAAAAGAGTTGCAATGATCATAAATAAAGTTCGTAGGTTAAGGGTCAATGTCATATTTGGTCAGGCGAAAACTCTTTTTTTCAGAGCATAAATATACTCTTCACTTAGCCCTATTTGGCTCATACTTCACATGAACAGAGCTTTTGATTGAAGGGTGTGCAGTGACCTTGAACCAAGTTTCAAGGCCAAATGTGAAGGTCATAGCAGAATTACATGAAAACCCTTGTACGGTGTCTTTCTTTTCTCCCTTTGGTCCAAATTGGCTCATACCTCACTCACAGTGTGCCTACGATCAAGGGTGTGCAATAGCCTGGAATAATGTTTGTATGTCAAGTGTCAAGGTCTTATTTGATCACGCAGACTTTTTTCAGAGCATATACATGTACATAAATATACTCTCCACTTGGCCCTGTTTGGCTCCTACTTCACACAAACAGAGCTTTTGGGTTAATGGTGTGCATTGACTTTATGATTTAAACTAAGTCAACGTGAATGTCTTAGCAGATCTCTTAATAATCAGTTTTAGATCGTAGATTATTTCCAACTTGCCTAATCTTGCTCAAGTTGAACAAAAATACCTGCATGTCAGGGGTTACAGATTGATTGAATTAAAAGTGTTATGCCAGCTGGAAAATTGTAAGTTACAGGTCAAGGTCAAAGCAAAATTCTCTTAAATGCTTTTCACCCTTTTGTTCATCATTTAAGCGGGCCCTTTGAGATAGTCATCATCTCAATGTTGTCTAGTTATTCTTCAATTCTTATTTACAGACGACATAGGCAACTTATATACCAATACTAGCAGTATTGCAGGAAAAGTTTGATATCCATTTTAGTAAAACTGTGTATCTGGAAAACACGCAGTACAATGGCCAATACGTATGTTGTTATTGCTGCATCGGTTTTGTTCTGCATTGGATTAATTGGAAATTCTATCACCGTGTGTTTTGTTGCTGTATCCAAACGGCTGCACACCCCAACATACGTCCTGATTGGATGCCTAGCAGTGTCTGACGTACTCGCCTCTGTGACGCGATTTGCTCAAATATTTGTCAAATCTCTTTTCAAAGAATATTCACACGGATATATATATGGGATATTCACCTTTTTATTTCTTCACTCGGCATTTTTCCACATGGTGTTAGTATCATATATACGTTTTGTTTTCATTACAAATCCTCTGCACAGTTTGATACTGACTTGTAAAAAAATTATGTTGATGTCTTTTGCCGTTTGGATAAGCTCTATTGTCGTTTCCATCGGATATGGAACAGTTATAGTGCTAATGCTCATGAACATAATATCTTTGAAAACAGCAGTTTTTGCTGATTTTGGATTTGCTTTGTATGTTAGTGGATTACCATTTATTATTGTAGTTGTTTTTAATGTTCGAAAGCTGTATTATCTGTATAACCAAACAGCTAATGTTCGACGAACCAGAATAGCAAATTCGATGTATGTGATGTTTTGGATTATCATTGTAATTTATCTCCTTAGCACAATATATCCTTTAATTTACGTAATTGAATTTGGATTGTTAAATAGTTCACTTCTTGATATAAACTTAGACTTAGTTCATGATATGTTTTCTTTTTCGTTGCTTGTCAATACTTGTTTGAATCCTTTGATATATTTCATGTTTTCACCCCCTGTTTTAAGAGTTCTATCCCGATTAAAAAATGTTGTAATTATGGCACAGATCGTCGCATAAGCAATCCTAGATCGTGTCCGCAAGTGAAATGGGTTGGTGAACTATTTTTTACCTTAACCATCTGATGTCACTTCTCTCTGGTTTTTCTGACTTACGTCATGAAAAAAAAATCGTTTTCGTTCTAAAAAAGTCGGTGATAGTTTAAAGTTTAATAATGGTTCTGCTGATTCTAACGCCGAGAGAAGGGAGCTCCATGTCTGCAAAAAATTCTAATGAAGGACATACACGCTACTTTTGTTTCTTGTTAAAAAGTTGCAATTAACAACGCACTTAAATTTGCGCTAATTTTTGACTGTTTAAGCTTATTTCAACATGTAAATTGCAACGTTTTAACTCGTATTGAGTTTTAACTCCAATACCGTACATCCATTATCTAGACTGCGAGCTACAGACCCGCAGCTAAACATTTTATAGACCTAACAATATTGCACAATATATTTTTTTTATCATTAAAAATATATAACAGTCATTTAAATTTTAGCTTGTGAAAGAAGAATAATGATGGAGTTTAATTGCTTTTTTTAAAACCGCAATGTATTATTATGTGTCATTGTAAATAAAATTACATGTGTACATGTATAATGTTTTCTTTTTGTTATGTCAGTTACGTTTCAATTGTCATTTTAAAAGTATATAAAAGTCTTCTTTTGTATATTTAACTAAAATGCTTTTAACTTGAGTACTCTAATAAAGATACAGTTTATAAACGAAAATCTTTTTTTTTCTTCTTTCGATAATGGTCATCTTATTGTTGTTACATGTGTAACATTATATATCAGTGTTTGAAAAACCCCATTGCCATTTGGTTAATAGAGATCACAGAAAGAGGAACATTTTTAAAACGAGGATATAAGTAACTTGTAAAATCGAATTTTGATTTCAGATAAAAGAAAATGAAATTCAACCTTTATAACGGGTTTTGAATCCGGATTCTTTAGATTCGCTTATCCATTACGCTATCCGTTCGCTTCTTTTAACTAGTTAGCGCTTGAAATTCTATAGACTGTCAATTGAATGAATATGATGTGATACAATACAATGCACACCCACATGGTTTAGATCCAACGTGTTTACCAATAAAAAGATATAATTGATTGGGTGCACAGTATATCGGTATACGTCTAATGACTGGTTGACATCGCATATTTCTTTAACACGAGAAATAAATGCTGCATGTTAACAATATGGCCGGATACCGGTGACTAAGAATTAAAGCTGCGAGGTCAAAGTATTGTCGCAACCAGCTTATTTAAGATGTTAGAAGGCGACCATGGCTTTTATGCTAATACCTTACTATTGCACTTTATCCTTTTACATTAAACAATATGTGGGGGGGGGGGGGGGGGGGGGGGTCGATTGTTTGTTGTATGTTTGGGGAATATGCATGAACGGAAGATAAATAAAGGCAAATCATGTAGTAAGAAACAGGGTCACTAAAATATAAACAAACTAGAGCTGAGCTTGTTGCAAGCAACGAGTAGGTCTTCCGTTACAGCTTTAAGTCAGGATAGGATTGTCAATCAGTCTTAATAAAACCACCCCCTTCTGACAGATTAGAGAGGTATTTACAGGAGGTCATCTTCACACGACCTTAACTTCTGACCAATCGGGGATTTCGACAATCATTTGGAACTCGTCGAAATTTGACAGACAAAAAATCCATGCCTGTTTTCTATGTAACCTCCAAATGCGGAGTATTGAAGAGTTACATCTCTCATAAAACAGATAAAGATATCTATGTGATAAGTTGGTGGTGTATTTAGATGGTATGTAGATGTAGAAGTCATGTTAAGATGACCCCTTACCGATACCTATCAGACCCTGACGCGTGTAAACGGACGCTATAACAGACGAAGATATTAACATATTGTACGAAAATAAAATCCTTGGCTGCGAAACTCCTGAAGCACTTTTGTACACTCTCTGGTTGAATAATGATCATTCGTTTTGGTTTAATCGGAGTGACAGAACATTACAATTTAGGATTGGTAGATTTCAAATTAAAAAAAAAACAGTTGACGGCACTGATATTCTCGAATATAAGGAAAGACAAACAAAAACAAGAACAGGAGAAAATATTGTGGACATTCGCCAAATCAAACCCAAAATGTTTTGACTGGGGTGCAAGAGATCCTATTGATCTTTACAAACTATATGCAGCAAAAAAAACCCTCTACGCTATTCGTCATATGACGACCCCTTCTAGCTATAAAAAAACCCATCTCTTGAGATGACCCTCGTAGCGATATATGGTTTTTTAAATGAAAAGTTGAAGAAAAAATCTTGCTTCGTTTATGAAAGAGATGGCTACAAAAGCTAACTTTACAGGTCAAACGCTTACAAACTACAGCGCAAGAAAACACATTGTTCAGAAAATCCGTAATTCAAATGTTCCACCAACTCACATTATGCAAAATAGCAGACATAAAAATGTACATTTGAATCATAGTCAAAAAATGAATAAATTCTACAGCTAGTATTTATTAGAAATCAAAATCCTAGCACTATGAACACCTCTAATATACAATCGATCTGCAAAACATTTAATTCCTATCTTGAAAACTGTAGAAAAGGGTTTTCCATACAGTAGGGGTACCATATAGGCATCATTTTGCCAAAAAATAAATCAGTTCGACATCTATTTTTTGTTTTTAATTAAATTATCAAAAATTAAAATCATAGCAATATGAACATTTCTAATATATGAACAACTGACCTTCAAAAGAACAACATCCTATCTTGAAAACTGTAGGGGGATTTTTTCGCACAATAGGAATACGTTTTTGGCAACCGTCCGCGCGCCATTTTCACCATATCAATAACCAGTTTTTTTCTTTGGAAAACCCGGTTAAAAAATTAGGAAACCTGTGGATATTTAGATATCACTTTTCAGAAAATAACATACTATGCAATTTTTCGGACAGAGGGTAAATAAGGCATATTGCTATCACAGAAAACAAGGGTCTAGACGTTATTTATAAAATGTTGATATAACTAAATGTTTGACTGGGTCATAGACAACGTATATATAATGATAACTCTTGTAAAAAGAAACATTGCCCTGATGTTAACATATACATATTAGAGTTTATATTATAGTGTCATAATACTTTCTAAAAAAAAAAAAATGAGGCGTCGTTTTTTAGAATGATAATGCATGAATTCATGAACCTTTTGGACAACCCTCGTATATCTTAAAACACGATCATATCGATTTCATTCAAGTTTGAAAATAATGCAATGAGTGCATGTCTAGAGGTTTTAGAATGAATTACCTTAAATTTATGGTAAATAATCTGAACAGAAATCATGTATTTGACTAAAATACAAGCATGCTGTCTGAAATCAATATGTAAATCGCCGGTCTGTAAATATAAAACATTAAATTGATACGGCAAAACAGTGTAGATTTACTTGAGTGGTTTCGGTACTTTAATTGGAACACACTGCTGTTGGTTTCAAGGTTTTGTGTTGTTAATTTAATTAATGCTTGATAAAGTATATCAAAACATGCACACTATAGTTGATGGACATGACTATGATATTTTGATAGACTAAATAGACACATTAAGTGATTAAAAATGAACTAAGTGTATACGCATTTTAATACATACTTGATTAAAATACAACTGAAACAATTTAATAGTAACTAAATTACAAATATTTAAGAAATATATAACTGTAAGCTCAATTTCAATCAATTCTGTTTTTAGCAACACACAAGTAGCTGGGAGTGATGAGGGTTCCCCAGCCTTCCACCAAACAGTTCGCTGGTTTCCGTCTGTTGATGTCAGAGTAAATCTCCAATAGGCAGCGGATTTAGATCGCCTTGGAATCCCCAAAACTTCACTTCCGTTTTCATCACTTATATACCTGATAACCTTGGCTGCAACTTCTGAATTTTCGATTGCTATATTGTCTACCTCAATGACGCTGTAAGAGTCTTATGTCTCATAAACTTCTTAAGGAAGTGGAGATCCGGTTTGCAAAGCTGTAATCAGACTAGCTTTAAATCAACGTGTAACAGAATCAGTGCTGTTAGTAGAAAGCACTGTACACAATGACCTTCACTCAACGAACCACGTAGTTGACTTTTTATCAGCCGAATTATCTTTATATTCGGTGCTTTAAATACTAAATCTAACAGTTTTAACATCATCTGTGGATGCAATTTGCAAGACCCAATTAACATCAGTAGAGAAATCATATAGATTAAAGGACTGCGAACGATAGCAATGTCTAGGCGCCTAAATAAAAGTCATTTTTGTAAAGTTGTCTAATTAAAGTTTTTTTTATAATAATGTAAACATTTATGCATTCATTAAATATAAATGATTTGGACAAACAGAGAGAGATAACTTTTGGGTTAAAATAACTAATTTCATAACAGAAAATAATGGGACGGAAATGTTTTTTAAAACATCTTTCCCCCCGTGAGACAAAAATTCCCTTTGAGGAGTTTTAATTATTATTATTTAGCATATGTTTTTCAAATGGTGTGTTGTTTCACGGGGGGGGGGTATATGTCTACAGACCAAAATACATTAAAAAAAAAGAGTTTTGCTTTGTAATTTTTCGAAAAATAATTAACTGATATGAATTAAAATGAAATTTTAATTTAATATTTATCGTAAATAACTTTTATGCACATGTTGACCGCTAAATAATATTTCCCTCACCGATAGAGACCGATTTCAATGAATTTTTTTTTAAACCCCGCGTTAGCAAAACTTTTGTTTAAAAATAAATAATTTGATTGCAAATTTTATTTTGATATAAATTGATTAGGATTTGATTAATCCTTTTAGCAGAAAACTTAGTTTTTTGTATATCTGACAGAAATTCCGAAATATTTGGATGTAAAATGTAGGCGGGATACGGGCGTTAGCGTAACTTATGTAAAACTTATCTGCATCAATGATGTAAGAATCATTTTGAACTCGCACTTGGTTGCCTCTTGAAACAACGTGTATGAGAAGGTCCAACTACATGTAACCTTTTATCTCATGCCTTAAATGATCATTGCTGTAAGCGTGTGTCCAACAGCCATCTACAAGCCACTCGATTGGAATGTTTGCACGCGAGCAGGTTCGTTGAGTAAACTCATCAACGTACCATTCGAACCACCTTTATTCGCCCTCAGTTGACCACATTGCAGGCCGCCAAAAAACTCTTCAAGAATTCATATCGGTCTTCATATCTTTTTTGACCGATAAACCATGAATGATGTCTGGCTATAGACGAATTGTCACTAGATATGTCGGTTTGTCTGAAACTGATTATGTGTCCATGTACTTGACCAACAACATTAACACTAGCACCATTTATACTAAGTCTACACATGTTGATTTGTCATCACATGCCCCGGAGCCTGCTACGTATTACATAAGATACGTTGGGTCCGACTAGTTCTTGATCTATCAAGCAGAAATTAAAGATGTAACGGTATATGACATGACCAATTAAACATAATACCAATATACGATATGCTATGGAGACTTGAATGAAATGATTTAAATATATTCTGTTTTTAATATCACAGAATCAAAATGTTATCAAAGAATGTTGTACCATTTATTTAACTGAATGTCACCGTTTCATCCCGTGGATCTCTTTACCTTTAATTGATATATTTTCCTTATTTCTTTACACCATACTTTTAAAGGTACATGATTCGACGTCAAACGGAGTGAATTAAAATTGCTTTGCTTTATGAAGGAAAAAGGCAAAATATTTACAAGAAAATTTGTGTAAAAAAAATAAAACAATATAATATATTTTTCAAGATTATATTACTATCATTTAAGCTTGTTTTGTTACAATGTAAGTAACTAGAAAACGGAATGTTACGCACCCACTTTAAAAAAAAGTCCGTTGAAATCCCTTATGTTTCCGTGCTTATCTCTGCATAAAAATGAGGTTTTCTCATCCAAATAATCATTGATTACAAATACTATCAATACAATAAGATGCTGGGTATTGTGTATGTAGAATTAGTCAAAACAAGAGGCTTATGGGCCATATCGCTCATCTGAACAACAATAGCCAAAATAAAGTTAGCTTTATGTTGTGATTAACAAATTACCCAGACCATGTAGTCAATAGATCCTATTTAAAAACGAGTAGACGTCTCGGTATATTCTTGTGTTAATTATAAAGCCATTTTCAACAGGATGTTGCTGTTAACATGTTGAACATTGCACATGTAATTCTCAAAATGATCCTGAACATTTAAAATTACATTAAAGTTTGAGTTCTTTGGGGTCGGGGAGGGAAAATAATTGTCAAAAGACCACAGACATAACAATTAAATATCAATGATTCTTTCTCTCTCTCTCTCTCTCTCTCTCTATGTATATATATAAATATATTATGTACCCCCCCCCCCCAAAAAAAAAGAAGAAAAAATAAGATAAAAAAACTAGATACGATCTCGTTACGAGTAACGAGTAGGTCTTCCGTTCAATTTTTAAACGATACGATTAAAATATCAATGAAATTTGAGATAACCACTCCATTTCAGATATTATATACCATCGTCAATATCCTTTAAAATGCTTATCAAAGAGTTTTGCCTTTTCACATACAGCACATTAAAGATTTAAGATTTTATTCCCCTGAAATCCCTAATTACGTCATCAATGGGTTTTGAAATGAGTTTTACAAACTGATAATGTAACGATCAACAACTTTGTTTCTATAATGCATTACACAATTTTGATCGTTTTTAAGGTATGTGTAATAGAGTTTACGAGTGTCTTGGCCCCTAATTTAAGGGGCCAGCCCTTTTTTCTTGAGTTCATTCGAAAGGTCTCACGAATACTAACATTTTTTGTTCGAACACTTATCTAGAATTGTTATTCATGTTTTAGATACAAATGATTGGATATTTTAGGGGCCAGCCTTCTAGATCCCTAATGGGGACATACATTGGTGTTTTTATTAATGGAATCGATTAGAATCATCAATGCAAACATTTTCTCTTCTACAATGCTTAACAAAATATGTCTCCTTTTCTAAATATATTGCGTCAAAGTTTAAGTACTTTGGTCCCTAAAAATCCTTAATTACGTAATAAATGGGCGTGGCAATGATTTTACCTGATACATATTGTAACGATCAACAACTTTGCTTCTATAATGCATTACAAAATCTTTATCGTATTTGAGTTATCTGTAATAGAGTTTACGAGTGTCTTGGCCCCTTATTTAAGGGGCCAGCCCCTATTTCTTGATTTCTTTGAAAATGTCTTAAGAATTCTAACATTTTTTGTTCTTACACCCATCTAAAATTGTTGATCATTTTTGAGATACAAATGATTGAATATTTTAGGGGCCAGCCTTCTAGACCCTTAATGGGGAAATACATTGTTATTTTGATTAATGGAATCGATTAGAATCATCAATGCAAACATTTTCTCTTCTACAATGCTTAACAAAATATGTCTACTTCTCTAGATATATTGCGTCAAAGTTTAAAAACTTTGGCCCCTAAAAATCCCTAATTACGTAATAAATGGGCGTGGCAATAATTTTTCCTGACAGATATTGTGACGATCAACAACTTTGCTTCTATAAAGCATTACAAAATCTTAATCCTTTTTAAGTTATTTGTATTAGAGTTTACAGGTGTCTTGGCCCCTAAATAAAGGGGCCAGCCCCTTTTTTTTGATTTTGTTGGAACGAACTTTTGATTGTCTACTACTTTTGTTATATATGTCTTATCAAAATATTAACTAATAAGAAGATACAGATCAAAATGTATGAAAAATTTGATGCAAAATTCTTACTTAATTTACGAGCCTGGGCGAGCTCAAAGGAATGCCGCCACTGGCGCCAAAAAACTACTTTGTGCACAACTAAAAACTATGGTCTACCTACCCTGAAAATTTCACAATTATATCTCTGATAGTCTCTGAGTTTATGTCTGCACAAAATGGGTCGTAAAAACTGACAAAATCGGCCGTAAATCGGAACCGGAAGTGACGATTTCAAAATTTCAAAAAACTTCTAGAATTATGACCACTGGCAATCATCTGTGAAAAAATGGTCGAAATCGGCCGAATAGTTTTCGAGAAATCGCGTGCACAAAATTCGTGGAAAAAAATAATAATAACTAGATACGATCTCGTTACGAGTAACGAGTAGGTCTTCCGTTCAATTTTTAAACGATACGATTAAAATATAAATGAAATTTCAAATTTCCCCCTCAACCACTCCCTTTCAGATAATGCATACGATTGTCAATATCCCTTGAAATGCTTAACAAAGAGTTTTGCTTTTTCACATACAGCACATTTAAGGTTTAAGATTTTAGTCCCCTAAAATACCTAATTATGTTATTAATTGGTTTAGAAATTCGTTTTACAAAGTGCTATTGTTACGACCAACAACTTTGTTTCTATAATGCATTACAAAATCTTGATCATTTTGAAGTTATTTGTAATAGACTTTACGAGTATCTTGGCCCCTAATTTAAGGGGCCAGTCCTATTTTCTTGAGTTCATTTGAACGGTCTCACGAATACTAACATTTTTTGTTCTTACACGTATCTAGAATTGTTGTTCATTTTTTAGATACAAATGATTGAATATTTTAGGGGCCAGCCCTCTAGATCCTTAATGGGGACAGACATTGGTGTTTTGATTAATGGAATCGATTAAAATGATCAATGCAAGCATTTTCTCTTCAACAATGCTTAACAATATATGTCTATTTTTCTAGATAAATTGTGTCAAAGTTTTAGTACTTTGGCCCCTAAAAATCCCTAATTACGTAATAAATGGGCGTAGCAACGATCTTGCCTGATATATATTGTTACGGTCAACAACTTTGCTTCTGTAATGCATTACAAAATCTTTATCGTTTTGAAGTTATTTGTAATAGAGTTTATGAGTGTCTTGGCCCATAATTTAAGGGGCCAGCCCCTATTTCTTGATTTTGTTGGAAAGGACTTTTGATTATCTACCACTTTTGTTATATATGTTTTAACAAAATATCAACTTATAAAAAGATACAGATCAAAACGTATGAAAAATTTGATTCGAAATTCGTACCCAATTTTCGAGCCTAGGCGAGCTCATAGAAATGGCGGCACTGGCGCTAAAAAACTACATTGTGCACAACTTTAACCTATGGTCTACCTATCCTGAAAATTTCATATTCCTATCTCTGATAGTCTCTGAGTTTATGTCTGCACAAAATGGGTCGTAAAAACTGACAAAATCGGCCGTAAATCGGAACCGGAAGTGCCGATTTCAAAATTTCAAAAAACTTCTAGAATTATGACCACTGGCAATCATCTGTGAAAAAATGGTCGAAATCGGCCGAATAGTTTTCGAGATATCGCGTGCACAAAATTTTGGGAAAAAAATAATAATAACTAGATACGATCTCGTTACGAGTAACGAGGAGGTCTTCCGTTCAATTTTTCAAACGATAACATTAAAATATCAATGAAATTTCAGAATTTCCACTCACATTTCACATACAGCACATTAAAGATTAAATTTTCAAATCCCATAAAAATTCCTAATTACGTCATCAATGGGTGTGGCTATGAGTTTTACAAACTGATATTGGTACGATCAACAACTTTGCTTCTATAATGCATTACAAAATCTTTATCGTTTTTTAGGTATTTGTAATAGAGTTTAAGAGTGCCCTGGCCCCTAATCTAAGGGGCCAGTCCATATTTCTTGATTTCTTTGAAATGGTCTTAAGAATACTAACAATTTTTGTTCTTACACGTATTCAAAATTGTTGATCATTTTTGAGATACAAATGTTTGAATATTTTAGGGGCCAGCCCTCTAAATCCTTAATAGGGACAGAAATTCGTGTTTTGATAAAAGGAATCGATTTAAATCATTGATTCAAACATTTTCTCTTCTATGGTGTCTAACAAAATATGTCTACTCCTCTAGATATATTGCGTCAAAGTTTAAGTACTTTGGCCCCTAAAAATCCCTAATTACGTAATAAATGAGCGTGGCAATGATTTTACCTGATAGATATTGTAACGATCAACAACTTTGCTTCTATAATGCATTACAAAATCTTTATCGTTTTGATGTTATCTGTAATAGAGTTTAAGAGTGTCTTGGCCCCTTATTTAATGGGCCAGCCCCTATTTCTTGATTTCTTTGAAAATGTCTTAAGAATTCTAACATTTTTTGTTCTTACACCCATCTAAAATTGTTGATCATTTTTGAGATACAAATGATTGAATATTCTAGGGGCCAGCCCTGTAGATCCCTAATGGGGACATACATTGTTATTTTGATTAATGGAATCGATTAGAATCATCAATGCAAACATTTTCTCTTCTACAATGCTTAACAAAATATCTCTCCTTCTCTAGATATATTGCGTCAAAGTTTAAGTACTTTGGCCCCTAAAAATCCCTAATTACGTAATAAATGGGCGTGGCAATGATTTTTTCTTATAGATATTGGTACGATCAACAACTTTGCTTCTATGATGCATTAAAAAATCTTTATCGTTTTTAAGTTATATGTAATAGAGTTTACGAGTGCCTTGGCCCCTCAAAAAAGGGGCCAGCCCCTTTTTCTTGATTTTGTTGGAAAGAACTTATGATTATCTTCCACTTTTGTTATATATATTTTAACAAAATATTAACTTATAAAAAGATATAAATCAAAACGTGTGAAAATTTTGAATGAAAATTCGTACCCAATTTTCGTGCCCAGGCTAGCTCCAAGAAATGGCGCAACAGGCATTAAACAACTACATGCTGCACAACTTCAAACTATCGTCTACCTATCCTGAAAATGTCATATTCATATCTCTTATGGTTTCCGAGTTTATAGCTGCACAAAATGGGTCGTCAAAAATTACAAAATGGCCGACAATTCGGTACCGGAAGTGACTACCAAAAAATTAAGAAAAATGTATTAAGTTTAGATCACGCCCTAACATCTGTGAAAAAATGGTTGAGATCGGTCGAATAGATTCCGAGAAATCGCGTGCACAAAATTTGGAAAAAAATAATAATAATAACTAGAGACGATCTCGTTACGAGTAACGAGGAGGTCTTCCGTTCAATTTTTCAAACGATAACATTAAAATATCAATGAAATTTCAGAATTTCCACTCACAGTTCACATATAGCACATTAAAGATTTAATGTTTTAATCCCCTAAAAATTCCTAATTACGTCATCAATGGGTGTGGCTATGAGCTTTACAAACTGATATTGTTACGATCAACAACTTTGCTTCTATAATGCATTACAAAATCTTTATCGTATTTGAGTTATCTGTAATAGAGTTTACGAGTGTCTTGGTCCCTTATTTAAGGGGCCAGCCCCTATTTCTTGATTTCTTTGAAAATGTCTTAAGAATTCTAACATTTTTAGGTCACCTGAGTCACTCAGGTGACCTATTGCAATTGGTCTTCGTCCGTCGTCGTGCGTTGTGCGTCGTGCGTCTGTGCGTCGTGCGTTAACAATTTTACATTTTTAACTTCTTCTTGAAAACTACCAGGCCAATCGTTACCATTTTTGGTGTGAAGCATCTCTATGGTAAGAAGAATCTAAATTGTGAAATTTATGGCTCTACCACCCCTGGGGTGCCACGGGCGGGGCCAAATATGCAAAAAAAGCCAAATTTTCAAAAATCTTCTTCTCTACTTCCACACATGTGAGGAAAAAACTGAATGCATGGTTATAATGTCCATGAAGCCCTCTACCAAAATTGTAAAATTCATGACCCCTGGGTCAGGGATTCAGGCTCTAGGGAGGGGCCAATATGGCCAAATAGTAAAAATGTATTAAATCTTAGAAAATCTTCTTCTCTACTACCATATATATTTGTTAAAAACTAAATGCATGATTATGATGTCCATGAAGCCCTCTTCCTAAATTGTGAAATTCATGACCCCTGGGTCAGGGATTCAGGCTCTAGGGAGGGGCCAATATGGCCAAATAGTAAAAATGTATTAAATCTTAGAAAATCTTCTTCTCTACTACCATATATATTTGTTAAAAACTAAATGCATGATTATGATGTCAATGAAGCCCTCATCCTAAATTGTGAAATTCATGACCCCTGGGTCAGGGATTCAGGCTCTAGGGAGGGGCCAATATGGCCAAATAGTAAAAATGTATTAAATCTTAGAAAATCTTCTTCTCTACTATCATATATATTTGTTAAAACCTAAATGCATGATAATGATGTCCATGAAGCCCTCATCCTAAATTGTGAAATTCATGACCCCTCGGTCAGGGGTTCAGGCTCTGGGATGGGGCCGTTAGGCCAAATAGTAAAAATGTATTAAATCTTAAAAAATCTTCTTCGCTACTCCCATATATATTTGTTAAAAACTAAATGCATGATTATGATGTCCATGAGGCTCTCTACTAAAATTGTGAAATTCATGACCCCTGGGTAAGGTGTTCATGCTCTGGGGTGGGGCCAATATGGCCATATAGTAAAAATGATTTAAATCTTAAAAAATCTTCTTCTCTACTCCAACACATGTGGGCAAAAAACTGAATACATGGTTATGATATCCACAATCTCCTTTACCTAAATTGTGAAATTCATGGCCCCTGGGTCAGGGGTTCAGGACATGGGGGGGGGGGGCAATATGGCAATAAAGTGTTAATGCATATAATGTTTAAAAATCTTCTTCTCTATTCTCACACATCTGTATTAAAAAAAACGACTAATAATTATGTTTACCAGGAAGTCCTCTACTGAAATTTTAATGTTCATGTCCCCTGGGGTATGGGTTTTGACTCTAGGGCAGGGCCAAAATGGATGTATAGATGTTAATGCATATAACGTTAAAAAATTATCTTCTTTACTCCCACACACCTGAAAGGAAAACTGAATTCATTATTTTGTAGACCAGATCTTTTAGTTTTTCACCAAAATTATAGGTTTCACAGTTTGAATTAAATGTGGTTGTCATTACAAATTTATAATTTTTCTACTCCAGTATGAAACCAAATTAATTAGATGCATATATGAGACTCCATGACAAGTTTGTGTATTGGATATATGCTACTCAGGTGACCGTTAAGGCCAATTGGCCTCTTGTTTGTTCTTACACCCATCTAAAATTGTTGATCATTTTTGAGATACAAATGATTGAATATTTTAGGGGCCAGCCTTCTAGACCCTTAATGGGGACATACATTGTTATTTTGATTAATGGAATCGATTAGAATCATCAATGCAAACATTTTCTCTTCTACAATGCTTAACAAAATATGTCTACTTCTCTAGATATATTGCGTCAAAGTTTAAAAACTTTGGCCCCTAAAAATCCCTAATTACGTAATAAATGGGCGTGGCAATAATTTTTCCTGACAGATATTGTGACGATCAACAACTTTGCTTCTATAAAGCATTACAAAATCTTAATCCTTTTTAAGTTATTTGTATTAGAGTTTACAGGTGTCTTGGCCCCTAAATAAAGGGGCCAGCCCCTTTTTTTTGATTTTGTTGGAACGAACTTTTGATTGTCTACTACTTTTGTTATATATGTCTTATCAAAATATTAACTAATAAGAAGATACAGATCAAAATGTATGAAAAATTTGATGCAAAATTCTTACTTAATTTACGAGCCTGGGCGAGCTCAAAGGAATGGCGCCACTGGCGCCAAAAAACTACTTTGTGCACAACTAAAAACTATGGTCTACCTACCCTGAAAATTTCACAATTATATCTCTGATAGTCTCTGAGTTTATGTCTGCACAAAATGGGTCGTAAAAACTGACAAAATCGGCCGTAAATCGGAACCGGAAGTGACGATTTCAAAATTTCAAAAAACTTCTAGAATTATGACCACTGGCAATCATCTGTGAAAAAATGGTCGAAATCGGCCGAATAGTTTTCGAGAAATCGCGTGCACAAAATTCGTGGAAAAAAATAATAATAACTAGATACGATCTCGTTACGAGTAACGAGTAGGTCTTCCGTTCAATTTTTAAACGATACGATTAAAATATAAATGAAATTTCAAATTTCCCCCTCAACCACTCCCTTTCAGATAATGCATACGATTGTCAATATCCCTTGAAATGCTTAACAAAGAGTTTTGCTTTTTCACATACAGCACATTTAAGGTTTAAGATTTTAGTCCCCTAAAATACCTAATTATGTTATTAATTGGTTTAGAAATTCGTTTTACAAAGTGCTATTGTTACGACCAACAACTTTGTTTCTATAATGCATTACAAAATCTTGATCATTTTGAAGTTATTTGTAATAGACTTTACGAGTATCTTGGCCCCTAATTTAAGGGGCCAGTCCTATTTTCTTGAGTTCATTTGAACGGTCTCACGAATACTAACATTTTTTGTTCTTACACGTATCTAGAATTGTTGTTCATTTTTTAGATACAAATGATTGAATATTTTAGGGGCCAGCCCTCTAGATCCTTAATGGGGACAGACATTGGTGTTTTGATTAATGGAATCGATTAAAATGATCAATGCAAGCATTTTCTCTTCAACAATGCTTAACAATATATGTCTATTTTTCTAGATAAATTGTGTCAAAGTTTTAGTACTTTGGCCCCTAAAAATCCCTAATTACGTAATAAATGGGCGTAGCAACGATCTTGCCTGATATATATTGTTACGGTCAACAACTTTGCTTCTGTAATGCATTACAAAATCTTTATCGTTTTGAAGTTATTTGTAATAGAGTTTATGAGTGTCTTGGCCCATAATTTAAGGGGCCAGCCCCTATTTCTTGATTTTGTTGGAAAGGACTTTTGATTATCTACCACTTTTGTTATATATGTTTTAACAAAATATCAACTTATAAAAAGATACAGATCAAAACGTATGAAAAATTTGATTCGAAATTCGTACCCAATTTTCGAGCCTAGGCGAGCTCATAGAAATGGCGGCACTGGCGCTAAAAAACTACATTGTGCACAACTTTAACCTATGGTCTACCTATCCTGAAAATTTCATATTCCTATCTCTGATAGTCTCTGAGTTTATGTCTGCACAAAATGGGTCGTAAAAACTGACAAAATCGGCCGTAAATCGGAACCGGAAGTGCCGATTTCAAAATTTCAAAAAACTTCTAGAATTATGACCACTGGCAATCATCTGTGAAAAAATGGTCGAAATCGGCCGAATAGTTTTCGAGATATCGCGTGCACAAAATTTTGGGAAAAAAATAATAATAACTAGATACGATCTCGTTACGAGTAACGAGGAGGTCTTCCGTTCAATTTTTCAAACGATAACATTAAAATATCAATGAAATTTCAGAATTTCCACTCACATTTCACATACAGCACATTAAAGATTAAATTTTCAAATCCCATAAAAATTCCTAATTACGTCATCAATGGGTGTGGCTATGAGTTTTACAAACTGATATTGGTACGATCAACAACTTTGCTTCTATAATGCATTACAAAATCTTTATCGTTTTTTAGGTATTTGTAATAGAGTTTAAGAGTGCCCTGGCCCCTAATCTAAGGGGCCAGTCCATATTTCTTGATTTCTTTGAAATGGTCTTAAGAATACTAACAATTTTTGTTCTTACACGTATTCAAAATTGTTGATCATTTTTGAGATACAAATGTTTGAATATTTTAGGGGCCAGCCCTCTAAATCCTTAATAGGGACAGAAATTCGTGTTTTGATAAAAGGAATCGATTTAAATCATTGATTCAAACATTTTCTCTTCTATGGTGTCTAACAAAATATGTCTACTCCTCTAGATATATTGCGTCAAAGTTTAAGTACTTTGGCCCCTAAAAATCCCTAATTACGTAATAAATGAGCGTGGCAATGATTTTACCTGATAGATATTGTAACGATCAACAACTTTGCTTCTATAATGCATTACAAAATCTTTATCGTTTTGATGTTATCTGTAATAGAGTTTAAGAGTGTCTTGGCCCCTTATTTAATGGGCCAGCCCCTATTTCTTGATTTCTTTGAAAATGTCTTAAGAATTCTAACATTTTTTGTTCTTACACCCATCTAAAATTGTTGATCATTTTTGAGATACAAATGATTGAATATTCTAGGGGCCAGCCCTGTAGATCCCTAATGGGGACATACATTGTTATTTTGATTAATGGAATCGATTAGAATCATCAATGCAAACATTTTCTCTTCTACAATGCTTAACAAAATATCTCTCCTTCTCTAGATATATTGCGTCAAAGTTTAAGTACTTTGGCCCCTAAAAATCCCTAATTACGTAATAAATGGGCGTGGCAATGATTTTTTCTTATAGATATTGGTACGATCAACAACTTTGCTTCTATGATGCATTAAAAAATCTTTATCGTTTTTAAGTTATATGTAATAGAGTTTACGAGTGCCTTGGCCCCTCAAAAAAGGGGCCAGCCCCTTTTTCTTGATTTTGTTGGAAAGAACTTATGATTATCTTCCACTTTTGTTATATATATTTTAACAAAATATTAACTTATAAAAAGATATAAATCAAAACGTGTGAAAATTTTGAATGAAAATTCGTACCCAATTTTCGTGCCCAGGCTAGCTCCAAGAAATGGCGCAACAGGCATTAAACAACTACATGCTGCACAACTTCAAACTATCGTCTACCTATCCTGAAAATGTCATATTCATATCTCTTATGCTTTCCGAGTTTATAGCTGCACAAAATGGGTCGTCAAAAATTACAAAATGGCCGACAATTCGGTACCGGAAGTGACTACCAAAAAATTAAGAAAAATGTATTAAGTTTAGATCACGCCCTAACATCTGTGAAAAAATGGTTGAGATCGGTCGAATAGATTCCGAGAAATCGCGTGCACAAAATTTGGAAAAAAATAATAATAATAACTAGAGACGATCTCGTTACGAGTAACGAGGAGGTCTTCCGTTCAATTTTTCAAACGATAACATTAAAATATCAATGAAATTTCAGAATTTCCACTCACAGTTCACATATAGCACATTAAAGATTTAATGTTTTAATCCCCTAAAAATTCCTAATTACGTCATCAATGGGTGTGGCTATGAGCTTTACAAACTGATATTGTTACGATCAACAACTTTGCTTCTATAATGCATTACAAAATCTTTATCGTATTTGAGTTATCTGTAATAGAGTTTACGAGTGTCTTGGTCCCTTATTTAAGGGGCCAGCCCCTATTTCTTGATTTCTTTGAAAATGTCTTAAGAATTCTAACATTTTTAGGTCACCTGAGTCACTCAGGTGACCTATTGCAATTGGTCTTCGTCCGTCGTCGTGCGTTGTGCGTCGTGCGTCTGTGCGTCGTGCGTTAACAATTTTACATTTTTAACTTCTTCTTGAAAACTACCAGGCCAATCGTTACCATTTTTGGTGTGAAGCATCTCTATGGTAAGAAGAATCTAAATTGTGAAATTTATGGCTCTACCACCCCTGGGGTGCCACGGGCGGGGCCAAATATGCAAAAAAAGCCAAATTTTCAAAAATCTTCTTCTCTACTTCCACACATGTGAGGAAAAAACTGAATGCATGGTTATAATGTCCATGAAGCCCTCTACCAAAATTGTAAAATTCATGACCCCTGGGTCAGGGATTCAGGCTCTAGGGAGGGGCCAATATGGCCAAATAGTAAAAATGTATTAAATCTTAGAAAATCTTCTTCTCTACTACCATATATATTTGTTAAAAACTAAATGCATGATTATGATGTCCATGAAGCCCTCTTCCTAAATTGTGAAATTCATGACCCCTGGGTCAGGGATTCAGGCTCTAGGGAGGGGCCAATATGGCCAAATAGTAAAAATGTATTAAATCTTAGAAAATCTTCTTCTCTACTACCATATATATTTGTTAAAAACTAAATGCATGATTATGATGTCAATGAAGCCCTCATCCTAAATTGTGAAATTCATGACCCCTGGGTCAGGGATTCAGGCTCTAGGGAGGGGCCAATATGGCCAAATAGTAAAAATGTATTAAATCTTAGAAAATCTTCTTCTCTACTATCATATATATTTGTTAAAACCTAAATGCATGATAATGATGTCCATGAAGCCCTCATCCTAAATTGTGAAATTCATGACCCCTCGGTCAGGGGTTCAGGCTCTGGGATGGGGCCGTTAGGCCAAATAGTAAAAATGTATTAAATCTTAAAAAATCTTCTTCGCTACTCCCATATATATTTGTTAAAAACTAAATGCATGATTATGATGTCCATGAGGCTCTCTACTAAAATTGTGAAATTCATGACCCCTGGGTAAGGTGTTCATGCTCTGGGGTGGGGCCAATATGGCCATATAGTAAAAATGATTTAAATCTTAAAAAATCTTCTTCTCTACTCCAACACATGTGGGCAAAAAACTGAATACATGGTTATGATATCCACAATCTCCTTTACCTAAATTGTGAAATTCATGGCCCCTGGGTCAGGGGTTCAGGACATGGGGGGGGGGGCAATATGGCAATAAAGTGTTAATGCATATAATGTTTAAAAATCTTCTTCTCTATTCTCACACATCTGTATTAAAAAAAACGACTAATAATTATGTTTACCAGGAAGTCCTCTACTGAAATTTTAATGTTCATGTCCCCTGGGGTATGGGTTTTGACTCTAGGGCAGGGCCAAAATGGATGTATAGATGTTAATGCATATAACGTTAAAAAATTATCTTCTTTACTCCCACACACCTGAAAGGAAAACTGAATTCATTATTTTGTAGACCAGATCTTTTAGTTTTTCACCAAAATTATAGGTTTCACAGTTTGAATTAAATGTGGTTGTCATTACAAATTTATAATTTTTCTACTCCAGTATGAAACCAAATTAATTAGATGCATATATGAGACTCCATGACAAGTTTGTGTATTGGATATATGCTACTCAGGTGACCGTTAAGGCCAATTGGCCTCTTGTTTGTTCTTACACCCATCTAAAATTGTTGATCATTTTTGAGATACAAATGATTGAATATTTTAGGGGCCAGCCTTCTAGACCCTTAATGGGGACATACATTGTTATTTTGATTAATGGAATCGATTAGAATCATCAATGCAAACATTTTCTCTTCTACAATGCTTAACAAAATATGTCTACTTCTCTAGATATATTGCGTCAAAGTTTAAAAACTTTGGCCCCTAAAAATCCCTAATTACGTAATAAATGGGCGTGGCAATAATTTTTCCTGACAGATATTGTGACGATCAACAACTTTGCTTCTATAAAGCATTACAAAATCTTAATCCTTTTTAAGTTATTTGTATTAGAGTTTACAGGTGTCTTGGCCCCTAAATAAAGGGGCCAGCCCCTTTTTTTTGATTTTGTTGGAACGAACTTTTGATTGTCTACTACTTTTGTTATATATGTCTTATCAAAATATTAACTAATAAGAAGATACAGATCAAAATGTATGAAAAATTTGATGCAAAATTCTTACTTAATTTACGAGCCTGGGCGAGCTCAAAGGAATGGCGCCACTGGCGCCAAAAAACTACTTTGTGCACAACTAAAAACTATGGTCTACCTACCCTGAAAATTTCACAATTATATCTCTGATAGTCTCTGAGTTTATGTCTGCACAAAATGGGTCGTAAAAACTGACAAAATCGGCCGTAAATCGGAACCGGAAGTGACGATTTCAAAATTTCAAAAAACTTCTAGAATTATGACCACTGGCAATCATCTGTGAAAAAATGGTCGAAATCGGCCGAATAGTTTTCGAGAAATCGCGTGCACAAAATTCGTGGAAAAAAATAATAATAACTAGATACGATCTCGTTACGAGTAACGAGTAGGTCTTCCGTTCAATTTTTAAACGATACGATTAAAATATAAATGAAATTTCAAATTTCCCCCTCAACCACTCCCTTTCAGATAATGCATACGATTGTCAATATCCCTTGAAATGCTTAACAAAGAGTTTTGCTTTTTCACATACAGCACATTTAAGGTTTAAGATTTTAGTCCCCTAAAATACCTAATTATGTTATTAATTGGTTTAGAAATTCGTTTTACAAAGTGCTATTGTTACGACCAACAACTTTGTTTCTATAATGCATTACAAAATCTTGATCATTTTGAAGTTATTTGTAATAGACTTTACGAGTATCTTGGCCCCTAATTTAAGGGGCCAGTCCTATTTTCTTGAGTTCATTTGAACGGTCTCACGAATACTAACATTTTTTGTTCTTACACGTATCTAGAATTGTTGTTCATTTTTTAGATACAAATGATTGAATATTTTAGGGGCCAGCCCTCTAGATCCTTAATGGGGACAGACATTGGTGTTTTGATTAATGGAATCGATTAAAATGATCAATGCAAGCATTTTCTCTTCAACAATGCTTAACAAAATATGTCTATTTTTCTAGATAAATTGTGTCAAAGTTTTAGTACTTTGGCCCCTAAAAATCCCTAATTACGTAATAAATGGGCGTAGCAACGATCTTGCCTGATATATATTGTTACGGTCAACAACTTTGCTTCTGTAATGCATTACAAAATCTTTATCGTTTTGAAGTTATTTGTAATAGAGTTTATGAGTGTCTTGGCCCATAATTTAAGGGGCCAGCCCCTATTTCTTGATTTTGTTGGAAAGGACTTTTGATTATCTACCACTTTTGTTATATATGTTTTAACAAAATATCAACTTATAAAAAGATACAGATCAAAACGTATGAAAAATTTGATTCGAAATTCGTACCCAATTTTCGAGCCTAGGCGAGCTCATAGAAATGGCGGCACTGGCGCTAAAAAACTACATTGTGCACAACTTTAACCTATGGTCTACCTATCCTGAAAATTTCATATTCCTATCTCTGATAGTCTCTGAGTTTATGTCTGCACAAAATGGGTCGTAAAAACTGACAAAATCGGCCGTAAATCGGAACCGGAAGTGCCGATTTCAAAATTTCAAAAAACTTCTAGAATTATGACCACTGGCAATCATCTGTGAAAAAATGGTCGAAATCGGCCGAATAGTTTTCGAGATATCGCGTGCACAAAATTTTGGGAAAAAAATAATAATAACTAGATACGATCTCGTTACGAGTAACGAGGAGGTCTTCCGTTCAATTTTTCAAACGATAACATTAAAATATCAATGAAATTTCAGAATTTCCACTCACATTTCACATACAGCACATTAAAGATTAAATTTTCAAATCCCATAAAAATTCCTAATTACGTCATCAATGGGTGTGGCTATGAGTTTTACAAACTGATATTGGTACGATCAACAACTTTGCTTCTATAATGCATTACAAAATCTTTATCGTTTTTTAGGTATTTGTAATAGAGTTTAAGAGTGCCCTGGCCCCTAATTTAAGGGGCCAGTCCATATTTCTTGATTTCTTTGAAATGGTCTTAAGAATACTAACAATTTTTGTTCTTACACGTATTCAAAATTGTTGATCATTTTTGAGATACAAATGTTTGAATATTTTAGGGGCCAGCCCTCTAAATCCTTAATAGGGACAGAAATTCGTGTTTTGATAAAAGGAATCGATTTAAATCATTGATTCAAACATTTTCTCTTCTATGGTGTCTAACAAAATATGTCTACTCCTCTAGATATATTGCGTCAAAGTTTAAGTACTTTGGCCCCTAAAAATCCCTAATTACGTAATAAATGAGCGTGGCAATGATTTTACCTGATAGATATTGTAACGATCAACAACTTTGCTTCTATAATGCATTACAAAATCTTTATCGTTTTGATGTTATCTGTAATAGAGTTTAAGAGTGACTTGGCCCCTTATTTAATGGGCCAGCCCCTATTTCTTGATTTCTTTGAAAATGTCTTAAGAATTCTAACATTTTTTGTTCTTACACCCATCTAAAATTGTTGATCATTTTTGAGATACAAATGATTGAATATTCTAGGGGCCAGCCCTGTAGATCCCTAATGGGGACATACATTGTTATTTTGATTAATGGAATCGATTAGAATCATCAATGCAAACATTTTCTCTTCTACAATGCTTAACAAAATATGTCTCCTTCTCTAGATATATTGCGTCAAAGTTTAAGTACTTTGGCCCCTAAAAATCCCTAATTACGTAATAAATGGGCGTGGCAATGATTTTTTCTTATAGATATTGGTACGATCAACAACTTTGCTTCTATGATGCATTAAAAAATCTTTATCGTTTTTAAGTTATATGTAATAGAGTTTACGAGTGCCTTGGCCCCTCAAAAAAGGGGCCAGCCCCTTTTTCTTGATTTTGTTGGAAAGAACTTATGATTATCTTCCACTTTTGTTATATATATTTTAACAAAATATTAACTTATAAAAAGATATAAATCAAAACGTGTGAAAATTTTGAATGAAAATTCGTACCCAATTTTTTTTGTGCCCAGGCGAGCTCCAAGAAATGGCGCAACAGGCATTAAACAACTACATGCTGCACAACTTCAAACTATCGTCTACCTATCCTGAAAATGTCATATTCATATCTCTTATGGTTTCCGAGTTTATAGCTGCACAAAATGGGTCGTCAAAAATTACAAAATGGCCGACAATTCGGTACCGGAAGTGACTACCAAAAAATTAAGAAAAATGTATTAAGTTTAGATCACGCCCTAACATCTGTGAAAAAATGGTTGAGATCGGTCGAATAGATTCCGAGAAATCGCGTGCACAAAATTTGGAAAAAAATAATAATAATAACTAGATACGATCTCGTTACGAGTAACGAGGAGGTCTTCCGTTCAATTTTTCAAACGATACCATTAAAATATCAATGATATTTCAGAATTTCCACTCACAGTTCACATATAGCACATTAAAGATTTAATGTTTTAATCCCCTAAAAATTCCTAATTACGTCATCAATGGGTGTGGCTATGAGCTTTACAAACTGATATTGTTACGATCAACAACTTTGCTTCTATAATGCATTACAAAATCTTTATTGTTTTTAAGTTATTTGTAATAGAGTTTACGAGTGTCTTGGTCCCTTATTTAAGGGTTAGCCCCTTTTTCTTGATTTCTTTGAAAAGGTCTTAAGAATACTAACATTTATTGTTCTTACACTCATCTAAAATTGTTGATCATTTTGAGACACAAATGATTGAATATTGTAGGGGCCAGCCCTATAGATCCTTAATGGGAACAGAAATTCGTGTTTTGATATGTGGTATCGATTTAAATAATTAATTCAAACATTTTCTCTTCTATAATGTCTATCAAAATATTTCTACTTCTCTAGTTATATTGCGTCAAAGTTTAAGTTCTTTGGCCCTTAACAATCCCTAATTACGTAATAAATGGGCGTGGCAATATTTTTTACTAATAGATATTGGTACGATCAACAACTTTGCTTCTATAATGCATTACAAGTCTTTATCGTTTTTAAGGTATTTGTAATAGAGTTTAAGAGTGCCCTGGCCCCTAATTTAAGGGGCCAGCCCCTTTTTCTTGATTTCTTTGAAAAGGTCTTAAGAATACTGACAATTTTTGTATTTACACCTATTTAAAATTGTTGATCATTTTTGAGATACAAATGTTTGAATATTTTAGGGGCCAGCCCTCTAGATCCTAATTGGGGACAGAAATTCGTGTTATGATAGGTGGAATCGATTTAAATCATTAATTCAAACATTTTTTCTTCTATGATGTTTAACAAAATATTTCTACTTCTCAAGTTATATTGCGTCAAAGTTTAAGTATTTTGGCCCCTAAAAATCCCTAATTACGTAATAAATGGGAGTGGTAATAATTTTTTCTAACAGATATTGGTACGATCAACAACTTTGCTTCCATAATGCATTACAGAATCTTTATCGTTTTTAAGTTATTTGTGATAGAGTTTAAGAGTGCCCTGGCCCCTGATTAAAGGTGCCAGCCCCTTTTTCTTGATTTCTTTGAAAAGGTCTTAAGAATACTAACAATTTTTGTTCTTACACCTATTTAAAATTGTTGATCATCTTTGAGATACAAATGTTTGAATATTTTAGGGGCTAGCCCTCTAGATCCTTAATGGGGACAGAAATCTGTGTTTTGATCAGTGGAATCGATTTAAATCAATAATTCAAACATTTTTTCTTCTATGATGTCTAACAAAATATTTCTACTTCTCTAGTTATATTGCGTCAAAGTTTAAGTTCTTTGGCCCTTAACAATCCCTAATTTCTTAATAAATGGGCGTGGCAATATTTTTTACTAATAGATATTGGTACGATCAACAACTTTGCTTCTATAATGCATTACAAAATCTTTATCGTTTTTAAGGTATTTGTAATAGAGTTTAAGAGTGCCCTGGCCCCTAATTTAAGGGGCCAGTCCCTTTTTCTTGATTTCTTTGAAAAGGTCTTAAGAATACTAACAACTTTTGTTCTTACACCTATTTAAAATTGTTGATCATTTTTGAGATACAAATGTTTGAATATTTTAGGGGCTAGCCCTCTAGATCCTTAATGGGGACAGAAATCTGTGTTTTGATCAGTGGAATCGATTTAAATCAATAATTCAAACATTTTTTCTTCTATGATGTCTAACAAAATATTTCTACTTCTCTAGTTATATTGCGTCAAAGTTTTAAGTACTTTGGCCCCTAAAAATCCCTAGTTACGTAATAAATGGGCGTGGCAATGATTTTTTCTAACAGATATTGGTACGAATAACAACTTTGCTTCTATAATGCATTACAAAATCTTTATCGTTTTTAAGTTATTTGTAATAGAGTTAACGAGTGCCTTGGCCCCTAATTTAAGGGGCCAGCCCCTTTTTCTTGATCTCTTTGAAAAGGTCTTAAGAAAACTAACATTTTTTGTTCTTACACCCATCTAAAATTGTTGATCATTTTTGAGATACAAATGTTTGAATATTTTAGGGGCCAGCCCTCTAGATCCTCAATGGGGACGGAAATTCGTGTTTTGATAAATGGAATCGATTCAAATCATAAATTCAAACATTTGCTCTTCTATGATGTCTTACAAAATGTTTCTACTTTTCTAGTTATGTTGCGTCAAAGTTTAAGTACTCTGGCCCCTAAAAATCCCTAATTACGTAATAAATGGGCGTGGCAATGATTTTTTCTAATAGATATTGGTACGATCAACAACTTTGCTTCTATAATGCATTACAAAATCTTTATCGTTTTTAAGTTATTTGTAATAGAGTTTACGAGTGTTTTGGCCCCTAAATAAAGGGGTCAGCCCCTTTTTCTTGATTTTGTTGGAAAGAACTTTTGATTTTCTACCTCTTTTGTTCTATATGTCTTTACAAAATATCAACTGATAAAAAGACATAAATCAAAACGTGTGAAAATTTTGAATGAAAATTCGTACCCAATTTTCGTGCCTAGGCGAGCTCCAAGAAATAGCGCCACTAGCGCAAAACAACACAATAGTGCACAACTTCAAACTATAGACTACTTATCCTGAAAATTTCATAGTCATATCTCTGATAGTTTCTGAGATCAACTCTGCACAAAAAAGGTTGTAAAAATGTGCAAAATGGCCGATAAATCGGTACCGGAAGTGACGACAGGAAAAATCTCAAAAATGTATGAAGTTTAATTTCTCAAGAATGCCTTCATCGATTTTAAAACAAATTACATATTCTAAATCAGTGAGAGGGTCACTATCAGGTGTAAAAATTTCAAAACAAAATATTCAAAAATAAAAAAGTCAAAAAATTCAATTTTTCAAATTTCCTTCCGGTGACGACTGGAAGTGACGGCTGACATTCTCTTGACCGAGGTGCACCAGATAAACGATAGATCTATCATCTCTGAAAGTTTCAGCCCTATATCTTTACTCGTTTTTGAGAAACTTGACAGACAAAATTAACTTTAAAAAATCGTTTTTTGACGATAACTTCCGACCGGAAGTGAACTTTGAAAAAATGTCACTGGGGTACAAACTTCAGATGGCGAGGCATCATCAGTCAAAATTTGACGGAAATCGAATCAGCCATTTCCGAGAAATCGCCTGCACAAAATGTGTAAGGAAAAAAATAATAACTAGATTCGATCTCGTTGCGAGCAACGAGTGGGTCTTCCGTACGATTTTTGAATAGATTAGATCATACTTATCAATTCAAAGATAAAACCGTAAATCTAAGCGAAAAAAAGTAAATAAAAAAATTTGCGGCACTCGAGGCTTGAACCCGGGTCGCCTTGGCCATGTCCACGACTCTATCGACTGAGCTACTCGGACTCTCGCTTCAGAACTTTGACGCTTAATTACTCAAGAATGCCTTGATCGATTTTAAAATAAATTACATATTCTAAATCAGTGAGAGGGTCACTATCAGGTGTAAAAATTTCCGAAAAAAATATTCAAAAAAAAAAAAGTCGAAAAATTCAATTTTTCAAATTTCCTTCCGGTGACGACCGGAAGTGACAGCTGACATTCTCTTGACCGAGGTGCACCAGAAAAACGATAGATCTATCATCTCTGAAAGTTACAGCCCTATATCTTTACTCGTTTTTGAGAAACCTGAGAGACAAAATTGACTTTAAAAAATCGTAAAACGGCGATAACTTCCGACCGGAAGTGAATTTCTAAAAAATGTCACTGGGGTACAAACTTCAGATGGCGAGGCATCATCAGTGAAAATTTGAAGGAAATCGAATCATTTAAATGATGTGATGAACCCCTGGCTGGTGGGAACATTTGTTGAGCTCAACTGGCATGACATGTGCTGCCATTTGTAAATAACAAACATCTACACAACAGTGATGACATCTCAATAAGTTCTATAAGCGTTTTTACGACTTAAATTTGGGGGACACAATAAATTTTTAAATCGGATAAAAACGAAATTTTAACAAAATACGGATAAGAACGGAAATTTAGAAAACACTCGAAAAAATTTTTTGGGTGGTGGGTTTAAGTTAGGGTCGGTCGGGAAAGCAGATCAAACCTATTTTTTTTTTAGTCCTAATGATTAATAGGTATCTGTATGAATTTAAAGTTATCATGTTGTAGTTTTATCCCCAGTATTTTTAAAGCAGTAGTTTATCTATAGAGAGTTGCATGGCATGATTTCTCATTTAATTATGGGGTGATATTTGTGAGATATTGAATTATTTTGAATTTTTTGTCTCAAAGATTTATCAAATATATGCCAAAATTTGACAGGGGTGTCTGATTTTTGATTGTATACAGGTAAATATTCTTGTTTTTTTAGTGGATGTATTTGGGCATGTTTAAACTCCCAATATTTCAGGATTGTTTAGTTGTATTTTTCTGGGTGTTCATCGATCAGAATATGAAGATGTTGTTGAAATTGCTGGTAGTGATACGTAATTTGTTTTAGTTTTTAAATATAACGAAAGTTTTAAAGCTATATTGCTGAATTCTTGAAAAAAAATAGGGTTTGTCCATTTAATGAATGGATTTTTATTTTGTATGAATTTGAAATGATACTTAAATTGATTTTTATTGTTTATTTATGTATATAATAAAGGAATGTTGAAATGGTTTATATTAAAAGTTTTTCATAATCAAATCAATACTCAACTAGTGATTTAAAAATAAGGAATTTTGTTAATATTTTTACTTACTCATCAAAACAGGCAGCTTCTACTTCTCCACTTATTTCTTGATTAGCATCATTGATCTACAATTCAAAAATGAAGTAATAAAAAACAAACAGACATATATATATATATATATATTTATTTATATATATACTATATGTTTGAATTGAATCAGGTGATTTTATTGAAATCAATTATCTATAGTCTTTTTAGATTATAGTGGAGTATGAGTGGTTGGAAAAGTTGTTTATTTTTTGGTTTTAAGTTTTTTCCACTGAAGCATTTAACGTTTATTCAGATATGTCACAAGAAGATGTGTAGGGCTTTTTTTAAATCAATTTAATGTCTTATAACGAACCTCAATATTTTTATTTTTAATTTAATTTTCTTAATTAAATTTGAGTGACAAATAACAGGTTTTAATTTTCATATTTCAGAAGCAATTATAGAGAGTCTGGTTGCTATAAACCAGTTTCTATTTTTGTTTTATTGTGCGTTGAAGTGCCTATAAAATATTTTTTTATGTTGAATTTTTGCTAGTCATTCTTATCCAAACGTTTTTTGTTTTAAAAGCTTTAAATGAAGAATTGGTATGCAGCGGGATATATTTGGAATGATGAATGGTTGGTAATCTTGTGAAAATATCGCGTATGCTAATAAAAGATGGTTTTCAGAATGCAGTGGTTGTCAGATTTCATGTTTTAATACACATTTTTGTTCTTAAAATTGGCAGCAATAGATATTTATAATGATGATTGGATATAAATTTTTTGAATGAATATTTTTGATGAATATTAATAATGTTTGAAAATGAAATTGATTATTAAAATTGGATATAAGTTTTTACAGGAATTGGGTTTATTAGTTGTATATTAAGCTTAACTGATGACACGTGGATGTAAACATGTTTGGCAGCCTATGAACATTAGCACATATGTTGTGGGTTATGTTGGGTATAATGTTACATATGAGATCAACACATTTACTGTGGATTTGCATTATTGTAGTTTTTTGTTCCTTATATAATTTAAGAATGAAATTGCAATTGAAACTAATATGCAATTTTGATTATGTATACGTAAGCAAGGGGGAGTGGGATAGGGAGTGTCAACAATTGAAAGTGGTGATGATATTTTTTGGTCTGAATTTAATATGTTAAAATCCACTTTTGATGGAAGTAATATTAATTTTGAAAATGATAATTATCATTAGAAGATATTGCAGTATTAGTATGCAAGGTTTAGGAAATATTATTGGAAATCATAAATGTGAGATATGGTGGCATCAGGTTAATGGAGTTAATGGGCATTTTAGATATTTGATTGGTGAAACTAATAATAATTTCAGAATATAATTTCTTGGGAGGTGTTTTTTTTGGTGGAATTTGTGGAGTTAATTTATTTTAATAGTAAAAATTGAGTATTAGATTTTTGATTCATAATAGTTTGTATTGGTTTTCTATCTTTTAGTTAAATTTCATATTTGTAGTTTGATTAAAAAAATTTTTTTTTTTTTAATTTGAATCTTATGGTATTTGTAATCTTTTGATATATAGGCAGATGGGCTTGGCAAAGCAACATATAAATTTTTTTTTAAAATGGAGTATGATATTAAATTGAGTAATTTTACCTCGATTGTGGTAGATGGTGTGCTGTTCAAGGAATATCTTCCGTTATAAATATCCACACGTAATCCTTTTAGGGATACAGTTGTTCCTTGGTCTTTTATGAGATCAATTTTGTTACCCCAGAGTTTGATTTCGATTTGTCCGGAGTTGTCTTCAAGTGTAACAATTTTTCTTTTTGAAGATGCAGTTTCAATTACTGCAGATGTCTGTCGAAAATGAGAAGTTATAGCATTTAGAAATGAAAGGCAGATGAATAATAATATATGATTAAAACATTAAAATTGATTTGGAACTTTTGTTTTATTTTATATAATGAAATATATGGAATATTGTTTAATTTTTTATGTTGAAAGATAATGTGATATTGGAGGTAAATATGGAATAGAATCAATTCATTTTTTTTTAATTTGTTTTGAATTTTAGTTTTTTTATTTGGATATTATAATTTAAATAGTGTAATATTTATACAGGTCTAGTCATTATTATATAAGTATAGTTTTTTTGCAGGACTATTAAATCTTATATATTTTTCAGGATTGTTTAATTATTGTTTGAGTTGTAGGTATGGAAATCATATATTCAAATAAAGAGGAATGGGGGGGGGGGGTAGATTAGCTACCCTAATTATTTTTGGATTTAATTATATTAAATGGTGCATTAATTTAAAATAATATTTTTGTTTACATTATGGTGCAGTTATTTTTTTTATTGGGAAGTAGTATTTTAATTAAATTTACGTTTTTTAGTTTTAATAAAGACATTTCCATTTTTTTTTTATCATGAGTATAAATTTATTGTTCATAAATATGGAGGTTTTAATATGTAATATCTTATTAAAATGTTAAATTTGAATGGGTAAATTGAATCCTGTATTTTAATAGTAATTTAACAATTTTTGATTTTGTTATTGTCAATTTTACATATTTTATACGAGTTGTTTTGGTTTCATATTAGTCATATTTTAGTGTTTCATACAGTTTTGAATAATCAAGATTTTTTAATTAGGATTTAAACAATTTCAAGCAATAGCATAATATACAGAATGTGTATTTGACATTGTTTTTTTTTAGAAGTAGGGAGGGAAATATGAGTAATTTTTAAATTCATTGTAGGAAAAATGCAATCATCTTAATGATATTATGGTATATATATCATAAGCATGATATTTTGAATGATATATGGTTGGTTTGTAAAACATTTTTTTTGATATATTGTTTGATAGTTGATCTCTAGTTTCATATTTGCAAGGTTGTTGGTTATTAGCTTTAGAGTGTGTTTTATTTAAATTTTATCTATTTATGTTGAGATATAAGTTTCAGAAGGAAAACTTAAAATCATATATATAAAGATTATGAGTTTTTGAGTTTTAATAAGGTTTTAAGATCAATTAGATTGTATTTGAATTTCATTTGAAAGCAGAATTTTTTATTTATAATTGTAAACGATAATTATAATTAAAGATATTAAGGTAGCTCTATACTCGTAAAATTCTCTGAGGAAAGTTGAAAAACCGCACTGATTTTGACTTAATAGACTTAAATGTCATCAATTGTTAGGAAAAATATACATGTCATCACACTTTTTGAGATGCTAGGTAAACATAAACTAAAGCATTTTTTAGCATTAGAAAAATGTATTTTTTTCTGTTAAAATTAAAATCTTGTTGGCAGAAATTTGTTTTTCTTGTTTAATTTTAATGTCAACTTTATCAGAAAACTAAAATTACAAAAATATTTTAAAATTAATCGTTGGAATATGAAAAACTATAGCATTTAGAGATACAACTGAGAGAAAATTCAGAAAAAGAGTTATTTCCCCTTTGCATAGATAAAATATATAAAAAATTGGAAATATAGTATAGAATTAAGTGCGAAAATATCTTTAAGCTACCAATATTTCTAATTACATCCATGTGATTATATTCACATAAAATATATAAAACTATGTTGCACAATTTTTAAAGAATTCAAAGTTTTACAAAAAAGTGTGACGTCACAGAGCATTGGATCTACTTTAAGTAGAAATTTTTGTGTATTTAGCAGAATAACATCTAAGGGTGAGAATTTTTGTTTTGATACATAATTACATGTAGTGAGATTTTAGTTGAGGTTTTTATATTATAAACAAAATTTTGAAAGCATATGGATTTGAAATTGTTTATCTAAGAAGCAGGAATTTAATTTATGATGATTTAATTGGATGATATGCATGGATCAAATTTGAAAGGAATTATTGATCAAAACAAAGATATATTTTTTGAATTTTAGTTTAAATTTATTTGAAAGAAGTCATATTTTTTTTTATAATAGGGTTGTAGGGAATTGAAAGTTAGTTGTGTTTACAGGAATATTGTTTTGGGTTGGTGAGTAAAAGATTTTTAGCTGGGTCCTTTGAAAACGGATTCCTGGCTGTTGGCAGGCAAATTGCCAATTTTACTATAAATAGCACAACTTTAATAGTATCAAAAAATCGAAAAGGTGAAATTAAATGATTTGATTATTGAATAGTTACACAAAGAGTTTTGTCTTGTCAAAAGTGTTGGTTTGTTTTATTGGGTTTTTTTTTTTTGTTTATTTCAATAGAATTTTCTATTTTTTTTAGATTTATTATTATTTACGTGTTTTTAAAACGATACTATGCATTTTGGATAGATATAATATTTGCATGAATTTCTATGAGCAAGTTTTCTGTACATTGAGGAAATGGGGATTGAATTTATAAAGCTTGTTGCAAAATTCAAGGCAACAAGTGTTGATTTTTTTTTAATAGACAGACATATTGTTGTTTATAGGTGCTTGCAAATCTTGGTCGTTCTCATATTTGTTGACATGAAAAGCATTAGGGACAGAGAGAGAGAGAGAGAGAGGGAGAGAGAGAGAGAGAGAGAGAGATTTTGACTTTAGTACACAAAATGCATGAAGACTCACCAAAAGTGGTCCAAGTTTCAGTACCTTTGTAGTTTGATTCGAAGTGGTAAGCAGACGGATTTTAAACAGAATTAAAATTGTTAGTTCTTTTTATTTATTTTTTAATGGGAGTTGAAAGTTTTTGGAGATTAATTACCTTCTCAATTTTTCCTCGGACGGAAACTCTGTCATTACGTTGTTTAGTTTTGATGACTGCCACTTCCTCAATGGATGGACATTGAAATTTTCGTATGTGGTCCATATTTAAATTGTGGGTAGTGTCCATGATCTGTTCGTGGAAGAATGGATATAAAATTGGATTGTCAATGTTTTATTTTATCTTTATATTTTTTTTTCTTGTGAATTTTAAATTATGGAAATAGATTATTGTAGTTCAATTTTTTGGATGTTTCCATTTTTTTTTTTTTATTGAAGAATTTGAAATTTTGAATTTGATTGTGAATTTGATGATGTATGCCATGTGTTATTAATCTTTTAATTGTCAGGCCTTCATTTTAAGACAGATATATGGTTGAATGTTGATTTATAATTTCATTTTTTATCATAAATTGATGCTGTTTTTTAAGGATAAGCAAGTATTTCAAATCTAGAAATAAAGATTTTTTTTTCAGCAATAAAATTTTAACATTTTAATGAATAAATCTGGTTTTCAATTAAGATTAATTAATTTGATATCGTGATTTGTTTTTAGGAAATGTTTAAAATATAGATTCCTATATATAATTTGTTGAAGTTGTTGATATATATTAGAATATTTTATGTTCACAATATAGTATCTGATTTAGATCAATTAGTTTTTTTTTTTTTAGATCTGTTTTCAAGATATATGATGGAGTTGTATGGGAAGTTTTATTTATGCAATATTCAATTACTCAGTATGATAATTCAAAATATTAACCTGTATTATTTTTTAAAAATATTTTATAGCAGGGAATTGGTGGGGAATTTATATTTTAGGAATAATCAGTTTTTTAAATCAGTTTTAATATGAATATTTTTATAGGTTATTGGTTGGTTATGTGATTAAAATTTGTGAACAATGATGGATTTGTGAAAATTTTGATGTATTCTATCCAAGTTCATTTATGGTGTATATAACGTTGCTGTTTAATATTTATGAAATGATAAAAATTGCAATTCATTTAGGATTATTAATATGATCAAGATTTTATATTTGCAATATATTAATAGGCAAGCGGTATGGTTAAATTATGACATTGTATTGTATTTGGTAGTTTGTACAGTATTGAATTTTTTATTAATTTGTAACGTTCATAGTGGGAATCATAGTTGCAATTGATGATATTTGGAAATTATCTATTTGTTTCTGTTTATTTGTTTGGTGAATTGTTATTTATATAATTACCTTTGTGGCATCATTTATCGATATGGTACCATCTTGTCTTTGGGTGTAGCCTTTTATGAAGATTGCTTTCTTTTCACATTGGGAGAGTTTTTGGATATGTTTTTCAGTACAGAACATTTCATGTAGCTGGTTGTATTGGGTGGTGGTGCAAAGGACAGTACATGCTCCATATTTTGTTCCGTTAGCACTTGTTCTTTGATCAGGTGTCTCCATCAGAACAACTTTTTGTTGTGGTGCAATCATCTGTGATTTCAAATGAAAGATAGAAAATTTTAGTTATATATATAAACACACACTCATTTATATAAAATTGGATTTTTAAGAAATGAAAGACAACACAGAATAAATCATTATTGTTTTCTTTAAATCTTATATTTTTACAATAACAAAATGATGCTTGAGATGTTTAGAATATAATGTATTAGTTATAGTTGTACAGGGATATTGGTACTAATTCAATGACAAGGGTGTTCATATTGGTTTTATTCTGCGTCCAGGGTCTGTTGGATTGGGAAAATTGATGTGTAATCTGTTCAAATTTTGGAAAATTACAGAAAAGGACTAGTTTGTTTTGTGAACAGGTTCGGTAAAATTTTATAGGTTATTTCTTCTTTTGCACAGAAATTAGTGAGATGTTTGTAAGATATAATTTATTTTATGATATTACAATGATATATTAAGATTTTAAAATAATTCTTAAATAATAGTTGTTTCTGAAGTAAAATTGAAGCAAACAAATACTTGCATTCAAAAGTTGAAAGGAAATACTTTTTTTCCAAAGGTTTTTTTCCAAATATCTTAAAATTTTCGTAGTTATACAGTTTTATTAAATTAATGCATTTTTACCTTTTATATGAAATGTTTCTTTTTTATGGAAGTTAATAGGCAAACATTCAAAAAAATAATTTTTTGGAAAATGGCAGTGATATTGGCAGTTTTGGTTACTAGTGATACTATTTGACCCAATTACATCCATTATACATTGAGTTTATTTTGATGGTTACAGTAGGGATAAGATTTTATGGTAGTTTTAGTATTTAATGGTCAGATTTATTAACTTATTATAAATTACGAGTTTTTAAATTATAGCTATAAAAGGTATTAAATTTGGTTTAAATCAATGCACAGTAAGTGGGAATTCTGGCAAAGTATGGTAAGCGAATTTGTTAATGTAGTTGTCCCCCCTATTTGTTTCATAATTTATGGTCAGTAATAATTAAAAGTGAAGAAAAATAGCTGTTGAAGTTGCATTTTAAATACCAGCAGAACATGTTTTGATATTGTAATAAAATTATTGTCTGTTGATTGGGAAAAATGGATCTTAATTTTGGGAAATATTGGCAATTTTTTTTTATTGGAAATGGGTCCGGTAAACGGAACCAAAACTTTGGAAGGAAAACCTCTTGAATGAAATATATATTCAATAAACAAAAAATTTTAATTATTGCAGTCTGTTGAGGCAAGGTTATAGATTTTGAATAAAATGTGTTTCTTTTACTTTTTTGTTGTTGTTGCATTTTCATTAAAAGGTTTATAAAGAACAAAGATTTTAAATATATGTATATAATTGGATTGTCATATTTCATTTGAAATAACCTGGGAGTGCGATGCCCAGGTCCTGGTAAATTTGCAGGTGGGCATTTAAAAATTGCCAAAGTACATGGTTGGAGGGCATGTGTAAATTTTCTGTCAACGTACAATATGTTTTCTTGTTATTTTTTTCATTGTTCCCAAGTTATTCGTGTAACTTGCTTTGTGCAGTCTAAATTGTTGGTAGACTTGTCAAATAAGTGTGAATCGTAATCATTGAAGTGTTTAGATAAACCTATTGTATATATGAGGCAAATGGAGAGACAAATTTAGGGGAAAGTGAAACAGAAAGTGGAGAAAGTGATATGGAGATATTCGAGCTTGAAATTGAGAGGGAGCTGGAATCATTGTCTCTTATACAATAAAATTGATTTTAACCTTTGTTTATTTTGGTTGTACCATATATGTCAAACAAAGTACAAAAATAATTGTTTAAGCTGTCTGCTAAAAGACTTAAAAGAAAAGGGATCTTTTTTTTGAAACCAAAGTCAAATTCAAATTTAGATGAAATCTATATTTAAAAACATTGGGATCTATTTTGAATGGTGTCATTCCTCTTAACGATATAATACCAGTATCTATTTTATACATCAAATCTGTTTTGTTGAGAAATTCAAATGATTGTCATTGATTAAACATTCTGCATGACAGGTACAGCTGCCAAAGTTGATGATATCGTATGTTGAAAGTGTGTGTGGGGGTTAGAAGAACAGATTATCCAAACAAAAATCAAGACGAAAAGCAATTAATAAACTAGAACAATGATTTCACACATTTTCAAAATCCCAGTGTGTGAAGATAGCAGGGAGGGTGTGTCTTGTATATATATATTATATATATGTATCTTTGAATTTAATCAGAATTATATAAAAGCATACTTTTTCAATGGTCTATATTTTTTGGGTTGTTTTTAGGAGAAAAAAAAATAGGGTCTGTATTTTAAGAATTTATATTTCTATATTTGATTTTTGAAGAAGAATGTTGATTATGAACTCTTGTCTCTCTAATATTTATATCATCTTTTTTTCTTGGGGGAGGGGGGGGCATTTTATCAGAGAAACCACAATTTGATCATATATCTGTTAGTATTCAAAAGGAGTAATTGTCACCCCCAAAAAAGAATTGCAATGTCTTTCAGTCGCAATGTTTGTTGAATAAGCAAAAGTATTTACATCACGTTATACACTGTTATACATTGTATTCAAATGCATTCTTTGCATTCTTTTTAATTTTTTTAGATATTTTTTGATGTTTCCTGTTTGGTAATTTAAATATCAAATTATTTTGCTGTAAGAGAAGTTCTTATTAATTGATGTCGTATATGTAAACTGCTGCATTGGTTTGTCATTTTCGAATAACCGGAAGTACTATTAGTACTTTTAGTTGATATTCCAAAATATTTATGAAATAAAAATACTTAAGGGTTTTTCTTCTATTTAAAGCATTATTGAAGTGCTTGCACATGACACAATATATTCTATTAATCTGTTAACAGACTATAATGTTATATTAAAAACACAGTAATACCGGTGATTATTTGAAGACCATGCTAATTATTTTTTAAATAACACCATATCTAGTTCAGATAATTAATTGCCCAACCAATTAAGTCATTTTGAATTATAATTTACCAATAGTTTGGACAACACCGTGAACAGTTAATGATAAGACAAGTGATAGTTTTGAGATTAAGGTTAGTATTTATATCGGCAATTTAATCTTAAATGACTAATGTCTCTAGTGAAGAATACTAAATTGGCAGGTATAAAAAAAATCGTATTATTTTTCATATAGCTTACGTAAGTATACAAACAATCGTTTGCAAGTTGTTTAAAGAATAATTTATGAATTTTTGTAAAATTAATGTACCACTATGTACAAGATCCACAATAAGTGTTTCTGCATACATAACTATATATGTGTTGTTTTTGTGTGTATTTTTCATTAATTTGTATGTCATTCTCCAATGACGTAAGAATTAATTCATAATAATATGGGAATGGAAATTATCAAACAATATCACACATTACTTTTATTCAAGAGTAGTTTAAAAATGGTAGATGAATGGATGCAGTGGCAACAATGTAAAGTTTTAAGCAGAAAAGTTATGTAATTAAATTTTCCCCACCTTTAGATGTGTGGTATTTACATGTAATTACCTGTTATCACACCCCTAATTTTTCATAAAAATACAGGTAAATGTTCACTGAAAGACATGTTATAATTGTTATCACAACATTATTAATATTTCTTGTTCTGAACCTATATAAAAACGCCATGACTTCAATGACCTCATAAAGAAAGACGACGAAAACGAAAAAAATCAAAACATAATAGCAGCGCATACATAAATGCAGCAATCATCGTTTCAATAATTTTTATAACTTATTTCAATTCTTATATTGGCTATAATTAATTTCAGAGCAATAATAACACGAAAATAATATCTTAATGCAGCGAGATGTTTCGCTCCGAGGGAGGTGCAAAACATCGAGGTGCAAATCATCTCAGCGCGAAACAGAATAGGTGCGAATCATCCCGGATTATGCATACCTGTTATGAGGGTAAGATAACTGTTTCAGTAACGATAACTCTATCATGAGAAGACCGAATAGTTCAAATTCTACTAACCATCCATTATTACGAAAGCTTCTTTTTCTTTACCTGTACTAGGATTTAAATCCAGAAATATGAAGTTGTTGATTTGATCTGATTTTTTCCAAAGCTGCCTTCTGAATTTCATCAATCAGTCGCTTAGTTTGCGTATATCGAGAAGTTCTACCCTTTCTAAGATCTGCAACGCCATTTTGACCCCCTCGTCTATTCAGGTTTCAACATTTGTTACATGAATCGGATATGCCTACCGGTTTGCGTTTAGCATTGGGTTCGAAAATGATATATCTCACTATACATTTCCTCTTAAAGTTTAATTCCAACGCATTGAAAATGCTATCAACCAAAATTCACGCAAACTTCGAGGCTCGATTGTATCAGCTGACGTCACGAAATTTCATCTCCGCACTGAATGCTCTAATACATAATCCAATCGTAACTACTCGGCCATTTCCGTCATCAGTTGATTATGACATTGATTTAATTTATTTGATGATAAAATAATTTGTAATAATATAAATGGTTTGGAAAGGCAAATTCAATTTTGTTTGATATTTTACAAAAGTGTGCAATCTATGATAAATTTTTTAGTTTTGAACGTATATTGTCATAATGTAACTTATACCCCCCCCCCCCTCCTTTGCAATGTTATCTAAGTTTTGCATAAAAATTTGACCATTTAATATGAGATTACATTTTTTTGAATCTTTTTACAATTTGGTATATTAGTGCAAAAATTGAGGAAATTGTATTGGAAATTTTTTTTTAACTTACTAGGAAATTGAAATGGAGTGCACACACACTCACATTCACACATACATTCATATTCACATATGAACACACACGCGCACGGTAGAGATGGTATATATTTTTTGCAACAAGTTGCGGGAGGGGTTAACAAAATGAATGCATACAGTTCAGTTAATTTACATGTTTATTTAAAGAAACATGATTTTTAATGAAAGATTTCATACACACTCATTGTTTATAGAGTAAGATATGACAATGTATGCGACATCTTTAATTTTTCAACATTTGATAATTATATATGTTTTTATAAAAATTATTTAACAACATTTATGGGTTTTGAAATATTGTTTTTTATGGTTCTAAATATGTATTTTGTTATTGAAAAAAATGTTGGAATTAACTTTGACAGTCAATACTTTGCATAGATTCCTATTGTTATTTCAGCAAAACTGTGAGATACGTTAAAGTAGTGTTTATTGGTTTTTAATGATCAATTTTTAAAGAATTAGGTTTAGGGATTTTTTTAAGCCATTATTGAGCAATTTAAAGTTGTATATTGATGTTTTCAAGTTGGTTTTCATAGTTTATATTAAGGATCTTTTTTAGTTGTAGGTAAGCATCAAAATATTCAATTTAACTCCTCCATATGGATGATTCATTCATGCAATTGGGTCATTATCTTAGCTGTTGCATGAATGGTAAGGCAGGATTGTGCCAAAATTTTTGTTTAATAATTTTGCATGTTGGTTAGTGGGCAAGTTCCAGGGGTGATGTGAAAACCTCAGAGCAGATGGTGTATTAATTTTACAGGATGTAGTAGTAAGGGTGGGGTTGGGGACTGTTTCTGTGTTCGTTATTTTTATGCAGTTGGCACTTTTCTAATTTTTATGTGATAAATGGAAATATCTTGGATTTTTTACCCCTATTTATTTTTTTCACTTTAGTAGGAGCTTTAAATAAAGGAATTTTTAAAATGAAATTCTAATTGAATAGAAGTTTAAATCAGTGAAGGTGTTTTTTCTAGAATTTGAGAAATTTCAAGGTGTCATTTTGTAATATGATATTTGTACATTTTAAGGAAGTTGAATTATCATAATATTCTATATTTTTTGGGTGATAATTATATGCGGAGGAATAGTGGAGTTGTTTATTTTAGTCTAAATTTTTGAGAAATATTAGGATTATGTCTATTCATATGGCATGTTTATTTTATCGTTTTAAAATGGGGTATCAAACTGCAAGAATCAATATCAGTGTATGAATAATTTTATTTCTTTGATATTGCTGCCAATTTGAACCTTTTCATCAAGACCTTGGACTTTCGATAGGATGTAACTATCTTTTTCTTGAGTCAATAGGGTTAAATAAATGGTGATTTCAAGTGAAATATTCATTGTTTGTGTAGTGCTAGCCAGATAAACTTTGTTGATTTCAAAAAGCCATAGCTTAGTGCCCAGAAAAGCAATAGTCAGGCCAATGTCACATTGTTGTTTGAAATTATTACCCAAAGTCCAAGCTCCTTTTGAAATGGTTCCATTATTAATGATTAACAAAATGGTTTATTCTAACATATTGTTTTTGTCAAATACTGTTAAGATCTATAAAGTCTGTTGCATTGTATTCAATAAAATATTGCGTTTTACAAGTTGTATGAGAGTAAACTAACCTTAATTTGATAGAAATATTTAATCTGATTTATTAAGATAATATCCACTCTGACCAATGTTTGCTATTTCGTATCTAGCTTCGTGTTGATTTGGTGCATAGTCAATATTTGTTTATTTAACAAATTTTTGTGTCAGAATGATGCAACTGTCTTGTGTCAAACTTAAAAAAACCATTTCAATTGCAGAATGCATAGGAATTACTATTTTTTAATGAAATTGTTAACTTTGTATCTAGTAATGCAATTACATGCTTTTGTTTTATATAGTGGTTATTAGATAAAGATCAATCATTTGTATGTCTTGATAATAACAACATTTGATATATATATTTTATGGTTAAAATTTTTAATTAATATCAGACATGACTTAACTTCCACTTTATTTCACTATTTCCCCATCTCTACAAAATGGATTTCCACTTAGTAATTTTATAGTTATATTTTATGTATATGTTTCTTTTTTTATTTTTATATACACAGGGGCCAAGCTCATTTTAATTTTAATTTCAATGTAACCATAAATAAAGAAAGGGGTCGAACTCTGACCCGGATTAAAACTACTAGGTTGCTTCAATAGTCCAATTAATCAATCAATGTTTAAAACACTTGCAATATGCATGTATTTTTTCTGAAAAGTAATGTCTGAGATACACTCATATGCTGAATTTCAAGTTGATGGGTCTTAAAATAGCAGAGATATACGTCATTATTCTCTAGAAGTCGCTAGTTTATTTTTACTCGGACATTTACAGGTCATGGGCATAGATGGGATTTTGTCTCTGACAACAGCAGTATTGCAACAAGTTGAGAAACATTTGCACTAATCTTTAGAAATCTCACATAAATTTAGATCAACAAGAAGAATTAAAATTCATTTTTGATATGATATGATATATGTATTTAATTCATGCATTTTTTATTAGGTATTTTTGTTTAGAAATTAAGGCAAGTTTTTTGAATAGGTATTTTTTGTTTATTTCATAATTATGAGTCTGGTGGTGGTATTTTTAAATGGTGTAATTATTTATTTTTTTTTTGATATGTAATGAATGTTTAAAAATTTATAGAATATTTTTCTGTTGTTGTGTTATTATTGGTATTGAATTTGAATAGTTTCAGTTTGGATGATTTTCCATTTTGTTGTGATTAATATTGATAATGCATTTTTTGTGAAAATTAAAACAGGGATTATTTCTTGTGTAAGGTTTAAAATTACAGTTGATTTAGTCCATTTATTCATTAATATTGGTTTTGGGACAACAATCAAATTAGCATGCATAATTCAACAGACAATCAAGTGATTTAAGGGAATGAAATTGAAAGTCTAAAATAAGTTAAAATGAATTTCATGAGATTTGATTACCTAACAAAACGATACCCCAAATATTTTTTTGTTTGAAGCATTAGTTTTGTTTGTTTACTTGTGTCAATGTGTTGGATTGTGTGTGAATGGATAGTTTGAATCAAATTGTGAATATTAGCATTAATGTGCCCATGCAAGCATTTTATGATATCTAATTCATCATTAAAAGTGATTTGAATAACAGATTAAAAATATTTCAAAAAGAATTTTGTCTGAACAAAATAAATATGGATACAAATTTTGAAATGTACAATACATATAATATCTAGATGCATGGAAAGATCAGTTCTATATCAATAATTTGGTTGTAAATTTAAATTTATATTTTTTAGGTTTTTAGGGATACTTCTTTCCTGTTGACCTAATTTCATTTTTGTTGATTCAAAAGGTTTGATTGTGTTATTGTAATTCTGTAGATTGAATTTTTTAAAGCAGATGAAAAAGCGAGTTTAAAGCAAAATAATTTTGTAATATTTGCATCAATTTTGTTATAATTAGCATTACATTTTTGTATATATTTTGTATGAAGCAAGTTTTAGATTTATGTTCCAATTGAAATATTTCTTATTGATTTTTTAGAATTTTGTAATGGATTGAAGTTTTTTTTTATAGTTTGTTTAAGTTTTGTTTAAGATGAATTATTCTAAAGTTGGGTTTATAGAATGTTATAATCTTTCCATTATGGTGGGTTAAGTTCTTCTTATGGAGAAGTTAAAGATGGAAAATTTTTATTTGGTTTAATTACGGAATGATATGTACATGACCAGATTAATTTTTGGTGTTTTGAGGTATATTTTATGGAATAACAAATCAATTTTTGAATTAAATGTGGTGTTAATTACAGTTAAGATATGATTTATTCCAATATAGTTCGATGGGTAAATGATAAATTTGAAATTTCCTATCAATTATCATTCCATAATATTGAATGTATGTTGGTTATTTTTTATATTTATATAACTTTAGGTTAGCGTATGATTAATTACTAGTATTTAAAATTAAGTAAGCAAACTCAGGTGGTGCTTTTATTTGGCGTCATTTGAAATGATGGGTTGTAAATACAAAATTGATGCGTAGTTTTGTTACTGGTAACGGCTCTGTTAGAAGAATCAATTTGGTTGTTTTGTGATATAAACAAGGATAAAAGAAACATATTATATCTTTGTTATTTCATATCAAAATAGGGTGGGTGGTTTTTTTTTTGTTCAATTGAATTTTTATTTTTTTGTCAAAATGCAAAAGAAATAGGAGAGAATTAGTTGATATGGAACAAATTTAGATTTGAATTTTATTCATTATTTTACTAACATAATTTTAAGTGATAAAATTGAAAATGTTTTTAAATATTTACACATACCTAGTTGGATTTCAAAAAGCAAACTTCATGGAAAGCAATGAAGATGATTTTAATTGTTTATTTTGTTTTAAGGATATAATTAGTGAAACCTATTTTTCGTCTTTAATTGTGGATATTGATCGTAGTCTGCTACATTATGAAAGGTTCAAATGCAAGGATTGGGAGTTTCATTTATATGATCTAATTTGATAGCATTAGAGATTTTTTTATTTTAAATGACATAAGTATTAGTATTTAAATCAGGAACGGGGGGGGGGGGGGATGGTTTTTCAAACAATTGGCAGGAATTTTAAATCTTCTCAATGAAACAAGTTTCCTATGATATACTTTGTTCATCTGAAGAATAATAAACATTATTTTGGACAATATAGCGAAATAAATATTGTGAAAATTTTTTTTTTTTTTTTTGAATATTGTTTAAACATTTAGAGTTTTATTTCACAATATGATTTTATAGTCATTATTTATTTATTGAGCATGTCAGATTTCAAAAAGAAATATATAATTGATATGATGTTTAAAGATAAATCAAACTTTTGATGGTTATTAAGTTCAGGGGTTAAATGAAGAAATTTTTCATATTAGTAAAGTTATATTATTTCAATCATTGATTTTTGTTATAAATTTTATTTTTAGATAATTGAAAGTTGATTAGTTTGTAAAATTGGACTCTCTTGCCTCCACAACTGTATTAATACCATTTCCGACTCAAACAAAACATTAAAAAATCAACCTTAGATAGTATCTAGATTTAAATTCATCATATTATTAAATCCATCAAAATTATGTCAAACTGACATAACAGAACGTTGTTTTTTTTTATTTAGTGCTATTTGAAAATTTAACGTTTCCCCAATTTGCTTCCACCATGATACAACACGACGTATTTTTATTTATTTACATTTTATAAAGCGAGTATATGGGGCAAATTCGATCTTTAAACGGAGTTTGTTGAACTCCTATTATTTTAACGATAGAATATTTTATCTAGGTAGAAGTGTCCTTATATATTGTGATACTGGCGATTTAGTTTGTGATAATGAAGTCTTTAATATAATTTTACGATACCTTTGGCTTTTTGTGCGGGGGTCCGGCGTCTGCCATCGTTCTGATGTATTGAAATCGTCGCTTTTGTTCTGAAATAAATATTGATACGACGTTAAGAGATGGGATTGTCTTGTGATAATTTTTAACTGACTCGTGGATTTTTTTGATCTGAAGATTTGGTTTTATTAAGTTTTAATCTTTTGCATTTTGTATCGATCTCTTTTCTCTTCCATTTATACTACACACCGAGCCCGATAGTAATAGATATGTACATGCATTTATTTTTGTCTATCTGGAATTTGGTATTTCGTCATAAGGGTATAAATCATTTAGCGAATGTTAATTTACTAATTTTGAATTTGTTATTTAGAAATGCATGACAAAAACTTTATTCAATTTTTGTATCAAATCGAATCTTATTGAAATTGTTATATTTTATCAATCAAGTAGAATTTTACGTAGGTAAAAGATACATCTGTTTATATAATAGATTTAAAATATTAAATAAGGATGGTTTGGGAATTTATGGCGGAAAGTAGTTATAATAACGTACAGATTCCGATTGTAGAGGATATTTTTTTTTTTACATTTCTAGGAGGGTTGCGTTGATTTTTGATTGAAAATTAAATCCCTAAGTTTCATAACTTTATATTAGATTTAAAGTAAATCTACTTACATGAAGAGAATGGTCAATGACTGTTTTCCTCTGCTGGTTATCTTGGGTGGGTGAGGTACTGTCCCGTGGTCTTATTTTTATAGATTGACTTTGGGCGATCTCATTTAATTTTTTAGGGAGAGAGGCGTTGTAATTTTATATTTTGATCATATAATAATGATCATATTTTATTTTTTATAACTGAGAATTATTAGGTTTTTATCGAACATATTATAAATGATGTTTGAATAATTTTACCGTTTTACAATAATTGGTATTGATTCATATAAGTTTAAAGTTTAACCTGCTGTCGTTTGCCAATATAGTGGGATCGCCCAAATTCGCGGTTGCTTCAAACGGGTGTTTTCAAGGGTAGGTTGAACATCTGGTATACACAGCCTGACCGTCGTTCTCGTTACGGTTACGTAACTGATATACACAAAGTTGGCGAACGTTGTATGAATTTAAGTTAGATGCGGAGATGTGATGAATTTTAATATAAAACGGAACGTTTTTAGAAATAATCAAAATCATGCATATTTGTTAACAATTCTATTTATTTTTGGTTTACAGAAGTGAAATGGATTATTTGAATGGAATTATTATTTTTAATATATAAATAATTAATTTAGAAACGTTAAATTGTTGGAAAGTTGGATGGAAATCGGTTTTTTTTTTTAGGGATTGGGTAGGGGTGGGGTTATGTTTTAATTATATATATATTGAACCTATATGGTAGTGTTAGGTATGTGTTTTTCCTACTAGCTTTGGCTAATGGGTTAACCGTTTAGTTGATCGGTATTTGTATTTTTTTATAAGAAACATTTTAGTTTGAAGTTTGCTCCGAAAAATTTATACAGAAATGTAATCAAAATTTAATCTTTTAATATTATTGGTGTATTAAAACACAATAATTCAACAAATATCGATTGAACAATCCGATCATATGGAATTTCAGATGGTATTTTAATAAAGGAGTTTAATTATTGACGAAAATTATTACCAATAGCTTGGAATTGATATTATTGTTTAGTTTATTTACAATGAATGTGCATATATAATCCTAATAGTTCATATATTTGATAAATTTCTACATCTATTTTTTAGGGGTTGTGGGTTTTACAATGTATTAATTTTAAAATTTTGCAATGTTTAGAATATATTTCATATAAAATATAGTACTGTTTCAAATTTTACAGAAATACTTGAAATTGCTATTTTAACGGATCAAACTGAGTAAAAGATATGAGAGAAAATGTGTTAATATAGCAAGACTATATATACGCTAGTGTGCAACTAGGCTTTGTTTAGTTCAGTTCAGTTCATTTATTTTCACTCATAACATATAATGTTACATGAAGTGCAGAAGAATTATATACAAAAGTATTAAAAAAGTTGGATTTACAAAGAGAAAGAGAATAAAGTAAACAAATAATTTGTTATAGTTGTTACGTAGTATGACCGACCAAATCAAATATTTTTCTAAATAAAGTACACATTTTCATAGGTATTACATGATTTGAAGATGACATAAGTGTTATAAATTTTAAGATGTTTGGGTTTTTAAGGTAATAATTACTAAACAATTTTTTTCTTACAGGTGACAATGCACTAAATTCTAAAACATAATGAAATTCATCGCCAATTTGATTGTCTTCACATAAGCCACATTTGCGGTCTTCACGTGGAGTATTGTTCCACGTACCAATTTCTATAGGAAGGTGATGGTTTGTACTTCTATATTTAACAAACAAGTTTTTTAATTTTCGTGAAGGTACTAATAAATAGTCTTCACAAAAAAAATTACATTTAAAAATACGATATATAGCATTTTTTGACGAACTATCTAATTCACTATTCGATTTTAGGACAAATTGATCTTTAAGATTTTGTATGTCAATATTTTTTAACCATTTTTAGTTATCAGGATTTTGCTGGTGCGATACAAAGGATAAGCCACAGCTATCAAGAATGTTTTTTATAGAAACTAGCCACGTATTATTGATTTCACCTCTAATGTAACAATTGTAAAGATACATATACATAGTGTTACATAACTTATTCTCATGGCATAATATCATCTTTGCCCAAAATCCAATCATTCTCGTATAAATTGTTATATATAATGGGAAACGACCTGTCTCCCCATAAACCATAAAACTGAGGGTACTTCTTTTCAAGTTAAGTCATGTTGTCTATATGCGTATATGTACATGTTTGGCAAGCAGAGAGCCGTTATTGGTAGACGGAGATTAACGGATACAGCAGAGCGTCTTGTTCATCGAGATTAGAGTTCAATTTTTTTCGTTCTCGATGTGTAAAATTTATAGAAATATTTTGATTAATGAGATGATTGAATTAATTATAATCTTTAAATATTTCACAACATGATTCATATGGGGTTTTATCATAATTTTTGTTGGAAAATTTAGAGAATTGACATTATAAAGATGTGCGTAATTCAAATACAGATTTTAAATTATTTTTCATGCAAAATATCATATCTTTAATTTTGGAATTCATGATAATCGATAAAATCAATATTTAATCGTACTTCGGGTCTTTGTTGCATTTGTGGTCGGAAAGATTAATTTGGAATGAAAACCCTTCTGGTGGAATGGAAAAATCATGGAATATTTGCGGATTTTTAGAAGTCTTCTTCTTTTTTAAAAATATCATTGATTATATCTCATTTTAAAACGTCAATTTTGAATTTCATATTATTATTCATAATTTTGTAAGCAATGCAAAAGCAGATTTCTAAAGTGTGTGAAATGGTAAAAATGATTATTTATAATACATGTAAGGTACAGTACTGTATCATAAATTGTAGAAAGTCTGTTTTCTTAAAGGATTTCAGTAGAATATTTACGGCGAAAAGGCAAAGTATAAAATAATTTCTTTTATTGAATTATTAAATTTATTGATCGATAATGTATACTTATTTCACAACATTTATATTAGGGTGTTGCGGTATTTCATATAATTAACAATTATTCGAAATAGGTATTGACGAGGTTTAGAACTGAGCGTTTCAAGGTGGAGTTTCAGATAGAATATTGAGAATTGTTGTACTTTAATGGTTATGAGTATTGCTAAATCTTACGTAATTTGTTTTATTGATTATCATTGATTAGAGATGATGTATGTATTTGAAATTAGAAAACGGTATATATATGTAGATTACAATTTTGCCTGATTTCTCGATAGTTGGAAATATATCAGAATTCAAACTATGTTTTCCAAAATATGGTTATTTTATGGTGTAACATTCAAGCGATACGGAATGTCAGCAGTTGTCCTGGAGTTATTATTATTATTATTTATTTCAACTTTAAGCAGTAAGTACATCAGCATATAACAAGTACATATATAAACATATGCGAGGCACGCAAAATGCAAAGACAGTAGGCTTCAGGGTTTCTGCAGAGCGAGCACTTTGCTATAGAGATCAACATACAACATTCATATATGTTTACATGATATAAAATATTGTAAGATGCAATAGATATATATAATACTTATATTATGATTTTCCAATTGTAATTGAAAAAAATTGTATAATTTTAACTAGAGCAATAAAATGATGGATAATCAATAAAAATGGGTAAAATATGAAAGGGTCAAATCTTAATATGTGGAGTTTGTAAAGTTAAAAAAATTGTAAGAATAGAATTTTTTTATAAGGATTTGGTAAATTTTGTCTTAATTCTTAACTGATGATATCTGAAGGCATTTGTGGTAATTAATTGGTTATGTGTTGACAAATGTGTAACAGTGTGCATTTCAACGGATGATTCATAAGACAACTAGTTATCAATTCAATTCTTAACTAATTTTCATGGTTTAGATGCAATGGATTACCACTATTTGATGTTTTCGATTTCAATCTGAATAAGAACACCAGGAAGATATATGTTTGAATTTATACGGAAGCTATGCGATGGGTTTGAACGATTTTTATGTAAAGATTCACAATACAACGATGCGCAGATTGATTTTGAAACTGACCAGTTTCATAATTTTTAAGAACTTTTTTAACACGGATTATCTAATTCTATTCCATAATTCCAATATTTACGTATCACTTGAATTTCCTAGCGGCAGCGTATGGAATCAAGGGCAGGCTATCCAGTCTAATATTTACGCAATCGCATTTGAAGGGTTTGCGCATGCGTATTTATATAGAAGGGGAATGAAAACGAACAAACGCCATTTTGAATTTGTTTTTACGTGGATCAGAAGAGATTGTTTACCCCTTTATAAGACTTATGAAGTATTAGTTGTTTAAAGAAAGACAGAACAGTTGTTTTGAACATCCAAGCATAGCGTGCAAACACATGTTTTTGTCAGAGTAAGTATTTTTTCATATTGTGTTTTTATTTTGTAATTTATTTTTAGTAATACGCGCCATTTTGATGTTGAAACGACATAGAAGGTTGATAGCAGAAAGGAGATTTAGACACGATGGTAACGAGTTCGAGTTTTCGTTTTTATTTGCAAATAAACATAAAGAAGAATTAAAATATGTACTTTAATGCGTTGTTTTATCTTTTTGCGTTTGTTTTTTGTTTGTACATAATGTCAAAATGATTTGTTGAGTTTAAATTTTTATAAGGATGTCTCTTCTCGGAGAATATCTGAGATATTTTTGACAGTATTTGGGGAAGCGTTTAAACGAAATAGATCATACGACATATATTTATATATACATTTTTATTTGGTTTATATCTTTGGAATGAATAGATGAATAATTTTTGATATGTTTTAAAATTGTATGATAGGGGTCAGTACAGAAAGGGGGTTAAGTCCTCACCTCATTTTTATTTTCAGAGTTAAACATAACCATTAGGAATTTAGCATCAGGTAGGATATAGTCCTGTCCAATTCAGCCAGTTTTTTATCATCGATGAAAATTGTTCCTAAAATTTTCTAAAAACATTTGAATATTTTAATTTATTGGTATTGAAAATTGGAGTCAAAGATATACAAGGTTTTCCCTTCTCTCTCCCCCCCTCCCTGCTCTTAGCTGGGTTTTTCTTTTTTTTTATTTATGGTCGTATTTAGAAACAAGTTTAATATTATGTGTAACCTCATTTAATAGAGTAAATCTATTATTTCATCACTATGGAAATGTTCACCAAAAAGGAGTGTAGGAATATTTCAGCATAATATTGAAATAAAAATGGTTATTAAGATTGAATATATATTTCTTGGAATTTTTTGGTCCTGTATCATTAAGAATTTGAAGATTTGGTCAGAAATTGAATACGGTAGATATGCATTGTTTTATAATTTGTCTGCATAAGGATAATCAGTCAAATTGGTTATTGAATATTGTACGTTTTCTTTTTTTCACATAAAAGTCACTTAAAACATGTATATATTTGTGGTGATCGCGCATGAATTAACAAATTGTATTCATTGTCAATTGAAAGTCGTAGGTTTGTAATGCAAACATATATGGAAGTAATTAATCAAATAAAATATTGATCAATGATTTTTATCATATTAGATACTACATCATTGGCGTTCAATTTTTGGTAATTTTAAGTGAGTATGAGATTTGGTGAAATAATATTTATTATGCAATAAGAAACACAGTAATTGATTTTTTGTGTGCAGAGTGGGTTTTAAAGCAACAGGGCATTGAACACCTAGGAGGCAGGGTATTCCCTTACCCCTGAATGATGTAATTACTTGGCTATTATTGCATTTCAAACACAATCTAACTATAAGCTAGACCTTCAGATCGTTTTCTACTTTTTTATTTTTGCCTTCTACTTCCAATTTTAGAGGCAACCCTGAGCAATATTTGTTAACGAATATCAACCACATTTTTAAGTATGCATATTAAAATGATGAACGTTAAATAAAATTAATTTGAAATGATAAATTAAATATTATATTAAATGTGATATTTTGTAAATCAATTGGTATATAAATTTAATAATAAATTTTGGTTTGTAGAATTATTAGGTAACGAGTTGTTTTTGAAATATTTCTATAATGATAATAACAACTAAGGTATGACAAATTGTTAAATTTATATTCAATGTATTGTCAATACTGGGGTATTGTTTGTTTATTTCATAATATATAAATTTATTAGCATATAGGATTGGAAAGGTATTATAAAAATAAACTCATTTTCATTTTCAAATTTTTTTGTTAAAGTCAAAAATTAGGTATGGATTAATAATCATAATCTTTGAGAAATTTGTTTAGTACAAATGCACATATGGTTACCTCATTTGCAAAGGAGAGGGACAGTCAGATTTTTATGCGATACTAGTACACGGTTCAAATACTGTACTGATAATTGCTTTAACAATATGGTGAATTACTGATTTATTTGATGTTGGTGGTAAAATGGTGTTTCTGCATCTTTGAAGCCTTTTTATACATTTAAAATAATATTAAAATATGAATACAGTTTTGTTAGGGGATTTTAATTTGAAAAATAATGGGCACAACTCTTTTTAAAAATGCGATAATTGCAGAATTGGAAAATTTGGTGGGTGTCTTATAAAATGTTCTTGTCAAGAATCATTGGCACCAGATATGACAATATTTTCACTAAAGCTTCTATATATGGTGAAGATTCTAAATTGTAAAAATTTGTGATGTGTGGGTCAATAGTGGGGACCCAAGAGGGGTATAAAGTTTGTTATGGAAAACAAAATTAACATAAAATACATGGGGAGAAAGGTTTTTTAAAATATATTCACAAGGACTACAATGTTACAATTAGTTAGTTTAGTATACAAGTACACTAAGATAGTGTAGATTCTAAAATATGAAAACCATTACATTGAACGAACACGTTTACAACACTATTTAAACAAAGATTGTTAAATTGGAAAAATGTTTTTAATTTGTTCTTTTTAAGAATTACAATATAAAAATTAGTGAGATTATTATTCAAATATTCGAGGATAGTATGAATTCTAATTTGTTAAAATTATTTTTATTTAAGGGAGAAATTAAAAAATAAAAAATTCCATGATATCTGATTCATAGTTATATTATTGGGAAATATGTTTATCGAGTAGTTTTATGTTGTTTGGAATTTCGATCCTGTCATCAATTACTCACATATTGGGAATGAAATAATCAGGATCAAAGGTCATAATTTCAATCAACTTGAAAATGGTGTAGATCTTAGTTTTATAATCATTTATAATCTATAAATGGGGTGTGTAGATTTCAGTCTGGTTGTTTGAAAGAGTTATGAATTAAATTTAAGTTTTTTAATAATGAGTGGAAATAATACTTGATAAATATAAATATAGTCTTGTAATATTTATTAGTTTGATCTTTATATCTGAAAATATACATTAATATTATATATGTAAAATCCATTTTCAGGTACAGTTGATTAAATTTTTACAAATTTTTTTTTTTTTTCGGTTGGGAGAAACTATTATTTCGCATATTATAAACGTAAATAAATGATATTTTCTTATATGTGTGCAAACAAAGTTTAGGGGGGTATATTTTTCACCTTTTTTGTCCGTCTGTCTGTAGATGTATCTTTGATCCCTCTATAGAATTTTATACTACTATATGGAACAGACAGAAAATTTGTAATAAGAACATCAAAGGCAAGTGTGGATGAATTAATTTGTTTCAATGGTGCTATTATTTGTGGCATGGTTAAGATGGAACATATGTTTAGGGAAAATTGATAATCTGTAAAATGGGGAGTGGTTTAGGGGCTATTTTAATACTGATTCATGTAAATTGAAAGTTTATATCATTATAAGGAAATAAAATATCATTATTAATAAAGTAGTTATGTAATATTAGAAGTTGTCTAAATTTATAAGTAAAGTAAATTGATGTGACCATATAGTGCGTTAATTTAAATGAAATTCAAAATTACTGATATGATTGTACTGTTATGGCAATTATAACAATGTTTGTAATACTATTTTTTTTTTTTTTTCTTTTACATATTTTTACATAGTATGGTAATTATGGTAATGTTTCAGGGTTTTTTTTAACTTTAAAAAGCTCATCAAAGAAAATCAGTCCTATGGGATCAATTAAATCTGATATAAAGTTTCATTGAGCCATAGGTGATAGTGATGAAATTTTGAAACAATAAACTGCATTTGTCAAGACTCTTGTTAGAAAGATATTAAAAGTTTTATCAACAGAAGAGCATGTATGGCTACCAGTATTTCTATTTACTGCAATGGGAGGGGTTATTGTCATTTTGTTTGTTTTTCTTTAAAACAATTAAATAATGGAAAATATTATCAGATACTAAATTTGTAATTTTATTACTGTTATTGATATGTATTTGCAATGAAATTCTGATAATTTTTATTTTAATTTTTTAAATATTTTTTTTTATATAATTGTTCCAAACCTTTATTATTCAATTCAATTATTTGTCCCGTTCGAAATGATCTTTGCTGGAGTATTAGTACCATTAGGACAGTTTCTGTTCCTTCAAAGTATTATTATTTATAACAGTATTTTCATATCAAAATATTTATATCAGTGCAGATTTTTTGGGGGTTAAAATCATGATGTCTTGATTGAAATTATATAGGGATTGAAAGCAGCGAATGTAGGTATCCACTGAAGGAATTTGAAATGATTTTTTATCAACAATTGGGAATTTGTGTTTAGTTGTATCTTTATAGAAGCTTTTTCATGAATTTTCTATAATTTATGACAGTGGAAAATAGGGTTTGTAAACAGTTAAAATTCAGGGTTGCAATTAAGAAGATATAGGGTTTTATGATTTAGAGTGTCAGAACGTTTATTTTATGGAAATGATTTTATCTATGTACAACTTATTTGGTAGTGGAAATTTAGTTTTATTCAATTTATGTGTTTTTAAGGGTGAGTATAAAATCAGTAGTTTAATTTTTACATTTAAGTTTAAGGTACATGCAATTGCTCAAGAACAGCAAATAGATGTGTTGTTTTAGTAATATTTATACATTTTGTGGCAGTATTGACTTAACTTTGCTTAAAATTACGCTCCATGCTTAGATAAACTTTCAACAATTATTCAAGTTTTTTCTAAAAACTACAATGAATTATGAAAGCTTAAATAGATATATAGGTAATATTTCATTTTCTATCTTGAATAATAAAGCAACAAGTTCATATGAAAAAGGAATTGAGTTAAATTTCAAATTTAATCAAATAACAAATATAGGAATTTGTTTTCAAAATGCTAAAAATAGCTATAGGAAAACTTTATAATTTAATGCAATATACATAGCATTGTGAAATAACTATAAAAATATAATTGACATTATTTAATTTAGCATTGCTAGTTTGGTTAATTATTCACATTATGAATCACAACAAGGTTAAGATGTTAAAAGTTGAATGATTTTGTACATAACATATACAGTGGGGCCTCAGATATCTGGAAACTGATAACGGGATGCTTCATTTTACGGATGATTTTATTTGGGAACAGATATTTTTATACGTTATTTTGTCTCATTTATCTGGAATTCTGTGTTCCGGATCTGGACGGTCTGGTTTTACCACAGAAAGCTGATTTACTACTAATCTTGATTCATTTAGTTGGACGGTAAAATTTGAAAATACCCTATCAGTACAAAAGATAACTCCTATCAATTAAGTTTCACACCGTTTTTATGTGTTAGACCCTCATGAGAAGCTTGTATAAACACACTAACTTTCCAATTCACTTTCAAAAATTAAAAATTTGCGAACAGCAGTGTATCACACACATATCACACGTGTACATTAAGAATATAGCTAGATTCGATTATCATTATTGTGCGGTTAATATTTCATGGCAAAATAATAAAATAAAGCAGAGTTCTTCATATCTAAACATGTTCATAATAACAATAGGCAACTCTAGTATGTGTTGCTATATGGTATGAAAGGCAAAAAAACTAGTATCAACACTGGGAACCATACAAATACAATATCATTCATGACAACAATAGACATATTTCAGATATTTGGACGCTTCACCTATATGGACGATTGGACTTAAGAACGAAAGCATCCGGATAACTGAGGCTCTACTGTATTGTTATTCCTTTTTTATATGCAGATGTGGTTTTGTTTTGTAATATGGCAGATTATTTAATAAGATTAAAGGTTTTCATTTTATTATTATGATTTTGATTCAGTTGTAAATTAATCTTATAGAAAATGGAATTTCTTTTTCATAGTTTCATGATTTTAACAGACATTCGTAACAGGAAAGACATTTCTGTTGAAAATGTGGTTTCAAAAGTAATCATTAAGCAATATTTTATTGGGTGAAGGGGTTTTTTGGTTTCTACAAATGGAAGAACAAAATTTGAATTCGGCGGGAGTAAAGTAGGAATTATTAAAATATTATGTTGAATTTTTGTGTGAAAAATTTATTTTAAAGACGCTATTAAGCAAAGAGAATGATAATTATTTTGAAGTATTCTCATGTGGTAACTGTATATTTTAAATTAGTTTAAATTATGAGTTTTAGTAATGAAATCATGAAAATGGTGGGTATTGAAGGGGGGAAGTCGGTATTTTGCAAAGTAGATTGAAAATGTAGTGGATATATTTAGAAATTGCATTCTGAAAGATCATTTGGTTTGTAATTTGAAATTTGAATTTTACGATAACATCTTTATTTGGTATAAATTCCAGTTTGTTCAGGTGAGATTCTGCAGCATGGGGAAAGAAGGGTAAACTTTATTAAACATTAATCTTGGTAATATTTAGAAATGTTATTTTCAAGATCCATTTCAGTTGGAAAGGGAATTTTTTTTCTATAAGAATTCTCAATCGTTCTAGAACTGATGAGATTTAAATATTTATAACGGGTCATTGTGGGAAATTTTTTTTTTTTTTTTTTTTTTTTTTTTTTTTTTTTGTGGGGGGAGGGGGGGGGGTGGGGCCTTTCCATTTGAGATTTATATCCAAAATTAAAAGATTTGTGACAATAGGCAGATAAAAAATTTAGGTGCTGTAGATATTAATTTCAAATTTGTTTTAGTTTATTTTTTGTTTTCAATAGGGTAGTGACAATCGAATGGATATCTAAAAGGAAAACCTACAAAATATATATGGGGAAAAAAATGTCATATGTGTTAGGATTTTTGTTTTTTAAATTATAATTTAGCTAAATCATATGTTTTAGTAACATTGGGAAAAAACAAAATCCATATTATTCGAATATTAAAATTAAAATAAGGAAATGTATATGGAAATATATATATATACACATAACATTTTATGTGGGATTTTGTATTTGTGTGGCTTGGGAAAAAAAGTTATGGTATGAAATTATATGGGGAGGGAAAATAAAGTTGTTTTGTATTTGCTTGAGATAATATTTTGAACAACAGGTCAAAAATTTTTCTAAATATATATTATAGATGCCAAAGAGAAAGAAAATTAGTGCAGAAAAAGTACGTCAGAAAGACAAGTTAAGAAAGAGAGCACAGAGGCATGCAGAATCGGAGGCGAAAGGGGATGTGAAACAGCTCCAGTCAGATGTCACTTTCGTTGAACGTACTTCAGATGGTCCTGGTAATATATCAGGGGTTGGTTTGATGGGTTTTCCACCTAGAGTGGAAAAACCTGTGGCCAGGATGCAGGCTTCACCTTGTGTGAAAATGCATCCACCTGCTCCGAGGTTGCCATCTCCTCGGGGAAGTCGTCTGATTGTCCAGAAGGGCAAGGCACCGTCCACTGACTCCCCTGCGTGGGTTTGTGCTCCACCGAGAGCATCTAGATTGGACATGGATATGATGTCTGATCTAGCAGGTCAGGCGCAGCTGAAAACCTCCAGGAAGGAGGGGTCCAGCAGGAATATAAAAAAAGATGAGGAATACTTAAATGAGTATCAAAAGGAATCTCATAGGAAAACAAATGAAACATTGAGTGAAAAATCACATATTGATGAAACTTTGTATGAAAATATTGTGAATATGATGGATGATAAAGATATTTCACAGTCTATTTTTGTTGGAAATGAGAAAGAGTTGAAGAGAGAAATCAATAATCATGAATTTGATGGATATGCAACTAGGGAACAATGTGAAAATGTTGAAATTTCAGAAATGATAGATGATCAAAAATATGAGAGAAATAGTACTGGTATGCTTGATAAAGAATGTTCATTTTCTGTGTCAGTTCAGGGCTCTTTTCATCAAGCTCATCCAATGTTTGGAAATACTGCAGGAACACAATGTGTTGCTAATTGTTTAGCAGCTTTAGCATATAATGCATTGAAATTTGCAAGGAATTGGAAGACAAATGATTTGAACAAAATTTTAGTCACAGGTGATGAACTTTATACATACTTGCAGAACAGTTCTTCTATCACAAATAGGTATTTATTAGTTGAAGAATTGCCACAGTATTTTGAATGCTACAACAAAACATTTGATTTTTCAGTAAAAACAGTTGTCCCAAGTTTAATCAGCTTATTTGACGAGGAGCCATGTTATTCAGATTTCAATGCTTATCCACTTTTAGAAGGATTACAAATGGCATTACATGAGACAGATGGTTGTTTTGTTTGTTTTGGAGGCAATACGCTTTTGATTGGGAAAACAGATCAGGAATTTTTCATATTTGATTCACATGCCAGATGTCCTAGAGGATATGTAAGTTTCACAGGGAAAAGTACCAGAATTATTTTTAAGGATGTTGAGGAGGTTTTTCTTCACATAAATTCATTAGCTTTGTCTATGGGTTACTCAAGAACTGTGGAATGTGAATTAAGTGGAGTATTGTGTAAATTTAAAGAATTTTGCATTGGTGAAGTTTGTGTGGAAGAAAGTGAAAGTACTTCAAAACAGGGCTTAGTCTCATCATGTGAATCAGAAATTGGTGGATTAAGGAGAAAATCAGAAGAAGTAAATTTGTTAAAATCAGATTGTATCCTGTCAAATCAATTGGAGATGATGCAAACAGATGAAATAGTTATTGTTGGAGAAGAAATCAAATATCAAAATTACATTCCTTTGTCTTCAGAGAACAAAAGAAAATTATGCAAAAACTTGAATGTACCATATTTTGATATTGCCTGTGAACAAAGTTCATGTTCTGTGAATGCTATGGACAGTCCAAAAAAGTGCAAAAGAATTCAGCAAGATGGAAATTGTTTTTTTAGGGCAATATCGTTCAGTATTACAAACTCAGAGAGTCATCACCAACGTTTTCGTGAAATTGTTTGCCAACATATATTGAATAATGAAATGAAATTTCAACCATATATGAGATCTGAAGAATCTTTAAGAAATTACATGAGTTCTAGCAGAATGATGAATGATGGTACATGGGCTACAGAATTGGAAATCTTTGCTATGTCAGATTTGTTGGAAGTCGATATTTTTACATATTCGAACTTGAGGTGGCTTCAGTTTAGTCTCAAAGGATTACATCCTGATGTGGTGAATCAAAATGAAGCTATATATTTGTACCACAAGCAGCAAAATCACTATGATGTTGTTTTGAAAGTGACAGCAAAGAGGGCTAATTTAAATTTTTTCCACAATAGCAACAATGATCCCAAAAGCAAATATAATTTGCGGAAACAAAATAGGCTGCGTATGAAAACAAAGAGAGAATATACTGGTTTGAAGGTTCCAGTGGATTCAATTAGAAATCGCAAAAGTGCATTAAAGGAAAAATACAATAACAATACTAATTTTCGGATGAAAATGTTGGAGCAAAAGAAAGACATGTATTTGAATGCAGATTTTAAATATAGAAGTCAAATGAAGGACAGAAATCGATATCATGAAAATGTTGAATATCGATCCAATAAAATCAAAAATGGCACTCAGAAATATGCTTTAAACTGCGAATACAGAAATCAAGTTCTAAATAGAAGTAAAAATAAGTATCTCTTAGACTTGGAATATAGAAAGGGAAAAAAGGACAGTCTTGTAAGGAAGTATATGTTAGATGATCAACATAGAGAGCATGTGAAAAACACTGTAAAGGAAAAGTACAGCAAAAACATTGAATTTAAAGAGAAAGTGAAGAAAAGAGGCATCGAAAAGTATAAAACAGACATTGAACACAGGAAAGCAGTGAAGCAGGCAATAATGAAGAAATATGAAGAAGATGAATCATATAGAATCAGAAAGAAAGCTGCAAATGTTCATAGATACAATACAAATGAAAATTTCAGATCAGAAATACAAAGGAGAGCAGCTAGGAGATATCAAAGTAATTCTGAAACTCAGCAGAAAATGAAGAGTATAAGTAAAAGGAGTTATCAGTCATCAGAGGCAGTCAAGAAAAAGAAAAAAGAAAATGTAGGTCATAATCGGACGGTAAAAAAATTGAAGTTGGAAAAGGATGAAAATGTTGTTAGACAATTTAAAGAGAAAGCAATGGAAGGTCCTGATTATGTTTGTTCATGTTGCCAGAGAATTTTATTTAGAAAACAAGTACAAGGTTGTGAACAACAGATGTATGAAAGATCTGATGAGGCAAAGAGGATATCAGAAATCTGTTTGCAAAAGAAACATTTGCACAAATGTTCTAAATCTTGCCCAAAAATGTGCACCAAATCATCATTATGGATTTGTTTCACTTGTCATAGGAAAATTTTGAGTGGCAAAGTACCAGCTGAAGCTGCTGCAAACTGTATGAACCTGGAAGATATTCCACCAGAATTGTCAAATTTGAACAGTATGGAGCAACACTTGATTGCTTTGCATATACCATTTATGAAAGTTATGGCACTTCCACATGGTGGACAGAAAAATATACATGGACCTGTTGTTTGTGTACCATCAGATATGAGGAAAACTGTTAAACTTCCACTGCCAGAGAATGAAAATTTGCTTTTACGTGTGAAATTGAAGAGGAAGTTAAATTACAAGGGTTATTTTGAATATCAATTTGTAAATACAAGCAATGTTTCTACAGCTTTATCCTTCTTGAAAGATAAAAATGAATGGTACAAAAATATTAATATCGAAACAATATTGAAGGAAGATATTGAAAATCATGAGGAAATACGAGAAAATTTAGATTGTTCAAAGGAAAATGCAGAAACAGAGGAAGAGATGATTGCATTTGACACATGTTTACAACCAGTAGATGTTGCACAGGAAGTTTTGGACCATTATTTTGATGATGTGTACAACATTGCACCAGGTGAAGGGAACAACCCAGTTAGAATGTTACAGGAACCTGGTAATGAGGCTAAAGCATTTCCTTGTCATTTTCCAAGTGGACGTTTTTCCTGGAATGAAGAAAGACCAGAGAGAATAACCCTTTGTAGGTATTTTAACAATAGGTTAATGAATATTGACAACAGGTTTGCAAAGGATACAAATTATATTTTTTTTAGTCAGTATATGTCTGAATTGAATCAAGTAATTGAGAAAACTCAAATTTCAATCCGCAAATCTTTATTAAAGTGTAGCAGTGGAAAACCAGTAACATTGAACATGTTGCAAGATCCAAGAAGTTTGTCTAGTTTGTTGAGAAATGATGATGCTCTTAGATTTATGCAACCAATTAGAGGAACTCCTGCATATTGGTCAAATGCACAGAAGGATCTGTTTGCTATGCTACGACAATTAGGAATTCCAACATGGTTTTGTTCGTTTTCTGCAGCAGAGTATAGATGGAATGATGCTGTCAGGGTTATTTTGCGTCAACAGAATGATTCAAAAGATCCAGAAGAAATGGATTGGTCAGAAAAGAATGAGGTTTTAAGATCAAATCCTGTGACTGTTGCTAGGATGTTTGATCATAGATTTCAAATATTTCACAAGGAAGTCATTCTTTCTCCAGCAGAACCTATTGGAAAGGTGGTTGACTATTTTCATAGAGTTGAGTTTCAACAGAGAGGATCTCCGCATATGCATTGTTTATATTGGGTTGAAAATGCACCAAATCTTGAATCTGAGGGTGATGAAGCGGTATGTAAGTTCATTGACAGATACGTGACTTGTGCTATTCCAAGTGAAAATGAGGATGCAGAATTGAGAAAAACAGTTTTAGAAGTACAGCAACACAGCAAAAAGCATTCCAAATCATGTAAAAAGAAGGGAACAGAATGTAGGTTTAATTTCCCCAGGCCACCATCTGTAAAAACGTTTATGACAACTATTTTTGAAAATGAAAATTCAGATGAGTTTGAACAGAATGTGGAGATCAACACAGCATATGCAAAGGAAATTTTACTTAGTGTTTGGGAAAAAATACAGAATGATGATGGAAATATTATGACAACGCAAGAGATATTTGATAATTTATCATTAACTCAGGAATTGTATGAAGAGGCCCATAATATGCTATCATCAAGAAAGACTGTTTTTCTGAAACGAAATCCAGATGAATTGTGGACCAATCAGTATAACAGATGTTTGCTGAAAGCTTGGGATGCTAACATGGACATACAGCATGTAAATGATCCATTCAGTTGCATTGTTTATATGATCTCCTATATATCAAAGTCAGAAAGGGAAATGGGTATGTTACTCAGACAAACAAAATTGGAAGCTGAAGAAGGGAATTTTGATGCTAAGCAAACATTGAAAAAAATAGGTTCTGCATATTTGCATCACAGAGAAGTTAGTGCTCAGGAAGCAGTGTATCGAGTATGTAACCTGAAAATGAAAGAATGTTCTAGGAAAGTTGTATTCATACCAGTTGGTGACAATCCTGTTCGTTTAAGTAAGCCATTATCCATGCTCAAGAAGAGATCATCAACAAATGTAGAGATATCTGATGATGAAGATGATGATGAACTGTGGATGACAAACATTGTGGAACGTTATATGAATCGACCCAATAGGCCAAATTTCCATAAAATGTGTCTTGCAGATTTTTGTTCTGAATTCAGAGTTCTCTCAAAGTCCCAAGTTCCTAAGAAACCAAATGAAAATGTATTTGAATTACAAAATGGGAAAGGTTATGTGCAACGAAGAACAAGAACACAACATGCTGTTGTACGGTATCCAAGGTTTAACAAGGAGAAAATGTCTGAAAAATATTACCAATCTCTTTTGCAACTTTTCCTACCATACTGGAAAGACAATCAATTGAAACCACCAGGTTTTGATTTATACGAAAATTTTTATGAAACTGGTTTTGTAAGAATTGTTGGTTTGAGTGGAACACAATCTGTGAAAGAAATTGTCAATTATAATCATTCACGGTACGCAAAAAATGAAGAAATGATAGAAAATGCTCAAGAAGCATATGAGATGAATGGTGAACCAGAGGATGCATGGTCGAAATTATGTCCAGAAACTGAAGCGCTAAGATTGGATGGCATGGCAAAGATGAAACTTGAAACAAAGTTACTTGAAGATATTGTTGATAGAATACCAGACATTGAGAATGATTCAACACATAATTTTGACATTATGTATCATGTTGATCAAAACATGACTTCAAGAGAGGAAATTTTACCTATTCTTCAACATCTAAATGAAACACAAAAGGATATGTTTTACAATGTACGAAATTGGTGTATAAGGAAAATATCAGGTGACAATTGTGAGCCACTGTTTTTGTTTGTAACTGGAGGTGCAGGGACGGGAAAGAGTCATCTTATTAAAGCAATTCATTATGAATCATCACGTTTGCTTTCTAGAATAGTGTCTGGTCCAGAAAAAGTATCAGTTCTTCTTGCAGCATTCACAGGAACAGCAGCTTTCAATATTGGTGGGAATACACTTCATCACTTGTTTTCTTTAACAAAATTTCTTCCATTGCCATATGAACCACTTGGAGAACAAAAACTTTGTGAACTGAGGGTAAAGTTAGCAGATGTGCAAATACTCATCATTGACGAAATATCGATGGTGTACAAAAGGCTTCTCTACTACGTACATGAAAGACTTGTGCAAATTAAAAAATGCAAACAACCTTTTGGGGGAATATGTGTCATTGCAGTTGGAGACTTTTATCAGCTTCCTCCAGTGAAACAGCGTAAAGAGGAAAGGCTTTATGAGCAAAACATGTCATATCCAATGGACTATTGGCTTAATCTGTTCAAAATGATTGAATTGAAGGAAATTATGAGGCAAAGGGATGATTTGTCTTTTGCAATGGTTCTCAATTCTTTCCGTACAAGAGAAAAGAAAGAAAATTTGACTGAAGAGCAAACTAACTTGTTACTTGAATGTATTAGAGAAGGACCAATTGATGCATTACATGTGTTTTCTACAAATGCTGAAGTCAACACATATAATTTAACAATGCTAAGGAGATCATGCAAAGATTTGATAGAAATTGATTCTTTGGATTATAATAAGGACAAAACATCAGGAAAACTAATGATGAGGAACAAACCATTGACACAATCAAAAAGCGATGGCTTGCCAACCACTCTGATTTTGTCTATTAATGCAAGAGTAATGCTGACAAGGAATTGCAATGTTGAAGATGGACTGGTAAATGGAGTAATGGGACATATTTCAAAGTTTGTTTTTGATGAAAATTGTGGAAATGTAGTGAAAGCAGTTGGAATTGTTTTTGATGATAAAAATGTTGGGAAGAAAACTGGATTAAAAACAGAAGAAGATGGTAATATTGTATTTATTGAAAGAGTTCAGGAGGATATCAGGGACAAAAAATGTACAGTGTTACGAAACCAATTTCCAATTCGTTTATCTTGGGCATGTACAGCTCATAAGGTACAAGGAATGACAACGGATAAAATTGTAGTCAACTTAGATAAAGCATTTGCTCCAGGTCAAGCTTATGTTGCATTGTCAAGAGTCACTACAAAGGAGGGTTTGTTTATAGAGACAGATGATATGGATCGATTTCAAAAACTTATTTATGCTGATCCAGATGTTAAGAGAGGTATAAATGAAATGGAAAAAATTACCATCAGAGGTAATCCTGAAAATTTATATTTGAATGGGAAAAAAATAATTCTGCAGAACATTCAAAGTTTGAACAAGCATTTTGCAGATTTGAAAAATGATGAAAGATTCAAACAAGCAGATATCATATGTTTAACAGAAACATGGTTAAAACCTAATGAAAGTACTGACAATTTCATGTTAGAAGGATACCAATTTCATCATCTTCCAAGACATGCAGCATATAGAGATGATTCAGAAATGCATTCAAATTTAAGATTGTCAAAAGGTGGTGGGGTTGGAGTATATTTGAAAAATGAACAGGAATATGATATCATTTCTTTGTTTGGGATGAATATTGAAGTAATAGGATTAAAAATGAAGTTAGAAAATGTTTTAGTTTTGAGTGTTTATAGACCAAAATCTGTAAATCTGACAGCATTCCTTGAGAACTTTCAGCAGGTATTGAATTCCTTAAACAACAAATCTGTAAACACAATTATCATGGGGGATTTCAATGAGGATGCAAAACAGAATGGATCAGTTCAAAGGTTTTTTAAGAATCAGAACTACAAACAACATGTAAACTTTACTACTACAGAAGCAGGGATCATGTATACGTTTCAGGTGAGATACAGGTTGATGTTAGGCAATTACCAACATATTTTAGCTATCATGATGCAGTATCATGTACATTGTTGAATTCGTACACATAATGATCAGTTTCCAATGAAACATTCATTAGGAATTATCAGGTAGAATTGTGTTGATTACTTATTGGAAAGGTTTTTGATTGTATAATGTAGAAAGAAATTTTATTGATACAACTGGGAAAAATTGGAATAGAAATAAATGAAGTCAAAGTTTTAACATTAGATGGCTTTTACCTTAAATTTGTTTTAGGAGATTTCTGGGAAACTTTACAGGTGTTATATTGAAATTCAGGAAACTATGCAGACTATTTCAATTTTTTCGTATTTCAACAGAAGGGAAATTGAGTGACATGTAGGTGCCATTTTTGAAAATTGAATTTTGATGTAACTATAGAAACCCAAACCTGAACATATTATTAAGTGATCATTTCCGTATTACAATAACAGATTTCATGGAGCATTATTTTGTAAATTTGATTAAAATTATAATGGAATTTTTTTATTTCATTTTAATATTATGTTAATCTCATCATAATCTCTTTGCATTCTATTACGTTTTAGAGAAAAATCACCACTTTCAAACACTTTAATCTGCTGAACGTTAATTATATATCATTGAAAATGAACTCATTAATCTGAATATTTTTAGTTATTTAAATCTTAAGTTTGTCCTTTAATAAATAGCCAAAACTAATTTGTATTTAATTAGAATATTCGAATATAAGGTTGTTTTCTTTTTGCTGGGTTTCCATATTTTGTTAATCATCAATAGTTTCGTTTACATAAAAACTATTAAATTAATTTTACTCTTTAATAAAAGGAAGAAAACACAGATGATTAGATCATAACAATTCACATTTTGCATATCAAGCAGTTGATCACTCTAACATAATTACTGACACCAACCATGAAGAAAGCTGCATGTATTGAAGAATTTTAATAACCCATGGTGTCAACCCATTAAGAATACTTTAAATCAATGTGGATTGACATATATATGGTATCAAAACACAATAAACATACCCTGGTTAAAATCTAAAGTATACAATATTATATTAGACCAATTTAAGCAATCATGGTATAGTGAGAGAAATATTTATCCAAAAGGTTTAAATTATATGATTTTTAAAAAGTCACTGGATTTTGAAAAGAATTTATTGACTTTGTAAACACAATTATGTAAGAAATATTGTAACTTTATAACTGGTAATTATTTAATGCTAAATTACCTATTGAGATAGGTAGATGGTTTAACATTCCAAGAGAAAACAGAATTCGTAATCTATGTACCTGCAATGAAATTGGGGATGAATTTCACTACCTTTTCAAATGTATTGATGTATATATATCCAATTCAGGGTTAAATTAGATGTTTTCCAAACTATTTCATAACAAATCCAAATGTTGTAAAATTTGAAAAACTGTTTAATTTCAGAAACATAATCCAACTTACCAATATTTGTATAATATTAGATACATGTACTATATTTGAGGGAGTTAGTTCTCTTGGTTAAATTATATCTGTTATCTCTTCATCATGCCTGTATGATTGATTTTGATGTATTATATATATGTAGTTTGTACATACTGTACATATTTATTTTCTCTAAACTGTAATTTAGTTATGTGAAAAAAGTTCATTGTCATTGCAAAGGATATTTTAATATAATTGTTATTATAAAGCAGATTTAATTATCATTTATGGGGACTGATCAGTGGTTTCAATGAAAGTGATACATGTATTTCAAAATAACTGATTTCATTATATTCAATAATGAATGCAATAGAAATGAGATGCAATCACTGGGGGTTTATTTCCATGACAAAGGAAGCAAAAGTTCATTATTAGCGATTTCAATATAAATGGAGGAAGGTGTAGTTTTTTGATTGATTTTTGATTGGAAAAACAATAAGAATAACAGAAATGTAGTTCATAGTAAAGACAATTACATTTACGTTGAATATGGTTTTTGTTTTTTTTCTTTTTTTGAATGTTAATCATAGAAATGAAAGAAATTGTGGTTTACATTTAAAAAATGATTTAAGAAGAAACTGATTGTTGTTAAAATTTTGAATAGGGAAAAATATGTTGTATGAACGTTATTTGATTGGGAAAAATGAAGTGAATTTTTTATTGAGGTTAATGAAATCTTATTGGGTTTTTGGGCATATTTACTATTTTTTATCCCTTCAACTTTTCTTTACTTTTAACTGTATTAATTTAATTTGCAGTGGATTTTTAATTGTGTTTGTGTCGTACCCATGATATGGATGAAAAAATGAGCTTAAATTAAATTAAATTTTATTCATATCAGCTATAATTCATCTGAAATCTATGTGTGAGTATATGTTTGAGTATGTAAGCTTTTTTCTGTACAAATATTTTTCAGTTGTAAATTGTTTCCTGTTGGCAAAGCAAAAGCAAAATACAGATTTAAATAATGTAAATTTTTGAAATGTTAGAATAACTATTTATTAAAGTTGATTGGTCTGATTTCAAATCAACTTGAGGATGCATTTAAACGATTGTTTTGGTAACTATATGTGAAATCATAGACATTGCAGTGGATTTCTTAGTCAATTAATCCAAATTTTAATGAAGAAAAATATGTCAGAAGTTTGCTAAAAAAGCATTTTGTCTAATCTGAAATTTCACCCCTGACTTCGAGACAAGAGTGGTTGTATTACATCTTTGACACCTTTTAAATAAAAGTCATTGGATCAGACAATTTACAAATATCCATTTGTAGGATTTGTTTGCTAATTTTTCTGAAGTTTTTTTTTTTTTTATAATCGATACTTGATCGTTTATTTTTGTGAAGTTTGTTTTTATAATAATCGATACTTAACATGCAAGTTAAACAACCCTATAATCATTTGAGGGACATCTAATGAGTTTCCTTTCTTAAACTTTCCTGTGATGCATTTTGGTTTTATTTTATGTTAACCCAAAGAAACATTAATTTTTTTTACATTGAATATTTTTAACTTTGAAAGGAGTCTGATTTTGTTTGTAAAAAAAGGAGAATTTAAACATAACTTTTTAAAATAAATAGTTTGTATGTAAAAAGAATTTGTATTGTAATAGAATAAAAAATCAGACCAAGCACATTTAAGTTTATAGAAAGTGTAGTCTAATCAGTATTTGTGGAAATTATCAAGATAATAAATGCTAATGTTGGACATATAAGATTTTTATTATATATTTCTGATGAATAGTATAATGAAAAAGAAAGGAATTAAATTTGGAATCAAACATGTCAAGGGAAGAACACTTTAAATGAATAGATCATATAATATTGGAACAATGGTGAAAATTTTAAACAATATTTAGGAGTAATGTTTTGTTTGGTATTTTATATGAATATGAATGAAAATATTATCATTATGTATATATATTCAAATCTAAATACGTTGTATGTAAGATTAATATATGTTGAGAATTTATGAGGAATTAGGGAAAAAATGTTATATTGTATATATTAGAAATCATTTAAATAGGAAGTGGATTATGCACTCATATGTGAATTATTTAAATTTTCATTTTGTTTACATCTATATGTTCTTGAGGAGAAAAAATTGATATATGAAATGCAATGATTTTAAATGTCATGTAATATATTTGATCAATGATGAATTTAAATATACTGAAAAAAATGTTCAGAATTTTATTTTGTTTTTATTTTTTATTTGTGTAATTAAAAAAACAAGTAAGACAATAATTTAAATATCAAATATAAATTTTTTTCAATCTGTATCATCATAGTTTTTGCATAATGAGAATCAAATTTTCTTTGATTTTTGTAATAATCAACTAAACAATTTATATTGAAAAGAATTTTTACATGTATAATAAGTGTTATTTAAATTAAAGGCATGCATTTGTTGTGAATTTTAAATTTATAAATATATATCCTGCTCAAAACCCTACTTCTACCTCCCCGTGGTGAGCAGGGGGCAACATACTTTGTATGGCTAATGGAAGAGGTACAATTTTTTTTATTTCAAAATATGGAAAGGATGGGTATCAACTGTAATGGCAACAAATGCTCCTTTCCACATTAAAAGGATGGGAGGGTGGTTTAAAAATTTTAATTATATTTAAGGTTGGGGTACAGTCATAAATCCTATTAGTTAATTTACCCCTTTATATATTTAAGTTAATTTTGCATTAAAGCAAATATTTACTTATATATAAACCTATGATGAAATATGTATATATTTATAATTCCAACGTGATATATAGGAAATATTTTGAACTCAAAAATGAAAAGTCTGCAAGGTGTATAGCCCTTTGAACTTAAGATTTATATCTTTTAACTGACGAACTTTCATTCCAAGTAAAATTTAAAATATATTTTGTGTTTATTATTGCAATGATTTCGATTCAATTTTTTATATCAAATTTATTAAAATACATTTTCTTATAACATCAAGCAACTTTTTCAGATCAAAGTAACAAGATTAAACAACTATGTATTGGAGAAATAATTTTAAGAAATGCAATAATATTATAATATTTTTGAATCTAAAGATGTGCTATATTTTTTTAGAAGTCCGGAAAAAATATTAATCATGTATGTGAAAAAAAAAATCTCTCAATTTGTTAGTAGATAGCTTTTTAAAATTTATTTTAAAAACATGGAAAAAAAAAAAAATATAAAAATATTTTTCATATCTTTTTCATCATTTAAATACTTGATTAGTATATGTTTTGTGGTATTTTGTAGAAAATTGGAATAAACTGAAAATGTTTAGAGGCACCTTAAATATCAATTAGAAAATAATATTTTTTTTCTTTCTATAAATTTTTAAGATAATATTATGGCATTGATCAACACAGATGCAGTCATGGTTTCAAAGAAAATTACAATAGATTCTAAATTTAAGAAATATTTAAAATTAATAATTTTATTTTTGTTCATTTAAATGAAATATTTCAAACAACATAGATTAAACATATAATTCATATATATATATATGTGAAAATTTTGATATATAAGTTGAATTATTGATAAAAATGTGTATAGGTTTGAATAGGAAATTGATCTGAATTATAATTTTGTACATAATAAAAGTGATACTGTATCTTGATTTGTTAACTAATATTTTACTTGTTAGTAAAAATTGTAATATGTCAGAAATATTTTACAGCTGATTGTTGGATTTTAAATTCAACTGTGCTTTTAAATAAAAGAATTTGGAATGCAATTGATTAAGGTAGTCCTATACTCAGCAATAAATGGACTCAATCATTAAAAGCTTAGCTTTAAATGATAGATATACATTATAGCAATATATATACAGAAGAAATATGTATGTTTACATGTTAGTTTGTTTGTTTTCACCTCTCAGACGGGTGTACCCCCTTGCGAAAATAATAGACAATTATGAAATTTGCCAAACGTCCGTTTTTCCTAGAAATAATTATCAATTTTGGGAAAATTAGAACTGAACATACAAAATATAGTATTAATATTTTTTTAAGCCATATATCATCAATAATTTTGCACAACTTTGTGTAAGTAAGTATGCTTTATGGACCTGATGTTTCAAAATAGAATACAAAAAATGCAATGCTAGTATTTCGTTTGGTAATTTTTTCACTATTTAATGGAATCAAACTTAAATTCATGGTTTTTATTCTATAGATTGACATCCTAGAAAAAAGATTTGGTAAAATAAATTATATGTTATGGAATACTTTTATGCTATAAGCTTTAAACATGTAGACCCTGCTACAGTTTTCTGCCTAGATATGTCAACAATGTTAGATATCATTTAAACATTAATTAATTGACGATTGATTAAATTCGAAATAGGTACTGTCTCCAAATTTAATCCGGTGTCAGTAAAAGAAGAAGAAAAATAGGGGGGGGGGGGGTTAAAGCAAAGAAGATATAATAACCTGAGATGTTGGTTAATCAGAAACTTCATTTTTCATTTTACTTTAACAGAATCAATTTTTCAACATTAATCATTTCTTATCTCTGATGGAATACATATATTACCATTCTAATTGCTAATTATGCCATTGATTACAACAGCGATGTAGAGCAAAATCAATACTTGGTATCAAAAACGCTTTTTAAAAGTCGAACCAATATTGTATAATCTGTATTATGACGTAGTGCAACTCGGACTACTTAAAGATTTTATTATTGTTTAATAAAAGTGAAAATGTCCTTTTATATAATCAGTACTAAATGATAAAAATTTCTCAAGACAAGGGTATCTGATTTGCTCTTCTCTACAAAATCCTTTGATCTAAAAGCACAACTTGTGAAGGTTAGATATTTTGCATGCTGGTTGGATTTTGTTCAAGTTTGCATCATCCAATAAAAAAACTTTGCTCCAATATATAAATAAATTAAACATTGTTAAATGTTGAGTCGTTGGTAAATAAAATTGAGACAAAGTAGCAAATATTTGATGTTATCTTAAGACATTTTAGTTCAGAATAATATATTTTTCCATAAAATTTGATTTCTTTTAATAGGGGCAGCAGTATATATATCTAATTTTTTCTGATTCTAACACGTAATCTGATAAGTCAAATAAGAGGTCCAAGATTTCAAAAACTAGATGAATTAATAATCGTTAATTTGTATCTATTTCTTTTAAAGTGAAAATGTATGTAGAGTGAAACTAATCAGAATTCCTTCCCTTTGGAAAATATGGAAAATGAATACAACTTAACATTATTTATTAGTTCCATTTTGGTATTTTCTTTTTACTATTTTATTTAAAACAGTATCAAAGGTCTGAAGGGTTATAATGGTTTACAGGTTTGATATGAATGTTTATGATTCCCTTTGTTTTATTCAGAAACTTTATAAGTTTATTTATGGCTGTATAGAAAGTAACTTAAGGGTAGCTATTTTCATAGCTCGATCTATATTAGAAACTAACTGAATTAACCCATGACAAGATGCCCCATTTGAGACTGAAACAGACAGGATTGAAATATGGCTGCCTCTTTTATAAATTGGTTGAAATCACCATTGTTTTAAAGAATAACATAGAGTGCATTATATAAATAAAACAATATGAAACTCAAATATGAGACATTTTTTTTCTTTCTTTTATCCAACGACTAAAGCACATTAACAGTAAATTCATTAAATGATACAGTGAAAACTAACATAGTATCAAATATCAGTTACTTGTATTCCTATGTACTATATGTTGGCGCAAATATAATGACATTATGATCTCTTCCCTTGTTTTCAGTGTTTTTCCCAGAAAATTTCTGAGGCGGGGGAGGGGGTAGGGGTGTTGGTGTTTGGTACAATGTAACAGCACCACAAGCAGTGCAAATTCATTGCGCATAAAAAATATAGCCATATGATGAATTGTAATGTATGTTATATGTACTCTACCTATAATTCAGGAATGCATTCTCATTAAATCTACATGAACATCAACAACTATTAATTCATGTTTTTTTCTAATTCAGTCATGAATATTTTTTCATATTTTTATGGGTTATTTCTAGCAAAAATAATAGCATGTTTTTTTGAAAATCAACTTTTTAAGAGGCTGATCTTCACAAGCATATTATTTAAAGTGTCAAAACAAGATTGCTGCAGTTGCATATAGTTATGCCTGTTTCTTGCTCCCCCTTCCCCCTCCCCCTCTCCCTCCCCAATCAAATTGATTATCTCTGTATAAAGACAAAAAAACAATAAAACAGAAGGTGTTGTAGAACTGTAGGTCTTGTGAATCTATATTTCTAATAAATGTAAATAAAATTATATACTGCTCTATATCTATCTGTGCAGTAAGTCTCCTCCCATAAAATGTGCAAACAGTCATTATGAGAGCTATACTATACGATGTCTCTACATTATAAATATGAGTCATTGCTTCATCATAAATTAAAAATTAAATTTCAAGATAATTAACTTCATGTACATATCATATGTACTAGATGCTAAAAATACATTTGTGAAATTGTTTTCTATATCTGATGTAAATGGAATATTGTATTATTTATACAGAAATTGTTCTGATTTCTAAACAATGCTGTGAAATAAAAAATGTCAAATGCTTAATATGGTGTAACTCAATTATAAATTATAGGCAAAGGAGAAAAAATAATCTACAATATAAATATGAGGAAAAAACTGTACAAATCTTTTGGAAAGTTGTTGATAAAATTTTTGAAATTGATACAATATGGTTGCAGAAATAAAAATTTGTTGCAGTTGAAATTTCCAACACGATTTTAGTGCCTAACAATTCATGGACGTCAGGCATATCTAACATTCTATAGATGTCATCTTCAACAGTGCAATCAATAGGAGCAATCAAAATAAAGATTTTTAAGAAAAGTTAAAATAATGTGGATGCATGTTTAATTACATTCACAACTGATGAAAATGTTATATGGAATATAAAAACACAGTGAGCAGATATTTTCAAGTAAATGGGATGTACAACTGATGCACGTTAGTTTTCCTGATTTAAAATAGATAAGCTATATTTTAGCTGGAGGGAAATGGGATGGGCATCACAACCAGTTCTCAAATGTTGTCTAATACGGTGCAATGTAGGTATACTTATTGGTGTAGGATTATTATTATTGCTAAAAAAGTATCAGTTTGGATTAGAGGATCGAATACATATATTCATATAGGTGCAATGTTTACTGGAAGAACTATAAATCGTGTTGAAGCGAAGTGTGACCCAAATTTTTGATTGATTAAACTATTTCATTCAACATGGAAAGGATACAGAACTTGCGTGTTTCTCTTAGTAATGTACATTACTGATTATAAACAATTACCTGTCAAGAATGTGTGTTAATTTATTTCAAAATCATTCAATCCAAAGTATAAGATGTGTAGTACTTTCAAAAAGAAAATTAATGTAAAAAAAAATTGATTTACCCATTAAATTCCCATTTAATTTATACCAGTGGATAAGTTCATTCAAACCATCGAATCAACATATCAGTTGTTGCATGAATGATAAGGAAAGATCGCGATTCTGCACCATAATATATCTCATCCATAGTTTTTTGCACCGACTCAATCCAGATCAAACTATGCATGTGTAGGGTTGGATACCGGTACACGGTACCAATACCGTACCGAATACTTGCTTTAAAAATACCGGTAAAATACCGTTTCATTTAATACCGGTACTAATAACGGTATTTCTGTATCTTTGAAACCTTTTTATACAATTAAAATGATGTTAAAAAAACAATTACAGACTCGCTAAAATCGAATTCCCCGCGCATTAAAAGGATAGGCTAATTAACGAAATATGAGCTTTCCCGTTCTTAGTACGATCCTTGATTCGACTGCCAATACTATAATAAGTCAATACATAAATTTAAAAAAAAACTAATATACATTTACAATGATAGTTTTTAATTTTATTCTGACAATAAATGTAAATTTAAAAGACAAAATAGCGCAAAAGTTTTTTTTAAAATTCCGTTCTATTTTCTGATGTTTCGTCAATTAGTGCGACCAAACAATGGCTGACAACCGGGTAAACGCGCTCGGCTGTTTAGTCTCATTTCAGTAGGAAATCAGATGGTGGTGTTTGCAACAATTGCCAGTTATTTTGCCTGGGAAAAGGGGAAAACACAAGGAACTTTACTAAACATTTGAGAATCAGATTCAATTTATTTGTCTGTTAATCTTTTATTAAAAGATTGGAGCATAAACATAGTTTGTAAACTCATATGTTATTGTAAATATATTATATACTATCTTTATAAATTATAACACTGAAAGATCAAAAACACCTTTATTGAAAGAAAATAACTATCATTCTCATTTATTGAGGTCTAGTACCGTATCGTTAAAAATACCGTATCATTTCAAAAATACCGGTATGGTATCGTACCGTTTCATCCATAACGGTATCCAACCCTATGCATGTGAGTTAACACATCACAGACACGTAGCATTGGGGTGGGAGTGCATGGGCTGCCTGCCCCCACTTCTTTAGTAGCAGACACTTATTTTAACTTTACATATATAATAAATGGAAATATAATGAATTGCATATAGCCATTATAGTCAATCATCTAACTTTTGTCGGATCATGTAATAATTTAAATTGAAAATGAAACTTTAATTGAAATGAATTAAGGATATAAATAGGATTTTTCTATGATTTGGAGAATTTGCCCTTTCTAATTGCTTGTAAAGATGATTTGGATAAAACTGTCCCCATACATTTTCAAAAAACAGTATATGCATGCTTGAATATCTTTACTTTCTATGGATGGAACTTATAAAAAATACCTTTCAGTTTATTTTGCATCTTAAAATTGTTTTATCAATTGCTTTTAAGTGTAACTGCAGTTATTACATGTGTAATTCTGAACACAATGTGATTTATAAAATATAATTATTTTTTATGTACACAACATGCACTAGAACATTTGTACTTTAATCTGAACAAATCGTTATGATGAATTCATAATCAGCAGCGGAAATTAAAAATGATTTTTTATAAGATAACCTATATGATACATGCGTCCTTCCATTGTATAATTTTGTTTATTAAGCCAAGCATTTTGGAAAGCTATTACTTGTACCTATATATCGTTGTTCTTACAAAGCGAAAGTAGGTCAACACATTTGAGACCGACATCAAATACATAAATGACAACAAAAAATGAATCTATTTGTTTATATTAAACATAATGATTTTCTAACTTATTTTTATTTCGTTATTTCTTTGCTATTTAGGCCCAATTCTGAATTATTCGAAACAACTCAAACGCCTGATAGGGAATGAAAGTATATTTTTGTATGATTAATTAATTTACTATAAATATAATATACGTACCTATAGGTTATTTCTGTCACATTAAAATCATAATCCGATTGTTGTCATTATAAATTCCAGTAGCCGATCACAACAAAAAATACGAATAACACAGTTGGTAATTAATCCCATTATGATTAAATCAAAAGAGAAACCAGTTGCACATGTAACCCACGTGAATTGTTAAGGGTAAGATTAAAATCCGAAAAGCAATCCGATGAACCTTATTGCAAATATTTCTTAGAGTAAGAATCTGTTAATAGTAAATTAGGTGTATTTTTACATTTTTATATTGTATATCAATCAGGTGCATTATATTAAATTTTGTTTACAAATTATGTTTACTGCAGCATGTAGCATCGTTTTTGAAAAAGGTGGAGGGGAACGGTAGGGGAATCATATACAAATTTAATAAAACAATGAAATGATCAAAAAAAGAAGGCGACCAAGCTGTAGATTCACGTATGAATTTTCGAAAACGTTTGGAATGCACGTTTCCTCACACAACGTTTGTGTGAACTCGAGGATTGCTTACGTAATAGCATATATCTTGTATAGCCCCCTAACTCCGTCACTATCCTAACTCCTTTACTTTCGGGAAACTCCTCACTAATTGAAATCGTACGATTATGACGTTTTTTTCTAAATGTCAAAAATTAATAATTTGCAACCACCTTACATAATTATATTTTCTCACGGTCCTCGAAGTCCTACAACAGCTGTACAATGAAAACCATAGCGTAATAACTTATATACATGCGCGGATCCAGAACATTTTTCCAGGGGGGGGGGGTGGTTCCAAAGAATATATATGTTTTTACCAGGAAAAAGGGATCGAGGCATAAGTGCGGATATATTACTATGTAATTTTAATAAATTTTCATTTTCCACGGAGAAGAAGCCGACCCCACACCCCACCTTGCACTCGCTGTAGAATCGCGAATGATTTATTTTCCAACAAATCGTTGGAATGCACGTTTCCGATCCGCACCTTCCGCACACTGGACGCTGACATGAAGTGAAGCTGACCTTCCTTGGCCTTCACTGCGATTCAAAAGAATCTACATTAAATCGTCTTCATCATCTGTAAATTCTGAATCTATGGAAACTCGCTATTTAAATTGTTGTAGTCGTTCAGGATTTGAGTAGGAATCTCCAACCAAATATTACGGATCACTCTCTTCCGTATATGACTAATACTGATCCAAGCCTGAAATTATTCCGTTATTGTTGGACCCAGCCTCAAAAAACTTCCAACAAGACAACATGCACTTTAACTTTCAGATTTCTTATACACTTTGCATGACTTTGGTATGCATCAGCACCAAAAGTCTAATTCCAAATGGCCATAATTTACAATTCGGAATTATATATAAAGCAATTAATAATAACACAATCAAGGTTTAAATAACATATTATGCAGAAATGTAATGAAATCACTTATGAAACATCAAATGCGTATAAATCATGACATTTCATCAGAAATACCAACAGGATTAATAACAGAATTTCAATAAACGTACAAGTCATTTAAAAGATTAACTGTCCATCTCTGACTGTGCCTCAGGTGGGATAAAGGCTGCGTGAAATTTAGAACGTTTTTAAAAATAGTCCGAATGATTGAATTTCAAACCGTGACATGTTCATAATTTAAAAATTTAATCAATTTCTGTTTTGATCTCAAACATTATTTTAAATTCCATTTATAAGTATTTAGAATTACTAATACACCATTAATCTTTTGTCTGACGATCCTTAAGATTGGGAATATAAACATTTAATTAATAATCAAAGTTTACACGAATATTGTTTATCAGATAACCTTGTCCAACACCGACCGTGGGAATCGATTTCCACGGCCGCGAACGAGGGATCGCTTACGTAATAGGCTAATAGCAAATACACAGAGTTCAGAAACGCAGTTACTGCTTGCAGAACTGAACAGAAATATCACATCGTCAACGCGTAAAGACTTTCAGAAAAGCATGCATACTGTTATGAAACTTATCCAAATGCATTAAAACATCTCGTATACAACAATAAACTTTATGTGGTGAATTTATGACAGTTGTACACACAATGACTGTTCGTTAGCATCCTAAATAAAAACAGGTGCATGTTAAAAAGTAAACTTTTAATACTCATATTACACAAAAAGATGACGAAGTAATATTACAAAGGCATTGTAACGATCCCAATTAACAATATTATGTTCTTACATCGCAGACGCAAAATATAAAGTGCAACTTGGATATCATATTTTAAAATGAAGTTTGGGTTATTTAAACAAGATTTAAATATAACTGTTTCTATTAAGAAAGAGGATTTTCTATTCGTATCCTCTTTTTTTCAGTGCAAAATGAAAAATGAACATAATGCAAAAACAGAAATGAACATGAATTTTATTCATTTTTGTTGTTGAACACAACATAAATTGGTGAACCCACCATCGTTTTCACACAAAAGCACATTTTACAGTACCTTAAAACCTTCATATTCCACAATAACAGTCACAATATTGGTGAATCAACCAAGTTATTTCATTGAATATCTCACTTACGAATAAACTTGGTGGGTCCACCAATAATAAAATTTTGGCGATTGTATTTTTTTAAAAAAGCATCAAATATGCAATACTCGTTTTGTCTTATACTTACCAAAAAATGAAAAATGCAGACATAATTTCTTTATCCAAATATTTGGTGGATCCACCAAAATGAAATTTTACAAACAAATATAGAGTACAAAGTTGGTGCAATCACCAAAAGTTTCTAAACATTTATCGATGGCACTAAATAAACAGAAACACCGCAAAACATGTCAGTTTATATAGAAAACAAGAAAGTTGGTGAAGCCACCAAAAAGATTGACAGAATTCAAAATACCCCTACTTGGTGGATCCACCAGATATCAAGTTATACGAATTATAAAAAAAAAATTACAAAATTGGTGGATTCACCAAAGAAACTCCAGGCCGGTAACAATTAGTTTATCGCTGCAATTGAATACATAATTGGTGGGCCCACCAACTAATATGTTCAGTTTACATAAAAGATCAGAAAGTTGGTGAATCCACCAGAAAGATCAACATATCATCATAACTCGTAATTGCCTTTGGATTTACAATGCCATAAAAAAAAAGAAATACGTGTAGAAAGAAATTTTAAAGAATATTTAAATATCATGAAGTGTTTTTGGATTACAGTAGTGAAACATTTTATTACTTGCTTTATACAAAGGGTTTACATATAACTTTCTCATCATCCATGATCACGTTTTGTATTGTGTCTGCACGTATAGTCTCTTTTTCATAAAGAGTTGACTATTTAGAAAACATTTGACATATTCCCTACGCATGTGCGAAAAAAAATGTCTCCATCTATTTACAGCATTGTTTCTTACTGTTTTTATATAGCTTAGTTTTTTTTCACAGATGATTTGTACTTATCAATATGATAACTTATTGACCATTTCCAATCAGTGAAGTGGATAAAAATTCTTTCTTTAAAAAATGCGTTAAAGATGAATGGGAAAAGTTTTGGTATTCCTCTCAAGCTACGAGTTTTGCGACGCTTAAACCATGCTTCTTTACCTCCTTCGGATTTCTTGTTACATGTAGGAGAGTCACCCATCCTTATGTAGAACGTTTTCACTATCGAATCGTTGTTTGTAATCTTGTAGGGAAGTGGACGAGTAAATTTTCTCAAATCACACATACTATTTTGCATCAAGGTGTGAATGTCATAATTAAATTACGTTAATAATCATGTTGACTTTAAGAAGTAGTTCAATGGGATCAGCATTTCCTCCTCAGTTTTCAGCCTCGTTGCTGAATCATGGATTGACATCCTCATGTGCATAAGAAAAGGTGCTCCTGAAAAAACATATTTTTTTTTCAATCTTTCTAATTAGATCTTTGATAAAGGAAACAAATCTATGTTTCCTACATGTATATCAAAAGTGATAATGCATTTCTATCCATCTAAATAAATACATTTTCCCAATAAACTAATAAAGTAACTGATTACACCTTCTGTATTTTAAGTCTTGTGAGAAAATGTCCTTAAGCTATAATTTCATTTTTGCTTTATAAATAATTATTGTAAAATTATTAAAAAAAACCCTACTATCATTTTTGAAATAGTATAAATGAAAGTGAGGTAGTGGACAGGCTTTGGCGGATCCAAGTCAGTGGGAGTTAGCATAAAAAATATATAGTTTAAATGAAATAATATTGAATAAATACGTTAAGAGTAAGAATATTTAGCGAGAACTTTTTGATATGTGGATTAATTAACAAAAAATCTTTGAAGATAGTGTAGGGCGAGTTCATCAAGTTTCGGGCTGATACATTGGATCGGACAACTTAGGTTCAAAATCTATCCCCAGGGGCCCGTTCCACAAACCATGCTTTTGACTAAGTTATATTTTGTGAAAAAAAACTTTTTCTTAAGTCCATTACTTATCCGTTTCACTATTCAAGTCTTATATTAGGAAATTCCTTAGTTATGTCTTTACTTTAAAAGGACCGATAAATCGATGTCGTAACAAACTTAACATGACGACTGTTTATGTTCTACTGAAAAGAATTATACGGAGATTAAAGCACATTAAAGTGGAACAAAAATAATATATTACACGTATCATTAAAACCTGTTTCACTTTACTTCTAAACTAAAACATTAGAAGTAAAAATATACATAATATATATTATCAATTAATTCCTTTGGTTTAGACTTGAGATTTTTACATTTTTTAGATTATCTGGTCACATCAGCATTTTTAATTTTGGAGTAAGCATATTTGTATATGTTAGCACGGGTTCTTTATAATGAACCAACTATAGACAAAAAATACACTCGATCGTAAAAATTTCAGCAGTGACAAATTTCAGTTGATTTATGCAGTCATATTCATATAATATCTAAAACAAAGAAATATATGTACATGTAACAAAAAACAAGAAAGATACTTTGACCAATGCATTAAATTAAAAAGAAATACCGTTTACAAAGAACATTACGTAATTTTTATCTGCTCGCTTATGCATGTAAATGCAAAATTTCATACAAAATATCAGTATATGTATTTAGACATTACACTTTTTACACTCTACCTACGCATTTTTCTCTAGGTGAATAAGAGAATGAATTTTTATATTCACTTATAAAATTTTCATTCTTGTTATATTGAAAAGAATTTATACATAATCGGTATTAATTTAGCGTTAACAATATGATATGAAAGTGATTTACAATGCATCTTAATTAAGATAAGTCAACTGTGCTACGCTAAGAAAGTTTTGTGAAACAGCTATGGTAAACCTCGGGAAATTCCTAAGTTATAAATTAGGCATTTCGTAAGTGCTATCTAATGAATCATCTTGGAAATCTTTGTGAAACGGGCACCAGGAGTGGGGGGGGGGTCTTCTTCTCCAAAACAGTTTTTATCTGATACATTCAATTTGGGACGGTGATAAAACTTAATAGTGGCATTTAACCTTACGAACAAAATCTAGAAGAGATACGTCCCACTAATCATCCCCTTCCCCTTCTGTAATTAATGTCCTAGTGCATGTACAGCTGTATTTATGCGATTGCAGGTTCATATTTATTACAATAGATGTTGCAAGAATAGAAATATTTCAAGCTGCATCATTAAACCGCATATTAAACAGTGGAAAGCAGGAAATGTTTGTATTTTTTCCAGTCAGATGCAATAAAAAAAATCTTAGCAACATACATCAACTGTATACATTTATATATGATCAATTTTAGTTAATTTGTTTCGCATTGTCACCTCCTCTGAATATCACGCCAGTTGCTACTTGATTTCATTTTTTAAACCATAAGTCAAGAAAAACAAATAAGGAAAAATTCGGACACAGTATAACGTACAAAACAATCTTGTTGAACACACAAAGCCCTGTAATGTTTATCCTCTAGTGTATCAAAAACGCATCATTTGTTAAACATGGATTTTATTTTACTACTTCCATCCCATAATTTATATGTTAAGTGCCCGTGAATTAATTCGACTATCTATAAAAAAAGTTGTTGTTAATTGAATAATTAAGATATTTTGGTTAAATCAATAAAATCTGAATTTCAGTTCAACTGCAGTCAATTTGGATACAGATGACTTTAATAATCAGAATACATAGAGACTGTTAAGAATATGTTTTCCTTAACTAACGAAAATCAGCATATACCTAGTTAATATAGAACAAAGAGATTCTTTATCAGTTGTTATCAATTTCTCGATAAAATCAAATCTTGAATATGACATAATTTTACAATGTAAAAACTTTTATAAACAGCTGATTCATTAATTATAATTTAGCGTTTAACTTTATGCATCAAAATGTCGCAAAGTTTGATTCATAAAAAACAATTTGAAATGAAATTTCATTGTTTTGTGTACACGTCATTCATATTTATTTTCTGTTATAAAATAACTCAGCTGGGAAAACAACGTTTTTATTTACATGAGGCCACACGACCAAAACGGTTATATGTGTAACTTTAGCCATGCTCTTAAATTGGAGATTTTTTAAAGCTATTTATTTACTTTATATCCCAACCTTTTTCGTATATCACAAAATTTGCAAAAATGTGAAAATTTTGTAACTTAATGTATAAGCGTCAGCCATTTTCAGCGATAAAAAAATAGGCAGAAGTAATAAAATTTCAATATAATTGTTGCGAAAAGGCGAGTATTTGATCATCGCAAAAATGACCAGATATATATACGTTATTGTCATGATTATTCCCTCAACACAAATTTCAACAATTAACAAACAGTTGGTCGTCTGCATACATAATATTATTTCCTTTCTAGTCCAGCTAATCTTAGTTATTTTAATTTAAGTTTGTGACTTAAAATAATATTAGGAAGTATATGGCTTAATTAGAACTTTGAACTTTCAAAACAAATGATACAAAAATTTCGAAAATTTAATTACTTACCGAAAATAGTTGTATTGCAACTTTTATACAACTGAACATATTTTTCTTCATTTAATTTGATTTTCAACAGGCATTGACCTTGCGTATTTGGTGTTTTTACAGACAAATAAATGAATATCACTGCATACAAAACTTGTTCTGTATGATGCATATAAAATCAGTATTCTGTTTTGCATCAGAGCTCTGGGAGATTGTAAATTAATGTAGTTCAATTCTAAATTTCATTAATACTTCACGTGATTTTAACATGTGATCATTATCTGGCATACATTATTGCAGACTATTGGATCCTCAGTGACGTTGAGTTTTATACATAAAAGCAGATTTTTGTATATAAACTTTACATAGCATTTTTTTTCTGTATGGCAATATTATTTAAATGATAGAGAACAGTGGTCATTCAAAAATAGAAAGAGCTATGTTCACTTAATCCATAAAATATTTTTGTCTGTATCCCAACTATATAAACAAGACACTTAATCTGTGGGATAGGGTGATGGGGGGGGGGGGGGGGTCATTTAAAAGTTTCATTGGAGATCCTTGTTTTATGAATCAGAATATGAAAAATAAATTTTGCAAATAACATTTGCAATTCATATAGACAAGCCAATCGACCTTAAATGACACCAACATCAAAACATGTGTTATAATCTTAGAGGCAAATATATCATTGTAAATACGGGTATGCATTAAACTAAATGTGTGTGCTTTTTGAATTTGCGAAAATGTTCTGAATTTTCATGTAGCCTGTACTAAACGTTTTTCTTAGTTTATGAAAATCAAACCGTTCTACATGTACTTGTGTTTTCTTGGACAGACCTTTGAAGACTACGACGAATTTATCTAGCTCGAAGTTCTGTAGCTTCATGTCCCAATATTGATTCAATATTGTGATTTTTTAAAGGAAGACTACAAACATAATCTTTACTATATAAGAAGGTCTAGATCGAAGCATATATTTTATAAACGTTTAGTGTATGACAACCTACCTTCGGGTAATGCTTGTGAATGGATCTTTTCAGCTAGTAGATTCATTAACAGGCGCTTGAATATTAGTATTTTGACATCGGATTCAAAAGTAGGATGATGATCACAGCAACTTCCGAGTCCGAGCGACTGCGTGTGGCCTTTTACGAGGTTTTCGAGAAAATCACGGCACATAACGGAGGAGGCTTTGTAACAGTCCTCTAAACGGAAAAGAAGAAACATTAGAATAATTTGGCAAGTGATGTTGATCCATTTCTTAACATGGTCAATGCAGACGTATTTGACAAATCGCCGAGTGAAATGCCGAGATTATCACCAAATTGAATGCTATTGAGATATCTTTCCTAAAAATGCACTGCATGAAATAGAAATTCGAAATTTAACTGTCGAGTTATTTGCCAATTGGCATGATAGGCAATTAAATTGTTCTTGACATGACCCGCTATTCAAAAGAGAAACATCGAGAGTAATCTTCACAATAGTCTGTACCTTGACCCATTTTCTCAGCGTCCACATCGTTAGAATAAATGAAGGGAATTCTTTAGATTATGTTTTGAAAGGAAAATATTCGTAACGTACAATTTGTACTCAAAGTAGTCTATTTTCTCTTTATATTTTGACTTCAACAATTTAAAAACGTACCTTTGACTTAGGATTTTTTTCCCTCTTCATCCATGATTTACATGCAGTAATCGAATACGTTGTTTGTATCCTCGAAATGCAAAGCTTGTAAACATCTGAAACAATTCTATAGCGCAGACCGACCTGTTTGTGCTAATACAAAAACGACACAGCATGGCTCCACGGCAACCGTTCTACACTAATTAGGCCGCACCTCAGACCACTCAGTCTAGATTTATTTCCCAATAAACAACAGACGTGTCTTCTTTCGATATGTAACATACTCTACGATCTCTCAAAGTCTCTCTCTCTCTCTCTCTCTCTCTCTCTCTCTCTCTCTCATTTTATTCAAGTGTTTTAGTAAACGGAAGAGATGTTACTTTTATGTCACACACTTTTAAGTCAGAGAGAGAGAGAGAGAGAGGGGGGGGGACATACGGACAGGTACATGTACATGTAGGCAACCAAACGGTCAAATAGACACTGTTTGTAATTTGTAAGCATACAGCCATAAGATAAGTCAAGAAATTTGACTCACGGGTTTGTAAAACTGTGCAAGGCTAACAGGGTTGTTCACATAGTAATTCTTTCATATCAAAAACTAACTCACAATGTTATACGAGGATTGTCCAAAAATTGCGTAGATAAGTAGCGTTACTCACTTGATAATGAAAATAAAAAATGAAAAGTTGAAATCAGCATAAAGAAATGAATATCGTGACGAAAAGTACTTTTCGAATTAAATAATAAAGAAACTTAAAAAGGGATAAAAATTTGTTCAGGCTCATTTTTTTAACCAATAAAAAATTGTTTCATTTCGTAGTAAAATGGCGACGTCAGCGTTTGAGGCGACGCAAAGATAACAACTTTTGTAATGATCTTTAAACAGATCTTAAGGCGATATAAAAATCAACATAATAGCTTAGAAATGAATTTTGTTATCAAATAGTCAAGCAACAAAGAAAGTCGTCATACGAGTAAAATGACATCAACGGGAAAAAAAACCTCAATCAAAAGACAGACGTTATACAATAATTGATGCAGGCATGTTTGTAAACGAGACATCGTAAATATGCATGTGGGGAACATGTTCAAGGAAAATGTTTTCTCTGATGTTGTTAAGAAATAAAACGATTAATCTGATTTTCCCCATGCAATTTGGGAATATGTATCATATTAATTAAAAGCTTCCGTAAATAATATGAGTTAATACGTTTATAATTGTAATGGTGTAATCTCTCCCCTCTCTCTCTCTCTCTCTCTCTCTCTCTCTCTCTCTCTCTCTCTCAAAACAATAAATAAGAAAAAGTATGTGCAGTATCATCAATCCTTGCGGTGATTTAGAGGAACAACGATTAAAATATTCTTCTTCTATATATGGAAGGTCTAGATCTGTCGGCATACCTGTGTCAGATGGTACCGACGATGACAGGGAATAGGCAGAGGTTTTACGAATTAAACATGGTTTACTGTTGGAAGTCTGTCATTTGTTCATAGAGTCAACACAGTCCGTGATTTTATTGAAGAAAACATTTATATTGATTCCGGAAATATTCACACATCTCCCTCTCATTTATTTTACATACACACAATTGATTTAAGGTTATATGAACGTATGAACGATGTAAAATCATTAATTATATGTAAGTATAAATATTTGCAAATGTATTTTATTTCCCTTAAATCAAGCTACAAAATAGCAAAAACGTAGGCTAGGAAATAAGTCTCAGTGGTTATCGCGTGAGCTTAAACCATTTTCTACATTGTAACAATGTTGTTTATTTCTTAATTGAACAGCAATAATTATTGCAATCACCTAAATGATGAATGATTCAAAACAAAAACAATTTCCGTACCAAGAGGATATCAAGATACTTGAATTTGAAGACGCCCCTTATTGGCCACCCTTTCTGAATTATAAAGCTGTACTTACTCGACAGATATCTACCTCTTTCTTTTTTCATTCTTTATCTCTCCCAAAACTTACAGATTTTGATATGTCTATGTGAGGATCTTACGACATGTAGATGCCTCATTTGAATTCTCTCTCTCTCTCTCTCTCTCTCTCTCTCTCTCTCTCTCTCTCTCTCTCAATCTAATTAAAATTAGATCCTTCACGCTCTCGTATTTGATATGTCGCCTCACAGCGACATTTCAAACACGAGAGCGTAAAGGATCTAATTTTAATTAGATATTCTCTCTCTCTCTCTCTCTCTCTCTCTCTCTCTCTCTCTCTCTCTCTCTCTCTCTGGGTGATGGTTAACCCTAATCCTGATCGACCATGCAGACACAGGGAAATCGCTTCTGTCATCTGCTTGGTCCCCCTGATTTTGACGAGTGCCGATTTTGTAGTGGAGAATTTCATCAGGGAAAGTGCGATTTCTCCACTTCACAGGCAGGCTCCGAATTTTGACATCGAGTGCAGATATTGAGGTAAAAAAAGAATTTCAACGGGTAAAATGCGATTTATCCACTTCACGTGGAAGGCCCCTGCTTGATTCCTGTTCATGTATCTTTCCACCGAGCGCCGGGTATTGTCATTTCGTCCGATGGGTCTGTGGATCCGTGCTGCGAGTAAGTCATTGCTTCGAGAACTGGAGCAGACTTGCCGGACCATAACCGCAAAGCCTCTGCAGACAGGCCCTTCTTCCTCCGTCGTATCCGTAGCGCCGGCTCGGACAAGACGAGAATCACCACAGAGCCCATGCGGAGTCGGGCGTCAACGGGTACGTTCTGTGTTCGCTTCGGAGGGGGGTAACGCACCCGGAGCCGGGCCCGAAACAGCACTGTCTTTGTGTTCCCGGTCCGTCCAGACTGAGGCAAACTTCCCCAGAGTCAGGATTAGGGTTAGGGTAAAATTGATTTGCTAAATCTGAATAACTTTTTTTCAAGGTCAGTTTAAAAAAAAATTACATGAAGTTATTCGCCTTCGCTAAATTCTTTTTATTCAGTTACAATTTATTGTACACGGGATCACAACAACCAATATTTTCATCATAGTAAAACACATATACATGTATATACACTGGTGTATCCACACCTGTAACACCTTAGCGCGGGTGCAAGGGATGGGATATCTGGCTAAGGTGTGAATAAATGAAACAAGGGTTTGTAATTTACCCATTTACATGAGGTCATGAAGTCAGATGAGATATCCCAAGATTTTTTTTTTTGTGTTTTATTACTTACCTATTAGTAACTTAATTTATCATGTTTAATTATATTTGAAAGAGAGAGAGAGAGAGAGAGAGAGAGAGAGAGAGAGAGAGAGAGAGAGAGAGAGAGAGAGAGAGAGAGAGAGAGAGAGAGAGAGAGGGGGGGGGGGCTCAACTTCGTTTCTATATGAAGAAGTTCAACGATTTATGTATGCACAGGAAACTAATTTAACGAACGGGAAATATACCAATTAAGCTAGTGAACAAAAATTGGATTTCCTCACTTGTCGTCTTTATATTGCATGTTGTTCAAAGGGGGTTTATTTGCTACATGTGCCTGTACATGTACATGTATATTTTACAATGGGATTTACGTAGCTTCCATAATCTGTTCTACATTTATTATCCATTTGTCATTTTTCACATGTTACATGTACATATGCATGTAGTTGTTTGTTTAAAAAATTGTTGAAACTCTTATGTACATCAGCCGGAATCGGACAGTCGTCCTGATATCAAAATGTATCTCAGATCTATGATAAATGATGAAGCGCTAATCACTTGGTGAATTAACATTTAGAGGACCACAATCCGATCGTGTCAATTGGGTTTTAGTACAGCCGGATCAATCGAGTTGTACAGTGGTCCTAATTGGTGGTGCTGCATGTAATCTTATGTCGATAATCGTCCATATAAATTCTTTCTGCATGCTCTGGGCATTACTAGCAAATGTTAAAGAAATTCCGAACGGATTATTGGTGCAGATATGTGTACCGGGTATACGATTCACACCCATTCCGGTCAATCGAGTTTCCCTTACTTCAACTTACATGCATCAGGACCCGCAGCTTAAACATAGACTTACATACAGTTCCAACAACAATTACAGTGGCAGTTTTCAGCACCGGTGTGCTTTAGGTCGCTAAATGTAGATGCATTACAGCGCACGCAACTTTTTTTTTATGGACAAAAGGGAAATTTTGGCAAAAATAATGGATCCTGTACTTTATGTAAAACTAAATCAAATGAAACTGAGATTTCCAGCGATTTCCTGAAATCCTTTTGACATATATGCCAGATTTAAAAGCAATTGTAAAGAAGTTTCGAGAAACAATCGTGATCCTGATAATGAAAATCTTTCACTTTAATTGATTCCCATCGACCTTTTTTTTTTGTAAAGGACAGTATCCACAAACAGACCCTATTAAAAAGGTTTATGTTTTCCACACCAGCAAAGAGTACTGAGGATGTGATTCTCAGCAGTTTAAAATAGAGAAGAGAACTAACAGAAACGTAGCATCGTTTTTGAAAGTGGGGGGAGGGGGTTGGGCAGACTAAACCAAAAAATCTTGACATGCCCCCCACCCCCCCCCCCCCCCACCCCCCACACCCCAAAGAAAAAAAACGGAAGGAAAAAAGAATAAGACACCTTTCCATAATCATGAAAATCCTAATCTGTGGATTTTACTGTTCATTTCCTAATTTTCAATTCTATTCTTTGTCCAAAAATTTAATTTTTTATATGTAAATTTAGGAAAAATCATTGATTCGACACCCCCCCCCCCCCCGATACTACGTCCCTGCAATAAAACTAGATGATATCCCGTTTAAGCTCGGAGATTACATGTATCACTTACACATGTGTGTACATATTATGAAATGCTTAATATCTTAATTTCTTGAATATTTAGTTAATTTTGTTCATATCGAGTCCAATTATTTTTAAATAACTTTCTTAACATATTCCTTAAAATTAAAATAAAATTAATACAACTGCAAAATGAAAAGTTATAGGAGAGGATAGGGTTGAAAAATCTAAACTGATGATTTATGTAATGTACGTGGCCATAATTCTTTTTATGCAGCTGACTGAAAACATATTTTTTCAAAATATCAAACCAATTAGTAGGTATATTTTGTGCTTTGTATCTCTAAATTTTGTGATTTAGGTCCCTTTGGTTTTTATCGTTCATCCAAATAAGAATTTCAGATAAAATACTGTTTAAATACTGTTTTGAAAAAAAAAATTAGGGTATGGGGTCACCCCCTCCCCTTCATTTTCCCCGTTTTATGCATAAATAATTTATACATATGCATAAAGACGTATCACACCATTTGTTTATTGTTTACAAATTATGCATAAGGTGGACAACCAATCTGTCGCGGTACATACTTTATTACAAAAGGGGGGGGATACAGTCCCTGAAACGTTCTACTTTCCCACTTGAACGGTGAGCGCACTCTGAGCGTACGGTGAGCGCACTCTGATCGAACAGTAAGCGCACGCTGAACGAAATTTGGTGAACGCTAATGGAACGATGAGCGAACGAGCGCAAAGTGAACGGTGGAGTGCCTCGGAGATTATCTTTACATTGTATTTCGTCGGTAATCAGGACAAATAGCTGATTAACTAAATGTACAGTGCTGCTATCGTGAATATTGACAAAACATGGCTATCCTATCCAATAATCTGCAAATAAAATTTATTCTATCCATCTTATACCAGACATTCATACTTAGGAATAACATTTATATTAAACCAAATGTAAGACTATAATGATTTTATCAATGAATAATCCAGTAATGTACTAACTGTCTAATTGTGGTAATTTATCGCTGTATGAAGTCATACAAAAACAACCAAAGACGGACCTGCTTAAGAAAGTGTATTTTAGATTCTGCGGATTAAAGTCTTATTTAAAGTGATGTTTTGTGTGTAATATATATACATGTAAGTTTTCTTCCACCTTTACGCACGGGTTCTTTTCTCATTTTGCTGTGTCTCGCAAAGATCGATTCTTTCATCTTTCATTTTGGAGTTCCGAGTGAAAACTGACTGAACGATAAGTGAACGCTGAACGAACGGTGAACGCTTTGTGAACGCACAATGAGCGCACGGTGAGAGCTTTGTAAACGATGAGCGCGAACGGAGCGGAGCGGAGAGCGCAAGTGAACCCACAGTGAGCGCACTATGAGCGCACGGTGAGCGCTCGAAAAATAAAAAAGTAGAACGTTTCAGGGTCTGTAAAAATGGACAATTTTTTTATCTTATCTATATTTGCATGTCGGCAAAAGGTGGGTGGGGGTTCCGAGCGCTAGTTTCAGTAACTTTACTATGTGATTTTATCAGAATAAATTCATTCTCCCAAATCCACGCATGACTTGTGTTACATACATTGAGTACAAAATCCGTTTTCTTAATTTTAAGAAGATTACCCGTCTAATATTTACAAGTAGATCTAAGTGAGCTTTTTGCAATTTCCCTTTTATTAAAAAAAAAACTAATGTGCGGCAAATTATATCTCATTGTAAATAACATTTATAGATCCCAATAATCTTATGGTGTGAGAAAACAATACACGCAATTTAAATTTGATGAAAACTTGATAAGTATTATAACATGTATTCATATATACATGCATATGCATGCACACACCATTGTCTACATTTACCTGGGTAAGAAATGCAAGAAACAAGTATGATTTTAAAATATCAGATTCACGTGAAGAAATTAAAGTTTCCACTATGCAGAGACCATTCCTATTTTTCTGCTTGAAAACCCCTGTCCCCTCCCATCCTCACGCTAGAGTTACATGAGTTCGATTTTGTACCATTACCTTTTAGGATGTTTGAATTTGATTCTAAGTAAGTTGACCATGGCTCACTGATATTTAAAATTGGCGATGATAAAAATATATACGGCACGCATTTTACTAAACGTATATATACAGTGTAAATATAATGGATGATCAAAAACCAAGCTAAACAAGTAAATAAAACCATTTTATTTTATCAAGGTCTTGGACTTTCAGTAGGACAAAACTATCTATTTCTTGCGTTAAAACAAGTTAAATAAAAGTACTGAGGTACTGACGGGAGTTGATTTTATCGATTATTATTAATTTTTAAATCAACGATATGTTATTTTGCATGGCAAGTAGTTTCTAATCTGTATTTGAATTTTTAAAATATGAATTCTCGAACTTTTCCCACAGGAATCATGTATCGAAATATTTCTAAAAATTGTACACGTCTGGACCCAATTAATATTAAATATTTATTAGATAATATTATGAATATTAGATATTGATAATTATATAATAATATCTCCTTCAATCAGACGCTCGGCTGTCTCCGTTACTCTCCGACTACCAAAAGAGACTCTCTGTCGGAAATTTACGGATACAGCCGGTTGAACGAGACTAAATTGACCTCTGGCGTAGGAATACATTCGACTACAAAAATATCTAAATTGCTTTTATTATTTAAAATCATACTATTTTCAAGGAATTTATTAATATGACTGTTTCCTTGAACTTCAATATTAATGGTTCAGCATACAGTACACCGAATTTATCTGTTATTTTCATGATCTAAGTCTTGTCAGCGGTGATGATTTGTGCTTAGGTCCTAACACTGTTTCACTTTCGGTTTGCCAGATCTAGAGTAACTGCATAGGATAGTTGATTAAAATCAACTCCCAAAAATTACACTGGTTTCAAGCAAAATACACACCGATCGCGTAGTCTTAGCTGAAAAGCCAGACAAATCTTGTCGATTTCAAAGAGCCCTACAATGAAATAAACAGGCCTTCGTCACATTATCGTTTGCTGTTGTTAAAATGGTTCTAATCGTCATTGGTGAATAAAATAACACATAAGAAATCTTTGAAAATAAAATTTCTTAATATTCACTTAATAGGAAATTCGGTCAATCTAAGAATAAGTATACGTAAGACAGCTTCTGTTTACCTTTATGATTCGTCTTAGAGTGGTCATAAGATATGTTTCAAGACATATCCTACATCTAGGCCATGTCGCAAGATAGGTTTTAAGATACTTCCATGAAAATGGCCACTGGTGTTGGTATTTTTGGGCTATCTCTCTCTCTCTCAATATCCAGGCTCGAATGCAGGATTTTTTTTTGTTTTAAAAAGGGAAATACACATGTACATGTATTTGAAAAATGTGCACGTATATAGAACTAAACATTTGGGGTGGTAACGGTAGGAAAATGCGTTGTATATCATCCTGGTATATTCCTATATTCTCGAGGAGGGGGGGGGGGGATCTAATTTAATACTACATACTGTTCATGTATGTACTCCTTATATCTCTGCAAGCTCGGATGAATTGGGAAGGGGGGGGGGGGCATATCACTATAACACCCATCTATATCAACCTATAAGACTATCTTTTGGAGGCAGACTACACTTTTAAATGCAATGTATTCTGTCTTATAAACTTATCAGTTGCATATTTCTTATTAAACATGAGGTGGATTTGATGCGACAGAGAATAAATAAAAAGGAAACAAGTACATCATTCATGTACATATGTATGAGAAGCTGTCCTAAGAATACATAGGCGTCGGAACCGGGGGGGGGGGGGGGGCTAGGCAAAGTTATACCTAACCATTACAAACATAGCATGATAGAGGGTTCAGCCCCCCCCCCCACTTTTTGTCGTAGGAAAGATTATTGTTCCTAAATTTACCTTGAAAGATTGAGAAGTTAGATTCAGAAGCATACTAGCCCCCCCCCCCCCTCCCCCCCCCCCCCCGACGGTTTAGGAATTTCATGATTTTGGAGAAAAAAATTTGGGTAAGTAATTTTTTTTTTGGAAGTATAGGTATACTTCCCCCCCCCCCCCCCCACGGATTAGGATTTCCATCCATGATTTTTGGAATTACTTTTTTCTCAATATTTCTGAGGATTAGTCTAGCCCCCCCCCCCCCCCACTTTCAATTTGCTTCCGACGCCTATGGAATACACAAATATTCAGCAGCACATGAACCTTCATGTAAGATGTGCCATACCCGCCTCTCGAAAGTTTCTTATCTATAAGATATAGAGCTTCATTAACATTCCTGTGGGTGCTCATTCTGTTCATCTCAATCGTATTTTTGTAAGGTACATACTTTTTTCCCTAAAGACTTTTTAATAATTGCTTCTAATTTTGACAATTACATTTAATCAACTAAAAAGATATATATTTATATTCATTGAGTTATAAGTTACTTTCCAGGAGCATGTTTCATTAGAACATCAATCATTACAACGTATAAATTACGTAAAATTCAGCAATATCTGAGAATTTCAAAAACATTCCGTGCTAGAAGCTCAGCAAAGAGGGAGGTCTTTGGTCAAATAATTACAAACACTTGTAAGATCACTTTCTTGGTCGGCACAGCGGGAGGCTACATTCTGTTGAATTCGCCGGGTCTTCACACCAGCGGGAGGATAAACGTTGCTGACCTTGTGCAGGACAAGCGGAACCCCGTTTTGTGTCTCCTTATCACGATTCAAAATATCCTCTATATCCTAGCGACTTTATCTTGCGTGTTTACAATTTGAAATATATTTTATGACCTAAATCCACCTTAAAGTTATTTTTAATGATATTTGAAGAAAGTGCTAAGAATACTAAGTATACATGTATATTTTGGTTATATACATGCTTATGTTTTCTTCAGTGGCATTTTTCAGCAATGTGATATGAATGTCTCAATAAAAAGCAAAGGAACGCTTAAATATTGCTAACTGATTAATTCAAATAAAAACAAAAAAATGTTGATTTAAACAATGCCCTTCTAAACATGTCTCTTTGTTATGAAATTTTGTACTCAAAATGGATGAACAATCCGATTAATATGAAAGAACCCATTCCAGTTACCAGACACTTAATTCATGATAAGCTTTCAAGGCAACTTATGTACGCTTATAATGATGACTTTGTTCCCCAAACTCTTCATCATCAAACAATACACCCCATCCTCAGTTTTTTTTCTTTTTGATGCATTCACCTCTTTTTATTTCACAAGTTTTCATTTGGACGGCAACAAAATGTATTTTAACAAAACAAAAAATATTCTAAAAATCGGGCCCGCCTGTGAAGCGGAGAAATCGAACTTTATCCGATGAAATTCTCCGCATCAAAATCAGCACTCGGTGTCGTAATCCGGGCGGCCGAACATTAGACAGAGGCTGTATGTAGGTCATGGTAATAGTTAACCCTCCCCAGAGAGAGAGAGAGAGAGAGAGAGAGAGAGAGAGAGAGAGAGAGAGAGAGAGAGAGAGAGAGAGAGAGTGTGTTGATCATATAAAATTTTCTGTTTATTCTAGGAGTAGAGTGTATATAAAAATTTATGACAATTAATTGTTTGTATCGATTTAATCTTAGATTAGGATTAACAAATTTACCTTTAAGGTTACATGTACTTAATGAATAGATGTATTATGGACTAACGTGGTTGAAAAAAGTGGGTCGGAAAAACTTGTAAAACAGGAACAAAGTGATCGCATATTTGAAAAAACATTGCGCTTGATTTAAGCACTATTCAACAAATAAATACAGTTAAATATACCTAGATATAGTATTTTATTTATTTTGAATTTGAAATGGACGGCAGTCAACAAATAACGGTAACGGTTGCATAAAGACTTCCTGCTGTGCCTTCCTCTGAAACATTATACGATCAACCAATGGAAGGCTGGGTGAATGGGCCATGCACAGAACAGTTTACAGTACGAATGATCAACATTCTAAAATAGGACATACGGATTAACAACAACGGAATTTTGAATTATCACGAAATATAATAATTCATCTGTTTGAATAATGACCGAAATATTGGATATGGTGTGTGAAAGAGAAGAAAAGAATTACATGGATGCTGATGGTTGGATAAATGAAGAAAGACAAAAAGAAATAAAGACAACAAATGATATCGGCCTAGTTATGGTAAGTCATACAATATACATCAACATGAATGCTCGGAATTATTGTGAATATGTTACTTAACAGTGTTCACAATTAACTGCAGAAAAAACGCGCAAAGTTATGACGATTGCTAAAGTTATGGATGTAAACATTACAAATGCAACAGATATATCAGCATCATTGACCTGGCCTTTCCTTTTTTTCTGTTTTCAAGCATAACTTTGCATCATATGCATACTAGTACCTTGTACATGTAACTAAGGCACGTAGCATCTGGCGTGGGGTGGGGTAAGGGTGAGGGGGCAGCATCCCCCTTGCTTTTTTGCGCAGTAAACATTTTTTAAAAATTCTACATATAAAGAGAAAAATTAAAATGGAGCCCCCCCCCCCTTTTTTTTGGAGAATGTAAAAAATTGAATTGAAAGGAATTTCGAAGTTGATGTTATATGAAGTTACAAATAGATATGCAATATTCGGAACCCCCCCCCCCCCCTCCTTCCCACGGATTAGGATTTTTATGATTTTGAAAGTTCCTTTTTTCGCTTGTCAATTTTTTTGGATGAGTTTGGATGAGTTTGCCCCCACACACTTTCTAAAACGATGCTACGTGCCTTTAACTGCCGTCATAATGGTTTTTTAAATATTCAGTGTTTTTTGGTTTAATTTGTTTTTAATGTAAGTCTTTAACACGCGCGAAATAAATACTAGACCTATAGATGACATAATCATGTCTCAAAACCATCTTTTTTCAAAGAGAAAAGAACAAGAAGGTGCAAATTCTTCAGTGACTGTGTAAAGGAAGGTGCACTAATCTATTCCTTCGCCTGACGTAATTAATGGGTTGGGTTAGATATTTATGATATCAAAAAATATATTCAGCGATATGCTCTCCTTGATATATACCTTTCTTACCTGGCTACCTAATTTCTTCAAACATAATTGAATGATTTCAGCATCTGGATGTCACTTGCACTTTATCAAAAAGGAGATGAAAGTTTTAATGAATATGAAGTTTAATTCTAAAAATAAGATTTTGCTTCCACCACGTTTCGCTTGATATTTCAATAATCATACATACCTCTGATTCCAAACTACGGTAATCCACTAATATAGAAAATGTACAGATTATTTGTTTTGAAACGCCCCCTTTACCACTTCAAATTTCAATACACATCCCAAAATAGAAAGTCTACGGGGATTTTGCATTGCATCAACAAGCCCGGATGATAACGTTGAAAAATTGTGCGAGTTATCCCGAGTACTTCCGAATGGAGAAAAGATGCAAACATTTCCCATTATAAATCTCCGTAAGAAATTTGTTTTCGTTCCTGTGAACTTTTATGAGTGAAAAATGATAATTTGTCAATGAAGATATCTTGGATATTTGTCCTTTTATCGATTTCAACAGCATTTCTTTCACAGGTACAATGTATGTGTTTTGTTTTGTTTATTAAAATCATCAAAAAGTGATGGATGCAATAACTTGGGACAGACAATAGACCCATATTTTGATACAAGCATTGCATTACAAACATTTTCTACCCATTTCACGTTCAACAAAAACCAAATAACCATTATGATTCGGAAAATGTGCAAAATTGATCGATGGAATTTTCATTCTCCGTGTGCGCCTAGATTCCCGCCGAATGTACATCTTAAGCGCCCACTTTCTTTAAAAGATTTAAAATTAATATTCGCGCAAATGATTTTGTTTTGTCACCTGATACACTCAGTAGGCCAATATGGTCATACAGTGGTATTATTTATCTCTACTAACACTGCATGAATTTTAAGAAAGACTATAAAGTCGAAAATTAATAATTCAACAACCACAGGATGGGGTTTCTTATCACAGGGTGTGGCCAGAATCCGCGTTTTCGGGTTATGTTATTTTTTTCTGCAGTTCCCGCTACATTCATATAACCTATATGAATCATCAAATAAAGCATACCCTCGTTTATGTTTACATCTTTCTTTTAACAAATTGATAAAATGATTGTTAAAGATTATCTAAATCACAATGCATATACATCAGCAAGATGTATATGTACATGCTTATTTCGTGCAGTTTGTGATTTTTTCTAGTTCACTGTAGGTATACATAGCTATAAATTGCAATAAAGGATGACTGCACTTAGCGGCGGGTTTTGGGCCCTTTTTGGTTGCTTCTCTTGCGTTTATTTCTTAACCTAGTATTACTTTTGTTAAAATTTTTAAGGAGTCTAGTCAATTTCCAACATGAATTCTGATTTTAAACTGTGATGCATTAAGCTCTAACTATGTTTTTTCCTAACAACTTTCGAAAAAAATGAGATTTTTCGCTTATCTGGCCTTGATTAAACATAGATCACTCTGTCACCATAACCCTATCTATTCTATAAGGTACAGGTATACTATTCAATAATGTTTCAACAATTAGACTACGCCCATATAAGTACAGAAGACGTTAAAGGGACTTAGACACGATTTCAGATGAACGTTTTATTTTTTATTTGTATGCATAAAATAGTTTTTTTGTCTACTTTGAACGATTTACCCAGATTTGAATGTTAGAAGTCATGTTACAAACGAGATACAGAGGAAAGAAATCGTTGTTATGTAAACAAAGCTCGAGTCTTATATTTGCTTAGATATAATGTCATTTTTGTAAAGTAAAGAAATTACAATTTCTTTGACAAATTAACTTGAGGAAACAAAATAAACTCATTCAATGTGCATAAATAATTGTATCAACAACAAAATGTAACATTAGATTGAAACTTATATCAATATAATACACATGTAAACAAAAACAAGGCTCGAGTTTTGTTTTCAAATTTTTATTTTTATTTTTCATTTAATCCGGTATTATTGCTCTCCGGCCCCTGGATAATTGAGGGGTTGTTTAGTTAAAACATGTATTCTATAGCCATCGTCATGAAACAATACATATGTAAAACTATCTTGGCAGCAAACAAATTAAGAAATATTATTTACTATCATGAGAGACTTGTACTATTCAACATTTATTGATTACATATTGATTATTGCGTCATTATTTGGATACTAAACTGAAACTGAGTACTTAGTTTTCTTTTTGCAATTTTGTTCGTGATATCAACATTTTATTGATTATTCTAAACTTCAACGCATGACCATAACAATGACAATATTTTCTTTTATTTTCTCTGTACTTGAGCTGATAAAATCAAGTAAAATCATCTTTGTGGAAGTTTATCATATCAAAAAGAAAGTTGATGATTTCTTTTCATTTTCATGATTATCCAGTAAAGTAATTAGTTTTGAACTTCTTTTACAGATCGCTGTGTTGGTTTACGCATAAAATCCCTCTGGCACCACCTCCATCTAGAAGTCTGAGGAGGATAGACAAAATATGCGTATGTCGATAACTCGAGAACTTTTTAAAATATGACCAGAGTGTAGTGTCGGTGATTTTCTACGAGAATAATCAACTAAATTATTGAAATGATAATAGTGACGGTGACTAGTTTATTAACAACACCTACCATCAATGGAAATCCTTATAAGTTGCTCCTTGGAGTTAGTAATGATAATTTTTGCTTTTATCCTTTAAAATATAATTCTGTTCTGTCATTGATAATCCCGTTAAAAAGGAAAACTATAGACAGGAAGAGCAGACTCCGACAAATTCATATTTTTATTTGACAGTGAAAAAAAGTGCTTTTGGGGGATTTTATTTTTGTGTGTGCATGCACCAGGTGTGTAATCTATTTTGGTCAACAAGTCTTCGTAGATCCACAAAGTATATGTAAATTTAAAGTGAAAGTGCTTGTTTTTAGTGAGTCTAACAAGGTAAATTTATTCCACTATTCTGCATCAGCGAAAACTAAAAATATGTGAATGTGATCTTTCTGGTGGATTCACCAACTTTCTTGTCTTGTATAAAAACTAAAATTGTTTTGGTTGCCTAACTAATGCTATATTTAACACAGCGATTTATAAACAGCTCTTAACCTTTTAAAATTCTTGGTGAGTCCACCAATTTGGAACTCTAGTTCCATTTCACATTTCGCACAATTTTATATTCATTTGGTGGATCCACCAAGTATTGAAATAGCCACAGCATTTTTTCATATTGGACAAGTTCTTAAAATTTGTTCAGTGTAGTAGTTATTGATATATTGACATTAGAAAATTTTACCTTTTTGACTATTGGTGGAATCACCAAACAGTGTTTGCAGAATTGTTGATTTTTAGGCATTCGAAAGGTTTTTGTTTTTGTCATATGTTCTATTATTGCTTTGCTGGTGGGTTCACCAATTCTTTGAATGAAATACAAAACTGTATAGAGACAATTTCACACTTGCTTTTTGGTGGAGCCACCATGGTCCTCTGTGAATGAGATATTTTATGCTGTTCAAAATAATAGAATCGCCAATATCTTATTATTGGTGGACCCACCAAGTTTATTCGTAAGTGAGATATTCGATGAATAAAATTGGTGGAACCACCAGGGTCCTCTGTGAATGAGATACTTTATGCTGTTCAAAATATTGGAATCGGCAATATCTTATTATTGGTGGACCCACCAAGTTTATTCGTAAGTGAAATAATCGATGAATGAAATTGGTGGAATCACCAATATTTTGACTGTAATTGTGGAATATGAAGGTTTAAAGATACTGTAAAATGTGCTTTTGTGTAAAAAAGATGGTGGGTTCACCAATTTATGTTGTGTTCAACGACCAAAATGAATAAAAATCATGTTCATTTCTGTTATTGCATTGTGTTCATTTTTCATTTTGCACTGAAAAAAAGAGGACACGAATAGAAAATCCTCTTTCTTAATAGAAACAGTTATATGTTATAAAATTAGATGAAAAGCGATTTCGTTTAACACATGTATTCCAGCGTTGAAAATTTTTTGCAGTGATGATTTGTCTTTGTTTAAATAACGTTTTATTTCTGCACGATTAATAAATCCAGATTAATGTAAAAATGCCAAAATCAGAATATAACATGTAAATCGATGACAAAAATTTTCTTAGAAGTAATTCAGAAACAGACTAAACGTAAAACAAGAAATATACATGTACCAGAAATATTACATGGCTGCTTACATCCCGTGTATACTGTGGGAAATTTAAATCCCATTACAGGTGATACGTGCCTTATGATTTGAGGACTTTCTCTCACAATGTCCGATCGGCTCCATATTTACCAAACAATAAGAATAGTGTCCGAGGAACATTTACATACATTTTCATTTGGATTGAGTTAACGGCTGGAGAAGTATATTTTCTTTCTACATGCAAGTCAAGCACGCCAATCGTAACTCAAATGCCAACACATTCACAACTATAAAAATGAATAAATTGGTCTGGTGTGTTGTACGGTGTTTAAAAAAGGTACTAGGTTGTAATTCAAGGCTAAAGGTCAAAGATCAAAGATACGCAGGTCATTTCGAGAAAGTTGTTATTAGACGCAGAATTTAAAGCCAAACTTAGATATTATGTTTTAAAATTAGTGTGAGGTCATTTTAACCCGATTTAAATGAGTTTAAAATTTTAAAAAAATTAAAAAATTCACCCAATCAATTCGAGAATGATGTAATTGGAAGCAGAATTGTAAGCGTAACCTGAATATTATATTTTGAAATCAGTCTAAGGTCATTTTAACACGAATTACTTAAATTTAAAATTTTAAAAAAAATTTAAAAATCATCCAATCAATTCAACAAAGATGTCATCAGACGCAGAATTGTAAGCACAACTTAGATATCATGTATTGAAATAAGTCTTAGGTCATTTTAACGCGATTTAAATGAGTGTAAATTTTTTGAAAAATTTAAAATTCATTTGATCAATTCGAAAAAGATGTCATCAGACGCAGAATTGTAAGCGTAACTTAAATATTATGTTTTTAAATTAGTCTCAGCTCATTTTAACATGATTTAATTAAATTTTAAATTTTCAAAAAATTAAAAATTCATTCAATTAATTCGAGAAAGATGTCATTTGACGCAAAATTTTAAGCGCAACTTAGATATTATGTTTAAAGATTATTCTGAGGTAATTTAAACACGATTTCATTAAATTTAAAATTTTCAAAAAATTTAAAAACCATCCAATCAATTCAACAAAGATGTCATTAGACGCAGAATTGTAAGCGCAACTTAGTAATCATGTTTCAAAACTAGTCTGAGGTCATTTTAACGCGATTTAAATAAAATTAAAATATTTGAAAATTTTTAAATTCATCCAATCAATTCGAGAAGGATGTCATTAGACGCAGAATTCTAAGCACAACTTAGATATCATGTTTTAAAATTAGTCTGAGGTCATTTTAACGCGATTTAAAAGAGCTTAATATTTTTAAGAAATTTAAAATTCATTCGATCAATTCGAAAAAGATGTCATCAGATGCAGAATTGTAAGCGCAACTTGGATATTATGTTTTAAAATAAGTCTGAGATCATTTTAACATGATTTAATTAAATTTTAAATTTTCATAAAATTGAAAACTCATTCAATTAATTTGAGAAAGATGTCATTAGACGCAGAATTCTAAGCGCAACTTAGATATTATGTTTAAAAATTAGTCTGAGGTAATTTAAATACGATTTAATTAAATTTAAAATTTTCAAAAAATTTAAAAACCATCCAATCAATTCAACAAAGATGTCATTAGACGCAGAATTGTAAGCGCAACTTAGTAATCATGTTTCAAAACTAGTCTGAGGTCATTTTAACGCGATTTAAATAAAATTAAAATTTTTGAAAATTTTTAAATTCTTCCAATCAATTCGAGAAGGATGTCATTAGACGCAGAATTCTTAGCACAACTTAGATAAAATGTTTTTAAATTAGTCTGAGGTCATTTTAACGCGATTTAAATGAGTTTAAAAATTTTAAAAAATTTAAAATTCATTCGATCAATTCGAAAAAGATGTCATCAGATGCAGAATTGTAAGTGCAAGTTGGATATTATGTTTTAAAATTAGTCTGAGATCATTTTAACACGATTTAATTAAATTTTAAATTTTTAAAAAAATTAAATTTCATCCAATTACTTGGAGAAAAATTTCATTGGACACAAAATTGTAAGCGCAACTTAAATATTTTGTTTTAAAATTAGTCTCACGTCAATTTATTAAGATTTAATTAAATTTAAAATTTTTAAAAAATTTATAATTTATCCAATCAATTCGAAAAAGATGTCATCAGACGCAGAACTGTAAGTGCAACTTGGATATTATGTTTTAAAATTAGTCTGAGATCATTTTAACACGATTTAATTAAATTTTAAATTTTTAAAAAAATTAAATTTCATCCAATTAATTAGAGAAAAATTTCATTGGACACAAAATTGTAAGCGCAACTTAAATATTATGTTTTAAGATTAGTCTGAGGTCATTTTATTACGATTTAATTAAATTTAAAATTTTAAAAAAAATTATAATTTATCCAATCAATTCGAAAAAGATGTCATCAGACGCAGAACTGTAAGTGCAACTTAGATATTATGCTTTAAAATTAGTCGGAGGTCAGTATAACACATTTAATATGAGTTTTAAAATTTAGCTTCCCTACTCGGAATTTCCAGACATTGATTTTTCTCGTGATGCTAGACTATCATGTCCCCTATCATTCCTGAAATTTTCAGTTATCTATCTTTTCTCGCTTTAAAATAGATGTGTGGACAATGAAAACTCATCGAAAGTGTGTTCTATATCTTGACCCCGGCTAGCTTCCGTACTCGGAATTTCCGGACAATGAGTTTCCTCGGGAGGCTAGACGATCATGTCTTCTATTATTCCTGAAAATGTCAGCTATTTATCTTTGGACGTTTTTGAGGAGATGCATGGACAAGACGTTTTCGTCAAAAATTTGTCCTATATTTTGACCCCAGCTAGCTTCCGTACTCAGAATTTCCGGACAATGATTTTCCTCGTGCGGCTAGACGTTCATGTCCTCTATTATTCCTGAAAATTTCAGCTTTCTATCTTTGCTCGTTTTTGAGGAGATGCGTGGACAAGACGTTTTCGTCAAAAACGTGTCCTATATTTTGACCCCAGCTAGCTTCCGTACTCGGAATTTCCGGACAATGATTTTCCTCGTGCGGCTAGACGTTCATGTCCTCTATCATTCCTGAAAATTTCAGCTTTCCATCATTGCTCGTTTTTGAGGAAATACCTGGACAAGAACTTTTTAAAAAATGACAAAATGGCGGATAAGTCCGAACCGGAAGTGATTTTTACAAAATAAAAAAAAGCGTATCAAGTTTATATAATAATAGATCGATGCTGAAAATTTGACCAAAATTGGACCACCCTTCTCCGAGAAATCTTCTGCACAAAAATTGTAAAGAAAAGAAAAAGAAAAAAAAAAAACCTGAAAAAGAAACATTACAATAATAGAAGGGTCTTCCGCTGAAGACGGAAGACCCTAATAATAATAGAATTGAAAAAGAAACCGAAGAATAATAGAAGGGTCTTCCGCTGAAGACGGAAGACCCTAATAACGAGAATGCGTTGATCGATTTTAAAACAAATTACATATTCTGAATCAGTGAAAGGGTCACTATAAGGTGTAAAAATTTCAATGAAAAATATTAAAAATAAAAAAGTCGAAAAATTCAATTTTTCAAAATTTCTTCCGGTGACAACCGGAAGTGACGGCGGACATTCTCTTGACCGAGGTGCACCAGGAAATCGATAGATCTATCATCTCTGAAATTCTCAGCTCTCTATCATTTCTCGTTTTTGAGAAACCTGAGAGACAAAATTGACTTTTTAAAATCGTAAACAGACGATAACTTCCGACCGGAAGTGAATTTTCAAAATCTGTTTCAGCGGTATAAATTTCAGATAACGAGGCTTTAATCCTGAAAATTTGAGAGAAATCGATCGTCCCATCTCTGAGAAATCGCCTGCACAAAATTTGTAAGACAAAAAAAGAATAATAATAATAACTAGATGCGATCTCGTTGCGAGCAACGAGTGGGTCTTCCGTACGATTTTTGAATAGATTAGATCATACTTATCAATTCAAAGATAAAAACATAGTTCTAAGCGTAAAAAAGTAAAAAAAAAATTTGCGGCACTCGGGGCTTGAACCCGGGTCGCCTTAGCCATTTCCACGACTCTATCGACTGAGCTACTCGGACCCTCGCTTCAGAACTTTGACGCTTAATTTCTCGAGAATGCCTTAATCGATTTTAAAACAAATTACATATTCTAAATCAGTGAGAAGGTCCCTATCAGGTGTAAAAATGTCAAAAAAAAATATTCAAAAATAAAAAGGTCGAAAAATTTAATTTTTCAAATTTCCTTCCGGTGACGACCGGAAGTGACGGCTGACATTCTCTTGACCGAGGTGCACCAGATAAACGATAGATCTATCATCTCTGAAAGTTTCAGCCCTATATCTTTACTCGTTTTTGAGAAACTTGACAGACAAAATTGACTTTAAAAAATCGTTTATTGACGATAACTTCCGACCGGAAGTGAATTTTGAAATAATGTCACTGGGGTACAAACTTCAGATGGCGAGGCATCATCAGTCAAAATTTGACGGAAATCGAATCAGCCATTTCCGAGAAATCGCCTGCACAAAATGTGTAAGGAAAAAAAGAATAATAATAATAATAGAATTGAAAAAGAAACCGAAGAATAATAGAAGGGTCTTCCGCTGAAGACGGAAGACCCTAACTAGATTCGATCTCGTTGCGAGCAACGAGTGGGTCTTCCGTCCGATTTTTGAATAGATAAGATTAAACTTATCAATTCAAAGATAAAATCGTTGATCTAAGCAAAATAAATGAAAAAATTTTTTGCGGCACTCGAGGCTTGAATCCGGGTAGCCTGGGCCATGTCCACGACTTTATCGACTGAGCTACTCGGACTCTCGCTTCAGGACTTTGACGCTTAATTTCTCGAGAACGCCTTGATCGATTTTGAAACAAATTACATATTCTTAATCAGTAAAAGGGTCACTATCATCTTATTGGAAAAAATATATAAAAATAAAAAGTTGAAAATTTTCATTTTTTAATTTTGCTTCCGGTGACGACCGGAAGTTACGGCGAACATTCTCTATACCGAGGTGCACCAGGAAATTGATAGATCTATCATCTCTGAAATTTTGAGCTCTCTATCTTTGCTCGTTTTTGAAAAACCTGAGCGACAAAATTGACTTTTTAAAATCGTAAACGGACGATAACTTCCGACCGGAAGTGAATTTTCAAAATCTGTTTCAGCGGTATAAATTTCAGATAACGAGGCTTCAGTCCTGAAAATTTGAGAGAAATCGATCGTCCCATCTCTGAGAAATCGCCTGCACAAAATTTGTAAGACAAAAAAAGAATAATAATAATAATAATAATAATAACTAGATTCGATCTCGTTGCGAGCAACGAGTGGGTCTTCCGTCCGATTTTTGAATAGATTAGATTAAACTTATCAATTCAAAGATAAAATCGTTGATCTAAGCAATAAAAATGAAAAAAAAATTTGCGGCACTCGAGGCTTGAACCCGGGTCGCCTGGGCCATGTCCACGACTATATCGACTGAGCTACTCGGACTCTCGCTTCAGGACTTTGACGCTTAATTTCTCGAGAACGCCTTGATCGATTTTGAAACAAATTACACATTCTGAATCAATAAAAGGGTCACTATCATCTTATTGGAAAAAATATATAAAAATAAAAAGTTGAAAATTTTCATTTTTTAATTTTGCTTCCGGTGACGACCGGAAGTGACGGCGAACATTCTCTATACCGAGGTGCACCAGGAAATCGATAGATCTATCATCTCTGAAATTCTCAGCTCTCTATCTTTGCTCGTTTTTGAAAAACCCGAGCGACAAAATTGACTTTTTAAAATCGTAAACGGACGATAACTTCCGACCGGAAGTGAATTTTCAAAATCTGTTTCAGCGGTATAAATTTCAGATAACGAGGCTTCAGTCCTGAAAATTTGAGAGAAATCGATCGTCCCATCTCTGAGAAATCGCCTGCACAAAATTTGTAAGACAAAAAAAGAATAATGATAATAACTAGATTCGATCTCGTTGCGAGCAACGAGTGGGTCTTCCGTACGATTTTTGAATAGATTAGATTAAACTTATCAATTCAAAGATAAAATCGTAGATCTAAGCGAAAAAAAAAACAGAAAAAAATTTGCGGCACTCGGGGCTTGAACCCGGGTCGCCTGGGCCATGTCCACGACTATATCGACTGAGCTACTCGGACTCTCGCTTCAGGACTTTGACGCTTAATTTCTCGAGAATGCCTTGATCGATTTTAAAACAAATTACATATTCTAAATCAGTAAGAGGGTCTCTATAATGTGTAAAAATTTCAAAAAAAAATATTAGAAAATAAAAAAGTCGAAAAATTCAATTTTTCAAAATTCCTTCTGGAGAAGACTGGAAGTGACGGCGGACATTTATTAGACAATAGTGCACCAGAAAAACGTTAAATCTATCATCTCAAAAAATTTCAGCTCTATATCTTGAGTCGTTCTTGAGAAACGTCGCAGACAAATTTGACTTTAAAAAAATCGTTTAATGACGATAACTTCCGACCGGAAGTGAATTTTTAAAAACCGTTCCGGCGGTACAAACTTCAGTTGACAAGGCACCATCCCTGAAAATTTGACTGAAATCGAGCAAGCCATCTCCGAGAAATCGCCTGCACAAAATCGGTAAGAAAAAAAAAAAGAATAAGAATAACTAGAGCAAAGCTCGTTGCAAAGCAACGAGTGGGTTTTCCGCTAATGTCGAAAGCAACGCTAGAAGTACGTCTAAGAAGCAGAGTTCTTAATCTAGTAACAAAGAAACCTAAGTACAAAAAGATAAAAAAAAAAAAAAACGAATGATTTTTGGTACAACTTATCATAATCCGAATGGTTTTAAGTACGACTTAACCAAAAACCCTTAACAATTTCAAGAACGACTTAACAAAAAAAACAATGTGTTTAATTTGATTTCATTTTAGATACAAGTTAACTTTACCTTGAACTAACATCTTTTTTCTTAACCCAGAATGCAAAATTAAAATTTACGTAAACAATTTTGTTTAAAACATAATTCTGAGCAACTTTTCCTTTTCACTGCTTTTCAAAGGGTTGACCTTTCGTACTGTGTGCTCGTTGCGTCATTAATTGTCAGAAACTTATCGATGTAAAGTTTACTTTACTGTACCTCTGTGAATATTTTCTATGTAAAATTACTATGAACCAGACAACATTGAAATGGTGAACATTTCAAAGGGCCCCGCTTATGTTATTTCAGAGAATTCTGCTTTGACCTTGACCTTTAACTTGAAATTTTTCCAGCTGGCATAGAACTTTTAATTCAATTTCATTCCCCCTAACATACATGCATTTTTGTTCAATCTGACCAAGATTAAGCATATTTGGAAAATAATCTACTGTCTAAAACTAATTTTAAAAAGATCTGCTATGAACTTCACATTGACAGACTTGGTTCAAGGTCACTGCACGCCATTAACCAATAAACTCTGTAAAGGTAAAATATTAGCCAAATAGGGGCTAAACGGAGAGTATATCTATGCTCTTAAAATATGGATTTTTGTGTGTTCTGATATGACCTTGACTCTTCATCTACAAATATCATTCGAGGTCATTGCATATATTTTGATCAAAGGCATCATGTGGGTGAAGTATGAGGCTGAATGAGGCAAAGGGAGAGAAGATATACTCCGGACAAGGATTTTTAAAAATATAATTCTGCTATGACCTTCACAGTTTCTTTACACTGAAAATAGGTTCAAGGTCACTGCACACCCTTTCACCCTTTACTCAAAAGCTCTGCTTATGTGAAGTCTGAGCCAAAAAGGGGTTAGTAGAAATTATATATGCTCTCAAAAAAGGATTTTTGCATGATCCGATATGAACTTTTCCTCTTCACTGCTTTTCAAAGGGTTGACCTTTCGTACTGTGTGCTCGTTGCGTCATTAATTGTCAGAAACTTATCGATGTAAAGTTAACTTTACTGTACCTCTGTGAATATTTTCTATGTAAAATTACTATGAACCAGACAACATTGAAATGGTGAACATTTCAAAGGGCCCCGCTTATGTTATTTCAGAGAATTCTGCTTTGACCTTGACCTTTAACTTGAAATTTTTCCAGCTGGCATAGAACTTTTAATTCAATTTCATTCCCCCTAACATACATGCATTTTTGTTCAATCTGACCAAGATTAAGCATATTTGGAAAATAATCTACTGTCTAAAACTAATTTTAAAAAGATCTGCTATGAACTTCACATTGACAGACTTGGTTCAAGGTCACTGCACGCCATTAACCAATAAACTCTGTAAAGGTAAAATATTAGCCAAATAGGGGCTAAAAGGAGAGTATATCTATGATCTTAAAATATGGATTTTTGTGTGTTCTGATATGACCTTGACTCTTCATCTACAAATATCATTCGAGGTCATTGCATATATTTTGATCAAAGGCATCATGTGGGTGAAGTATGAGGCTGAATGAGGCAAAGGGAGAGAAGATATACTCCGGACAAGGATTTTTAAAAATATAATTCTGCTATGACCTTCACAGTTTCTTTACACTGAAAATAGGTTCAAGGTCACTACACACCCTTTCACCCTTTACTCAAAAGCTCTGCTTATGTGAAGTCTGAGCCAAATAGGGGTTAGTAGAAATTATATATGCTCTCAAAAAAGGATTTTTGCATGATTCGATATGAACTTTTCCTCTTCACTGCTTTTCAAAGGGTTGACCTTTCGTACTGTGTGCTCGTTGCGTCATTAATTGTCAGAAACTTATCGATGTAAAGTTTACTTTACTGTACCTCTGTGAATATTTTCTATGTAAAATTACTATGAACCAGACAACATTGAAATGGTGAACATTTCAAAGGGCCCCGCTTATGTTATTTCAGAGAATTCTGCTTTGACCTTGACCTTTAACTTGAAATTTTTCCAGCTGGCATAGAACTTTTAATTCAATTTCATTCCCCCTAACATACATGCATTTTTGTTCAATCTGACCAAGATTAAGCATATTTGGAAAATAATCTACTGTCTAAAACTAATTTTAAAAAGATCTGCTATGAACTTCACATTGACAGACTTGGTTCAAGGTCACTGCACGCCATTAACCAATAAACTCTGTAAAGGTAAAATATTAGCCAAATAGGGGCTAAAAGGAGAGTATATCTATGCTCTTACTATATGGATTTTTGTGTGTTCTGATATGACCTTGACTCTTCATCTACAAATATCATTCGAGGTCATTGCATATATTTTGATCAAAGGCATCATGTGGGTGAAGTATGAGGCTGAATGAGGCAAAGGGAGAGAAGATATACTCCGGACAAGGATTTTTAAAAATATAATTCTGCTATGACCTTCACAGTTTCTTTACACTGAAAATAGGTTCAAGGTCACTACACACCCTTAAACCCTTTACTCAAAAGCTCTGCTTATGTGAAGTCTGAGCCAAATAGGGGTTAGTAGAAATTATATATGCTCTCAAAAAAGGATTTTTGCATGATCCGATATGAACTTTTCCTCTTCACTGCTTTTCAAAGGGTTGACCTTTCGTACTGTGTGCTCGTTGCGTCATTAATTGTTAGAAACTTATCGATGTAAAGTTAACTTTACTGTACCTCTGTGAATATTTTCTATGTAAAATTACTATGAACCAGACAACATTGAAATGGTATACATTTCAAAGGGCCCCGCTTATGTTATTTCAGAGAATTCTGCTTTGACCTTGACCTTTAACTTGAAATTTTTCCAGCTGGCATAGAACTTTTAATTCAATTTCATTCCCCCTAACATACATGCATTTTTGTTCAATCTGACCAAGATTAAGCATATTTGGAAAATAATCTACTGTCTAAAACTAATTTTAAAAAGATCTGCTATGACCTTCACATTGACAGACTTGGTTCAAGGTCACTGCACGCCATTAACCAATAAACTCTGTAAAGGTAAAATATTAGCCAAATAGGGGCTAAAAAGAGAGTATATCTATGCTCTTACTATATGGATTTTTGTGTGTTCTGATATGACCTTGACTCTTCATCTACAAATATCATTCGAGGTCATTGCATATATTTTGATCAAAGGCATCATGTGGGTGAAGTATGAGGCTGAATGGAGCAAAGGGAGAGAAGATATACTCCAGACAAGGATTTTTAAAAATATAATTCTGCTATGACCTTCACAGTTCCTTTTCACTGAAAATAGGTTCAAGGTCACTACACACCCTTTCACCCTTTACTCAAAAGCTCTGCTTATGTGAAGTCTGAGCCAAATAGGGGTTAGTAGAAATTATATATGCTCTCAAAAAAGGATTTTTGCATGATCCGATATGATCTTCACCCGTTACCTAGAAATTTCATGCAAGGTCACTGCACATCGTTTAACCATAGAGACACTCTGCGAGTATTAGCCAGATTGGACCAAAGGGAAAAAAGATATGCCCCAGACAAGGATTTTATATATATAATTCTGCTATGACCTTAACCTTATACCTAAAAACATGGTTCAAGGTCACTGCGCATCCTTCAACCAAAGGAACCCTGTGGATGAGGTATGAGCCAGATTGGGCCAAGGGGAGAGAAGCTATGCTCCAGTCAAGCAATCTCGGATGGACAGACGGACAAATTGATCACTAGAAGGCGCCCGCATAAACATGCCTTTTTATCTAATTTAAAATAGTATCCATGCTATCTGCCCATGGTGAATAGTCATCAAAACCATTCATCAGCAGAATTTGATTTCCCTCCTTTTTAAGGTGGTATGGGACATCTGTCGATATTAATGTGGATTAAAGTACTATATAATTGGAAAATTTTCACCGGTTTAGAATTTTCAAATTTTACAATATTTAACCAAAAAATAGCTTTTAAAAATATTTGAAAAGGTAAAAATTGTAAAAACCCCAGCGGGATTCGAACTCATGACTTACAGGTTCCTAGTAAACCCTCTAACCCACTGGGTTAAGGAGTTAGGTGACCATTTTTGAAAAGAAACTACATGTACTTATATAATTACACTTTATTTTATTGTTTATTTCGATAAACAATACGTCACAACATGGAAGTGTCCCATATCACCTTAAACTCGGAACACCTCTGACCTAATAAGATCGCCGCATTAAATACAAAGTTTGATTTAACTCTAATTTGTTTATCATCAAGAAATTCTGCATCGCTGACAAATAAAGTTTTCTTCTGTATAATGAAATACCAATTAACTGACTATTCGGACAATAGCAAGTTTATTGTCCCACTCCACAGCAACTATTTCCCTTGGCTTTGCCTCATTAAATAGTTGCTGTCTTGGGGGACAATAACCTTGCTATTGTCCTCATACCCAGTAAATACTAAATAGGCATATAATATCCCATCCACCTACATTTCATGTTATATAACCTCCCGTTTGTAACCTTCAATTTCACTGTAAAGTCAACACATCTGTCATAGCCGCAAGTTTCACAATTTATTTCTGCTTCTCATGTACTTAAAATTAGGGGCCTTAATATTGCTTACCAATTCCAACAAGAGACATCCCTCTAACTATTGATAATCATTAAAATTCATTTCATGAATCTACGCAACAATGATAAACCTTCAAGTTCAGTCACTCTCAATTTTACAAAAATATTGACGGTACTTTACCCGAAACTGTTCCTTGTACCTTTAACTTAGTACACTAACATTTTTATGAAAAGACGGTTTGTCTTAGAATAAGAAAGCTAATGCAATTCTGAGAAAACGAATACCACATATTGCCAATTCCATTGAGGTTTAATAAAAATATGGCCATTTAAGTGAACCCACCATTTCCAATTTCCTTTAGTAAATACAGATTTACAGGGTTCTCCATATTAAAACATCTTTACCTGACCTTTTAGAGGTCAACTGTTGTTCAACCACCTTTAAAAAGAAACCTTATTCAATACAACATATGCCTACATGATATAATCATGATGAAAGCTTCACATCACTTAGAAATACCCTTACATGTATACCCCCCCCCCCAATCTTTTGATTTTCATAAAAAGTCATGGTTTGAAATGTTTTACCTAATTTTATGAAAATGTTGCAATTTCCTTGAGTAATTTCTCACACATATTTGAAAACAATCATCAATGATTCTAAAATTTGATCTTTATTTGTTTATTGTATGTTTTGTACCATTTTAATTAACAATAAGACAGCTGTCCTGCTTGTGATTTCTTGTTTTCATGAAAAAAGTAAGCTAACAATCATATTTAGTGAATATCTAATCTATTCTGATTTCTAGTCTCCTTCTAACCATGCTAAAACAGTAAGTTACAACCTACAAGTTAGACATCTGCCATAAATTAGAATTAAATTCAAACACACCCAGGTAGCTGAAGACAGAGTTGATTTCAATGAAAAATGTTCAAATTTGACATGTTTTTCTACTTTTTTTCTGCATATATACCTTAGAAAGGTAGAAATAGGTTGTTTCTTGTTCATTTCAAAAGTAATTATCATAGCAGATGTTATTTCAAAGTCAAATGTACATTTACATATCCTACATGTAATCTTAATGCAGACAATTAAATAGAGGGGGGGGGGATTTTTCAATTATCTAAATACATCTAAATATCTTTATGAAATAAAAAATAAAGGAAACATAATTGCATACTTTTATTGAAAAACAAATTTTCACAGCAATTATGAATTTCTTTAAACAGCCTTAATTTTGTTTTCATAATTTCTTATCAAACACAAACCACAACATATGGCATGATGCTTTCTTCAAGTTCCATTATTGTTCATGCATTATTGGATTTAATTTGAATTACCGGTAAATAGTCTGTAAAACACAGGGAATATGCATGTGGATAGAGGTGACAGGTTAATCTCAGGAGCTGACCCACAAGAATCAACAGGTACCGGTAAAAGCCATGTGGTAACAAGAGTCTGTTTTGAGCTGAAATAAAAAAAAAATAATTAGCTGTGTTTACATACATGTACTAGTAATAGCTGTGTTTACATTAACATATGCATAGTATTTCTGTAAAAAATATACTACACTGACCATGCAGTGTAATAAGTATGACATATCCCAATACATGATATAACATTTAGGCAGTACAAGATCAAAAATTTGCATATCAAGTCATAATATTAAAAAATTTTCATAGGTATAAACACTTATCAAATTGAGAGAGAGAGAGAGAGAGTTTGAGAGAGAGAGAGTTTATTACCGTACCGTACTTGTAGTGCAACAGTCAATATTTCAATTCGTAAATTACAAACGAATATTACCCACCGAACAGCGTCAAAGTACATGTACTGGTATTAGCTTCTGGTATACCATTTTTATCAATTCTACTGTGTTTTTTTTTTTGGCAAATAAATTTAGCGAGGTTTTTTGTTTATTTTCTTATAAATTACTTGTTTTAAAAACAATACTATGTGTAATAAGCATAAAACATGTATGAGTAAACTTAATGAAAAATTTTTAATAGATTATTTTTCACAGAATGTGGTACATTACATGTATGTCAATCTTTATAAAACTAGCGTATATTTCGTGCGCCATAAATTGCAAGTTTTTTGTAAATATCATTTACTTGCATAATAGGTATATATGGTCTAACCAAAATTTTCTTCATAAAGCTACAGCTGTATGTACCACATATATGTTTTGTCACAAGTATACATTTAAAAAAAATAATACCCAGATTCCAACAGTTGAAATAAACTCAACTCATTCTCTGATAAGTTCATTGTGTTTTGTGCGTGCATATCTTATTTGTCTGCTGCAACAGCAGCCAATCAGCGGTAAGCTGAATCCACAAAAAGAAAGTTTGTGTTTTAGGAGCGGGTAAATTGTTTATGCGACACTGTCAAGAAAACCACACCAAATAATAACAAGAAACATAAATATTCACTTAAATGTATTGTGTTGTAAAGTAAAGGTTTTTAACACTTATTGCATCTTGCAAAACATGTGATGACCCTTAATCATCTGTCATATATCTGATATACATGTATATGTAAAAGATGGGAGAAATAACGATGGAACAAACTGGTATTCGAACCTGGCCCTCTGAATCTCTAGTCAAGTGCTCTACCAACTGAGCTACATGTATCTGGCACCGGTATTCAAACCAGTCTGACCGTCACATTCCTCCCCCCTTAAATGATCTTCACCCTCGAATATCACCCCTGGCAGGATCGAGTTAACCTGTTAGTTCCAGGGGTTGGTCACAACACCAATATTGTAACAGGATGGGAGAAATAATGAAGGACCAAACCGGGATTTGAACCTGGGCCCCCTGAATCTCTAGTCAGGTGCTCTACCAACTGAGCTATCTGGCACTGGTATTCAAACCGTTCTGATCGTCACATATATAAAGAATTATTTTAAACAATGTTGTTCAATAAAAAATAACACTCGTTACCTTCAGTTTTTGTCTGTAATTAATCAATATTGGCGTGCGATCAGTTCTTGCCGAGTACCATTTCTCACCAGTGCATTGTTACGTCATTTTATCAACACATAAAATTACATACGAAAATATGATGTAACAGTGCTCCAGCGAGAAATGGTCCTCGGCGAGAACTGCTCGCACGCCAGTACTGCCAGTAGTCAGATTAAAAAAAATTACATTTAAAACATTAACAAAGACAATTTAAGTACACATCATAACTGCTAAACAAGAAAAATTATGTGAACTGGTAGAACGGTACGCATAGTTCTAACTTGTAACGTACATGTAGAAGTACATGTACCGGGTACCCGTTGGTCTGCTAAACCTCTCTAATGATACAATGATCGGCATCATAAAGATATTAAAGTCATGTTTTAACTCTGAAGTCTGAAGTATACAATTTTATTTACTTGAAGTTATGTCTACAGGGTATTCATGACTACATTTGGAGTCTTCTGCACAAGAATATATGATATGTTTCTAATTCGACCCTGCTTTAAATTTTGAGTTGAAAATTCACAATCTGTTATTTTTTTAAATAGATAAATTCAGTTACCCTTTCCAGTCCCCTATGAACCTCGAGCGAGTCTAAACATCCATGAAACATGTAAAAATTACACGTTAGTAAACAAACACCCACACCATAACAAAAACAAACAGTGTGCACGTACTTACATGTACATCTATACTATATACTAAATTTTAACCAGTTAACAAGAAACTTTAAAAGGAGTAAAAGCCTCACCTTCTTCAGTAACATCCACATAAATCACCCACTTTAATGTCCATCTTTTCTCCTTTATTACTCGTAGCTTATCAACGGCTGATCGTCGACAGAAGTGTGGCTGTCAGAATTTCCTCGTAAACGATTCACACGAGAAAAATATCCTCCTTAAACAAATATGTCGTATTGTTCCCTGTGCATGTTCATATGTTTCACAGTAAATTGAAAATGCATGTATACACCGAAAGAATACACAACTTCTCTTCTGCATTACGGCTCTCTCTTTTCTACAATGCCGTTCGTTACTGTTTACATTCGGCGCGCGCGCGGGGGTTACACAGGGGCGCCCCGACAAATAGTTGCACATAGAACGTTTAAATAATGTGTGTTCATTGAATTCATAAATGATATAGATGAAAAAAATGAAATTGAATCACAACAATTTATCTAAGACGCAACACAACGTAATGCAGTAAATGCCTGGGCCTTAAAGTGGCATTTGTTCGCTTGTGTGTCTATGTTGACATATTAACTCGTTCATGTACGATTCTCACATATTTGTTTTATGAAATTTGAAAAAAAATATAGCACAGAACTTGTTTAATTTGATACCAAATGACATTATTTAATATATTAACAATAACTGAATTCATTTTTTTTCATTAAATGATAATGATTTTTGCTATCAGAAAATTACGTGTATGAGCTGCTGACCCCTAATTATAGGGGCCAGCCCTTTTTTCTTAATTTTAAATGAAAGCTCTCGTTATTCTAAACAACTTTTGCTCTATATGTATTAACAAAATATTTTTAGCTTAAAGGTTATTATACAAAAAACAACAAAATTTCAGACCCCCCAAAACCTTATACTTTACCGGCAAATAGCTTAAAAACTAAAAAACATTTTGCCAAACCTTTCATGCCAGCAAAACTATTAAATGTTACCAACAATTCTGCTAAATTTCATGCAACTATCTTTTGTAGTTCCCAAGATCAACTCTGGACAAAAGACCCCCCAATTTTCAATGAAAGGGCAATAACTCATAACCGGAAGTGAATTTTAAAAATTTGAAAAAAACGTCTCGAGATATTAACATTGTCTACATACCCTAAAAGTTTCATAACAATCAGACAACAAATGTACGAGAAATGGCCTACACAAAATTTGCGGATAAAAAAAAAATAATAATAAGAAACAGTAGAATAACAGAAGGGTTTTCCGTTGAAAAACGGAAAACCCTAATAAGAAAAGTGAAAAAGAAACATTACAATAATAGAAGGGTCTTCCGCTGAAGACGGAAGACCCTAATAATAATAATAATAACTAGACACGATCTCGTTGCGAGCAACGAGGAGGTCTTCCGTCAGATTTTTAGAAGGAAAAAAGAGATCATCGACTTTGATAAATTATGTTACAATGTCTTTTAATACTTGTATTTTTTCCAATTAAGATAGAATTAAATTTGTTTACCTCTGGCCCCTAAAAACCCTAATTAGGTAACGCAAGAGAAAATCATTATATTGTTAGGATATATAAATGTATTATACCTTATTTATCTCTAATAACATTTTACAAAATAGCTCTCAGTAAAGGGCTATAAATAAAAGACTTTAAAGCCCTTTCGTCTCCTAATTTATTCGGCCAGTCCCTTTGTCTTGATAATCAAATGAAAGTTCATTTATTTTGATCACATTATGTTTAAAAAGTGCTTAGAAATTCGTTACCGTTCTTAATATATATGCGAAAGAACGTTAAGAACGTTTAAGGGACCGATCACTTATCTCCTTATAGGGGCCGTTTAACGAAATTTTGAAGATTGCATATTGTTAAGGACATCATTTTGGACAGCTTTTCTTCAATATTACATTTCAAAATATTTTTCTTTCTGAGATATGGTTGATCAAAATTTTGGACTGTTGGCCACTAAAAATCTCTGAAACCTCTAATTACATATCACATGACAACATTATTACATTGCTTGGATACATGACTGTGAGATAAACATATTTGCTTCTATAGCATTTTACAAAATATCCGTCAATAATGGGTTATAGATAAAAGACCTTAAAGCTATTTGGTCCCCTAATTTGAGGGGAGAATCACTTTTTCTTGAAATCAAATGAAAGGCCATTTATATCAAAGAACATTTTTTTCAACAAGTGTTTAGAAATTCGTCACTGTTCTTGAGATATAAGGGAAAGAACGTTTAAGGGACGATCCCTTATCTCATTATAGGGGACGTTTAACGAAATTTAGAAGGTTGCATCTTGTTAAGGACATCATTTTGAACAGCTTTTCTTCTATACTACATTTCAAAATATTTTTCCTTTCTGAGATATGGTTGATCAAAATTTTGGACTTTTGGCCCCTAAAATCCCTAATAACATAACACATGATAACATAATTACATTGCTTGGATGCATAATTGTGAGATAAACATATTTGCTTCTATAACATTTCACAAAATATCCCTCAATAAAGGGTTATAGATAAAAGACTTTAGATCTTTGTCCCCTTATTTTAGGACTGGAGTTGCTACAACCTAAATTCATTTTTGTAAATGAGGCCCCTTGAGTGGTTTTTTAACATATTTATGTCTGTTCATTTCAGAAATGAACCGGAATTGGTAAACCATTTATGAATTATCGAGTAAGTGAGGATATGGTCTATTATGGGAGTCCCTTTAACCTCGTATAACCGTATGACCGTATTCGGACGAAGTTCTTTAAGTTTTCAGCACGTGTCAATAACTGTCAATTAAAGTCTACTTGGTACAAATAAACAATATAAGAATATTCTGTTTTTTACGATCCATTAATTTCTGGAAGCTCGTGATTGCGTTAATTAAGTATTTGAAAGGGATTTTGATGTTTTTCAACTATTACAATATCAACGTTATTTCTTATTTTCTATCGATACAATTGGTAAATCTGATGTCATTCACATACGTTTTTAGCTGTACTGTCTCTTTAAAAGTTGTGTTTGAATTGTATTAACAAAATAATCTTTATCAAATTTATGCCATTGCTCATAATAGTACGGATTTTTTGGAAAGGTTGACCGAAAGATAAGTTGGATTCAGTTAAGTATTTTGGTCGGTAGAATGAAAACAGTTTATAACTGTAAATCGTATAATTTAATTACCATTTTAACAGATTAAACGTGACTTCTATTCAAATTTCTCTCCGGAATCAAAAACATATCAGTACACATTTTCTATTTCTTCTTCTCGATTTTCACAATTAATGCGTCGTGGTAACTGTAGTACGTAGGTATTTTTTCGACATTTGCCTGCATTGATGTTGACATATACACATGGTCCAGAATAGTTGCACCTTCTGTCGTACTGAAATCCACTATTTGGATAAAACCTTTCCTTCTCATAAATGTTTGAACAGGGCCTGAAGATCGTGCATCCTCATTGAAGTCACCAAGACAGACAACATAACTACTCTGAGTCTTGTAATATTCAATGAGCTTTTCAAGTTTTAACAGAAATTGGGTAACATTTAAAGTGTTTGGGCGATAAACAGTTAGAACTATTATGTCTTCCAAAACATATTTTATACTTAAACATTCCACATTCTTTTCCGGCACCGCAAGAACATTTTTTTCAGGACCCGTTTCTTTCATGTAAACAGCTACACCGCCACCTTTTGCTGATTGCAGTTGAATCACTTGAGCATTGGTATCGTCATATGCATCTTCTCTAGCTGTGTGGTGAAAACTAAAGCCATTTATTTCGAAAATTCTTACATTTTGTCCTGATTTCATCCATGTCTCTGTTAGACATATGATATCCGCATTCGTACATCGACTATCCTTTTTTAAATCCTCGAAATGTTTATTGAGGCTCTGAATATTGTGAACGAAAATTGTGATGCTCTCTTTAGGGATATCGAAGGTTGGTTGTATTAATCTAGGCATCTCTTGCAAAGCTGCTTTTACTTCTGGGTCAGCGTATATTTTTTTCTTAAACATTTCCTGATCGTTTGATTCAATGAACAATCCTGCTTTTGAAGTAACTCTGCTCAATGCAACATATCCTTGTCCAGGAGAAAATGTGCGGTCTAAATTAACAACAACTTTGTCAACTGTCATTCCTTGCACTTTGTGAGCTGTACATGCCCAAGATAATCGCAATGGAAACTGATGTCTAACAACATTCTTTGTTTTTTGGTCCAATATTTCCTCTTGAATCCTTTTAATCAATACATTGTTCCCATTTCTAGTTTTTTTTCCAGATTTGTTTCCAACATTTATATTGTCAAATATCACTCCTATTGCAACAACATTGTTTGCTACATTATTGCGTCCATATACAAAATGGGATACATAGCCCATAACTCCGTTTACAAGCCCGTCACCTACATCACAGTTTCTTGTTAGCATCACTCTTGCACCGACTCCTAATAACAAACTGCTTGACAGAGTGCTTGTTCCAGGCTTTGTCATTGGTTTATCTCTTAAGAATAGCTTGCCAGTCGATCTATCTTTGGTAAAATCTTGAGCATCAATTTCAATGAGGTCCTTGCAGGTTTTCTTTATCATTTTCAAGTTAAAGTCATTGACTTCATTGTTTGTTGAATAGACATGAAGGACATCATCTGGACCTTCCCTTACACAGTCATTTAGGATTGAATTTGTTTCTTCTGACAGTGGTTCTTTTGATACTCGTGTCCGTAGGGAATTTAGTGCTGTTGCAAACGGAATATCTTCACGCTGTCTCATTATTTCGTCTAATTCCACTACTTTGAAAAGATCAACCCAGTAGTCAACAGGATATAAAGGGTTGTCTTTGTAAAGTCTTTCATCTTTGCGTTGCTTAACTGGAGGAAGTTGGTAAAAATCACCCACGGCAATTACTGACACTCCTCCAAATGGGTCCTTGCATTTTTTAATTTGAACAAGCCTTTCATGAATATAGAATAACAGCTTTTTATACACCATTGAAACTTCATCAATAACTAGGATTTGCATATCCCCGAGCTGAACACGCATTTCACTCAGAGTTTGTTCTCCTAGTGGTTCATACGGCAATCGCATACATTTCGGTAGTGAAAATAAATGATGAATAGTACTCCCTCCGATGTTAAATGCAGCTGTCCCAGTAAAAGCAGTAAGAAGCACTGAAACACTGTCCGGTGTTGTCAAATTTTTACCAAGAATTCGGGAAGCCTCATAGTGTATGGCTTTGATAAGGTGACTTTTGCCTGTTCCTGCTCCACCCGTTATAAAAACATGCAGCGGATCAGGTTTTTCCCCAAAGATCTTTTTCAAACACCACTCTCGTATAATATAGAATACCTTCGTTTGCGTCAAATTTAAATTTCGAAGGATGTGTAGCATTTCATCTTTGGATTGTGTGTTCTGTTCAACTCTGTATAGTACATCGACATTGTTATCATTTTGCATGTCTGGAAGTTCCTCTGGAACATTCAAATCCGTAGGTTCATTTCTTGCAGAAGCGCATTCTCGTCTCACTAATTCTGTCTCCGGGCAAAGATGTGCCCATGCATCTTCTGGTTCTCCAATATTTTCGAAAGTTTCTTGTGCCTCTGCAATCAAATCTTCATTTTGAGCATACTGCGATTTGTTTGAATCGACAATTGATTTCACTGATTGCACGATCTGGCTTCCTTTGATTCGTACGTGTCCATTTTCGTAAAAGTCTTCATAGAGATCAAATCCTGGAGGTTTCAATTGATTATCTGTCCAGTATGGCAAGAACAGCTGAAGTATACTTTGATAGTACTTCTCTGGCATTTGTTTTACATTATATCGTGGGTACTTAATTATAGCTGGCTTTGTGCGTGTTCTCCTTTGAATAAACCCTTTTGAGTTCTGCAGTTCAAATACATTTTCATTTTCAGATTTAGGAACCTGTGATTTAGCAAGCACTCTGAATTCTGAAGAAAATTCTGCCAGACACATATTCTCAAACATTGTTTTCTTTGGCCGATTTAGGTACCTTTCTATTATATTTGTCATCCAAATATCATCTTCATCATTGTCATCTTCAAAATCATCATGTTCTTCTTTTTTGTTCCTTTTTTTAAGTTGAGACAATGGTTTAGTCAGCCTGGTTGGATTGTCACCCACTGGTATAAAAACAACTTTTCTTGAGCATTCCTTCATTTTTAAGTTGCATACCCGATAGACAGCTTCTTGTGCGCTTACTTCTCTATGATTTAAATATGCAGAGCCAATTTTTTTCAGAGTTGTACGAGCACTTTCATTTCCCTCTTCTGCCTCTATTTTGGTTTGTTTCAACACCATTCCCATTTCCCTTTCAGACTTCGAAATGTAGGAGATGATGTATACAATGCAACTAAATGGATCTAGGACAAACTGAATATCCATGTTTGCATCCCAACATTTTAATAGGCAGGGGTTAAACTGGTTGATCCATAGCTCATGTGGATTTCTTTTGAGAACAACTGATCTCTTTTTGGCTAATAATTTATGTGCTTCCTCATACTGTGACTGTGTCAAATTGAGACTTTCAAATATATCCTCAGTACTTTCCGATTCATTTGGTTCATCTTGCACTTTGTTCCATACTTTTAATAGGACCTCTTTAGCATTTGATTGATTGTCTGATAAATCATTCGTATCTTGATTATCATCTTCCTCGTTTGGAGAATTGATAAACGTGCGTACAGAAGGTGGCCTAGGAAAGTTAAACCTACACTCTGTGCCTTTTTTCCTGCATGATTTGGAATGTTTCTTGCTGTGTTGTTGTACAGCCAGTACTACATCTCTTAGCTCTACATCTTCATTTTCAGATGGAACTGCACAACTAACATATTTGTCAATGAAATCGCATACAGCTTCCTCTCCGTCTTCATCAAGTTTTGGAGCATTTTCTATCCAATACAGGCAATGCATGTGTGGCGACCCTCTTTGCTGAAATTCAACTCTTTGGAAATAATCTGATACTTTCCCAATTGGTTCGGATGGTGAACATATTACCTCAGTTTGAAATATATGAAATCTATGTTCAAACATCCTAGCAACTGTCACAGGATTGCTTCTTAGCACTTCATTCTTTTCAGACCAGTCTAACATAGAAGGATCTCGGTTATCATTTTGTTGCCTTAATATTGAAGCAACTGCATCATTCCATCTATGTTCAGCAGCAGAAAACGAACAAAACCATGTAGGTATTCCTAATTGTCGAAGCATAGCAAAGAGATCCTTTTGTGCAGCTGACCAATAAGAAGGCGTTCCACGTATAGGTTGCATGAATCGCAAAGCCTCATCAGTTTTCATTAATTTGGAAAGTACTTCAGGGGTTTTCACCATATTTGCTGTCACTTTCTCGTCACTTCCAATTCTTTTGACCGATTTCCTTATTGATATTTGAGTTTTTTCGATAACCTGATTTAAATCAGACAAAAACTGACTGAAGAAAACATAATTGCTGTCTTTTGCAAATCGATCGTCAGTATTCATAAGGCGATTGTTGAAGTACCTTGATAGCGTTATTCTTGTGCCTCTTGCATCATTCCATGTAAAGCGTCCACTCGGGAAAAGGTATGGAAATGTCTTTGCCTCATTACCTGGTTCTTGTAACATCTTCACAGGGTTATTGCCTTCTCCTGGAGCAATATTATAAATATCATCGAAGTAATGATCGAGCACTTCCTGAGCAATATCAACAGGCTGCAAGCATGTATCTGTCGAAATGTTCTGAACATTATCTTCCGATGATAAGTCGGCATTGCTTGGAATGTCCTCACAATCTCCAAAATTTCCCTTCCAATTTGTGTCTATTGAAATATCTTTATACCACTGATTGTTCAGTTTCAGGAAATTCAATGCCTCAAATATGTGTTTTGGTTCGACGAACTGGTATTCAACATAACCTTTATAACTTAACTTTCTCTTTAATTTTACTCTGAGTAGCAAATCATCATCTGGTTTCATTGGCAACTTTGTGACTTTTTTGAGATCTGATGGTACACATACAACTGGTCCATGGATATTTTGTTGCCCACCATGTGGAAGAGCCATTACTTTCATAAAAGGTATGTGTATTGCTATTAAGTGTTTTTCAAGGCTGTTTAAATCGTTCAATTCCTTTGGAATATCTTCAAGTGATAGATTGTTATATGCTGCTTCTGCTGGGATCTTTCCAGTTAGAATTTTCCTGTTACATGTATAGCAAATCCACAGATTTGATTGGATGCAATTCACTGGACATAAATCAGTACACTGATGGCAATACTTTTCCTGAATGCAAAGGTTTGCAATGTTTGCAGCTTGCTGGTTTTTGCTATAAGTATGTGGATCACATTTTTTAACTTGATTTTGAAATAGTAGACGACTACAACAGCAGCATGAATAATCAATACCTTGCTTTGCCTTTGCTTTAAATAGTTTAACAACCTCATCTGAATTTTCCAGTTGTGCTTGTTGAGCTACTCTCAGACCTCTAACTCTATCTTTCTTCAATGATTGGTTTGTTTCATTTGAAGCATAATGTTTTCTACTACTGTCTTTTACCTTTGACTTGAAGGATTCATCACTTTTATATTTTGCAGCTGCTGCAAGAAGCTTGGATTCTCTGAATTCTGCATTTTCTCTGTATCTCTTTGTACTTGAAGCATTGACTTCAACTCTATGCTGTTCATTTGAATTATATTTTAGTTTGCTCTTTGCTTTAACATTGTCTCTGTGTTCTGCATTTGAATCATATTTTAGTTTGCTCTTTGCTTTAACGTTGTCTCTGTGTTCTGCATTCATCTTATATTTTTGAACACTTCTCATTCTAACAATTTTCCTGTGATGGTCGTCAGTTGCATATTTCTCAATACTTTTTTTTTTTAGATTATTCCTATGCTGATCATCATTTCTGTACTTTTCAATATTATTCATCTTCAAACTTTCCCTTCGACCTTGGTCTGATGTATATACTTTCTTGTTTCTTTCTTTAGTTCTTGTTTGATATTCAATATCATCATGATATCTCTGTTTGCTTCTTAGTCTTGTCTCAGCTTGGTATGTTTCGTTGTTTAAGTATCTTGCATGTGTTGTTTTTCGCTTTTTTTCTCTATAACCCTCATTTTTCTGGTACTTGGATCTTAACTGCTGTTTCTTTTTACGTTCAGGACTCAAACTGTCTTGCGTTTTTCTTGATGACAGCCTCTTTCTCTGCATACGAGTTCTGTTTCGAAATCTCCTTTCGTACTCGTTTTTTGAATGTTTACAATTTCGCTTACATTCTCCTTGCAGTTCCTGACCATCAACAGAAAGTATTACATTATAATGATTTTGGTGGTGGTGATTCAGATAGACTGCTCCAGATCTAGTTTCAGTAGAAAACTGAACGTCATCAGCCGCAAATTTTAACCAGCATCCACTAGAATATGTGTAGATATCAATGTTCAGTAAATGAGCTGTAGCAAAAATTTCAACTTCGGTAGCCCATGTACCTAGTTTTGACATTTCAGTAGAAGAAAGGTGACTTTGGACAGTCTGCACGCCATCATTTAAGAATGGGTTAAAAAGTTCTTCGTTTTCCATCATATGCACACAGACAGCATTACGAATTATACCGTGAAATTCCTCAGAGTTTGTAAGACTAAATGATATAGCCCTGAAAAAGCAGTTTCCATCTCCTGCTATTTTCTTTTCAAACATTGGTTTTGTCAAATTCATTCTTGAATACATTTCATTTGCATCTGTTGTGGTTATATACGGAATATTCAAATCATGGCAGATGTTTTCTTTAGATTCTGGACTCAGTGGTATGAAATCAAAATTTGATTCTTCATGTCTGATGAAAACAAGATCATCATTTTCATCGCACTCCTAAATTGAGGTTTTTACTGGTAGGTCAGTTGTTCTAGATATGTTACTGATGTCTTGTTCCACTACCAATCCACAAACATTTCTTAGCGAGTTCAATTTACAAGACACACTTGTCAAATTACATTCCACACCCTTCGAAAATCCCATTGAATGAGCAAGACGTTCAAGATGTGCATACACTTGATCTATATTTTGAAATAAAAGTCTTGAACTCTTTCCGTTAACATTGCAAAGTCCATCAGAAGATCTAGAATGAGAGTCAAATGTAAAGAAACCACTTGTACTTCTTCCAATTAACATAGTATTCCCACCAAAGCACACAAAACAGCCATCAGTGTCTGTTAATGCAAGGTGTAGTGCTTCTTTGAGTGGTAGAGCATTGAAGTCTGCGAGATTAAACCCAACATCTGCTAAAATAACAGTTGTGATCGACTCATTTGGTTGAAAGGTATATGATCCATTGAAACATTCAAAATATTGAGGTAACTCCTCTACTAAAAGATATCTATTATTGATAGATGAACTTCTTTGTAAAAACGTGTACAACTCGTCACCTGTCACCAAAATTCTGTTCATATCCATTGTTGTCCAATTTAATGCACTCTTAAATTTGTGATAGGCTAATCCTGCTAAACAGTTAGCAACACACTGTGTCCCAGCATTATCTCTAAATGATGGATGAGCTTGATGAAATGAGCCTTGTACAGAGGAAGAAATTTCATAGGTACCTCTCTTGGATGGTATCTGCCAGTTGTGATCAGGATTTCTTTCATTTGTGTTTTCTTCAATACAAGTACCTGAAATTGTTTGTTTCTTAGTATTTTCATTTCTATTTGTTTTCGTTTCAGTTTCCTTTTTGTTTATCCTCAAGTAGCCCTCATCTTTTGTTTTCCTGCTGGTCCCTCCATACATAGAGGTTTCCAGCTGCGCCTGACCTGCTGGTCCGGACACGTGCACGGTGTCCAGTCCAGGTGCCCTCGGTGGAGCACAAACCCACGGTGGGGAGTCAGGAGACGGTGCCTTGCCCTCGTCACGGACAAACAGACGACTTCCCCGAGGAGATGGCAACCTCGGGGCAGGTGAATGCATTTTCACTCGAGGCGAGGCCTGCACCCTGGCCAGGGGTTTTTTCTCTCTAGATGGAAACCCCATAGAACCAAGCCCCGGAAAGTTACCGGGAGAAGCTGAAACAGCTTCCTCCTCTGTTCCGCAAGGAACAGAGAAATTAGACAAGTCTGGTGGTGCATCTGTTGGTGCAGGTTTCTGTCTCTTCTGCCTCTTTTTAAGTTTGTCAGTTTCACGCTTTAGTCTTTGGTTAACAGCTTTCTTTCTCTTTGCCATCTAAACACAAAATGCAATTCTTAATTAGTATACATCTCATCAAGAATCATTCCTTTCTTACCATATTTTTGCATCATTTTATAAAACACGAGGCCCTGGGGCCATATCGCTCAACTGACTTATAATACCAAACTGATATAACCAAAGAGCTTCAATACATAAAAAAATGTATGAAATGAGATATTGCATATTTGTCTTTAGCTGATTTTATAACATTGAGATTAAAATAAACAATGAGAGGTTAAAAGATTTTTGAAATTTATTCCTTTGTTAAAATTTTAGCATTGTTGCTCCACTTTACCTCCAAGGATAATTATTTAAGCAAAGTTTAAAGTACACTACCGAAAAATGTTTCCTTAAAGGTTTCAACTTAACTGGTAAACAAATGAAGCAAAATGTTTACTGGTATACAATTGTGGCAAAATGTTAATGAGAAGGAACATTTTTTTTTTAAATTAAAATTAATCCTGATTTTTTTCCATAGGATATAAATCAATATCATAATGTGGAGGTGTTTCATGTCATATTAAAGATTATACAAGTTTCAAATTATATATATTTCAGTAAGCATGTTCCCATGCCAGAAAGGTTATTCAAGTGTCACATTACATGTATTTTAGTAAGCAAGTTCGATGAGACTATACCTGGAACTAACGGTCATTAATCGGTGCATTATTTGTAAGTTGCATTTATATAGATTTAATTTATGATTGTTGACATGACGTGTATAAATATAAAGGTAATATATCATCTATGCTTAAGTACCCTACCAATCTATTTAATTATATTCATTAAAACGACAGGGTTATAAACAAGAGCAATTTTCATGGTTTCTGGGTAAACAAAATCATCTATAAAACATTATTTCAATTCTGAATGTGTTATTTATGTTTGGTTTAATTAGGAAATAATTAAAATCATGCTAGTATATGTGAAATTCAAAATATAAAAGAATTATATGATAAGCGCTGTCATACTTCAAGTGCATTTTCTATTTGATTGTTGTTTATAAGAAATTTGAATTTTGTGGCAAGTAAATAAAAACATAATGATAATATGTGCAGTAAAGTTTTAACATATTTAATCACATTACAAAACTCACTGAGGCGTGATTTCACCTTTATGAGGCATCACCTTACCTAGCCAAAGGTTTACAATCCACTCTGATGCTCTGCAGAGTGGATCGTAAACCCTTGTCAAGCGACGATGTTATGAGACCACCTTAGTCATGTTATATATAAATCATAGTAAATAATATTGGATATTCATGGATACTTAGTATGGTTTGGCACAATATCATATCTTTAAAAAAATTTCATAATCATATTACAATAAGATATGACATCATATCAAGATATGATATTGTATTACATAAAATGATACTGTAATGTATTCTGTTTTACGTTATTGTTTTTGATCACATAATACAATATCATAAAATAATAAATGACACAAAATAGTATCATGTAATACAACATCATTTCACATGATACACCACAAAATTGTATTGTATGATATAAAAATGTATGATATAGGTTAATAAATTATGATATTGTATCATATGCAATATGACAATATGACTATATGATATGTTACGATTTAACGTTCACAGCTATGGTTTCATTAAGGCTGCAGAGGTGTTAAATAATGGTGAAATGAATCTTATGCGATTTTAACTTAAACCAATCATATCTATATAAGGCCTAATATTTTAATTTTAGAACGTGCAATGCTATGATTACATAAGCGAGTGATAACAGGCACATATTTATTTTATACATCATTTCTGGTTACGTAAATTGACACGATGACACAGCTAAAAGAGGTTGAACATACATTAAGAGGCTCGTGAGACACATTGCTCACCTGAACAACAGTTCCTTGTAACATTCTATTTCGTAGCATATACTATTTCTATTTTAAACTTTGAACCCTTTTTAAGGCCCAAGTATTGGTCCCGGGTTTATGTTGGCATAAACAAAATTAGAATGTACACTTTCTAAGGATCCTTGCTATGTAATCTCACAAACTGTAGCATTGTACTTTTCAAGAATAAGAGTTTGAAACATTTTCAATATATAATCATTAGTTAAACTTTAAACCCGTCTTCGGATCCCAATATAAGTCTGGTTGTGACAGTTTGATTCATTTACAATCTAAATTATTTTAGGATGCTTGCATATCAATCTTACAAATAAAAGCAATGTAGTTATTGAGTTTTTTTTAATATTTCCCCTTCTTGGGCCGCAGTATTAGATTGAAAGCCACTGCTTTTATGATTGAGAATAAACAATATTTGAAGATGTAATCTGACAAGATGAACTATTCTAGTTCTTAAGGAATTTTTTTAAAACATTTTGCCTATATACTTCTAAGTTACACCTCTGATCCCTCTTGGGGGTCCAGTATTAGTCTGGGTGACGGTTTTAAAAATATTGAGTCTATGTTATCCAAGATTACATTCATACTGCATAGTAATGTCACAAATTGTAGCATTTAAGTTCTCGAGAGGAAGGTTTTAAAACATTTTCCCTATATATTTCTACGGTAAACTTTGAACCCCTCTTACGGCCCCAGTATTTGTCCGAAGCGCAATATTTTCAAAGAATAGAATCTACATTATACAAGGATGCATGTATAGTAATCTCATTAAACTATAGCATTGAGCTCTCAAAAATTTTTTTTTAAACAATTTCCTTATATACTTTTATGTTTAACTTCGAACCACTCTCGGGGGTCCAGTACTAGACTTAAGATCAAGGCTTTCACAATTTACAACACAAAATGAGGATCCTTGCATAGTTATCCAGCAAATTGTTACAGTGTACATTGTAGCACTTGAAAAAAAAGATTTTTAAACCTTTCTTGTTAAATATGTAATTCTATGTTAAACTTTGGAGCCTCAGATTTGGTCCTGGGATCACAAGTTTCACTATTTACAATTTTGTCTATAAATGTAAAGGTGCAGTGGTTCTTGAGAGGATTTTAAAGACACACACCCTTTTAACTGTTTCGCAATTCTATTCCTTTTAAAAATGATTTAGCCCTTTATTTCAACAATTTAGAATTCCCTACCCGTACGAATGCTTTGTACCAAATTTGGTTAAACTTGGCTCAGTGGTTTTAGAGAAGAATTAAAAAATCTGAAAAGTTTGCAGACGGATGGAAGGCCACGGACAACGGGTAATCAGATAAGCTCACTTGAACCTACGGTTCAGGTGAGCTATTAAACAGCTTAATTTTATATTAAATTGCCATTTTATAAGTATTTATCAATTAAGAAATTAGAATCAAAACAATTTTTGCAATGAAACGGTCTATTATCAAAGATAAAACTAGAGGTACTGTAAGCAAGCTCACAATTGATACCCCCGCTAAGAAAACAAGAGGCCCAGGGGCCACATCGCTCACCTGAGCAACAATTGTCTTTTAAAATTCTGATCAAATTAGCATTACTGTATCAAAATATCTTGACAACTAAGTACAGTAGATCTTGCTAAAAAAATTGGAAATCTGCAAATTTTTTTCCACCTCTTTTTTTGGTAAATACCAAGCCCCTTTTGTTGTTGTACCTGTAAGAAGATTTTTCTCTATCCTATATACCCCTACCCCCATTTCGTGGCCCCACTTTTCTCTAGGGATTCATGGTTTCATCAAACATAAATCTGCATAACCTGTGCTTTCACACTAAGTACTGAGTTTTGGACTGAAAATTTTCCCAGAATATTTTTTAAGATTTTCTCTATATATTCCTATGTAAAAATTCAAACCGCCATCACGGCCTGGTCCTACCACTAGGGACTGTGATTTTGCAAACTTGAATTTACACTACCAAAGGATGCCTCTACACAAGTTTGAGCTTTTCTGGCCAAATAGTCTTTAAAAAGAAAATTTTCAAAGATTTTCTCTATATATTCCTATATAAAAATTCATCCCCAATTGTGGCCTCACGCTACCCCTGGACTATTATTTAAACAAACTTGAATCTATATGATCTAGGGATGCTTCCACTCAAATTTGGGCTTTCCTGGCCTAATAGTTTTGAGAAGAAGATTGTTAAAGATTTTCTCTATATATTCCTGTATAAAATTTATACCCGAATTGTGGCCCCACCCTACATGAATCTACACTATCTGAGGATACTTCCACTCAAATTTGAGCTTTCCTGGCCTAATTGTTTTTGAGAAGAAGATTTTTAAAGATTTTCTCTATATATTCCTATGTTAAATTTGATCCCCCAATTGTGGCCCTACCCTATTCCCGGGGACTATGATTTGAACAAACTAGAATCTACACTACCTGAGGATGCTTCCACTCAAATTTGTACTTTTCTGGCCTTATAGTTTTTGAGAAGAAGATTTTTAAAGATTTTCCCTAAATATTCCTATGTAAAACTTGATCCCCCTCGTGGCCCCTCCCTACCCCCGGGGACCATGATTTGAACAAACTTGAATCTACACTACCTGAGGATGCCTCCAAACAAGTTTAAGCTTTTCAGGCTGAATAATTTTTGAGATAAAGATTTTTGAAAAATACCAACAAATTTTCAATAATTCTCAATTATCTCCCCTTTAAAGAGGGCGTGGCCCTTCATTTGAACAAACTTGAATCCCCTTCACCTAGTGGTGCTTTGTGCCAAATTTGGTTGAAATCTGCCCAGTGGTTCTTGAGAAGAAGATGAAAATATGAAAAGTTTACAACAACGACGACGACAACAACGACGATGACTACAGCAACGACAGACAAAACGGATCAGAAAAAATCATAACGCGTGTATTTTTGCCAATATAAAAAATATTGGATGAATCTATTTCACTGTCCATTTTCTATAAATAACAACTGCTTTATTTTTTTAAACTGTTAATGCTAATATGAGTAAACAAACCAATTTATATCCTTTAATTCCATTTTATTTTAAGTTAACTGTTAATGCATGAGGACATTTGCACAACCATGACTCGAATCAAACGAAATCCACATGTCAAGCATCCATTTAATATTTAAACATTTTGAATTATTGGTATACCGAGCCCGATTTTTTCCGAAATTTCAGGGCAGGCCATTTTCAGAGAGACGGGGATGATAATCTAAAAATAATTTTATGTGGCCTGTGACAAGCAAATTTTAGCTTCTTATATTCCCATTAATACAAGACATGGCACAGACAGGAATTAAGCATTTTTAAAACAATGGCCTTGAACTTCCTCAATGACCTTGGGTCAAGGTCATGACACACCCTCAGGTTATAAGCAATCTTTATATGAATTAAGAACTTTAATATTTGTTCATAAGAACGATATGGACCGGACATGAATTTTGCAATTTTCTGCCGGTGACCTTGACCTTATTCAAATGACCTTGGATCAAGGTCACAACACACCGTTTGGTCATAAGCAATATTTATGTAAAGTAAGAACATTCAATACTTCTCAATAAGGAAGATATGGAGGGGAAACAAATTTTGCACTTTTCCTGCCAGTGACCTTGCCCTTGCCCAAATGACCTTGAATCAAGGTCATGACACCCTTAGGTCATCAACAATCTTTGTGTGAAGTAAGAGCTTCTAATGTTTCTCCTCAAGAAAAACATGGACCTGACACAATTTTTGCATTTTTTTCTGCAAGTGACCTTGACCTTGCCTGTTTGACCTTGGGTCAAGGTCATGACACATCCTTAGGTCATAAGCAATCTTTGTGTGAAGTAAGAACTTCCAATGTTTCTCCATAAGAAAGATATAGACCGGACATGATTGCACATACGGACAGACAAGGTGATTCCTATATACCCCCCCCCCCCCCAAACTTTGTTTGCGGGGGGTATAATTAGGTTTAAACATTACAATATCATAAATAAACACAAGAACTGTAGCACTGAAAAAGAAAAGTAAGAATTTTATTTCATTATGATAACCCGAGCTGCACCTGGAAAAAAAAAACATGTCAAAATCCTATTGTGATTTATAATTTAGGTATTCCTAGATCATAAAGAACTTTCTAGTAATAGGAAGTGAGTATTATATTCAGCAAAATACAGAACTCTCATTTTCAGTACATATGCATATTATAAAAAGACAATTGCTCATGTGAAAGTCCCCAAGAATATTTTCTTGCCTTATCAGTGAAATCACTTGCCCTGGAGCCCTTGTAATCAAATCTGTCAGCCCCTGCTTCGTATCATGTAATACAACTATATATTACATAGAACGATATCATATTATACAGTATGATCTATCATACCATAGAATGCCATATTATGTGATACAATAATATATAAATGCAATATCAGAATGATAGAATACCATATCATATAATACAATATTATACCTAATCTTTTAAAATGGTACAATATACATTTATTGCATGATGGTGAGGGAAGTATGGGGGAATAAATCTTCAAATTTCCCGAACATTCATGCAATAAAAGTTTCATTATATTGAACAACAAATGATTATACAACATATGTCGATTTTTAATAATTTAAATTTTATAATTGTGGAGTGCACCACACTGACAATCAGAAGATGCATCATGTATTCAAATTTGATAAACATGAAACTAATTATAAACAAGCATTCTGAGAGTATTGCATAAGCAATACACGTCCCCTACCGGTTTGTGGAAATTGTGAAAACAATGCACTGTTATCAGGTCTAGGCAACCTCCGTTTTTGGAGGATAGCTCAATTTCAAAATGGCTGCTGATTTTTACCATATATGGAAAGTCACTTTGCATTGTGGGTGAAATTATCCTCCATTTTTGGAGGATAGCATGGGTATATTTCATAAAAGGCTTCGTGCATATCTTTAATGAGAAAATGCAAGCACCAGACCATATGGGAATTAAAGTTAAGGAAATAAACTAATAAAATGATTATACAACATATGTCGATTTTTAATAATTTAAATTTTATAATTGTGGAGTGCACCACACTGACAATCAGAAGATGCATCATGTATTCAAATTTGATAAACATGAAACTAATTATAAACAAGCATTCTGAGAGTATTGCATAAGCAATACACGTCCCCTACCGGTTTGTGGAAATTGTGAAAACAATGCACTGTTATCAGGTCTAGGCAACCTCCGTTTTTGGAGGATAGCTCAATTTCAAAATGGCTGCTGATTTTTACCATATATGGAAAGTCACTTTGCATTGTGGGTGAAATTATCCTCCATTTTTGGAGGATAGCATGGGTATATTTCATAAAAGGCTTCGTGCATATCTTTAATGAGAAAATGCAAGCACCAGACCATATGGGAATTAAAGTTAAGGAAATAAACTAATGATTGTATGCGGCGATTTGAAATTCTATGTATAGTATCTTCACAATATGCTTTGAAAGTGTGTACTTCCTGTGTTCAGTTTAACAAATGACATAGACTATTTACATCTGTTTCATTTAATAAAAACCACAAAAAAGTTATGCTTATTCCTCATTAAAACATTAATGAGTTCATTCACGTTTAGAGACACATAATAGATATCTTGATCTGCTATATTGTACATGTACAAAGTAAATGTTTGCATATACCTTAGGAACTTTGTAGCTCTTATTCTAATTAATTCACAGGTTATTAAGTATCATTTAAATTTATTCCCTTCACACAAAAAGACATTGTTAAATTTTATTAATCAAAATGATACCATTTATAGATATCAATTATCCTGAATATTGAAAAAAATGTGAGAGTCTTCACATAAGATATTTTTCTTTAAATTCAGCCCTGCAATTATTTAAACTTAAATATTTATTAAATATTATCAATAAATATAATTATTCATAGCTAAATAAGGTGATATTTTTATTGTATAATAATTACATTTTATTCATAGTTAACTCCCTTTGTAAAAACAAAGTTAATTGCCCTTCATCTGAAAAGATCCACCAGGGGGCGCAAACATCTATCCTCCAATTTTGGAGGATAAAATCTATCCTCCAAAAACACAGGTTGCCTAGACCTGGTTATGCAGAATATCGAACCCGAACAATAAAAAATTCGAATATAAAAAATTAATTTTCTCGAAAATTACATAAGTTTACATAAGTGTAAACTTGATCTGTAGTTTGACATTTTGAAGCTGTTCAGCAAATTTCATATGATTCCTCAAACGCATGAAGAAAAAAAGTGTGGAAAACTGAAGTGGGACAGACAGACGGACAAACAGACAGACAGACAGACGGACGCAGAGGAAAGCTATAGTCTCCTCTGGTGAAAACCGATAGGGGACTTATAAGATTTGTCTATCAGAGGGCACCTGCTCTAAAAACTTTAACCAGCTCAAAAACATTAACCTCATCCAGCATCCAAAACCTGGCTCAGATTCAGCAATCAACTTATCAAGTTCATCATTATCATAAAGTAGGATCAGTCATAAACAAGATATAATCATCAGAGGGCACCTGCTTCAAAAGCCTTTACCTCATTCAGAATTTTTAGCCTATGGCTCTGATTCAACTTGCAAGCCTGTTAAATGCATAAGCATCATAGACACATTATATAATCCATGCAAGTTAGGTGAAGTTAAGAACAGTAATAACTAATATATAATCATCTAAGGGCACCTGCTCCAAACAATTTAACCAGCTCCTAAAACTTAACCTTAATCAGTAGAGCTGAAATGAATACCATTTATCAATATTAGAATATTCCTGACTGCTACTATTTGTATTCAAAGATTTGTTGGTGTCATCTATGAAGTAGTATGCATGTTTGACAGCTTATTATAGTATGAAGTTGCATGGGTAGACTGCATAAACATGTCAGCTAGTGTCCATTGAATTAGAGGCACATTTTCTTTTTATGCAAATGATATAAAAGAAAATAAATGAACATCTCAATAATCAAAGATTTATAAACTCTAATATGATTTTACGGTCAGGGAAGAAAAGTCTCGAAAATTATTTTTTATCAAAGTTGCTTCTTTAAAAATCCTTTTAATGTACTATTTATATTAACAATCAGTTATAAAATGCAAATGCTCAAACATATTTACAAATTATTTCAATATTTCTGCTATTAATTCATCACAAATTAATATTTGGGATGTTTGTTTTTGTTCGATGTAAACCCTGCTTGAACATTCAAATTAAACAAGCATGGCAGTCATAGATCAGAATTTTTGATTCATATGCATGTTAAAACAAAATGTAAGTATAATCAAGGGAATAATAATTTCTCCCAAACAGTTGAAGCCCTCATTGGGGGTAGGGTTGACCTAGGCTAGGCTTTACAGACAAAAATATTAAATACTTGATTATTTCTAGTTCTAAAAATTAATGATGTTCAACAGGTGTCATTTACTGTATATCAGTTGAACTGACATGACCCTAGGAACAAGAATGTATATGACTTATGGTTGGGGATCTCAATGGTTTTCAGGATATTTGGGCACTTCCTGTTCAAAAAGGAGTCAGGACCACTCCCAGGGTCCATGATCTATATACCATTTGATGCCCTTTGACACAAGGAAGAAGAATATACATGGTTTAGGGGTGAGGATCTAAACCGTTTACAAGATATTTAGGCACTTCCTGTTTGAGGGGGTCAGAACCACCCCTGGGTCCCATGATCTACATATCATTTAAATCCCCTTAACAATAGGAACAAGTATATATATGGTTTAAGGGTAGGGATCTCAACCATTATGAAGATAACTGGGCACTCACTGTTCGAGGGGTGGTCAAGAGGAACCCCTGGGGCCAAAACCTATATGCCATTTGATGCCCCTTAACACAAGAGACAAGTATATGGTTTAGGGGTGGGGATCTCAACAGTTTTCAAATATTCGAACTTCCTGTTCGAGGTAGGTCAGGACAGCCCTGGGGCCCATAACCTACATATTATTTTATGCCCTTTAATACAAGAGACAAGAATATATATGGTTAAGGTTTGGGGATCTCAATCATTTTCATATATTTGGGCACTTCCTGTTTGAGGGGGTTGGGACGACCCCTGGGGCCTATGACCTTTATACCATTTGATGTCTCTTAACACAAAGAACAAGAATATATATATATAGTTTTGTTTTGTTTTTTTGGTTTTTTTTTTTTTTTTGGGGGGGGGGGGGGGGGGTCTCAACGGAATTTGAGAATTTAGGGCACTTCCTCTTTCAGGGGGACATAATTACCCATAGGGCCATATCCTATACTATATGATGCCCCATTACACAAGAAACAAGAATATGTATGTTTCAGGGGTGGGGATGTCAACGGTATTTGTGATTAAGTAATTTACCAAAGCTTAGGGCTGGGGATGACACTAGGGACCATATCTCATGTACCATATACAGTGTATATTGCACATTACACTCAAAAAATGCATCTCAAAACCTTATGTCAATATCTTTACACTTTTTAAGTTATGACCTTTACAATATAGTGTAAAATTTAGGAAAATTATGAGATGCATTACATCTCCCTTCTCGTTTTGAAATAAAATTCCTTGAGCATGTATATTCAATTGATGGTTGACATTTAATACAATTTATAGATATTAATCAAAAAAAAAAAAAACAAGTGAAAAGCTGTCATTGTGATGGCAAACCGGATTTCTTTTATGTGAACTCTATCCATAATCCATGTCAAACCTGAATTGATAAACACTACCAACCGTATCAAGTGAAATGGAGTATCCTATATGCAATATTTTGCCTGAAAATGACTAAGTTCAAAAGCTGGTATTTTTTTTCATTAATTATCAGATATCTAAATCTTAGCAATATGCATACCCCTGATATATGTACAGTTGATCTGCAAATGAACAACTTCCTATCTTAAAAACTGTATGAGGAGTTATCCGTACAATGAGGGTACCCTATATGCAATATTTTGCCAAAAAATGACTAAGTTCAAAACCTACTATTCTTTTCATATATTATCAGAAATCAAAATCCTAGCAATATGCACACCTCTAATATATGTATTATCTATTATCTATTAAGGTAAAACCAGTCACAAATGAAAATGTCAACCCATTGAAATATTTAACCTCAATTTACTTCACATAAACAGCACAGATATATTTTGGATGTTTCAAATATTCCCTTCGCACGTAAACTGTTGCACAACAAGCAAATTCACCTCCGTTCAAGATGGCTGCTTCTAACAAAGACTGGTCCTCTAAACTTGTTTGTGAAATACTGAGCCAGAAGTTAAACTGATTGACCCCCATTCTCTCTGTGATATTATCATTTTCGTAAATTACTCAAATTTGATAAAAAATTAGACCTTAATTTTTGCAATTTAAATTTTCTTTTCCGTAAGGATGATTTATGGGTGTTGTTTACTCAGGGTTTGAGTTCTCAAATTCCGATTGTTATAAAGTTCAATGTAATGAGTAAAATTTGTTATAAACACAAAAAGAATTTATGAAATGAATAATTATTGACAAAACATTCAATAGTTTTACATTATTATGGAATTAGGCTCAAACAAAAATTGACTTTTAGCCAAACAGAGGAAATTCGGACTAAATTTTGCAGATTTTGTTTTCTGCTAAAAGTTTTTTGGCACTAGTCTAATATTCAAAGTTAGGATTTTATATTTAAGTCTATGTAATTTTGCATATTTTCCGTTGGTTTTACCTTACTTATTCATTTAAATAATCTTATGGCACGAATAATAAAAATATTGAAAAATGCTTAAAAACAATAAAAGACACCATATCTCAAAATTTTGATCATTGACCTCATATAAATTTTATGGCAACAGAATAAGGTCAATATAAGTAGTTCAATATCATAAATGTGTTTGTATTATCATCATTCAATTTTTTGTAAAATTGGATCAAATATGGGTAGGGATTTGAAAACTGATAGAGGAAATTCGGACTGAATTATTTTTTAAAACTGGAATCTTAATGCTGTGTACTTATTTAGTGTCACTACCATTCATAAACTGTATCTTATTTTTTAAAGTGTTTAATTATTTGTAATATTTTTATAATTAAGAAAATCTCAATCATAGTATAAAATTTTATGGGATTTTTCTTGATTTTTCAATATATATTTAATGGCCATTAACTCAAAAAGTAGGTCATTGACCTACTTTTCTGAAAGTGAAAAATAACAATACAAGCAAAGGTCTATAACACACAATAGACGGTTTTCCATTATCATCAGTGTATTTTTTTTTCATTCTGAGTAAACGTCATCCTTATGCTAAATTATGTAGAATTTGACTCAGTAGTTCTTGAGAAGAAGATTTTTTAAAAACATTCTACAGTTTGGAGGTTTTCTCCGCTTTGAATAAAATGAACCTCTTCCTGTTTGTTTCAGTTTCATCATACCTCAATGATTTTTCTAATACCAGCATTTTCGACAGAAAAAGTGCCATTCATTATAAGTTTATTGCAATAGTTTAGCCGAAATTACATAATATGTTTATTTTCGTCCATTTCGGTGATCACGGCATGCCTTTTCCCACAGCAAGGCAGTTGCCATATAAGGTCATGCCAAAATTTGACAAACTTGTAGACTTTACATTTGTCAATTTGTATCATGTCACATGTGCTTAGTATTGTCGATTCTGATGATACAAATGCAGAAACTAGGGATTGGAAGTGTGCATAGTTGAAGGTTTAATTAACTAATGAAAAAAATCAAGCTGCAAAATGTGCATCATACGAAGGAACTGAGTCAATCTTACATGTGTTTATACCCCCAGTTTTAAAGGTTACACGATCACAATTACACACTTTTATACTCAGGCTCACACACTAAGACGATTGCATATTCAGATTTACACGTTTACATGTCTGGAATTTTGAACACGATAACCCTCCATAAAAACTTACTAAATTTTACAGCAGCAACAAAAAAAATTCAGGCCACTTATGATTAATTTCACTTATTTCAGTTTAGTTTTTCATTCCTGTTGGCTCGTCTAAATATCCAGTTAGTTGCTTATCATTTAAAGATTTATACAAATATGTAAAGAAAAAAGAAAAACAATCTATAAACAAGGGCACCGCTAAGCGGAGCATCCCCTCGCGGCATGAATTATTGTGTGTAGGGATGTATTATTTAGGAATATATAGTTATGTTAATGATAAGACCACATTCTACTAACCCTACATTACTGCAAAAAACTACATTTTCTTTACCTGTACTCGATCTAAATCCAAAAATATCAAGTTGTTGATTTGAACTGCTTATTTTCACTTTGATTTCAAAGAAGTGAAGATTGATAACTCTTACTCAGAAAGTTCGATTGATAACTCGTATACAAAGTTGGTTATGACATTGATTTAATGAAATAATAATTTGTAATAGTATTAATGGTTTTGAAAGGCACATGCATTTCTTATATGTTATTTTACAGAAGTGTGCAATCTATGATAAATATTTTTAGTTTTGAACGAATTTTGTCATAATGTATGCCCCCCCCCCCCCTTTTACAATGGTGTAATTTTATCTAAGTTTTTGCATTAAAAATTGACCAATTAATATGACATTGCATTTGTTTTAATCTTTTACAATACGGCATACTGGTGCAAAGGTTAAGGAAAGTCCATTGGAAGTTTTTTTTTAATTTACTAGAAAATTGAGATGGAGTGCACACTCACACACATACAAGCATACATGCACACATACGAACACACACACGCACGGTAGCGATGCTATATCCACTTCGCAACAAGTTGTGCAAGGGGATAAAAATTTAAACACAGTTTATACAAAAAAAAAGTCAACAAAAAATACACAGCCCATTTGTGTAATTAGCCCCCCCCCCCCCAACCCCCACTTTCTTGGCAAAGTTTTACATAACCTTAATCAATTTTCTTTTTCTCTTTTTTTTTGGCTTTTCAAGATTTCTGACGAGTCTAACCCCCTTCCGCAACTTTCAATATTCAATTTGCTTTAAATAGGTTGGAAGAATTTTAATTTTGGAATGGAAATATGATGAATACCAGTCATATTTACAAATTTAAGAAACATGTATATGATATATTTGGTAAAAATTACAATTGGTTAACTTTCAATATGATGGATTTCAGTCTCACTTCTGACTGCATAAAGGAAATATTGTTTATGAAAATGACACAGGGTGTTGCTAAAAAGCAGAATAAAAAACTTATCACAAAATGGAACAAGAACCAAAAAATATAATATGAAGATTAATACTCAATTGGGTATAGCGTTGAGTGAAACAATTTACTTTGTACCATTTGTTCATATCTAAGAAATTGATTATTAGCACATGATTGTTTCATTGATACCTTTATGAATGTTGATCAACTATAGCATTGCATGAAATTTGCATAAATTGCTTTTGTTGCTGAAATGTGAAAAGTATATTAGCAATAATTTTTTTCTCTTTTCTGGTAATACTGGCCTAACAGTATAACGCAATATAGATAAAGCATTTGGTGCGGTTTTATGAATATTATTTTATTTCCAGTATGATGTATTCAATATAATCGATATATAGTTAATAGCATCATTAAGATCATAAACACAACTGACGACATCAATGATCATCTTCATTAAGTCTTAATGTATCATCTGCTTGCTAACCTGTACCACTATTCAGCTATTTAAAATAAAATTTACTCTCAAACAGCATAATTTTCTCAAAAAATGATGTTGTAGATGTGTCATGTTGTAAACATTCAATTTAACTGGTAGCAGTAACTACAAAACTTACTACACGACAACTTGTAAATTTTGTATTTACCATCCAGTAAAGAGGTTAATTCAAAACTAACATGACAGATGTCTTGTCATGTCTTATTTCTTTCTTCTAATATCGGAATTCTTTGTCTAAATAGTCTACCATTGAAGTACACTAGTACTTTCAGCAACGCACTTTTGTTTACACTTGCTTTGGCAGTTGCATATTGTACATATTTATGATCCACATAGAGAACTCTACTGGCGTGCGACCAGTTCTCGCCAAGTACCATTTCTCGCCAGTATATTGTGACGTCATTTTATCAACAAATAAAATTATAGACGAAAAATGACGTCACAATGTACTGGCGAGAAATAATACTCGGCGAGAACTGGTCGCACGCCAGTAGATGTTGTCTGGTTTTATTTTTCTATTATGAATTGGGTCTAGATTGATCAATGCATGTACTGTTAATTTTAAGGACCATTTCCTGAATAAATAACCTCATATTGATAAAACTTTGATAATACTAATAATTTACACAAATTAAATTGTTTAAACATGATTAACACATATAATATAAAGTAAATATCCTACATAAGATTTTCCGTTTTCATATTCCGTTCCACTTTCCTTTCAGCATTTTAGCAACACCCAAAATGACGTAATGCATGCAAATCGATACTGCTAGTGTAAATAGGTGAAAATCTATACATTTTAAATGGTTTCTCATAAAAAAATAAATATTAAATAGGTTAACTGCAGATCAGCATTTGCCAAATACGGTAATCTAACTAAGCATCTTAACAAATCAACTTCTGCAGATTCAAAATGGCGCATAAAGACGATAAATGCCTAACCTGAGTTTATTTACTTACTCTTGACAATTGTACTGAACAGTACTGTGTCAAATAACTGGATTTCAGTTCTGCCGATGCCTTCTGCTCTGGATCAGTTCAATTCTATATACACAAAACTAACTTTGGCAATGCCAAAGGTAAAAAACAATAGAACTTTTCAACTGCGTAGATTCTTTACCACCGCTTTTAAGCTCTTCTATTTATAGTTTATGACATCACTTACGACATTATAATAAATCGTACGATGAAATTTCGTATTTGATTGTTTGAACGGTTAAAAAAAAAAACACAAAAAAAAAAAACATCTGGATTTTCCAAACTTTCAATGAATAGGGAAACTCTTTAAAATATTCAGTATCTGGTTTGTTCGTCTTCAGGAATCTGTTTGCTCCACATCACCATCTTGTCACTGGCATATTTATCCGACATGTATATCCAGTTTTTTTAAAATTACAAGTTAAATTGTGTTTATTATTGAATATTGTTCAATGAATAGTTAATTTCATCAATCAAAACATTTCATGGATAATAAATAACTTATCTAATAGAAGACCATGTAACTATATGTACATAGATTAGTCGGGTTGTATATGTTTGTATTTTTTTTTACATATCCATTTTAATTGCTGCTCTATAATTTACGGAAAAAAATATCATTCAAAATTTTCTAGTTTTCTTTAATGTATGGCGAACAAAGCTACCTTTGCTTGATATCAATTGAAAGGACTCTTGATTTTACATACATTTTGTTTAAGAAATTTATTTACACGCGTAAATGACTCTGAGGTGCGCCGACCTTTTCCCCCCTAAATTATCAGGGCCATTTATTGATATTTCGTTTGTTGCATATCGTGAACCACATCCTTCTGAACCTCTTTTCTTCTAAACTGCTTTTTAAAATAGTTCGTTTCAGCTGTAAGAGCTTTGGTTGAGCCCCTTTTTCTTAATATGAAATAAAAGGTCATTTACTTTAAAAATCATTTTGTTCACCAGGTGTTTCGAAATTCGTTACCATTCATGAGAAAGAACGTTTATAGGGCCGGTCCCTTATCTCCTTATTGGGGCTGCTGAACAAACTTTTGACCCATAAAATCCCCTAATTAGATAACACATGAGAAAATCATTATACTGTTAGGCTACATACATGTAACTGTAAGATAAACATATTTTCTTCTACAATCAAATACAAAATATCCCCCCGTAAAGAATATAGATAAAAAGCTTTAGAGTCTTCTAGGTCCTTTATTTGTGGGGCCAGCCCCCTTTTCTTTTCTTGATATTTTGTTCATCAAGTGTTACGAAATTCGTTACCGATCTCGAGATACCTTATTAAGAACGTTTAAGGGGCCGGTCCCTTATCTCCTTATTGCAGCCATTGAACCAAATTCTTAAGGTTGCATGTTGTTTTAAAAGTACATCATTTAAAGCATCTTTTCTTTTACACTGCATTTCAAGATATTTTTCCTGTTTAAATATAGGTGATCAAAGTTTTGGACTTTTGACCCCTAAAAACCCCTAATTACGTAACACATGAGAAAACCATTATACTGTTAGGCTACATACATGTAAGATAAACATATTTGCTTCTATAATTTATTACAAAATATCCCTCGGTAAAGAGCTATAGGAAAAAGACTTTAGAGCCCTCTAGGTCCCTAATTTTAGGGGTCGGCCTCTTTTTCTTGGTATCAGATGAAAGGTCATTTGATTTTATAGACAATTTGTTCAACAAGTGTTCAGAAAATAGTTACCATTCTCTCCCTTTTGAGATATAGGTAATCAAAGTTTAGGAGTGTTGACCCCTAAAAACCCCTAATTACGTAACACATGAGAAAATCATTATACTGTTAGGCTACATACATGTAAGATAAACATATTTGCTTCTGTAATCTATTACGAGATATCCCTCGGTAAAGAACTATAGGAAAAAGACTTTAGAGCCCTCTAGGTCCCTAATTTGAGGGGCCAGCCCCTTTTTTTTTGGTGTCAGATAATAGGTCATTTGATTATAAAGACATTTTGTTCAACAAGTGTTCAGAAATTCGTTACCATTCTTGAGATATATGAGAAAGAATGTTTTAGGGGCCGGTCCCTTATCTCCTTATTGGGGCCGCTGAACCAAATTTTTTAGGTTGCATGTTGTTAAGTACATCATTTTGAGCATCTTTTCTTTTATAATGCATTTCAAAATATTTTTCCTTTATGACATATAGGTGATCAAAGTTTTGGACTTTTGACCCCTAAAAATCCCTTATTACGAAACACATGAGAAAATCATTATATTGTAAAGCTACATAACTGTTAGATTAACATATTTGCTTCTATAATCTATTACAAAATATCCCTCGGTAAAGAGTTATGGGTAAAAGAATTTAGAGCCCATTAGGTCCCTAATATTAGGGGCCAGCCCCTTTTTCTTGGTATCAAATGAAAGGTCATTTGATTATAAAGACATTTTGTTCAACAAGTGTTCAGAAATTCGCTACCATTCTTGATTTATCTGAGACAGAATGTTTTAGGGGCCGGTCCCTTATCTCCTTATTGGGGCCGCTGAACCAAATTTTTTAGGTTGCTTGTTGTTAAGTACATCATTTTGAGCATCTTTTCTTCTTTACTGCATTTCAAAATATTTTTCCTTTTTGAGATATAGGTGATCAAAGTTTTGGACTTTTGACCCCTAAAAACCCCTAATTACGTAACATATGAGAAAATCGTTATACTGCTTGGCTTTATAACTGTAAGATAAACATATTTGATTCTATAATTTATTACAAAATATCCCTCGGTAAAGAGTTATGGGTAAAAGACTTTAGAGCCTTCTAGGTCCCTAATTTGAGGGGCCAGCCCCTTTTTCTTGATATCAGCAAAAAGGTCTTGTAAAAATAAACTTTTTTTACATTACATGTTTTAACAAAATATTTTCCAGAAAAGAGATAAAGAGAGAAAAGCACAAACATTCACGACGCTTTTTTAATGTCAATTTTCGAGCCATAGCGAGCTTTGGCGCCAGTAGTGCTAAACATACAAAACAACAATCATGCAAAACTTCAATCTTTCCTTTACCTACCGTAAAAATTTGAGCTTAATATCTCTTATAGTTTAGGAGAACAACAGAAGACAAAATACCCATATAAAAATTGGAAAAATCTCAATATCTCAAAAACGGATGTGACGTCATCAACACAAAAAAAATTTAATCAGGTTCAGACCAATATCTATCATATCTGAAAATTTGATTGAGATCGGACGAGTCGTTTCTGAGAAATCGCGTGCACAAAAATAGGAAGAAAAAAAAAAATAATAATAAGAATAGGGAAAAAGAAACAAAGCAATAACAATAAGGTCTTCCGTTGGAAACGGAAGACCTTAATAAGAAAAGTGAAAAAGAAACCGAAGAATAATAGAAGGGTCTTCCGCTGAAGACGGAAGACCCTAATAATAACTAGATTCGATCTCGTTGCGAGCAACGAGTGGGTCTTCCGTCCAATTTTTGAATAGATAAGATTAAATTTATCAATTCAAAGATAAAATCGTAGATCGAAGCGAAAAAAAGAGAAAAAAATTTTGCGGCACTCGAGGCTTGAACCCGGGTCGCCTGGGCCATGTCCACGACTATATCGACTGAGCTACTCGGATTCTCGCTTCAGGACTTTGACGCTTAATTTCTCGAGAATGCCTCGATTGATTTTTAAACAAATTACATATTCTGAATCAGTAAAAGGGTCACTATCAGGTATAAAAATTTCAAAGAAAAATATTAAAAAATAAAAAAGTCGAAAAATTCAATTTTTCAAAATATCTTCCGGTGACGACCGGAAGTGACGGCGGACATTCTCTATATCGAGGTGCACCAGGAAATCGATAGATCTATCGTCTCTGAAAGTGTCAGCTCTTTATCTTTGCTCGTTTTTGAAAAACCTGAGAGACAAAATTGACTTTTTAAAATCGTAAAAGGACGATAACTTCCGACCGGAAGTGAATTTTCAAAATCTGTTTCAGCGGTATAAATTTCAGATAACAAGGCTTTATTCCTGAAAATTTGAGAGAAATCGATCGTCCCATCTCTGAGAAATCGCCTGCACAAAATTTGTAAGACAAAAAAAGAATAATAATAATAATAATAATAATAATAAGAAAAGTGAAAAAGAAACCGAAGAATAATAGAAGGGTCTTCCGCTGAAGACGGAAGACCCTAATAAGAAAAGTGAAAAAGAAACCGAAGAATAATAGAAGGGTCTTCCGTTGAAGACGGAAGACCCTAATAACTAGATTCGATCTCGTTGCGAGCAACGAGTGGGTCTTCCGTCCAATTTTTGAAAAGATAAGATTAAACTTATCAATTCAAAGATAAAATCGTAGATCTAAGCGAAAAAAAGAGAAAAAAATTTTGCGGCACTCGAGGCTTGAACCCGGGTCGCCTGGGCCATGTCCACGACTATAACGACTGAGCTACTCGGACTCCACTTCAGAACTTTGACGCTTAATTTCTCGAGAATGCCTTGATCGATTTTAAAACTAATTACATATTCTTAATCAGTAAAAGGGTCACTATAAGGTGTTAAAATTTCAAAGAAAACTATTGAAAAATAAAAACGTCGAAAAATTCAATTTTTCAAATTTCCTTCCGGTGACAACCGGAAGTAACGGCGGACATTCTCTATTCCGAGGTACATTAGAAAAACGGTAGATCTATCATTTCTGAAAATTTCAGCCTTTTATCTTTATTCGTTTTTGAGAAACCCGACAGACAAAATCGACTTTTTAAAATCGTAAACGGACGATAACTTCTGACCGGAAGTGTTTTTTCAAAAAATAAAAATTATATATCAGGTTTAGATAAAAACACGTTTATATTGAAAATTTGAGCGAAATCGACCCAGCCATCTCCGAGAAATCGTCTGCACAAAATCGGTAAGAAAAAAAAAGAATAATAACTAGATACGACCTCGTTACGAGTAACGAGTAGGTCTTCCGTCCGATTTTTTTTTTTTAGATAAAATGATACCATGAGATATCGATAAATTTCAAAATTACCCCCCCCCCAAAAAAAAAAAATTGAAGATAAAGAATAAAAACCCTAATTACGTCAGACATGGGCCTGACGATGACTCTTTCAAACCCATAATGTAGAGATCAACAACTTTGATTTTTATAATGCATAACAAAATATTAATCGTTTTCAAGTTATTCGTATTAGAATTTACGAGTCTCTTGGCCCCTAATTAAAGGGGCCAGCCCCTTTTTCTTGATTTTATTGGATAGAACTTTTGATTCTCTACTACTTTTGTTCTATATGTCTATATGTCATATGGAAATTTTGATTCGAAATCTGTACCCCATTTTTGTGCCTAAGCGAGCTCCAAGGAATAGCGCCACTGGTGCAAAACAACTAAATAGTGCACAACTTCAAACCATGCTCTACCTATCCTGAAAATTTCAAAATCATATCTCTTATAGTTTCTGAGATCAACTCTGCACAAAATTGGTCGTAAAAAATTACAAAATCGACCGTAAATCCGGACCGGAAGTGACGACGACAAAAAATTCAAAAACATATAAAATTCAGATAATTTCCCATCATCTGTGAAAAAATTGTTCAGATCGGTTGAGTAGTTTTCGAGAAATCGCGTGCACAAAATTTGGAAAAAAAAAATAATAATAAACAGTACGAAAACAATAAGGTCTTCCGTTGGAAACGGAAGACCTTAATAAGAAAAGTGAAAAAGAAACAATAGAATAATAGAAGGGTCTTCCGCTGAAGACGGAAGACCCTAACTAGATTCGATCTCGTTGCGAGCAACGAGTGGGTCTTCCGTCCGATTTTTGAATAGATTAGATCAAACTTATCAATTCAAAGATAAAAACGTACATCTAAGCGAAAAATAGTAAAAAAAAAATTGCGGCAATCGAGGCTTGAACCCGGGTCGCCTTGGCCATGTCCACGACTCTATCGACTGAGCTACTCGGACTCTCGCTTCAGAACTTTGACGCTTAATTTCTCGAGAATGCCTTGATCGATTTTAAAACAAATTACATATTCTGAATCAGAAAAAGGGTCACTATATGGTGTAAAAATTTCAGAAAAAAATATTAAAAAATAAAAAAGTCGAAAAATTCAATTTTCCAAATTTCCTTCCGGTGACGACCGGAAGTAACGGCGGACATTTTTTAGACAATAGTGCACCAGTAAAACGTTTCATCTATCCTCTCTGAAAATTTCAGCTCTTTATCTTCAGTCGTTTTTGAGAAACGTCGCAGACAAATTTGACTTTTAAAAAATCGTTTAATGACGATATCTTCCGACCGGAAGTGAATTTTAAAAAACTGTTCCGGCGGTACAAACTTCAAATGACAAGGCATCATTCCTGAAAATTTGACTGAAATCGGGCAAGCCATCTCCGAGAAATCGCCTGCACAAAATCGGTAAGAAGAAAAAAAAAGAATAAGAATAATAAGAAAAGTGAAAAAGAAACAATAGAATAATAGAAGGGTCTTCCGCTGAAGACGGAAGACCCTAATAATAATAATAACAATAAGAAAAGTGAAAAAGAAACAATAGAATAATAGAAGGGTCTTCCGCTGAAGACGGAAGACCCTAATAATAATAATAATAATAAGACTAGACACGATCTCGTTGCGAGCAACGAGGAGGTCTTCCGTCCGATTTTTAGGATATGGAATGACCTTACTCTTGATCTTCGTCAATGAAACGTATCAGGAAAAGGAGGTGGGATCTAAGAGTAATCGGTGAAAGACTATCTATACCTTTGGTGTACCTTATTTGAAGGATCAGCTCCTTTTCATTCATTTTAGTTAAAAGGTATTTTTGTGTACCGCTAATAAGTGTTTAGAAATTGGTAACCGTTTTTGAGATATCTGGGAAAATCGTTTTGATATCCGGTCCTTAAACTCATTTTAAGGTCCAGATAACAAACAATATATGGTTGTACATTTTTAAGCACATTATTTTGAGCATCTTTTGATGAATACTGCTTTCCAGAACTTTCCTCTATTTTGAGATATTGAGGATCAAAGTGATGGACTTCTGGCCCTTTAAAATCCCAAATTACATAACATAGGAGTAAATGATTGCCATGTATAGGTAAAAAACCTTATAATGAACATAATTGCTTCTATAACGTATCACAAAATATTTCACAGTAAAAAGTTATCATTAAAAGACTTTAGAGCCCCCTCAGCCCCTTATTTGAAGGGCCAGCCCCTTTTTCATGATTTCAAATGAAAGCTCTTGTCAATTCAAACACATTTTGTTTAACAAGTAATTACAAATTGTGTGCCGTTCTCGAGATATCTTCAAAGGATCGTTTTAGGGACCGACCCTGTAACTCCCTTTAAGGACCGCATAACAAAGAATAAATGGCTGTACATTGTTAAGCTTAATATTTTGAGCATCTTTTGTTCAATATTGCTTATCAAAATTTTCCTCCATTTTGAGATATTGATCATCAAAGTTTTGGACTTCTGGCCCTTTAAATCCCCTAATTATGTAACATAGGAGTAAATGATTGCCATGTATAGGTGAATAACGTTAGAATGAACATAATTGCTTCTATAACGTATCACAAAATATTTCACAGTAAAAAGTTATAATTAAAAGACTTTAGAGCCCCCTCAGCCCCTTATTTGAAAGGCCAGCCCCTTTTTCATGATTTTAAATGAAAGCTTTTGACGTTATTAAGATATTTTATTCTACATGTAATAACAAAATACTATCGAGGAAAGAGATATTGAAAGAAAACCACGAAAAATCACGACGCTTTTTTAACCGTAATTTTCGAGCTCGGGCGAGCTTCGGAGCTTTTCGTCACAGGAAAATATATATACCACATGTCAGATCTACAACCTTTTGTCTACAATCCCTGAAAGTTTAAACTCAATATCTTAAATCGTTTAGGAGTTTACCCCTGGACAAGCCGACCCTCTGAAAATCGTTAAATTGTGAATAACTCAAAACCGGAAGTGACATCATGGGTAAAAAAAATTTCCAATAAGGTTCAGATCACTATCTTTCAAATCTGAAAGTTTCGCGTAAATCGGTCGAACAGTTTCCGAGAAATCGCGTACACAAAATTTGTAAGAAAAAAAAAGAAAAATAATAATAAGAAGAATAGGGAAAAAGAAACCGAACGAAAACAATAAGGTCTTCCGTTGGAAACGGAAGACCTTAAAAAGTGAAAAAGAAACCGAAGAATAATAGAAGGGTCTTCCGCTGAAGACGGAAGACCCTAACTAGACACGATCTCGTTGCGAGCAACGAGGAGGTCTTCTGTCTGATTTTTAGATGGAAATATGACATCATCGACTTTGATTTTTGACAACAAAACATGATATGGAAAAAGGAGTGAAGTACTAATGCTTTATTGTATCGCTTTTTATTTGTTCTCTTACATTGCTCTTTTAAATACTTGCATTTCTTCAAATTAAGATGAAAAAAATTAATCTTGTTTACCTCTGGTCCCTAAAAACCCTTATTGGGTAACACAAGAGGAAATCATTATATTGTTAGGATATATAAACGTATTATACATAATCTAGCTTTAATAACCATTCACAAAATGGCTCTTATTAAAGGGCTATAGATAAAAGACTTTAGAGCCCTTTGATCCCCTAATTTAAGGGGCCAGCCCCTTTTTCGTAATATTAAATGAAAGGCCATTTAATTCTAAACAAATTTTGTTCAACAAGTGTTTAGAAATTCGTTACCGTTCTAGAGATATATGAGAAAGAAGGTTTTAGGGGCCGATCCCTTATCTCCTTAAAGGGGCTGTTTAACGAAATTTTGAAGGTTGCATATCGTTAAGAACATCATTTTAAACAACTTTTTTCCGGTGCTGACCTACAAAATATTTTTCCTTTCTGAGATATGGGTGATCAAAAGTTTAGACTTTCGGCCCCTTAAAACTCCTAATTACATAACACATGATGAAAATCATTACATTACTTGGATACATAACTGTAAGATAAACATATTTGCTTCTATAACCTTTCACATAATATCTCTCAGTAAAGGGCTACAGATTAAAGACTTTAGAGCCCTTTGGTCCCCTAATTGGAGGGGCCAGCCCCTTTTTCTTGATTTCAAATGAAAGGCTATTTAATTCTAAAGAAATTTTGTTCAACAAGTGTTTAGAAATTTGTTACCATTCTAGAGATATATGAGAATGAAGGTTTTAGGGGCCGATCCCTAATCTCCCTATAGGGGCCGTATAACGAAATTTTAAAGGTTGCATTTTGTTGAGAACATGATTTTGAACAACTTTTCTTCTGTATCGCCTTTCAAAATATTTTTCCTTTCGGAGATATTGGTGATCAAAATTTTGGACTTTTGGCCCCTAAAAACCCTTAATCACGTGACACATGATAAAATCATTACATTACTTAGATACATAACTGTGAGATAAACACATTTGCTTCTATAACTTTTCACAAAATATCTCTCAGTAAAGGGCTACAGATAAAAGACTTTAGAGCCCTTTGGACCCCTTATTTAAGGGGCCAGCCCCTTTTTCTTGATATCAAATGAAAGGTCCAGTAAATATAAACCTTTTTTACATTACATGTCTTAACAAAATATTTTTCAGAAAAGAGATAAACAAAGAAAACCAGAAAAAATACGACATTTTATTAAAACTCAATTTTCGGGTCCAGGCGAGCTTCGGCGCCTTTCAATCCAGATCAAAATGAATATAAAATTGCAAATCTACACTCTTTTGTCTACTATCCCTGAAAGTTTGAACTCAATATCTTTTATAGTTTAGGAGAAGTTAGAGGAACAAGCCACCCCTCTAAAAATCGCTAAAACGTCAATATCTCAAAAACGGAAGTGACGTCATCAATTTTATTAAAAACCTATAAGGTTCCGATCACTTTCTATTATATCTAAAAGTTTCATGAAAATCGGTCGAGTCGTTTCTGAGAAATCGCGTGCACAAAATTTGTAAGAAAAAAAAAGAAAAATAATAATAACTAGACACGATCTCGTTGCGAGCAACGAGGAGGTCTTCCGTCCGACTTTTAGATGGTAATATGTTATCTCGACTTTGATTTTCGACAACGAATCATGATAAATTTGAGTGAAGTACTAACGTTGTTTTTTCAAATACTTGTATTTCTTTCTATTGAGATAGAAGAGATTAAAGGAAGTGAACATGAAAAAATTATCAAGGGCTCAAAATTGTCTGTTAGATGTGTATAATGATATCTGAAAAACGTTTGGACAGAGCAGCTTTCATCAGTAAGAATATATACCACTTAGAGTAACTAATTCTTGCAATGCATGAGAGCTGCCATATTGTTAAAATCATTACCTCACTGTTGGGTTATCTCTAAGCATCTAAGAGAGGGCAACACATTGCATTTTTACACACGTTTAGTAGGCCGAACAGAGATAAAATGCCATCATCGAAATGTGGATTGAAACTTGAAATGGATGTAAAGAGTTGTTATTTTGAAACAGTGTTTATGGAGGAAGATTTTGGATCTCAGAATGATGCATTCCCCCCAGCAGTTAATAGGACATGTAACTAGAATGGAATGTCCGTGGATCAGTGGTATTGTGACCTATTTTTTCTTGCACTCGGGAATTTCTTGTTTATGAGTTTGAACATTATTTGTGCTTCATAAATGAGCACACAAGGTGCATTGCTCAGCATCCTGATTTTTAAAAAGTATTCTTCTGACAGCATAAACAGAACCTGCGTACGTATCATCAAGATCTTATCTATCAAAAAAGATAAAAACAAATCAGAAAAATTTCCAGGGCATTTAAATAAAAAGTAACGGTAAGAAACTCCACAAAGAAAATGAAATTACATTTCTATATTAATTTAAATTGATATCTACAAACAGCATTTTATTTATTTAAACACTGACTGCCAGATCTCCATACATACATATGGTCTCATATTTCACAAATTAATTTATCCATTTTTTGCACAAATCATGTATAGTTATCGGAGGTTCATCTGTAGAAATGTACTAAAATTTTGTCCTCATATGACAGTAAAAAAATTTTCTTCACATCCAGGCATTTTTTTTCGTAACTTTTATCAACTCTGTACATAAACACTGGCCTAGTTCCAACATTGACCCAGTCACTAGCAGCGATGTGGGTGATCGATGTCAGAGAATAGATGCATGCTAGGGAAAAATGGATTACCTCCATAAACCTTTCAATGAGAGTGTTAAATTGATAAAATCTCTTTATAGAAATAAACAAAAAGGTTACAGACCTCATTTTTAAGTTTCAAAAGGCTTTTAAAATTTATTAAGCAACAATTAATTTTTTCATGTTCACATCCTTTAAAGATTTTTAAATCTGGTCCCTAAAACATCTAATTACGTAACGCATGTGAATATCATTATTATAATGTTTGGATATGTAAACGTATTATAATTAATTTTTCTTTCATAACCTTTTACAAAATATTTTTCAGTAAAGGGCTATAGATCAAAGAGTTAAGGCCCATATAGGGCCCTTATTTTAAGGGCTAGTCCATTTTTGATATCAAATGAAAGGTCATTTAGTTTTAAACAAATTGTGTTCAACAAGTATTAAGAAATTCGTCACCGTTCTTAAGATATATCGGAAAGAGGGTTAAAGAGGTTGATCCGTAATCTCCTTATGGGGGCCTTTTAAAGAAATTTTGAAGATAATTTATTGGTACATAATAATTGGGTACATTTTCGTTTATACAGCATTCAATATAGTTTTCCTTTCTGAGATATGGGTGATTTAAATTTTGGACTTTTGACCCCTAAAAAATGTTTTTTTGTAACACATGAAAAATCGTTACAATAACTGTATTAAAATCATTTTTGATTCTTTAACCTTTTACACAATATCTGTCAGTAAACGGCTATAGTTAAAAGACTTATTTGGATCCCAAATTTGAGAGGTTAGGCACTTTTTGTTAACATCAAATGAAAGTTCATTTAATTTCAAACGCATTTTATTCAACAAGTGTTTCCAAGACATTACCGTTTTTGATTTATCCCAGGAAGAATGTTTGAGAGATTGATCCTTTATCTCCGTACGAGGGCCGTTAATCCAACTTTTGAAGGTTGTATTTTGCTTAGTACATTTTTGAGCATGTTTTCTTCTCTACTGCATGTCAATATATATTTTTATTTTCTGAGATATGGGTGATGAAAATTTTGGACTTTTGACCAAAAGAACCCCTTATTACGTACAAATGGGAAAACCATTACATTGCTCTGATACATAACTGTTAGATAAATTTTATTTGCTTCTAAGACATTTCAAAGAATATCTCCGAGTAATCAGACATAGACAAAAGACTTCAGACCCATCTGGGCCACTTATTTGAGGGGTCAGTCTCTTTTCCTTGATATCGAATGCAATGTCATTTGATTTTAAACACGTTTTATTTATTTGGATCCCAAATTTGAGAGGTTAGCCCCTTTTTGTTAACATCAAATGAAAGGTCATTTAATTACAAACACATTTTGTTCAACAAGTGTTTCCAAGACATTACCTTTCTTGAGTTATCCCAGAAAGAACGTTTGGGAGAATGATCCTTTATCTCCGTATGAGGGCCGTTTACCGAACATTGAAGGTTGTATTTTGTTTAGTACATTATTTTGAGCATGTTTTCTTCTCTACTGCATGTCAATATATATTTTTATTTTGAGATATGGGTGATGAAAATTTTGGACTTTTGACCCAAAGAACCCCTTACTACGCAACAAATGGGGAAACCATTACATTGCTCTGATACACTGTAAGATAAATTTATTTGCTTCTAAGATATTTCAAAGAATATCTCTCAGTAAACAGTCATAGACAAAAGACTTCAGACCAATTTGGGCCACTTATTTGAGGGGTCAGTCTCTTTTTCTTGATATCTAATGCAATGTCATTTGATTTTAAACACATTTAATTAACAATGTTTAGAAATTTTTTACTGTTCATGAGATATATGGGAAAGAACATTTATGGTTTGATCCCATATCTCCTTAAAGGGCCGTTCAACGAAATCTTGGTCACTAATTTGAAGTGTCTGTCGTTATATAATCAATATGAAATGAATTCTTTTGTAACTTTAATACTTTTGTCAGAAAACTTTAATCATTTTGTCAGAAAATTTTAAGACATTATACAGGTTGGGACCAATCGCCTAAATTGGATATACTAACCCGTTTGAGACATAATAGCCCGAATACGATATAAATTTAAAGTGCAAAAAATGAAGAATAAAATTGATTTTGAAATTTTTGATAAAATCTGCAAAAGTTGAAATTGAAATCTGAAAAAAAAATTGTAACCAGTTTTAGCAGGGAGCAAGAATAAAATTTCCGCAAATATCTATTTGCTTGGTGTGATGGTCAAAATTAACGCATCGTGGTAACTGTAGTAAGTTGATACTCTTTCGACTTTTGCCATTAAAGAATTTGACAAATAAACATGGTCTAAAATAGTAGCTCCTTCTGTTGTTTTGAAATTTACGATTTGCCTACAACCATGTTTAATCATAAAAGTCTGAATAGGGCCTGCAGAAGATGCGTCTTCATTGAAGTCTCCAAGACATGCAAAGAATTTACTCTGAGATTTGTAATATGTAATCACCTTTTCGAGTTGCATCAAAAACTTTGTAACATCCAAGGAGTTGGGGCGATATACAGTGACAACGACAATATCTTCTGGCATACATTTTACACAGATTCCTTCAATATTTTTCACAGGAAGTGAACTAACTATTTTATTACAAGTGGCTTCTTTTATGTAAACACCCACACCACCACCTTTTGAGGCATGCAATTGAGAAACTTGTCCATTTGTGCAATCATATGAATCTGCTCTATTCGTTTGGTGAAATCTGAAACCATTTATTTCAAAATCATTCATGTTTTGTCCAGATCTCAGCCAAGTCTCCGTTAGGCAGATTATGTCTGCATTTTTACATCGAAAATCCATCTGCAGATCACTGAAATGTTTGCTAAGGCTTTGAATATTGTGAAGATAAATCTTTAAGTCATTATCTGATGTTTCAGCTTTTGGGAGTGTTAATGTCGGCATTTTCTCGAGAGCTGCATTGACTTCTGGATCAGCATAAATTCTTTTCTGTACCATTTCAGGTTTATTTGATTCAATGAATAATCCTTGTTTAGACGTAACCCTGCTCAACGCAACATAACCTTGTCCGGGTGAAAATGTCCGGTCTAAATTAACTACTACTTTATCAACTGTCAATCCTTGCACTTTGTGCGCTGTACAGGCCCATGACAATCGTAACGGAAACTGATGCCGAACAACATTTTTTGTTTTCTGGGACATAATATCCTCATGAATCCTTTCAATTAAAACGATATTTCCATTTTTATTTCCTTTTCCATGTTTCTTCCCGACATTTACATTATCAAAGGTTACTCCTATTGCAGCAACTGTGTTTTGTGCATGTCTCTGACCGTAGACAAATGTTGATACAATTCCCATAACTCCATTTACAAGGCCATCATCTACGTTGCAGTTTCTTGTGAGCATCACTCTTGCACCGAGTCCTAATAACAATGTGCTTGGAAGACTGTTTTTTTTAGAGCTTGTCAATGGCTTATCTCTTACGATCAGTTTTCCTGTAGGTCTATCTTTTGTGGAGTCTTGAGCGTCAATCTCAACAAAGTCGTCACATTTTTTTCTAAGCATTGTCAAGTTATAAGCATTAACCTCATCATTTGTTGCATAGACATGAAGGACATCGTCTGGGCCCTCTCGTACACATTCGTTTAAGATAGCGTTAGTTTGCTCTTCTAATGGTTGATTTATTTCTCTTGTTCGAAGTGTATTCAGTGCCTCTGCAAATGGAATGTCTTGTCGTTGCCTCATAATATCTGTCAATTCTACTACTTTGAAAAGGTCTAGCCAAAAATCGAAAGGATAAAGAGCACTATCCTTATAGAGACGTTCATCTTTGCGCTGTTTCACAGGTGGAAGCTGATAGAAATCTCCAACGGCAATTACTGACACTCCCCCAAATGGTTCCTTGCATTTCTTAATTTGAACTAGTCTTTCATGAATATAGTATAATAATCTTTTATACACCATTGAAATTTCATCAATGACCAGAATTTGAAGATCTGAAAGTTGAACTCGCATTTCACTGAGACTCTGTTCTCTCAATGGTTCATAAGGCAATGGCATATGTTTTGGCAGTGAAAACAAATGGTGAATAGTATTTCCTCCGATGTTAAATGCAGCTGTTCCTGTGAAAGCTGTAAGAAGAACTGAAACACTATCTGGAGTTGTCAAGTTTTTTTCCAGTAAGCGTGATGCTTCATAATGTATGGCTTTAATTAGATGACTCATGCCTGTTCCTGCTCCGCCAGTTATGAAAATGTGCAGCGATTCAACTTTTTCGCCGAAGGTTTTCTTTAAACACCAATCTCTCACCAAGTAAAATACTTTCATTTGAGTCTCATTCAAATTTTGTAGAACATGCGTTATCTGTTCTCTTGACTGTGTATTTTGCTTTACCTTGTAAAGAACATCAGAATTATGTTGTGGTTGCATGTCTGGCAATTCTTCTGTAGCATTTAAGTCTAGATCAACATTTCTATTTCTAGAGCATTCATGTCTCATTACTTCTGTCTCTGGACAAAGATTTGCCCAAGCATCTTCTGGCTCCCCTATCTGTTCGAAGTTTTCTTGTGCTTCTGTGATTACATCTTCATTTTGGGCATACCTTGCTCTGTTTGTGTCAACAATGGATTTGACAGATTGCAATTTCTGTTTTCCTAATATTCGCACGTGCCCGTTTTCGTAAAATGCCTCATATTGATCATAGCCTGGTGGTTTTAGTTGATTAATTCCCCAGTAAGGCAAGAACAGTTGTAATTGGCACTGGTAATACTTTTCCGGCATTTTTTTAGCATCGAATCTTGGGTATCGTACTATTGCCGGCTAAGCACGTGTTCGCTTTTGAATAAATCCTTTTGAATTTTGCAGTTTAAACACATTTTCATTTTTAGTCTTTGGAACCTGTGATTTGGCAAGGACTCTGAATTCTGAGCAAAATTCTGCCAGGCACATGTTTTGAAACAACGGTTCATTTGGCCGACTTTCATATCTGTCTACAATGTTTGTCATCCATATGTCTTCATCGTCGTCTTCCTCAATTTCATCGGTTTTTCTTGATTTTTGTATTCTTTTGATTTGAGACAATGGTTTTGTCAGTCTCGTTGGATTCTCCCCAACTGGTATAAAAACAACCTTTCTCGAACATTCCTTCATTTTCAAGTTACATACCCGATAAACAGCTTCCTGTGCACTAACTTCTCTGTGAGTTAAATACGCAGAACCAATTTTCTTTAAGGTTGATCGGGCACTTTCATTTCCTTCTTCTGCCTCTATTTTGGTTTGTCTTAACACCATTCCCATTTCTCTTTCAGACTTTGAAATGTAAGAAATAATGTAGACGATACAACTGAATGGATCCAAAACAAACTGAATGTCCATATTAGCATCCCAGCATTTCAAAAGGCACGGATTAAACTGATTGGTCCATAATTCAGATGGGTTTCTTTTCAAAACAACTGACGTTTTCTTTGCTAATCGTTTGTGTGCTTCCATGTACTGTGCTTGTGTCAATCCCAACGTTTCGAAAACCTGTTCTGTGTTTTCCAATCCGTTTGCATCATCTTGGATTTCATTCCAAACTTGTGAAAGGATTTGTTTAGCCTTTGACTCTTCCTCTTTTAAATGAATTGTATCCGTATCATTTTCGATGTTGTCTTCCTCATAAGGAGAATTGATGAATGTATATTCAGATGGAGGTCTAGGAAAATTAAACCTACATTCTGTGCCCTTTTTTCTACACGACTTGGAATGTTTTTTGCTGTGTTGTTGTACAGACAAAACAATATCCTTGAGCTCTACATCTTCATTGTCAGATGGTATTGCACAACTCACATATTTGTCGATGAAAGTGCATACTTCTTCCTCTCCGTTTTCATCAAGGTTTGGAGCATTTTCTACCCAATATAAGCAATGCATGTGGGGTGACCCTCTTTGCTGGAACTCGACTCTCTGGAAATAATCACTAACATTTCCAATTGGTTGTGATGGTGAAAATATCACTTCTGTTTGAAAAACATGAAATCTATGCTCGAACATTCTAGCAACTGTTACAGGATTACTTCTCAGAACTTCATTTTTTTCACTCCAGTCCAACATACTTGGATCTCTTGGATCATTTTGCTGTCTCAATATCGTTGAAATTGCATCATTCCATCTATGTTCTGCAGCAGAAAATGAGCAAAACCACGTTGGGATTCCTAGCTGACGAAGCATAGCAAACAGATCTTTTTGTGAGGCTGACCAATATGCTGGCGTTCCACGTATGGGTTGCATAAACCTTAAAGCCTCGTCATTTCTCATTAGCTTTGATAGAATTTCGGGGTTTTGTACCATATTAGCTGTCATATTTTGGTCACATTCAAGTCTCCTAACAGATTTTCTGATAGATATTTGTGTTTTTTCTATAACTTGATTTAAGTCGGACATAAACTGGCAGAAAAAGATGTAGCTGCTGTCTTTTGCGAATCTATCATCAGTATTCATAAGACGATTGTTGAAGTATCTTGACAGTGTAATTCGTATTTCTCTTTTGTCATTCCATGAAAATTTTCCAGTAGGAAAGAGGTACGGAAATGTTTTTGCCTCATTACCTGGTTCCTGCAACATTCTAATCGGATTATTTCCTTCACCTGGAGCAATATCATAAATATCATCAAAGTAATGATCCAGAACAACCTGACCAATATCAACTGGTTGTAAACAAGAATCTGTCGCAAGTTGCTGGTGTTCATCATCGTTTAATAACTGTTCCTCAGTTTCAGCAGTTGTAAGACAACTCTCGACAGTGCCATTCCAGCTTGTATCTATTGCTACATCTTCATACCATTGATTGTTTCTTTTCAAATACTGCAATGCCTCGAATACGTGTTTTGGATTAACGAACTGTAGCCCTTTTCACAAAAAATCTTACGAATTTGCGTAAGATTTATAGTTAAGAATCTCGTAAGAGAAATATTAAGTCAGTTTCACGAAAGCACTCGTAAGTGAAAAAATTCTCGTACGTCAATTCTTAATGATCGCGCACGTAAGATTACACTTACGACAAAAAGCTTCCCTAACAACGTACTTTCATTTCTGACGCGCATGCTTATGACACATTTCCGTGTTTACATTATTGTCGTCTGTCAAAAATGGAATGCAAAAAGCGAAAACCAAACTGGTCTACTGAAGAAGTAGAAGCTCTTGTCCAGGCCGTGACGGAAAACATAAAAATTATCAGAGGAAAATTCACGCCTTCGTTGACAAATGAGGTGAAGAATCGTTGTTGGGCAGATATAACCGCACAGTAAGTAGGCCTACATATATATTGTATTCTTTCCGTATGGATCCTTAATATATCTGCTATATATATATCTATACTTTTTTATTCAATAAACAGAATGTACTGAATAAATCCATAGATATAAAATTTAATTAATAATATGCTTTATTTATGTTACACAATACATTGTTATGTTGAGATATCAGCACGGGAAGGGGGATAACACAGGATAGGGAAAACCCGAATCTATAAATAAACTGATGCGTCTGACAGTTGACAGATTGTTCAAAATTTTATAATAGCTTAAACTCGTACATTATGTAATAAATTAGCATAATGCATACATTTGCAATAGCATCCAATAGTGTGTGTAGTATGTGTAATTTCATCTTGTCAAAATCATAGATACATCTAATTATATGTAATATTCACAAATGCATTTAAATTAATTATATACATTCATCATGATCATGTCAGTGACTTTTTTTTTTGAGAAGAGAACTGCTCTCATGTCAATATAATTTTATAAGAATAAATAGAAGCACATTGAGTTAAATAATGGATAGGAAAATGGATATACTGTACACACACACACACACACACACACACACACATATATATATATATATATATATATATATATTAATGCATGGAAGGATGGATGGATGGATGGATGGATGGATGGATGTAACGAATGAATGAATAAAGAACTGATTTATTCAATACATTATATTCTAATTCAATTTAAATGTTTCCTAAGAATGTACAACTATTTAATACCAGTATTAATTTTTCCAGTGTCAATTCAGCAAACTGCTCTAACATCAGTAGGGATGTTAGTGATGTGAAAAAGAAATGGCAGGATTTGAGTAGCCAAACAAAAAAGAGAGAGGCAGAGAGAAGGAGAAGAGTTGGTGGGACAGGAGGAGGTCCCAGTATTGAGGATGATTTAAAATCATGGGAACAGAAGGCATGTTTTAATTAAAACCAAATACTGAAACCTAGTGACAGTCTAAACAATTTATTTGTTTCAAACATAATTGTTACGACCATATTAATTATTCAATTCATTTATTAACTTCTTGCATGTAAGAATGCATGCTGTTAAAATTAATTTGTTTTAATATAAGCTTTAAATAATAGTAATGATATTAATGCTTTGTTGTTACATGTATTAAATTATTAATGCTGTTATTTTTTCATTCATTACATATTATGATGTAAAACAAAACATCCCTATATTTGAAATATTAATTAACACTGGTATTAAGATTTTAACTACATGTATATTGCATTCCATTGCAGATTGTTGGAACAATTTCTAGATCAGCAGTAGAGGGGGTGCCTGGAGGGGTGGATACCTCTGAAGTTTCTCAGAGTCTTGTACTTTTGGAGAATGGTACGTACGAACTACATGTTTATAATGTAAACAAAAATTGATGTGAAATTATTCTCATGGCATGATAGTATGCAAATTTTAAAAGAAACTTGACTTGTTCATTTACCTTTTTCAGAAGCAGTAAATGTGTTAGAGGCAACTCCTGCCTCAACCTGCTGTCAACTTAAACCCTCTTTACCAGGTATGAATAAAATGTACTGTAACTCTTAATTAATGCTTCTCTGATTTAATATGATTTTCTGAAATTAACTGCACATTCAGCTAAGGAATGGTTCTGATGATTGATCACTCATATATGCATTAACACCCCCCCACACACCTTTTCCTCCCAAAAAGACAAGGAAATTGGTATAAAAATTTTATTTATTTATAAATTATACAGATTTATCCTATCTATCACTTAATTATTAAGGAATTAATTTCATTTTAAAAATGTGAATCTTTTTTTTCTCCAGAGAGTGCTTGCTCTGATGAACAGGAAGTGCAGTTTGAGACAGGTGATTTAAATGTTTCTACATCTTGGAATGTATACTTTGACATGAAAACAATATTACAGCTAGCTAGTCCAACCTATGCACAGTTTACAGTGAACTCTTAAACTTAAATAATATTATTATTGTACCATTTGACCAGTAGGGTCAATATTGTTAGTACCTCAGGGTATATGAAATATATTATTAATTCCTTGTTTTGCAGTTATTTTTGCTAACCCTTCATCAGAGGTAAACTTTCTGGATGAACACTCTTCAAGAAAACTGCAGAACAAGATGAAAAGGAAAAGACCATACTGTAAGTATAAAAAATTACAAACACAAATGTTGTGTATTATTTTTTTTTATTCTTTGGAAGAAATTCATTACATTACATTACATTAATTGTTGGAAGTTGACCTTATATTATATACTTCTCAAAATATGAATGGTATAGAGAGAGAGAGAGAGAGAGAGAGAGAGAGAGAGAGAGAGAGAGGAGAGAGAGTACTATGATACTTTATTCTTTATATTTTTTTATGCAATTATGAGAGAGAAACACAATTATAAAAGTGTACCAGCCATTGGAGTGGAGGGGAGGGGGCATTTTCAAATTTAAACATGTAGTCATTCCTACAAAATGACTGTTTTAAATCAGGTAATGGTGATAAGGAATCTGATAATATCAGAAGAGAATTCCTTGATGGGGAAAAAGAGAAGAACAGGTCTCTGGAAGTGTATAGAAAGAAGAAGATTGCTCTATATGAGAAGATGGTACAGCAGCAGAGTGAGATGTTCGAGCTACAGAAGAGGAGTACAGCAGCTTTAGAGATCATTGCATACAAATCTGCACACTCATTGCAGCCTTCATCTCCATTTTCAGTTTCTCCTGTGATAAATTTTAATTCATAGAGTACAATATTGAATCATTTAAATTTGTGGGGACCAGTGTTTGTGGACTTTGGGTTTTTTGCTTAATTCATTATCTATCTGATAATTTATCTTAATTCATATAATTAATATTCATTGTTATTTTTGTAGATGCGTCAGTAAGAAAACTCTTTGAAGTTTTGTTTTTGTCAAGGATGTAAATTTGTGAGGGAGGGTTACCCATGAATACCACAACAATTGAGCCACCACGAATTCATATGATTCCACAGTATTTAACATGATTCTTACTCTTCTTATTGAATATCTCATTTTTCATCCCATACCATAACTACACATGTAGCAGCAGTATCATTATTTGTAAGTCTCCCTACTATAAAAGGTACATGTTAACTGGTTCTATTATATATGCTTAGATTATGAATAACTCTTAATGTTGATGAACTAATAATAGATTTTTTATTAAATAGCGTGCTGCTGATATTTGTATCATCACACTCTGTTCCTGTACACATACATTGTATTCTGTATGAAATACTGCATTTATACAAGAATCTTTTTTTCTGTCTATGTAAATGAAAATATTTGGATGAACATTTTAATTCAGAAGATAGCTGAAGGTTTCAATTATTTAATCCCAACCTTAATCCATATTTCATAATAGTTTTTTTTTTCAATTTGAGAGAGAGAGAGAGAGAGAGAGAGAGACACAGAGAGACAGACAGAGAGACAGAGACATAGAGAGAGAGACAGAGAGAGAGTTTTTTCTTCATATAATTATTAAACATGTATATTGATATGATTGTCAAATAGCAGATATATTTTTGTCAACAATAACATTTCTGAATATATTTCATATTATTTATGATTACATGATTTAAGACAACTCAGTAATATACATGTAATACCAATGATACAAGCAATTTTTACTTTGTCACTTTAAAATTGCTGTTTTGGTGAAAATAAGCAAGTTGAAAAATAATTTTCTGGTCAGTTACTTTTAATTCAATTCTTTATTCATTGACAAGACCAACAATTATTCAAACTATCAATGTCAGATATAGAATTGACAAAAAACTCTATGAAAATTTACAATAATTTTTAATTTGTGATAATAATGCTTTAAATACAAATTTTTAAACAGTTTATAATCAGGAAAAAATGAAATATATGAAGAAATTCATTTACTTCATATAAACTGAAATAATTATCATTTTAAGGCAACAAACACTTTGAAACATTTACTTATAATACTATCATACTAACAATTCTTACTACATGTACATGTTATTGTTATAAACTTCTATCAATATTTATAGCTGTACATGCATATTATTAAAGCTGTTAAAGATTTAATGAAATTTGTCGGTTTTTTCCTTAATAAACAACAATCCAATGTCACAGCTCAACTATACAATTATAATTTACAGATAATTCTATTTCATTTACCAAATCAGAGAGAGAGAGAGAGAGAGAGAGAGAGAGAGAGAGAGAGAGAGAAGGATCAAAAGATAGAGCAATTATAGTAAGAGAGAACAAGAGAGAATGAGAGAAAATTGACATAAAGACATACAGACATACACCTTTTATAATGTTACATGTAAAAGAAATAAAATGATATTAAAGTATATTTCACAACTATGTTGAGAATATTTACATTTACATATTCATTTCATATTTGCATTTATATGATCATAATTACCGGTATCATTTCAAAACGTTCAGACATTTCCTATTTTCATCAACTAAATATCATATTTTCATTTCATTTGATATATGATATTAAGACAAATTGCATGATCAGATTCTTTGTGAGGATACTCACACATGTACTATTTTTTACACAATGTCATAAGAAATTTAAGGAATAATGCATGAATTTATAGATAATTTTCTTAAAACCTCTGAGCAATGGTCTGTCTCACCCTGAAACCATCATTGCCATTTCCTCTATATACAGTGTTGTTGTGCAGAATCTGTATGGGATCATCTGCAGCTTCAAGAGGGAGTCGTCTATTAATTGCCATATTGTGCAGTCTTAGGCAGCATTCAATCATTTTGATGCATTTAGGGGCAGTGAACTGAAGACTTCCTCCAGTTTTATGCAAGCATCTATTTAAAAAGAAAAAAATTATGTTCACATGGAATAGTTATAATTAACATGTCAAGGATGAATCTTGAGGTGGATTTAATTCTTAATTAATTCAAACTGATATACAAAAAAAAATGAACAAACCTGAATCTGCACTTAAGAACCCCAAAAGCCCTTTCCACTGTGTTTCTGGTTGAGCAGTGGGCTTGATTGTAGTTCTCTTCTTTGGTGGCGCTTGGTTCATTGAAAGGAGTTAACAACCATTTTTTTAGGGGATATCCTGAATCTCCCAAAATCCAGGGTCCATTCAAAGTTTCCATCAGTTGAGGTACAGAGGAATTGGTCAATATAAAGGAATCATGAGTTGATCCAGGCCACTTCACAACAGCATTGGTAAAACTGAAATGAATATTAATTAAGCTTGATCAGTTAAACCGAATTATTTCTGCTATAGTTTTTTTTGACTGAGCGGGTGGGTGAGTGTAATATGACTATATTGGAAGTGGACTAATCTAGTTAAAATTAGATTTTTGATCCGCTCCAAATAGATCGCTACACATGCACAAAGATCTAATATTAATGAGATTGGGAGTGGGCAAGTGGGTTGGTGAAATCTTTCTCAAAAATTGTTAAAAGAGTAAAAGTTATATGCAATATGATTTTAATGTATATTTTTAGTCAATGAATACATGTATTTACCGAAGGTCAGCATCCACAACTCCCTGAACATTGATGGAGGGAAAACCCTTTCGGCAGATGAAGTGGGGTTCATCATCTCCTGACATGCCTTGTATGGGTATCAATGTACCATCTATGGCACCTACTACATTTGGAAAATGAGCGATCTTGTAGAACCCATCCTTCACTCTCTTTAGTTCCTCCGGTGTGCTTGGGAAAGTTATGTTGTTCAGCTGCTGACATAAAGCTAGGCAGACAGAATGCAATATCCTGGATGATGATGGAACAGAGACTCCATGCAGGTCTGCCACTTCAGACAAGTAGTCTCCCTTAGCCAAAAATCGAAGAGTGATCAACACCTGAGAAAAGAGACATTTACACAAATGTTTTAGTGGGGTGTTACAGATGAGGAGGGGGAGGGGGAAAGAGATATGAAAGAATTCTAAAGCAATTTTTTTTTAATCAGTTGACCTTAAGGTCAATGGGCTGGAAAAAAAAAACATTTTTACACAAAAAATGTCTTTGGAAATTGGGGAAGGTGGTGATTTTCAACTATGTAAATACATGTATGTGTACATCTAAAATATCACTTTTGGACAGGAAGGAGTAAAAATTTGTGTTTTTTTTTTTAACGTTATGTATACTAAGATAGGTGCATTTGTCTACATGTAAAATACATTTGAAAGAAAAATTTGTTTTTTTTTTTTTTCAAAAAATGGGTTATATTTTATATATAGTCAGGTTGCTTAATATAATGTTATTTCATAAAATCAGACAGCAAAATTGCTGCAAATTCATGAATTTAATGATTATTAAAATTGATTAAAACTGTTTTGAAGTATTTATTCTTATCCCAGTAATTAACGATAGCTTAATTAAACCTATTAGTTGCCATCAAGATAGGAAATTCCTACTTTCTAAGCCAATTTACTCAAGTGATGGCCATTCTACACCTTTAAGAGGGAGTTTACTCCCCTTCATGTACATACACTGTACCATAGTATTATAAAAGTAGTATATAAAAATAATTGTTTACATTGTACTTTTTGTTGCAAAAATCTCACGAATATGAAGATGTATATTGATGGGACAGTAACTTTTTTTTTAAGCCTAATGGCATGGGACACATGGGGGTTTTTTTAATGTGAAAGCCATGGGACATGTCAATTTTTTTAATGAATATTTTTTTTTAAACCGGTCCCAACATTGTGATAAATTTTGCCTGTTCCCTAATAATCGAAACATAGGCTATCATTTGAGATATAGATAGTTTCAGGCTGTGCTTAGCATACACTTGTAGGAATATATATTTGTAAGCTGAGAAATAAAGAAAAGAAAATACATTAATAAACTCTTCTGCTTCTTATATTTTTGTTATTAGTAGTGAGGTAAAATGATAATAATTTTGGAGTTGATAAAGTTGTGATAGATCAATACTGACAGGTGCCTGTTTATTTATATTGATGAATTGTCTTTCCAATGCCACATGGGGCGAAATTACAGAGGACCGAAAACATTGCCAGTACAATTTCACTACGAGCCGTTAACTCTCTATGAAATTGAGATAAAAAAGAAGTTTAAATCATAAACTTACTTGGATATAAACAGGAATCGCACATGATCTAGAGGTTGGATGCTGTACAGTATCATTTACCAAATCAGTCAAGAGAAGAATTTCTCGCCGAGGAAAACGGTATCGTGCAACCAAATCTAGGTCCGTATATCTATCTAGTGGGTTAATTCGGTCCCGAAAAATACGTTCTCGTCGCAATGCACGATCGTTTTCAAAAAGCAGAAAAAAGGCAGCCATTTTTGTTGTCAATTAATAATCTTACGACAAGATATTTGCACTTAAGTTTTTATTTTTACACTTAAGAGAGGGTATAAGCTCTCGTAAAGTTACGACAAATTTTACACGTAAGAATCTCGTAAGATTTTTCGTGAAAATGAACAAAAACTTAAGTTTTCACTTACGATAAAAATTAATCGTAAGATTTTTTGTGAAAAGGGCTACTGGTATTCGATGTATCCTTTATAATTTAGTTTTCTCTTTAACTTCACTCTTAGTAACAGGTCTTCCTCAGGTTTCATTGGTAAACTTGTTACTTTCTTCAGATCTGATGGAACACATACAACTGGTCCATGAATATTTTGTTGACCTCCGTGTGGAAGAGCCATAATTTTCATAAACGGAATGTGTATCGCAATTAAGTGTTTTTCAAGACTATTAAGTTCTTCAAATTCCTTTGGAATATCTTCAAGGGCCATTTTATTAGCTGCGGATTCTGCTGGAATATTTCCACTCAAAATTTTCCTGTGACATGTAAAACAAATCCATAAATTGGATTTTATACAATTTTCTTCACACGTCTCTGTACATTGGTGGCAATACTTTTCTTGAATGCAAACCTCTGCAACATTTGCTGTCTGTTCGTTTTTTGTATATGTGTGTCGTTCACACTTTTGAACTTGATTTTTAAATAACAGCCGATCACAGCAACAGCAGGAATAATCTATCCCTTGTTTAGCTTTTTCTTTAAAGACTTTAACAGTTTCTTCCTGATTTTCCAATCTAGCTCGTTGAACATTTCTCTGTTTCTTTATTCTCTCTTTAATTTGTGCTTTTGTCGTTGGACTGGAATCGTATCGATTTTTACTTGAAGCCTTCCTTTTTGACCTGAATAAATCATCTTCTGCATACTTCATAGCTGCTGCATGAAGTTTTGTTTCCCGGAAGTTTTCATTTTCCCTGTACTTCAATGTACTTGCAGTATTGACGTGAATCCTGTGCACTTCATCTAACTTGTACTTCAGTTTACTGTTTGTTTTGACTCGTTCTCTGTGTTCAGCGTTTGCTTCGTATTTCTGAATACTTTTCCTTTTGACGTCATCTCTGTGCTGTTTGTCAGTTGAATACCTTTCAATGCTTCTGTTTTTTAATTTTTGTTTATGTTCTTCATCATTTCTATATTTGTCAGTGCTTCTCTTTTTGGAAGCATTCTTATATTCTTGATCTGTTGCATATGCCTTAACCATTCTCGTTTTCACTCTTTGTCTATGGTTAGGATCTTTTTGATATTTGATTTTGCTTTTTTTCCTGCTTCTTTCTTTTGTTTTGATATTGCAGTCAATTTCAGAATGATACCTTTGTTTGCTAACCTTTCTAATATTTTCTTGAAATTCTTCATCATCCAAATATCTTTGAGCAGCTATTTTGAGTTTTTTTTCTCTAAAATTCATGTCATTCTGGTACTTTTTTCTCTCAGAGATTTTCCGTACCTCTGCATAACTATGATTTTTTTGTACTTCTGACGATTGTTGTCTAACTTTTTGCATTCGTGTCCGGTTTCGATATCGCTTTTCATACTCAAGTGAACTTTTAAGTATTGGCATTTGGGTCAAGTTCAACTCTTCTTCATTAACCGAGAGCACAACATTATAATGGTTTTGTTGGTGATGATTAAAGTAAAGTGCCCCTGTTCTATTTTGGTCACCGGGTTCTACATCATTCACTGCAAATCTTATCCATCTCCCTCCAGAGAATGTGTATATATCGCTGTTCAGTAAGTGAGCTGTAGCAAATATTTCAACCTCAGTAGCCCATGTACTTTCCTGTGTCATTTGTGTAGAAGAAATGTGACTTTCAACAGATTCTTCATCATCTACAAATGGTTGAAATAACTGTTTGTTTTCCATCATATGCTTACAGACAGCGCTGCGCATTACATTGTGAAAACCCTCAGAGTTTGTTAGACTGAATGAAACAGCTCTAAAAAAGCAGTTTCCATCTCCTAAGATTTCTTTTTCTAGCCTTGGTGTAGTAATGTTTGTTCTGGAGCATTGGATATCAATTCAATCTCTGCTTGATATGTAAGGGACATTCAATTTTTGACAAAGATGTTGTTTGCTGCCTAAATTCAATGGGGAAAAACTGAACTGAAACTGTTCTTGACTGATGAACACAACATCATCATTTTGATCATATGTTTTAACACTCGTTGTTTCTAATAACATAGGGCTTTCAAAATGTTCACCAGAATAGTGTCCGTTCTCTAGCTTGATATTGTCATGTTCAATAGAGTTCATTTTGCAGGACACACCAGTCAAATTACATTCAACGCTGTTTGAATATCTCATTGAAAGAGCAAGATTTTGTATGTGTGAATATACTTCACCTACATTTTGAAGTAAAACCCTTGTACTTTTTCCAAACATACTTAACATCCCATTAGATGACCTTGAATGAGAATCAAAAGCAAAAAATCCACTTTCTGTTTTACCTATTAAAAAGGTGTTACCACCAAAGCAAACAAAGCAACCATCAGTATCCGCAAGAGCAACCTGCAAAGCTTCATCTAGAGGTAATGCATTAAATTCTGCATAGTTCAATTCATCATCAGCCATAACAACACTTGCGAGTGATTCTTTTGCATGAAATTGGTACGATCGATTAAAACACTCAAACAGTTCTGGTAATTCTTCCACAAGCAAATATCTTTCAGTAATTAATGAGCTCTTTTGCAAATACGAATACAACTCATTCCCTGTCATTAACACTCTATCCATATCTTGTGTAGTCCAATTCTTTGCATTTTTAAATTTGTGAAAGGCCAATCCTGCTAAACAATTTGCAACGCATTGAGTTCCAGCATTGTCTTCAAACAATGGATTAGCTTGATGAAATGACCCCTGTACTGAATAAGTTGATTCATAGTTACCTGTTTTACATGATTTCTGCAATAACTGACCAGTATTTCTTTCTCTCTTGTTTTCGTCAATATCTTTATCTGAAATAACATTTTTCTCATAGATTTCATTCTCATTTCTATTTGTTTTCCTTTCAGTTTCCTTTTTGTTTACCCTCAAGTTGCCCTCATCTTTTGATTTCCTGCTTGTCCCTCCATACATAGAGGTTTCCAGCTGCGCCTGACCTGCTGGTCCAGACACGTGCACGGTGTCCGGTCCAGGTGCCCTCGGTGGAGCACAAACCCTTTCTAGGGAGTCAGGGGACGGTGCCTTGTCCTGTTCGTGGACAAACAGACGACTTCCCCGAGGAGATGGCAACCTCGGGGCAGGTGAATGCATTTTCACTCGAGGCGAGGCCTGCACCCTGGCCAGGGGTTTTTCCTCTTTAGGCGGAAACCCCATAGAACCGTACCCCGGAAAATTACCGGGAGAAGCTGCCTCAGCTTCCTCCTCTGTCCCGCAAGGAACAGAGGACTTTGTCAAGGTCTGATCGTCTTGGGCATCTTCATAAACAGATTTGCGTCTCTTCTGTCTCATTCTCTCCCTTTTTCTTTCTCGCTTTTGTCGAGTGTTAACAGCTTTTTTCTTTGGCATCTGAAAAAATATCCTAAAATTTAAAGTTTTCAAAACAACTTCTACATTATTCACTTTCTTTCTAATTAAAATTTAGGCATGAGATAATTGTATTAACTAATCATAATGTACTGTAACGGTAAGTTGACTATAATTAGTTGACAAAAATCTGTAGTCAAAGCAATTTTAATATACTGTGGAATTGACAATAATCTGTAGTCGAGTCGAATACTGTGGAATCATCATTGTTTGTGGGGACCAATGGTACATTTGTAACCCTTGTCCCACGAATTTACATCCCAATGAACATGTATACAATCATTTGTTTAATATTTATTAAAATGATCCACTACCAACGAAATTGCGTCCACATGAAGCAGGAAAATTTTGAGCTACCCACGAAGATTGAACCCCACGAATATAAATGATTCGACAGTACTAGAAATTGTAATGTCATCGATTACAGCCGACAATATCAATCTAATTACTTTTTTTAGTTTTGAATCTTTTAGTGTTGTTAATAATATAATTCATAAAACAAAATTGATATCTCCATTTTTTACGATTTGCCACTTACACTTTAGAGGACTGGATGGTCGTGACCATTTTTATACGGTATTGATCTCTTTTAAAACATCTTTATTATGAAATATTCATATAGAAATACTCATATCTTATCGTCAAAGTTTATGGTGTTTTTTCTTTTTTAATAATTTATAAATAAAAAATTCACGTCTTTCATTTTTTTTTTTTTAGATCTGATTGCTCATGTTGACCATTGAGCCTTCTTAAAATGTAAATAATTAATCAACTGTGATTATGATTAGATATTTATTCTGTGTTTCATACTTCTGCGCAGACTTTTTAATTATCTAACCTAACATGTTTTTATAAATCAGTAGAGCTAACTTATGGTTGACCACAAATGAGAGAAATTAAAAGACATATACCCGCATTTTATGTTTATCTTTCAAGAGGAAAACACAAAAGGATGTGTATGTGTCACTGAGTTTATCATTGTCGTTTTTAAAAATAATCCATAAAAGCAGCTACTGGGGTATGGCAAGCGTTATGTTTGGATAACGATTGAAAATAGTCAAAATAAGGATCTACAAAATTAAAACAATAGCAAGCTCTACATTTTAAACAATTCATAAAAATCATGAAGGGAGATTACCATGAACTTCTTTATATATTGTTGATAGTAATTTAATGGCAAAATTTTAATCAATTTTCTTTTCATGAAAATCAATAACAAGTGAAAAGCTGTCAATGTGACAGCAAACCGGGTTTTCTTTTATGTAAACTGTATCCATAATCCATGTCAACCCTTATCCAGTGAAATGGAGTACCCTACATGTATATGCAACATTTTGCCAAAAAATGACTAAGTTCAACTTCCTATCTTGAGAACTGTAGGAGGAGTTATCCGTACAATGAGGATACCCTATATGCAATATTTTGCCAAAAATGACTAAGTTCAAAAGCTGGTATTTTTTTCATAAATTATCGAAAATCAAAATCCTAGCAATATGCACACCTCTGATATATGTACAATTGATCTGCAAAAGAACAACTTCCTATCTTGAGAACTGTAGGAGGAGTTATCCGTACAATGAGGGTACCCTATATGCAATATTTTGCCAAAAAATAACTAAGTTCAAAAGCAGGTATTTTTTTGATAATTTATCGGAAATCAAAATCCTAGCAATATGCACACCTCTGATATATGTACAATTGATCTGCAAAAGAACAACTTCCTATCTTGAGAACTGTAGGAGGAGTTATCCGTACAATGAGGGTTCCCTATATGCAATATTTTGCCAAAAAATGACTAAGTTCAAAAGCTGGTATTTTTTCGATAAATTATCGGATATCAAAATCCTAGCAATATGCACATTTCTGATAAACATGTATGTACAATTGATCTACAAAAGAACAACTTCCTATCTTGAAAACTGTAGGAGGATTTATCCGTACAATGAGGGTACCCTATATGCAATATTTTGCCAAAAAAATGACTAAGTTCAAGAGCAGGTATTTTTTCGATAAATTATCTGAAATCAAATTCCTAGCAATATGCACACCTCTGATATATGTACAATTGATCTGCAAAAGAACAACTTCCTATCTTGAGAACTGTAGGAGGAGTTATCCGTACAATGAGGATACCCATTTGGCAGCCGCCTGCGCGCAATTTTCACCATTTTAATAACCGGATTTTTCCGTTGGAAAACCCGGTTTATAATAGTATTTTCTTTGTTTATTAAATTATTTTTTCATTAAAATGTGAATGTAAACCTCTTTTGAACATATTGTATGAATTCTTCAAATCGATTTGCTTTTAGAATTAATGGGGTATTTTCATTATGAATGATATAAAAAATTTAGACTTCATATTTCAATCTTAATAAAATAACATTTTAGAATTTTTAGTGCTTATTCATTATACAAATCTAAACCAACATAGAAAGCTCAATTTTTAAAAATCTATGTAAAGAGGGTTTTTTTGGGGGGGGAGGGGGGGGGGGGGGAGGGGTGTGGAGGATTTAAGAGTAAAATCTTGACTTTGCGCCTTTAACCAATATAATTATTTTGTTTTTACTGATTTTTTGAAAAATGAAATTTGAATTAATTTTATCAAATACTTTAATTAAAATATTATCCGCAATAAACAAATTTTGATGGAACATTGCTTCAGTATTTGAATGAAATGTGTTTGGAGCTTGTAAATTTTCCAATTTAATTGGTCCTTATTAAAACTATTTCAATTACTATCCAAACATAAGGGTGGTCAAACATCATTAACTGCATTGTGGATTTATGAACTGAAAAGGCAAACACTATTAGTGACACTTAAACACACTTCTGTCTCTTTCAGACAGAAAATATAAACCCTCTCCCTCTCTCTTATGGTCAATCATTAACAAGTGTTAAAATCTGCAAGGAAGCGCAGAGCTCTAACTGATTAACAGATTATATGTTCATGTGAAGCAAAATAAACATTTTAAGTGAAAATGGAATGTCATAAACAAGAGGCCCATGGGCCATATTGCTCACCTAAGTAACAATAGGTATCATTAAATTAACTTAATAAAGTCATAATACAGACCATCTGGACAATGTAGTATAATACATGCATATCTTGTATAATTTCCTCTTGGATATTAGGTTAATTATCATTACTACCTTTTCCTACATCAAAATGTGAACCCGTTCAAAGGCCAAATAATAGTCCAGGCAGCAAACTCTATATATCTTATTAATAACTTGATTTTAAAACATTACTATGCATTTTGGACACATACAATGCGCATGAATTTCCATGAACTACTTTGCTGCGCGATAAAGAAACGGGGACTGAATATATAATGCTTGTTGCAAAATTCAAGGCAGCAACTCTTGAACTTGACGGGCATATTTTTTGTTTTTAGCCGCTTACAAAATGTGGTCGCTCTCTGATGCTTTGTCGACATTAAAAAGCGAGAGAGAGAGAGAAAGAGAGAGAGAGAGAGAGAGAGAGATTTTCAGTCTTTACTACAAAATATGCATAAACACACACCAAAAGAGCCCGACTTTCAGTACTTCAGTACTTTGATTGTAAAATTGGATCCCCAATATGGCCCCATTCTACTCTTCAAGATTTTGATTTGAACAAATTCAATTTCTTTATTTAAAAGTTACAAATTTTGTAGGCAAATTGAGTTTTAGATAAAGATTTTTCCCTAAACATTTGACACCCCCCCCCCCGGACATTGTTTCACCCTTCCAATCTATTGGGGATTATGATTTTAGAAATCTTGAATGAACATTACCTATGGATACTGCTCTCAGAGAAAAAGACTTCTAGAGATTTACTCTATATATATCTCTATGTAAGAGTTTGACCCCCCCCCCCATGTGTCCCCACCCTACCCCCTAGTGGTCATGATTTGAGGAAACTTGAATCTATATAGATACCAGTTTATTTATAGTTTACTACTATGTTGTAATACACGAGGTATCACATTAATATATTGTGGTATCTATTGTATTATGTGGTAGCTGGCAATACTCAGGCTTCCATTGAGTGACTCTCATACAATATATGCATCACAAAATATGTTTATTTTTGCTAACGTCCTGATGTATATTATCAGTAATGTAGTGAATTTTACTTACTTTTCACAATCGATTTATTAATTTCTTAAAACAAATATGTAAATATAAACAATAAATTGCTTTCTTTGATGATTCATGCTGGTTATTAAGTTAGTGATCATTTGCAGAAAAAAATTACATAATCCAGTATTGCAATGTCGCCAGATTCATATTCTGCATGAATCATCAAAGAAAACATTTTAGTGTTAAAATGATCACCCTATGTCTGATAGGTATCATTAACATTTTAATAAGAAATTTAAATAGTCAAAAATAATTGATTTATATACCCTAAATTCACCTTTAAAATTCATCGATAACATTTTTAAGTTATCATGCCTATTTCTGTTTAAGGGATTAACTTGGGCTTTGGATTTCAACTTTTTACAAACTTTTTGGCATTATTTAAGTGTAACGCTCGGAACGCTTGCCTTGTGTTGAGAACAAAACGATGTAAAGTTTATAATTTATTCAACCATAAATAACATGACACAAATACATGTAACAACGCCGTACAAAAAGAAAATCAGACAAGTCTCAACCCTTGGGACGATGGCAAAATCGGTACAATTACCGACACAATACTATATTCTATACGTAAAATCCCCCGACCAAAATAAAACTTAAAGGCTCTCGATAAAATACGAATTAATATCTCCGCTACTAGTGACAACTACTAGTATACAGCGAAAATATTCCCTAACTCTCTATAAATCGAAATAACTAGTACTGAACTAGTAAATATGAATTAAACTAGCACTATCACTAGTAATAATAATTAATTAAACCCTATTACTATAAATGTACTTCAGTCACTTAGATACTGAAATAGTACGCACCTTATAATATGCTGCAAAATTTGTGTGTCCTTCCTGACACACAACAAAAAGGAGAGAGCACCCGTTTTTCAGTGTTCCGGGTATTTATAGAGTGCTAAAAGCAGACGACAAATTACAACCAATAAGATAAGTTAATCCCATCCCGTTAAAAAGATTATCCAATCACAGTTAATCCCCATCCCGTAAGAGAATCTCGGTCTCGTATCAATTAACGTGAAAATATTACAGTACAGTAAATAAGTAAAACAATTTAAAGTTAATTATTAAACATAAAAATAATAACTTTAAGTATTTTATAATCGATATAAACAAGTAAATTAAATTTATCCGCCAAAAGGTACTTCGTTACAAAAATAGAAAACGGAACTATGGGTAATTCCGAGAAAGATGAATAAGAAAAATGGCGGCAACGTAAACAACCAAGGCATGTGTGAGAAAAACAAAGAACTACAGGACGTGCACTGCCGGTAGTTACCAACTACTTTAAGCTGGAAATGACTCCCGATGGGCAAAGGTACTAATAAGAAAGATTATTTATTTATATGAAAATATTTAGGCCCTAAATAACAAATGCAAAATACACAGGTCAAGTGCTACGTCACACTCGTCACCGGAATCATACCGATACACAGGCAAAACACTAAGACATCGAAAGCATTCACACAGAATTAAAATAAACGGAATCAGGGCACTATAATGTTACATTTTGCCCCTCTCTCAGAGTCCAAGTCCCTTTGGACTCAAAAATACACAAAGAAAAGAATAATAACATTGTAGACTGACAATCAACATGTCTACCATATTAAAAAACACAAGTACCTTTTTCACACACAGTAAAGAACTATATATACTGTACTTAAAATAATTATTCCAACTCATATACGGCATTGTTATAACAAAATACACTTGTCATTTATCAATCAGACAATGAAAAATATCATAGATAACCATCTACAATAATGCCAGCACAAAGAAAAGAAAAAGAAGACTTCCAGCAAAGATCAATTATTAAACAATTCAATACTCTTAATACATATTTCTTAACAATGGTTAATATTAATTATTCATACATCAATTAACAATTCTCAATCAAATATACAAGAATGCCACCAATTACACAATCATTCCCCAGCATTTACTTTTATAATGTATTAATAAGTAAAAGATTACAATATTTATCCAAGCTGTATAGTACATAAAAAAAATTCAAGAATGAAAAATACTGGCTCAAAATTAACATAAACAAATACCTACTTAACTTATCATTATATTCAATTACATATCTAATACCTAATGTCTCTTGCTAGATCTATGGAATGGATGGTCAGGCTGGAACAAGTCATCTAACGGGGATCTATGCCATGGCCGCTGCTGGGGCTTGGGGCGAATCGGTCTGGGCACCACGCGCACCACCGACTGAAGCTTCCGAGGAGACCTCCTGAGAGGAGCCGATGACCTCTGCGGACGCGGATTGTAGGGTTCACCCTCTCCTGGACCATCATGGAAGGACCTAGGCGCCTCATCCCTACCCCTCCTCAAGGCTGAAATGGTAGCCTGGTGCTCCTCAATAACTCGCCGCTGCCTCTCCACTTCTCTCTCCAGGCTCTCCGTCTTCTGATTCTTCTTCCTGGCCAGAACCAGAGGTGAGGCACACGGGGAGGTAGAATACTGTATAATGCCCCTCTCTCTAAGGTTGAGTATAGCATCTCTTTCTTCATCTGCTAAGGCTATTGGAACTTTGCGTGGTGGCTGTTTTATTGGCTTACTATCCCCAGTGTCTATTTCATGCTCCATTAAATCTGTTTGACCCAAATCCCAATCGTCCTTAGAGAAAGTCTCTTGATATTGTCTTAAAAATTTTGTGAAGGTTTCCTTTTCAGTCTCACTCAGTAACTGTGAGGAAGCCTCATAAAGCGACATCAAATGGTTTGGAACATCATCAGACCTGGAATCCCTATCACCAGGTAACTCACTGGAACACCTCCGTGTCTCCGTCAGATTGTCGACCTGCTCAACCCGACGCAACACACCAAAGAACTCATCCACAGTACCCACAACTGTATCTGGATGAAGTACCCTAGTCTCGTCAAATGGATTGAGGATGCGAAGGGGAACAGTCATCTTCCCTCTGACATTCACTATAGACGGTGCCATCAATAACGATGTTCTTTCCATTAAATCTTCACTAGGCTCAAACAGTAGGTCGTCACATATATCCTCCTCATGTGCCCTCTGTATAAAGATAGGTATGATTACTTCCGTGTTGCCTGGTATTTCAGACCTCTCCACACACCTGAGAGTAATACCTGCTTGCATACCTCGCTGTATGCACGGAATTTCATGACCTTGAAAGCGTATCACTCCTTTACTGAGTAATATATCAGCTTTTTCTTCGCCTAGGTTCTGTAAAATGTCAACACCAAGTAACATTTCATCCTGGATGTCAGCTACTACAAATTCTTTCTCCAAAGACAAAGTACCAAGCTGTAGACCAAACATTCCTTTCCCATGGACATGAATTGAGGATCCACCAGCTCCCTGCAAACTTGACTTTCCTTTAAGTTTAGGCCTGTTAGTCTCAGCCAGGTTTTTATAAACATTATAAGACAGGATGGTGTGAGATGCACCAGTATTAGCTGTTATGTGAACATCCAGCCCATTTATTTTTCCCTCAATATATACTCCATCAGCATGTGGTAAACGATTTGAAACAAAATAACATTCTTGATGATTTGTTGTTGGGTCTAAACTGTTCGTCTGTCGGTCAGTTTTCTGGATAACCGGCTCTTGACCCTCAGAGACGGCTAATTCCGGTTTAAAGGTTTAGTAGTGGATTTCTGCAGCTCCTGAATCCTAAGGGGACACTCCCTTATAAAGTGGTCTCCACCTTTACAGTAGTAACAACTTCGCTGCATAGGACCATTTGGTACGGTTTGATTGTGGGTCACACCAGTTGAAGGAGTAGAGCTACTTATAACACTTGGCACGGCCGGCTGATTGTTATAGTCCTTGTTTTTGACTAGGGCATCTAGACATTTCTGAATCTCCCCCATTTGTCGCTGTAAGGCCTGTATAGAGTCTTTGGATCGGTGAAAGTTATCTCCCTTGTGAAAAGTGGTATTTCTAACTTTAGGCTTTGCTTTTGATTTCTGAGTTGCCTGTTGGTCATCCGAGCCTGTATCAGTATCAGCTCTAGATTTTGTCTCTCTAGCACATCTCTTTGGGGATGGGTGTCGACCAGCCTCCTCATAATTTGTAACTTGTAACACAGCTTCGTAAATGTCACGAGGATCCTTGACGTACTCAACATGAAACTGAGCATCTCTATCTGCTAAACCATCTAAAAATTTTCTGAGGAGATCCTCATCTCGAGTCTTGGAGTCCCTCTCTGGATGTGCCTTTGTATACAGTCTTTTCAAGTCTGCAGCAAAATCCTCCACCCGCTCACCAGGCTTTTGAACTCGTTTGTTGAATTTAGCAAGGTAGGTTCGTCGTGTTTCAACAGCACGAAATCGATTGGTCAGTTCTTTAGTTAGTTTCTTGTAGCTGTTTCTTGTATCCTTGGAAAGCTGACCAAATACAAAGTCTGCTGCATCATCATGTAACCGAGGGAGCAGTTGATCGAGCTTCTCATCAGTGGACCATTTGTATCTATCTCCTACTTCTTCAAATCTGCAGAACCAGACAGTCCAGTCCTCTTTTCCGGTGTAAGGGGGTATTTTAACTTGGGTGCGATTGCTAGGACGCCTCCGTAGGAGCTCAGGTCTAGACGTGTCGCTGTCGCTACTAACGTTCAGGGGTAAGGGGGCGCTGTCAGAGCTTGCTTGACTCTTTGAGCTTTTGTCGTTTTCTGCCAGTCGCTCCACAGAAGTTTGTAATTGCCGTACTATATCTGTGAGTGCATTCAATGCAGGATGATCTGTCACTCCAACGGATCCGGAAGTAGTTTTAATTGGTACTGGTATTTGTCTCGTATAGTCCTGGCTTGCCATTACAGGTTCAGAACCTGCAAGGGGGATTGTAGGAAAACCAACATGGTCGGGACGTTGTGCAAACTCTGTCATTGAAGCACAAGCCAAATTACCCGCATAACCTGCACATGAACTCACAGGCACTGAACCTGCAAATGAGCCCACAGGTAAATGGTTATTTTGACATCTGATATGCGACCACGTTGTTGTAACAGCACTGCTGGTAACTGTACTTAGGCGAGAAGCAGAATTATAACTTATGGGGGCGAAGCTTTGGTCAGACCACAGGGGTTGGTTTGAGGAGGCAGGCACAAAAGCTGAATTCTGAGTTAGACCTGAAGTGTACGTATTGGTAGGTAACCTAAGCATAGGACCAGTTGTCTGCATCACGGAAGGAAGAGCAGGTGTCATATATGGAGATGAGTTTATTTCTGGGTATGATCCAGTCTGCATGACTCTCGTGTCTGTTAACATTATCTCAGGACGACCTGTACATGAACTCACTGTAAATGGAACAGTATCTGAACTCACAGGTAAAACTGTTGTGTGATGAGCTGGTCTACGTACGCTTATGTGATCACGCTCTGACATAATTGTGCAGGCTTCGGTATCTGGCTGATTAACTGTGCTCACAGCCACTGAGACTGTACTTGAGACGGCATTTGTACATGAAATTGACCCATCGCCCGTAGTATAGGCAGATTTACTCACAAGTACATTACTTGCGTTTGAGTTATCTGGTATACACGTAGGTGCTGACTTTCTTACGTTGAATGATGTTTCCAAATTGTATCCTTGGCTCTCTTGATCGATAGTTTTACATACAGTATCTATTTCTGTTGCAGAATCAACAGGTGAACGAGAAATTCGTGACGCAGATCTGGACTCCTGTAAAGCACGTCTGTTTCGTTTGCTCTTCCGACCAGCCATTTGGATGATTTTAGATTTCTTTGTTTTAACGAATTATTAAATTTATTGTTTCTCAAACACCAAGACAGAGCGTTGTTATGATTCGATCACAGGACCCGTAAACTTTAAACGGATCCCGCCGTGGATGCCAAAATTGTAACGCTCGGAACGCTTGCCTTGTGTTGAGAACAAAACGATGTAAAGTTTATAATTTATTCAACCATAAATAACATGACACAAATACATGTAACAACGCCGTACAAAAAGAAAATCAGACAAGTCTCAACCCTTGGGACGATGGCAAAATCGGTACAATTACCGACACAATACTATATTCTATACGTAAAATCCCCCGACCAAAATAAAACTTAAAGGCTCTCGATAAAATACGAATTAATATCTCCGCTACTAGTGACAACTACTAGTATACAGCGAAAATATTCCCTAACTCTCTATAAATCGAAATAACTAGTACTGAACTAGTAAATATGAATTAAACTAGCACTATCACTAGTAATAATAATTAATTAAACCCTATTACTATAAATGTACTTCAGTCACTTAGATACTGAAATAGTACGCACCTTATAATATGCTGCAAAATTTGTGTGTCCTTCCTGACACACAACAAAAAGGAGAGAGCACCCGTTTTTCAGTGTTCCGGGTATTTATAGAGTGCTAAAAGCAGACGACAAATTACAACCAATAAGATAAGTTAATCCCATCCCGTTAAAAAGATTATCCAATCACAGTTAATCCCCATCCCGTAAGAGAATCTCGGTCTCGTATCAATTAACGTGAAAATATTACAGTACAGTAAATAAGTAAAACAATTTAAAGTTAATTATTAAACATAAAAATAATAACTTTAAGTATTTTATAATCGATATAAACAAGTAAATTAAATTTATCCGCCAAAAGGTACTTCGTTACAAAAATAGAAAACGGAACTATGGGTAATTCCGAGAAAGATGAATAAGAAAAATGGCGGCAACGTAAACAACCAAGGCATGTGTGAGAAAAACAAAGAACTACAGGACGTGCACTGCCGGTAGTTACCAACTACTTTAAGCTGGAAATGACTCCCGATGGGCAAAGGTACTAATAAGAAAGATTATTTATTTATATGAAAATATTTAGGCCCTAAATAACAAATGCAAAATACACAGGTCAAGTGCTACGTCACACTCGTCACCGGAATCATACCGATACACAGGCAAAACACTAAGACATCGAAAGCATTCACACAGAATTAAAATAAACGGAATCAGGGCACTATAATGTTACATAAGTTTTTTTTAATTCTTGTCTTAAAGATTGTTATGTTGTTTTTTGTATTTTATTGGCAAAGTTTCAAAGGCAGTATCTTACAGCGAAAGAGATATTGAAACAATACTGCTTAAGTATTATAGCAATTCTTTATGGCACAAATATGTAAGCTTTATAAATGGAGATAATGTAATTTGTGGTTTTAATATGATAAATACTACAAATTAATGAAATATAAATTTTAAAGCAGATTTGATGGAATTTTAGAATTAAATTCATCCAGTCAAGTCATTAAAAAAATTAAGAGGTTCTATTGGTACAACAAGAGGCTCAGAGCCACATCACTCACCTGAGCAACAATAGCCTTATCAGTAATCAAATTAGCATTATAAAATCAAAATCAAATTATCTTGACAATCAAGTACAGTAGATCTTGCTAAAAAAATTAAAAATCCATGGATTTTTATGGTATATACCAAGCCCCTTTTGTTGTTGTACCCGTAAGAAGATTTTTCTCTATTCCTATATAACCCCCCCCCCCCCCCCCCCCACCTTTATCCCTGCTTTCACACAGGTTACTGGTTTTTGGACAGAAAACATTCCCAGAATATGTTTAAAGTTTTCTCTGTATATTCCTATGTAAAAGGTCATCCTCCCTTGTGGCCTCGCCCTTTCCCTGGTGACCATGATTTAAGCAACAAACTTGAATTTACATTATCTGAAGATGCTTCAACTTCAATTTGAGCTTTTCTGGCCTAATAATTTTTGAGAAGAAGATTTTCTCTATATATTCTTATGTAAAAATTCATCCCCATTGTAGCCCCACCCTACCTCGGGAACCATGAATTAAACAATCTTGAATCCACTCTATCTGTGGATCCTTCCACTCAAATTTGAGCTTTTCTGGCCTACTAGTTTTTGAAAAGAAGATTTTTAAACACTTTCTCTTTATATTCCTAAGTAAAAATTCATTCCCCATTGTGCCCCCCCCCCCTTCCCCTGGTGTCCCTGATTATAATAATAAATAATACTTTTATTCATTTCAATTCCTGTTTGAAACAAGATTACTTATGGTATAGTTGTTTACAAATAAATTCAATCCATGTGCGAACTAAAATGCTCGACCAAACCAACTGCATTATCATGTTTATTTATGGCAAAAAAGTCACTAGGTACCTTTATCACTTACATTTATTTTGGAAACTGTACCTGATAACAAATAAATTAACATATCAATTTTTTTTCTCCATCAATCATAGTCTGCAATTAAAATGTAAGCGATAAACTAAAATAATATTTTGTTCTTCTACATTACTTAAAGATATGGATTTCTAGCATGCGATCGACTTGAAAATGACTGAAACAATTCAAATTTTGGGGAAAAAATCTACCTTTTAACATTTTACCCCTGTTCATGAAAATAAAAGTCCCTGCAGTATTTGAACTCGGGACCTGCAGGTTGGTAGACCGATGCAATACCCACTGCGCCACAGATATATAAAACAGCTCACCTGAGCAACAATGGGTGTTTAAAAATACTGTGCCATATGGCCCTCGGTAAAATAACAAAAAAATAAATATTGTAAAGTATTCGAATTTTACACTTATTTTTGCATACACGTAATCTTTGACATTGTACCTTCATGAAATACAGTTTTTACACAGAATAAGAAAATCCTATGCAAGATATAGAACTAAATATTTGGTAGGGGTACACTGTTATATATAACTTCTAATTCCCTGTATTTTCGTTCTGCCCCCCTCCTCCACTTAATAAAGCGATCAAAATATATGAGAGCATAAAGGTACATTTTTTTCCTCAACTACTTACTAGTTATTGTATTTTTTTAAAAATATAATAGCTATTGTATTTTATTAAAAAAATCCTACATATGAAGAAGAAAATTGCACCTCAATGCACTCAATTTGTCAAATTAAAAATATTCAACTATTAATTTGTCTACTCCATTATAATTAAATGAATGTTGTTTACCTCGTGTAAACTCGTGACTTTTATAACTTTACTCACACTTGATTGATGAATACACTGGAATGAAAAATGTTGTCATGTGACATGTTAAAGAGCTATAAAAATCAATGTTACCGTATTGACAGGCACATCACTCAAATTTACTATGGCCCACCCATTATTTTCATCTTTATTCAAAAACTATGGAAACTGTTTTAACGATGTCGTTTTTATTTACTCACACTTCACATTATTCCCTGTATAAAGAGGGGGCTCCAGAGAGTAGTTACATGTATATACAGACGTACATCTTTAGCTATTTATTTATGTTGGTTGCACCAAACATGTACCGGTCAATATAAGAATTTTGAGTTGGGCATGTAAAAATTTGAATGGGCTGGGATAAAATGATGAGTTTACATGCCCGAAGGGCATGTGCTGAAAAAAAATTGTCATGAAGACTGGAATTGTGAGCAAATCTCTGTATCTTGCTTATAATTCGAAGCTTAACACTCAAATATGGTAAGTAAATAGAAATTGTAAACAATTAAACACAAGAAACATGCACTATAACAAATAAAAAACACAATTTATTTTTCAAAATGAATCATATACATGTATATACCTACATATTTCCGTCAGCGATATTAAACTCTATTTAAACTGAATAAACTCGAGAAAACGCTGAGCATCTCAACAAAACATATTGCATTATTCTACCATTACGCAAAAGATGATACCGAATTACCGATAGCCTGATTAAATTGCATTTTAGTTCTTTCTTAAAACATCAGATATTGCTTAATTTGCGCAGGTAAACAGTAAACTGTTTGATTTACCGAAGTCTCTGTTTGATTTGATACGTAAAAATCAGGAAATACAAGCGACAGTTCCCAGGTTAACGCAAAGCATAAATGAAAAGGAAACGAAAATCACAACAAGCTAACACCACGGTCATATGTGAAAACTGTCAACGCATTGAAATATTTAGCCTCAATTTACTTCATAAAATCGGCACCAATGTATTTTGCATGTTTCAAAGATTCCCTTCATACACGAACTGTTGCACAACAAACAAATTCATCATTGTCAGATCGACCCGTTTATCAGATAGTGTCATGGCTGCTTTAAACAAAGAACCTCGTTTTAGAATTATGGAATGCAAGGTGTCCAGGTAGCGTAGTGGACAATGCACTCACTTTTCACTGCTGCGACCCGAGTTCGATCCCCGTGATCGACAGAGGTAGTATGTGATAGGGTATGGCGGTCGCCAGCTTGGACACGTGGGTTCTCTCCGGGTACTCCGGCTTCTTCCCACACCAATGACCCCCCTCGCGCTAACATCCGTGCCAACAAGAGATATTAATATAAGTTGTAGAACTTGTTTATCAATCGTTGTAAAATAAATAAAGTTCAGTTTTTTTTTTAATTATGGAATACGAGTCTTGGTAAAATGGGTAAGCAAACCCGGGCCGGGGCAAAATAAAAGCCGGGGCAGATTGGCAATTGTCAATTCCAATTATGCATTATTTTGCAGCAATATTTACAGTGAGTACAAATATACTGGTCAGTAAATATTTTGAAATTTTAATGAGATTGGCAGATTAATAACTATCAATCTTTTGTTTTTCCCTGGCCTGGTCATGCCTACCCATTTTACCAAGACTCATGGATGCTATAAATTGCTTGAAACATGCCTTTTCTTTCTTATTATTTTCGTAATAACTCAGTTTTGAAACAGAATTAACCCATAATTTTTGCAATTTATATTTTCCTTCCCATAAGGATTATTCATGCTAAATCACATTGTATTTGCCTCAGTAGTTCTTGAGAAGAAGATTTTTTAAAATGCACCCCCCCCTTTTTTTTTACTACAGTTTTGAGGTTTTCTCCGCTTTCAATGAAAATTTTTCTTTCATTTCTGCAATTAATATTCATCTTTCCATAAGAATGCTTTGAGCCTAATTTGGTTGAATTTGGTTAACTGGTTTCAGAGAAGAATTTCAAAATGTGAAAAGTTTACAGACGGACAGACAGACAGACGGACGACAGACAAAATGTGATCAGAATAGCTCACTTGAGCTTTCAGCTCAGGTGTGCTAAAAATTAGCGATATAAACTTTTTCACAATGTGCTAAAATTGGTATGTTGATGTATTGTCATGAAAAGTAGAAGTTGGGGTGTCGAGTCATTTAAAAACAATTATAAAATGGCAATGTAACATCAATTTTAACTGTTTAGTTTTTCCCAAATCAGCTGCATTTGTATTTATCGTCTCCATTTAATCCACCATTACAGACGCTATTAATAGATGTAGCATGATTAAGACCTCCAAGTCAACATCACAAATTACTTATCATAATCAAAGTACTCTTAAAATAAGTTGAAATGTTATTTATGCATGTGTGCATTTTATAGACTAGTGTATTTAATACGGCCAAATATGGAATAATTTCTGAACTGTGATTTTCCATGGAGAAAATGGTGTGGTGATTGCCAATCTCCTCATTTCATAATAATTTTCTAAGGAACTTATTGGTATAGAAGTTTATGTCAATTTACTTGCCTCTAAATTTCATTTCAATATCTTTGCTAGTCCCAAAATCTAGATAAGCATGACTTGGATACATGTTAAAAATTCATTTAATGAACAACATGTAATTATAATCAGGGCAATTGTAAAGTCTCCCAAACAAACAAGCCATCATTGGGGGTAGGGAGCACCAACATGGGTCAAACTTTACAGAAAATCAAAGGCCTGAAGGGCGCATCGCATTGAAGATAGCTAAAACATCAGTACAAGTTGTTAAATATCGCCATTCTACATGGGGAAGGTGGGGTGCTTTTCCTCATTCAGTCTGACATCGTCTTATTCGTTTTATTAAGTGATAAAATATGAAATCTGTTCCTAGCTATAGGAAGACAGCCACTTACTCTCATTTTAATATAAATATTTTATATACGAAATTATTACTTTTTTAACCTCCGATATTCGAACAATTAACGTCGCCGCTTTTAAATTTTAAATGCGATATACATACGATAGGGACCGAGGACCAGTCAACCCATGAGATAATTTGCATAAGAACAGTTCGTACAACTGTTCTTATGCAAATTATCACATCGGTAGACTGGTCCTCTGTCCCCATCGTACGTATATCGCATTGCAGGGATTGCCTGTTTATCTCATCTGTGTATTAATCTTTGTTTGTTCTTTCATTGATGTTGATGTTTTTCAATGTGTAAAGGAGATATCTGTTGTAATGATTTGTTGATATTTTTAAAACGAATACCGAAAATATGTTCCTGGTTGAAAATACGTAACAATCAGAACAACACTATATATTTATTGGCACATTGATACTTGAGTTCTATGATGCCGCTTGTGTATAAGCCGAGAGAAGTGAGCTGACAGCAATGAGGTTATATCGCTGATAGCGATGCGCCTCAAAAAGAGTAATACTTAAATATTTTCATTTGAGAAACTTTATGAGGTTCCAAAGGAGTCATTCACTGTATATCACGTGAACCGACATGACCAAAGGAACAAGAATAAACATGGTTTAAGGGTGCGGATCTCAAATGTTTTCAAGATATTTGGAAATTGTCTGTTCAACAGGTGTCAGGACTACCCCCGGGCCCACGACCTAGATACCATTTGATGCCTCTTAACACTAGGACTAAGAATATATATGGTTTAGGGGTGGGGATCTCAACCTTTTTCAAAATATTTGGGCACTTCCTGTTTAAGGGGGGTCAGGACTATCCCCGAGGCCTATGACCAACATACCATTTGATGCCCCTTAACACAAAGAACAATAATATATATGGTTTAGGGGTGGGGATATCAACCGTTTTCAAAATATTTGGGCACTTCCTGTTTGAGGGGGTCAGGACTACCCCTGGAGCCCATGACCTACATACCATTTGATGCCCCTTATCACAAAGAACAAGAATATATATGGTAAAGGGGTGGGGATCCCAACCGTTTTCAAGATATTTTGGCATTTCTAATTCCTGGGGGTTGGGATGACCCCAGGAGCAAGATCTAATAAACTCCATATATTGCCTATAACAGTCAGTATTTGATTCTGAAAACCCTAAGTAATTATCTCTGTCCGTTTTCAAGTTATAACCATTTACAATAAAGTCTACAATTTTTCCCATAAGGTTCTATATCAGACCCAACACCCTTTTGACCCCCCCCCCCCTGAAAGTGGTTGTCCAACCTTAAATGAGAAAAATTAAACCAGGGTGTACAACTACATATGCCGGCTTATCATACCCTAGAGTTTTAATTTGTACAATCCCGATCAAGAGTAACTCAATTGCATTGCAATTTGATGTCAGGATCCAAATTCAAAATAACTAAACGATAAACTTATAACAATAAACTTATCACAAAACTTATTTTTCTTTTTAAAATGTTGGAGATTTCTTTACATAAAATTGCACTTGTCCAGTCGGACAAGGGGCCAGCAAAATTCACTTGTCCGTATATTTTTTTAACTGGTACCACAGAAGCGTTAATGTCGAGCCCTGTAAACCCTGGTTTTTCTCAATACCGTTTTTGTCAAAGTTGAAAATAAAACAGTAAAATGTTGAAATAAAATATTTTTCCTACCTACATACCCTGTTTTTTTAAAAGCTGGAAAAGGAAACGCACTATTAATTTCCTTTAGCCTAACTGAGTTCAGCAGGTAACATTTTTTTCATTTATTATTAAAAATCAAAATCCAAGTAATATGCACATTTCCAATAGATGTACAATTGATCTGCAAAGCATCAACTTCTTATCTTTAAAATGTTGGGGGAATTATCTGTAAAAAGGGGTACCCAACATGTATATGAATTATAAATGGCCAAGTTCAAAAGCTAGTGCTTTTTTCATAAATTACCAATAATTTAAGTTATCTGTACCATAGGGGTACCCTTTTGATAGTCGCCTGCCCGCCATTTACATCATTTCAATAATCTGATTTTGCTGTTGGAAATCAACTTTAAATGTACAATCTTATCAAATAAAAATTACCTATGAATTTGAGTACTCTATATCCATTGTCTCTTCACAGGTAGGGCTTTGGTGTAGTATACAATTTCACACCTCATTTCCTTATTTTATATCATTTTTTACATACTCCCAAAAAAGTGGGGGGGGGGGAACTCAATGATAATTCAATTTTTTATATGTAAATTGTTAAAAAATTGTTGCTGTGAGAAAAAGTGGGGAGGCCAGAACCCCCCCCCCCCCCCCCCCCCCCCCCGATGCTACATGCCTGAAGTAATTGTGTGATCATGAATCAATAACCCAAAATCTAAAAATCTACAAATTTAAGTGCACTAAACTGCTTAATGTTGATTTTTATTTGCATGCTGAAATAAATCATCTATGAAAAAATAAGTGAAATTAACTATTCTAAATAACATTATTATTGCCTATGAAGCATTTTAAAGTTTTATATCTTAATCAAGAGATTATGCTTGACCTAATCATTAAGCATGATTCAAACTTCAGCATAAAAATCGGAACTGGCATCCTACACACCATTTGATCAACAAATAGGCCAACTTTATGCAATGCATTCTATATTTACACGCATAAACCAATATTCGAGACATCAACAATCACTACTAGCATATACGTATCCATTTGCCTCTTAAAAGACCAAGAAGGCTATTTTGTTATCATGTCAGTGTCATTAGCCTATGAAATCAGACCCATGGAACTTTCATGTTTTTAATTTTACTTACGCTGCACACTGATCAAAAAGGTCACGACCTAAATATACACTGGAATCGAGACGTGTATTTCTGCTGATTAATGTTGCTCAATCTTGCCTCTATCTCTTCTGCTTAATATTGATTCGGATACGCTTCTTCTTGACTTCTCAATTCTACGATGCCCAAAAGTGTAAAGTAGCTGCGTAGTTTCTCCAGACCGACGCTATCTTTTCTAAATTAAAGACAATGACATCATTTTTCACTCGGCACACCTCGACTGATTCGTAAATCATCTCATGTAGGTTAGGGAATCGACCGACGTTTGCCGAATGTACTGATCTAACATATTAACTCGCACGATAAATTTTTGATGTATGTTTTACATTAGGTAGCTACAATGTATTTATCCTTCTGCTATTAATATTACCATATATTTTTCAAAAAAATTCATATTGATTTTCATCAAAGTCAAGATCAATAGATTTAAATGAAACAAAGTTGAAGTGATGAAACGCTGCTAGATTTTTCAAAAATTGATAATTTGTCTAATCATAATATTAGAAAACTAGACATAGTGATTGGAAAAAGCAAACTTTTACCATCGCATTATAAAATTTAAAATATTAACTGTACATGAAAATAATATATAGTTATATACATTGCCAATTCATATTAAAAGATAATTAACCGCTGCTTTTTAGTTCAGAATAGCGCTTTGTAACAAAAATTGCTTCATTCAGCAAGAGTTATCTTTCTTTATTATAGACTATTGAAGGTTTTATATGCATGTTTTACATACAGTGCATGGTAAGTTGCCACAGTTTCTAATTTTTCAGATAAGGTTTTCTGTTTTTTAATTTGGATAAGATAATAGTAAAAGGATCCATACATGTAGGTTTAAGAAATGCTTTAAATGTAAACCAGAATATTTTATTAAAACACAAAAAGGGGATCAAATAAATGATCTTCCAGTAATTGATACTAGTATGTTCTCTATAATATAGGGATATATTGTCTTGAATAAAATATTATATTTTTTTATCTTCAATTTTTGTTGTCCCATATCTGTTTTCTCAGAATAGAAAACCCTTATTCAATTTTAAACATTTGAAATGTTATAAGTTTCAAACTAGTACATAAAATTTATTTTTATTTTATTTTTTAAAATTATTCCATATGGGGGAGGGGGGATATTCATGCAGATATTGCCTCATTAAAATTTGATCAATATGATTCGCTTCTTGCAATTTTTTGCAAACGTTTTCTTTACTTTTTGTCCCCCTGCTAAAAGTCGATGTTCAGTTCACTCCGTTCAAATATTCCTTTTCTAAATTTGAATATAAATAAATGAAGCCTTCTAAAATGAATTGGGGCTCAGCACCACCTCCCTTGTTGCTACATGCCTTAATAATTGTGAGTCAATAGAAACGAAGTGAGATTATTTTCTACAGAAGTTATCTCTCTTATCAGAGGGATACTCACCTTAAATTTGATTAATTATTTAGATATATGTGTAAATTAAAAAAAATCTTCATATCCCTCAAATATTTGCAGAACGCAAACATCAAAATGGGAACGCATAATTTTACAGATCAGCTGTTACTGATGTAATACCTGCGTTCAAAGGCTTAAATTGAGCCTAGGTCTATTAAAATAATATGCAAGTCTGTAGCAACGTATTCCTTGTTCAGACCAGGTAATTTGTAAGGCGCTACTTATTTCCTGGGTCTTTAATAAATAATTTAAGTAAATAATACTTTCAAGAGAATTCAAATCTATTAAATTCGCATTGTAAAATTGCCGAAAATACCCCCAACCCCCGGGAAACCGCAAATATTCAAAGGGACTACCCCCATTCTTCTGGATACGTGTTTGATCGTCGGTTTGCTAATTAAAATCCAGTGGATGTGTGTATAGCATCAACTTGTGTTGATAATAAACCTTTCACTAAATAAACAAAACAAAGAAACCCTGGCTACCAATTTTAAATGTCAAAATTAGAGTAAATTATATAACTACTGCCCGTTTGAGAGGCAGTATTTAAAATTGACACCCTCAGAAAGCCATTGTCAACAGAGGCGAAGCGGGGGTTTTCGAGGAGACCCCTTATATACTTTTGACCCCTTAAAACCCTTAAATACGTAACACACGAGAAGATCATTGTATTGCTTGGCTACACAACTGTTAGATGAAAATATTGGCTTATATAACCTGCCACAAAATATTTCCGGCCAAGTAACGAGCTATAGATATTGACTCTAGACACATCTGGGACCGTATTTTGAGGGATCAGCCCCTTTTTCTTCATATCATATGAAAGGTCATTATATATTTCAAGTGCATTTTGTTCTCAAGAAGTGTTTAAATTATTTTACCGTATTTGACTTATCTTTGAAAGAACATTTTAGGGACCGATCCCTTATCTACTTATCGGGACCATTTTAACAGAATTATGAAGGTTGCACATGGTTTATTACATCATTTTGAGCATCTTCTCTTCTATATTGCATTTCAAAATAATTTTCCTTGCTGAGCTATGGGTGATCAGACTTTTGGACTTCTGACCCCCCAAAACCCTTATTAGTTTTATAAAAAGACGACATCAATCAACCAAACTTGTTGTAAATTTATTAAGACCCGACACTCTAGACCACATTATGAGTACACGTTATACACTGATATTGTTATTATGGATGCATAGAGTGTTTCGGCGGTTTTTGTAAGAGTTATGGTTTTAACTCTTAAGGCCCGCCTCATCAGGGGTCTACCTATTATGATTTTCTCATTATTGTAATCGTGATTGAATTATCATTTCGCCGATATTCTTGTGTTTACTGTAGGCGATTATAGGTTCATTGGTAAAAAGTTCTTTGCATATTTCATCATTTTTAAGGACATTCCAGTATTTCAGGATGCGCTTTTTGAGACCCTTCAAGTGTGGGTTGTACTTGGTTATCATGACATTTGGTTGTCGTTGTTTGCATTTTATATCTGTTTTCACCAAGTACTTCTTTCTATTTGTGTTTTCCATTGTACGTACAATGGGATCTATTTCCTTATCAGAGTAACCTCTCTTTGATAGGTGTGTCTTGAAATCCGTTAGAATTGTAGATAGAATGCAAGGATCACTGGTATTCCTTGTATGTCTGATGCATTCGCCTTTTATGAACCCTTTAAAGACAGAAGGACTATGGGTGCTTTTTCTGTGTAGATATTGAAAATTGTTTGTTGGTTTTATATATGATTTAATATCAAGTATGTTATTTTCCTGAAACCTCACGCCTTTGTATATAGTAGTGTCCAGAAAATTGACACTTTTTTCTGAGATTTCATACGTGAATTTCAGGTGTTCGTGACATGTATTGCCGATGTCAAAAAATTCTAAAATTTCATTTTGTGTGCCGTCAAAGGCTATAAAACCATCGTCTCTAAATCGCCCGTGGTAAAGAACTTGATTGGCGAATTTGAATTTTGACATTATATAGTTGGTGATTTGATACATTCTTGTATCTGAAATTTCTGGAGATGGTATTGCACCCATACTGCATCCTATGATTTGTTTAAAGTATTTTCCATTGAACTCAAAGTAATTGTTTTCCAAGACGCATTTCAATAAGAAGATAAGATCTTCGCTCTCTGGATAAGGAATGTCGATTTGTGGTTTGTTTGCGTTTTTGTAAGTTTCATTGACGGCGCTGAGTAATTCGCCGAATTCCATGTTGGTATACATACTAGTTACATCATATGTAATTAGTAACACCTCTGCTGGAAGTTCGAGAGTCTCAATTTTATTGATAAAATCGGCGGTGTCCTTAATATAAGTTGATTGATTTTGTACTATGGGAATGAGAAAGTAATCGCAATATGCGCCGATTTTCCGTGTTGGCGTATCACACTGTGAAATAATCGGGCGGCCAGGTGGTAATTGTCTGATGCTGCATAGGCCGTTTTGAAGGGCATATCGGACTTCATCTTTGATTTTGTGTATTTTAGGGAGCAAGTATAAATGACCGCATTTAAGCGATGGTTTGTTATCGCAGAGATAACGATACGTTTCCTTATCTATTGAGCCCTTAGAGTACATTTGCGTTACTCTATTTTGTATGATATGATGCAAGTTCTGTAGATCTGGTTTATCAACTTGCATGTAATGTTTTGATTTGAGTTGGCGCATGGCCTCTGCAATATATTGGTCTTTGTCCATAATAACAATTGTATTGCTTTTGTCCGCTTTTTTGATAACAATATTGTTATTGTTTTTCAGAGACGTCAGTGCTTCTCTTTCAAGCTTAGACGTATTATTTTGAATTTTCTTGATTGGAATAGATGACAATTCTAATTTAGTTTTGTCGATGTAATCCTCTAATGCATAACATGTGAATGAGGGGTTGTAACCAGAGGGTTTTTTGAATGGGTGAATTGGAAGATTTTCCCCTTTGTCAAAATGATACTTGCATCGGAGTTTTCTAGCAAACTCGTCAAAGTCGTTCAAGATGACTTTTTTAGTGTTGCTGTTTTGTGGAGTCGGTATAAATTTTAAACCTTTACTGAGCACAGAATACTCGTGTTGGTTGACTTTGTACTTTGATAGATTGAGTACATACTTCTGAGAGTTGTTCTCGTTATTTTTGTATGTATTTTTTAATTGTATTAGATTAGATTGGGATCTGCGACAGTTTTTTCTGGTTTTGTTCCGTTTATTAAAACGTCTTGCCATTTTAATAAAGAATACCCAGAAATGTAGTAGATCTTAGTTACTTATGAGAATCAAAGGTTCCGTCTACTAAACGACTGGTCGATGTAGTAGAGGAAAGTAACTGGTTTGTTAAAATCCTTGGGAAGATATTAGTGAAGATAACACGTGGCTTCAAACTACGCCCCGTTTGAAACTGAGGCTAATACATCTAAATAACCACAACCCAACCTTGTGTTAACAATCAGATGATAATGAATAAAAACAAATAATGCAAGTATAATGGTATATTCTGGTATCACATGATATATAAACAATACCGTAGTATTATAATCTTTAACTAACAAAGTAAGTTATTAATTTCATATATGTTCTTGATTATGAGGGTTTAACAGTTCCAATCACAGAGTATTGTGCATCACATTGTCACAAAAACGCTATATTCATTTCGGGTAGAGTGTTTCCAGAAATTTTGATATGATCACCCCGTTGGTCAGAACATTATAAGTGTCAATATGGCCTGCCTCTTAGTTGTTGTCTGCGTGGTCCAGGTCTACGGAAGGGTCTTCCGCGTGGTCTTTTAGACTGGTCCCGCGTTTGGGAGTTAGATTGGGTTGCTGTTGCTAACCTGCTCCTGAATTCCTGGATTTCCGTTATCTGGTCTTGGTTGATTTTGGTTATGTTTTCGTCAAAGCGACGCTTTTCAATTTCAAAATCAACAGTCTGGCGCCTAACTGCTTGGAGAGTTTGATTTCGGATTTGGTTACTCTCCATTTCCTTGGTTTTGATTTCCGCCTCCACATAGTCAAGGACTAATTGGGCTGTTTGTTTATTCTGGGATTCGGCCAAGTCTCGCCAGAATTTTTCAAACTTCTCATTTCCTTCGCCGTCCAAGTTTAACGCACAGTAAGACCGGGTATGAAACCAAGTCGGAAATTTTCCTGTCTGGATTCCATAACGTAAACTTTCCTTCCTCTTTGCTAGGGTCAGGCGGTTTTGAAGTATTTTGCGAATTTCTCCAAGTCCTTCTGAAATTATAGTAGATGAATTATCACTTCCCTCTGGAAGGTTGATCGTCAGATCAAGGTCTGGTATGGCGAATAAGGCTTCCTGGTTTGATGGAACCAAATCATCATCCATTTTGCTTTCATAACTGTTCTGCATTTTACTAATATTAGACTGTTTCTTAAGAGAGAGTCTGTTGAATCTGTGGAACATATTATAGGAATGAGAAGCGTGAAGTTGGTACACTGGCTTATAGTTTGTCGTGAGGAACATATTTTATTGGTGATGACCACTGTAAGCTGGGAAATATCTTTGAAGTACTGTTCATTTGAATAGATGAGCGGATGTGACAATTGTTAGAGAGATGCAAATCGAAGTTTTTGAGTTTGCGGATCTTCAACACTCAAGGTGGTCTGAGGGAGAGACCCTAATAAATCGTAACAAGCTGATCGCTGTCACTGGTAGGCGATACACGGGATGATGCCGGTGGGACATTGTCCCTGATCACAAGTTTTATAAAAAGACGACATCAATCAACCAAACTTGTTGTAAATTTATTAAGACCCGATACTCTAGACCACATTATGAGTACACGTTATACACTGATATTGTTATTATGGATGCATAGAGTGTTTCGGCGGTTTTTGTAAGAGTTATGGTTTTAACTCTTAAGGCCCGCCTCATCAGGGGTCTACCTATTATGATTTTCTCATTATTGTAATCGTGATTGAATTATCATTTCGCCGATATTCTTGTGTTTACTGTAGGCGATTATAGGTTCATTGGTAAAAAGTTCTTTGCATATTTCATCATTTTTAAGGACATTCCAGTATTTCAGGATGCGCTTTTTGAGACCCTTCAAGTGTGGGTTGTACTTGGTTATCATGACATTTGGTTGTCGTTGTTTGCATTTTATATCTGTTTTCACCAAGTACTTCTTTCTATTTGTGTTTTCCATTGTACGTACAATGGGATCTATTTCCTTATCAGAGTAACCTCTCTTTGATAGGTGTGTCTTGAAATCCGTTAGAATTGTAGATAGAATGCAAGGATCACTGGTATTCCTTGTATGTCTGATGCATTCGCCTTTTATGAACCCTTTAAAGACAGAAGGACTATGGGTGCTTTTTCTGTGTAGATATTGAAAATTGTTTGTTGGTTTTATATATGATTTAATATCAAGTATGTTATTTTCCTGAAACCTCACGCCTTTGTATATAGTAGTGTCCAGAAAATTGACACTTTTTTCTGAGATTTCATACGTGAATTTCAGGTGTTCGTGACATGTATTGCCGATGTCAAAAAATTCTAAAATTTCATTTTGTGTGCCGTCAAAGGCTATAAAACCATCGTCTCTAAATCGCCCGTGGTAAAGAACTTGATTGGCGAATTTGAATTTTGACATTATATAGTTGGTGATTTGATACATTCTTGTATCTGAAATTTCTGGAGATGGTATTGCACCCATACTGCATCCTATGATTTGTTTAAAGTATTTTCCATTGAACTCAAAGTAATTGTTTTCCAAGACGCATTTCAATAAGAAGATAAGATCTTCGCTCTCTGGATAAGGAATGTCGATTTGTGGTTTGTTTGCGTTTTTGTAAGTTTCATTGACGGCGCTGAGTAATTCGCCGAATTCCATGTTGGTATACATACTAGTTACATCATATGTAATTAGTAACACCTCTGCTGGAAGTTCGAGAGTCTCAATTTTATTGATAAAATCGGCGGTGTCCTTAATATAAGTTGATTGATTTTGTACTATGGGAATGAGAAAGTAATCGCAATATGCGCCGATTTTCCGTGTTGGCGTATCACACTGTGAAATAATCGGGCGGCCAGGTGGTAATTGTCTGATGCTGCATAGGCCGTTTTGAAGGGCATATCGGACTTCATCTTTGATTTTGTGTATTTTAGGGAGCAAGTATAAATGACCGCATTTAAGCGATGGTTTGTTATCGCAGAGATAACGATACGTTTCCTTATCTATTGAGCCCTTAGAGTACATTTGCGTTACTCTATTTTGTATGATATGATGCAAGTTCTGTAGATCTGGTTTATCAACTTGCATGTAATGTTTTGATTTGAGTTGGCGCATGGCCTCTGCAATATATTGGTCTTTGTCCATAATAACAATTGTATTGCTTTTGTCCGCTTTTTTGATAACAATATTGTTATTGTTTTTCAGAGACGTCAGTGCTTCTCTTTCAAGCTTAGACGTATTATTTTGAATTTTCTTGATTGGAATAGATGACAATTCTAATTTAGTTTTGTCGATGTAATCCTCTAATGCATAACATGTGAATGAGGGGTTGTAACCAGAGGGTTTTTTGAATGGGTGAATTGGAAGATTTTCCCCTTTGTCAAAATGATACTTGCATCGGAGTTTTCTAGCAAACTCGTCAAAGTCGTTCAAGATGACTTTTTTAGTGTTGCTGTTTTGTGGAGTCGGTATAAATTTTAAACCTTTACTGAGCACAGAATACTCGTGTTGGTTGACTTTGTACTTTGATAGATTGAGTACATACTTCTGAGAGTTGTTCTCGTTATTTTTGTATGTATTTTTAAATTGTATTAGATTAGATTGGGATCTGCGACAGTTTTTTCTGGTTTTGTTCCGTTTATTAAAACGTCTTGCCATTTTAATAAAGAATACCCAGAAATGTAGTAGATCTTAGTTACTTATGAGAATCAAAGGTTCCGTCTACTAAACGACTGGTCGATGTAGTAGAGGAAAGTAACTGGTTTGTTAAAATCCTTGGGAAGATATTAGTGAAGATAACACGTGGCTTCAAACTACGCCCCGTTTGAAACTGAGGCTAATACATCTAAATAACCACAACCCAACCTTGTGTTAACAATCAGATGATAATGAATAAAAACAAATAATGCAAGTATAATGGTATATTCTGGTATCACATGATATATAAACAATACCGTAGTATTATAATCTTTAACTAACAAAGTTAGTTATTAATTTCATATATGTTCTTGATTATGAGGGTTTAACAGTTCCAATCACAGAGTATTGTGCATCACATTGTCACAAAAACGCTATATTCATTTCGGGTAGAGTGTTTCCAGAAATTTTGATATGATCACCCCGTTGGTCAGAACATTATAAGTGTCAATATGGCCTGCCTCTTAGTTGTTGTCTGCGTGGTCCAGGTCTACGGAAGGGTCTTCCGCGTGGTCTTTTAGACTGGTCCCGCGTTTGGGAGTTAGATTGGGTTGCTGTTGCTAACCTGCTCCTGAATTCCTGGATTTCCGTTATCTGGTCTTGGTTGATTTTGGTTATGTTTTCGTCAAAGCGACGCTTTTCAATTTCAAAATCAACAGTCTGGCGCCTAACTGCTTGGAGAGTTTGATTTCGGATTTGGTTACTCTCCATTTCCTTGGTTTTGATTTCCGCCTCCACATAGTCAAGGACTAATTGGGCTGTTTGTTTATTCTGGGATTCGGCCAAGTCTCGCCAGAATTTTTCAAACTTCTCATTTCCTTCGCCGTCCAAGTTTAACGCACAGTAAGACCGGGTATGAAACCAAGTCGGAAATTTTCCTGTCTGGATTCCATAACGTAAACTTTCCTTCCTCTTTGCTAGGGTCAGGCGGTTTTGAAGTATTTTGCGAATTTCTCCAAGTCCTTCTGAAATTATAGTAGATGAATTATCACTTCCCTCTGGAAGGTTGATCGTCAGATCAAGGTCTGGTATGGCGAATAAGGCTTCCTGGTTTGATGGAACCAAATCATCATCCATTTTGCTTTCATAACTGTTCTGCATTTTACTAATATTAGACTGTTTCTTAAGAGAGAGTCTGTTGAATCTGTGGAACATATTATAGGAATGAGAAGCGTGAAGTTGGTACACTGGCTTATAGTTTGTCGTGAGGAACATATTTTATTGGTGATGACCACTGTAAGCTGGGAAATATCTTTGAAGTACTGTTCATTTGAATAGATGAGCGGATGTGACAATTGTTAGAGAGATGCAAATCGAAGTTTTTGAGTTTGCGGATCTTCAACACTCAAGGTGGTCTGAGGGAGAGACCCTAATAAATCGTAACAAGCTGATCGCTGTCACTGGTAGGCGATACACGGGATGATGCCGGTGGGACATTGTCCCTGATCACAAGTTTTATAAAAAGACGACATCAATCAACCAAACTTGTTGTAAATTTATTAAGACCCGACACTCTAGACCACATTATGAGTACACGTTATACACTGATATTGTTATTATGGATGCATAGAGTGTTTCGGCGGTTTTTGTAAGAGTTATGGTTTTAACTCTTAAGGCCCGCCTCATCAGGGGTCTACCTATTATGATTTTCTCATTATTGTAATCGTGATTGAATTATCATTTCGCCGATATTCTTGTGTTTACTGTAGGCGATTATAGGTTCATTGGTAAAAAGTTCTTTGCATATTTCATCATTTTTAAGGACATTCCAGTATTTCAGGATGCGCTTTTTGAGACCCTTCAAGTGTGGGTTGTACTTGGTTATCATGACATTTGGTTGTCGTTGTTTGCATTTTATATCTGTTTTCACCAAGTACTTCTTTCTATTTGTGTTTTCCATTGTACGTACAATGGGATCTATTTCCTTATCAGAGTAACCTCTCTTTGATAGGTGTGTCTTGAAATCCGTTAGAATTGTAGATAGAATGCAAGGATCACTGGTATTCCTTGTATGTCTGATGCATTCGCCTTTTATGAACCCTTTAAAGACAGAAGGACTATGGGTGCTTTTTCTGTGTAGATATTGAAAATTGTTTGTTGGTTTTATATATGATTTAATATCAAGTATGTTATTTTCCTGAAACCTCACGCCTTTGTATATAGTAGTGTCCAGAAAATTGACACTTTTTTCTGAGATTTCATACGTGAATTTCAGGTGTTCGTGACATGTATTGCCGATGTCAAAAAATTCTAAAATTTCATTTTGTGTGCCGTCAAAGGCTATAAAACCATCGTCTCTAAATCGCCCGTGGTAAAGAACTTGATTGGCGAATTTGAATTTTGACATTATATAGTTGGTGATTATCTCGTTGCGAGCAACGAGGAGGTCTTCCGTCTGATTTTAGAAATTGAGATTTATGTTCGATCTTGATTTTGCTATTTAACAGCTATACATGATTCAAAACAGGAAAAGAGGATCTTCATTTTAATTACCAGATACTATTTTGTTTCAGGTGTAAGAGTTTTGTTCAACAAGTGTTTAGAAATTCGTCACCGTTCTTGAGATATCTCAGAAAGAATATTTTAGGGGCCGGACCTTATCTCCTTATTGGGGCCGCTGAACAGAAATTGTAAGGTTGCATGTTATTAGGTACATAATTTTGAGCATCTTTTCTTTTATACTGCATTTCAAAATATTTTTTCTTTTTGAGAGATAGGTTATCAAATTTTTGGACTTTTGACCCCAAAAAATCGGTAATTCCGTAACACATGAGAAAAATCATTATAATGTTAGGCTACATAACTGTTCGATAAACATATTTGCTTCTATAATCTATTAGGAAATACTCCTCGGTAAAGAACTATAGGAAAAAGATTTTAGAGCCCTGTAGGTCCCTAATATTAGGGGCCAGCCCCTTTTGCATGGTATCAAATGAAAGGTCATTTGATTATAAAGACATTTTGTTGAACAAGTGTTCAGAAATTCGTTACCATTCTTGAGATATCTCAGAAAAAATATTTTAGGGGCCGGTCCCTTATCTCCTTATTTGGGCCGCTTAACCAAATTGTTTAGGCTGCATGTAGTTAAGGACATCATTTTGAGCATCTTTTCTTTTATACTGCATTTCAAAATAGTTTTCCTTTTTGAGATATAGGTGAACAACGTTTTGGACTTTTGACCCCTAAAAACCCCTAATTACGTAACATATGAGAAAATCGTTATACTGCTTCGCTTCATAACTGTAAGATAACATATTTGCTTCTATAATTTATTACAAAATATCCCTCAGTTAAGAACTATAGTAAAAGACTTTAGAGCCCTCTAGGTCCCTAACATTAGGGGCCAGTCCCCTTTTCTTGGTATTAAGTGAAAGGTCATTTGATTATAAATACATTTTGTTCAACAAGTGTTCAGAAATTCGTTACCATTCTTGAGACATCTGAGAAAGAATGTTTTAGGGGCCGGTCCCTTATCTCCTTATTGGGGCCGCTGAACCAAATTTTTTTTGGGTTGCATGGTGTTAAGTACATCATTTTGAGCATCTTTTCTTTTATACTGCATATCAAAATATTTTTCCGTTTTGAGATATAGGTGGTCAAAGTTTTGGACTTCTGACCCCTAAAAATCCCTAATTACGTAACATATGAGAAAATCGTTATACTGCCTGGCTTCATAACTGTAAGATAAACATATTTGCTTCTATAATTTATTACAAAATATCCCTCAGTAAAGAACTATAGTAAAAATACTTTAGAGCCCTCTAGGTCCCTAATATTAGGGGCCAGCCCCTTTTTCATGGTATCAAATGAAAGGTCATTTGATTATAAAGACATTTTGTTCAACAAGTGTTCAGAAATTCGTTACCATTCTTGAGATATCTCAGAAAAAATATTTTAGGGGCAGGTCACTTATCTCCTTATTTTGGCCGCTGAACCAAATTGTTTAGGCTGCATGTAGTTAAGGACATCATTTTGAACATATTTTCTTTATACTGCATTTCAAAATAGTTTTCCTTTTTGAGATATAGGTGAACAAAGTTTTGGACTTTTGACCCCTAAAAACCCCTAATTACGTAACATATGAGAAAATCGTTATACTGCTTCGCTTCATAACTGTAAGATAAACATATTTGCTTCTGTAATTTATTACAAAATATCCCTCAGTAAAGAACTATAGTAAAAAGACTTTAGAGCCCTCTAGGTCCCTAACATTAAGGGCCAGCCCCTTTTTTTGGTATCAAATGAAAGGTCATTTGATTATAAAGACATTTTGTTCAACAAGGTTAAGACATTCGTTACCATTCTTGAGACATCTGAGAAAGAATGTTTTAGGGGCCGGTCCCTTATCTCCTTATTGGGGCCGCTGAACCAATTTTTTGGGGTTGCATGGTGTTAAGTACATCATTTTGAGCATCCTTTTTTTTATACTGCATATCAAAATATTTTTCCGTTTTGAGATATAGGTGGTCAAAGTTTTGGACTTCTGACCCCTAAAAACCCCTAATTACGTAACATATGAGAAAATCGTTATACTGCTTGGCTTCATAACTGTAAGATAAACATATTTACTTCTAAAATTTATTACAAAATATCCCTCAGTAAAGAACTATAGTAAAAAGACTTTAGAGCCCTCTAGGTCCCTAATATTAGGGGCCAGCCCCTTTTTCTTGGTATTAAATGAAAGGTCATTTGATTATAAAGATATTTTATTTAACAAGTGTTCAGAAATTCGTTACCATTTTTGAAATACTGAGAAAGAATGTTTTAGGGGCCGGTCCCTTATCTCCTTATTGGGGCCGCTGAACCAAATTTTTTAGGTTGTATGGTGTTAAGGACATCATTTTGAGCATCTTTTCTTTTATACTGCATTTCAAATTAGTTTTCCTTTTTGAGATATAGGTGGTCAAAGTTTTGGACTTTTGACCCCTAAAAACCCCTAATAACTACACATATGAGAAAATCGTTATACTGCTTGGCTTCATAACTGTAAGATAAACATATTTGCTTCTATAATTGATTACAAAATATCCCTCGGTAAAGAGTTATGGGTAAAAGACTTTGGAGCCTTCTGGGTCCCTAATTTGAGGGGCCAGCCCCTTTTTCTTGAAATCAGCAGAAAGGTCTTGTAAATATAAACTTTTTTTACTTACATGTTTTAACAAAATATTTTCCAGAAAAGAGATAAAGAGAGAAAAGCACAAAAATTCACGACGCTTTTTTAATGTCAATTTTCGAGCCATAGCGAGCTTTGGCGCCAGTAGTGCCACACATACAAAACAACAATCATGCAAAACTTCAATCTTTCTTTTACCTACCGTAAAAATTTGAGCTTAATATCTCTTATAGTTTAGGAGAACAACAGAAGACAAAATACCCATATAAAAATTAGAAAAATCTCAATATATCAAAAACGGATGTGACGTCATCAATACAAAAAATTTCCAATCAAGTTCAGAACACTATCTATTACATCCTAAAATTTGATTGAAATCGGCCGAGCCGTTTCTGAGAAATCGCGTGCACAAAAAAAGGGGAAAAAATAATAATAAGAATAGGGAAAAAGAAACAAAGCAATAACAAGAAGGTCTTCCGTTGGAAACGGAAGACCTTAATAATAATAGAATTGAAAAAGAAACATTACAATAATAGAAGGGTCTTCCGCTGAAGACGGAAAACCCTAACTAAACACGATCTCGTTGCGAGCAACGAGGAGGTCTTCCGTCTGATTTTAGAATTTGAGATATATGTTAGATCTTGATTTTGCTAAACATGATTTAGAATAGAAAAACGGGGTCTACATTCTAAGGGCCAGATACTATTTTGTTTCAGGGATAAGAGCTTTGTTCAACAAGTGTTTAGAAATTCGTCACTGTTCTTGAGATATCTGAGAAAAAAAAGTTTTAGGGGACAGTCCCTTACCTCCTTATTGGAGCCGCTGAACGAAATTTTGAAGGTTGCATTTTGTAAAGTACATCATTTTGAGTATCTTCGCAGCACAGTTAAGGCTGTCAATAAACTCCGTTCAGACAAAAAGTACGGGAAATGTGCATTATGACATCACAGTATATTACAAACCTCGAAAGTACTTATTAATCTATTTATTAGTAAAATTAACTTATACTTATCTTTTAATTAAAAACAACAAATGCTATTACTTACAATTTTGATGTCCGTTATATCGTACACAGTGAAAATTAAGCGAGATGTCGTTCTCGCTGTACTACAAAATATGACGTCATATGCTTCAAAATGACGCATTAAGTTAAATCATTGAAGGCTATCGTGCAGTTTTGTAGCGAAGAAAAATAAATGTCATACATTAACGGAAAAGTATAAATGAATATTTTGTTTAAAATTATTATTAGTAGAATGCTACCTATATAGTCTTATTTTCATTTTGTTAAAAGTATGCATCGTATAAAGAAGCCACCTCGGTTTTGTATAAAATATCGTATATCTGAAATATGAGTACCTAAATAAATCACTTAATTGCAAGGGCATACACTTACCTGATCCCGACAAATTTTTACATGTGAATTTGAAATATGCTTTGTAACTTAAAAACTTCTACGATCCTTGTAAAATCTTACAAATTAATTATTTTTTAATGAAATTAACTCTGTGACCTTCAAAATTATTCAACATATGCATTATAAATTACGGTTTCTACTAACAAATATTCTTATCTTAAAAAGTTTGCACCGTTTTTCAAAATCTACGATATAACATCAAGTTATTTCATAATTCAGTTGTGAATTTTGACATGATTATGCCCTTGCAATATTGAATTTTTTAAATGACCTCAAAACCACAAATACATCTGCTTGTACCATGCGACTGCCATATCACGTGACCACTATGAACATAAAATATTGTACTGTTATATATATATATTTTAGAAATATATTGCATTTGAGTGACTGTTATTGATTTTAAAAAGGACATGCCAGTTTACCTAAAGTATACGTGTTTTCATCACAAAAATTTGCCCGTATTTTTATTGACCGCCTTAACTGTACAGCGAAGATTTTAAGAGTGGCTTGGCCCCTAATTTAAGGGTCCAGCCCCTTTTTCTTGAATTCGGTCGGAAGGTCTCACAAATTCTAACATTTTTTGTTATTACACGTATCTAAAATTGTTGGTCATTTTTTAGATACAAATGATTGAATATTTAAGGGGCCAGCCCTCTAGATCCTTAATGGGGACAGATATTGGTGTTTTGATTGATGGAATCGATTAGAATCATCAACGCAAGCATTTTCTCTTTTACAAAGCTTAACAAAATATGTGTCCTTCTCTAGATATGTTGTCTCAAAGTTTAATTACTTTGGCCCCTAAAAATCCCTTATTACGTAATGAATGGGCGTGGCAATGTTTTTTCCTGATAGATATTGTTACGATCAACAACTTTGCTTCTATAATGCATTACGAAATCTTTATCATTTTTAAGTTATCTGTAATAGAGTTAACGAGTGTCTTTGCCCCTAATTTAAGGGGCCAGCCCCTTTTTCTTGAATTTAATCGAACGGTCTTACAAATTCTAACATTTTTTGTTCTTACATCTATTTAAAATTGTTTATCATTTTTGAGATACAAATGTTTGAATATAGTTTTCTAGATCCTTAATGGGGACATACATTGGTGCTTTGATAAATGGAATGGATTAGAATCATCAATGCAAACATTTTCTCTTCTAGAATGCTTAACAAAATATGTCTCCTTCTCTAGATATATTGCGTCCAAGTTTAAGTACTTTGGTCCCTTAAAACCCCTTATTCTGAAATAAATGGGCGTGGCAATAATTTTTCTGATAGATATTGTTACGATCAACAACTTTGCTTCTATAATGCATAAAAAATCTTTATTGTTTTTAAGTTATTTGTAATAGAATTTACGAGTCTCTTGGTCCCTAATTAAAGGGGCCAGCCCCACTTTCTTGATTTCGTTGAAAAGGCCTTAAGAATACAAACATTTTTTGCTCTTACACCCATCTTAAATTGTTGTTCATTTTTGAGATACAAATGTTTGAATATTTTAGGGGCCAGCCCTGTAGATCCCTAATGGGGACAAACATTGGTGTTTTCATAAGTGGAATCGATTTAAATCATAAATTCTAACATTTTCTTCTCTATGATGTCTAACAAAATATTTCTCCTTTTTCTAGATATATTGCGTCAAAGTTTATGTACTTTGGCCCCTAAAAATCCCTAATTACGAAATAAAGGGGCGTGGCAATGATCTTTTTTAATAGATATTGGTATCATCAACAACTTTGCTTCTATAATGGATTACAATATCTTTATCGTTTTTAAGTTATTTGTAATAGAGTTTACGAGTCTCTTGGCACCTAATAAAAGGGGCCAGCCCCTTTTTCTTGATTTCGTTGGAAAGAACTTATAATTATCTACCACTTTTGTTCTATATATCTTAACAAAATTATTTATGCTTAAAATGAGAAAGAAGATAGACAAATCAGCTTGAAAAAGATATTTTACTGTTATATTCAACCTACGTAAACAAAAACAGGGCACGAGCCTTGTTTACATGACAGAGAATTGGATCTGGCTCAAAACTCTACGTCTGACTCTCAAATTTCACATGATTATTAGAAATACATTCCTTAAGCATTGTAAATAATAAAACAGTAAAATTGAATTTGACCAAAATCGTGACCATGCTCCTTTAAATGTACAATTTTAAATATCTAAAAGCAAACAATAATTTGAAATATGTTAAGTCACCGCGCATAGTTCTCGATACTAGTATTGTATTTTAATAAAAATGCGTTTTTTTAACAAGAAATTTGGAGGTAATGTTACTTAGGTCCCAACAGCTAATATAGAATTTAAACGATGTATGGCCTTTTTTCCCCCAAATATATCGCTTTTAAAAGTCTAACGTGTTTTCCGTTTACATGTAAACAGACTGCACAGCTTGTTGATTTGCCTTGAAAAAGAAATATTTTGTATGAAATGTCATTAACTAACGAAAACAAAAAGTATCCTTCCCATTGGTACTTTTTTTTTAAACTGAGCAAAGGGAAATAAAAATAATCAGATTTCGAAAAACTATACTGAATTAATTATATGGACCAACAATTGACTACGTTCCAATTGATTGCTCGATTATGGATGTAATACGTTGCAAGTAAATTTTGATAGCATCATGATAACTGAAGTAAACAGGAACTTTCACAACTTTAACGGACATGCCTTTAGTAACATAAATATGATCTAGGATTGTCCCTCCTTCAGTTGTGGAAAAATCAACTCTTTGTTCAAATCCCTTTGACTGTAGATAACTCGTAATTGGTCCTTTCGATCTGGCATCTTCGTTGAAATCTCCAACTAAAACACACTGAAATCCACGTGCTTGAAAACCAATTATAACATTATGTAGGGCATCTAGAAAAAAGCTAACGTTAATGTTGCCTGGTCTGTATATCACAATTATAATGACGTTCTCTTTGCAAAGCTCTAGTGCCATTGCCTCAATATTCTTTAAGGGAAGTTCATGAACTCTTATATTTTCCTCTTTCCTTTGGAACACACCTATTCCTCCGCCTCTGGCTTGGCTTAATTTACTAAAACTGGTTGATGAATCATCATAACACATTCCTCTTGAAAAGCTGTGAAAGTTGAAGCCTGGAATTTCAAATTCTGACAAATCTTCCTGGTTTCTGAGCCATGTCTCTGTTAAACATATCAGATCTGTATTGGTCAGTCTGTTGTCTGATTTGATGTCTTGTATATGTGCTCTTAGACTTTGTACATTTAGTACAAGAATCGTTTTGCATTCTTCAGTCTGTATTTGTCCAATTTCACCAACTCCGCTTGGTACGAATCTTTGCATGATGCTCAATGATGTTTTAACATCTGGATCAGCGTAAATTTTCTTCTTAAGCTTATCTTCATCTGCGGTCTCTATAAATAACCCATCCTTTGAAGTCACTCTACTAATGGCTACATATGCCTGACCAGCAGCAAAAGTACGATACAAATTGACCACTATCTTGTCTGTTGTCATTCCTTGCACTTTGTGTGCTGTGCATGCCCATGACAGTTTTAGTGGAAATTGGTGTCGAACAACGTTTTTGGTACTCTTTTCCTTGATTTCTTCCTGAATTCTTTGTATAACGATTCTATTTCCGTTTGGGGTCATTGTTCCACGCAGTTTACCGATTTCTTTACTGTCAAATGTCACCCCAACTCCTATAATGTTTTTTCTCTGATCTCCTCCAAACTCAAAGTGCGATACATAACCCATTGCACCATTTACAAGTCCATCTTCGACATTAACATTTCTTGTAAGCATAACCCTTGCATTCACAGCTAAAAGCAGTGAAGATGACAGCCCATCTGTTTTTGTTGCTATCAGTGGTTTTTCACGTAATTTTAACCTTCCCGTTGTCTTGTCTTTCTGGTAATCCTCTGCATCTACCTCTACAAAATCTGCACAGCATGTTTGCAACTTTCCGAGATTGAAATTGTTTACCTCGTCGTTTGTAGAATAAACGTGCAACACGTCGTCTGGACCTTCCCTGATGCAATCTCGCAATACTGTCAGAGCTTCATTCGATATTTGTTCATCAATTGTTCTAACACGCAAATAATTCAAAACGGTAGCAAATTCAACGTCCTCCCTCTGACGCATTATTTCATCTAGCTCAATGATGTTGAAGAAGTCTAACCAGTAGTCAACAGGGTATGTGTCATTTACCCGATACAATCGTTCGTCTTTTCGTTGCTTTACAGGGGGGAGCTGGTAGAAATCACCTACAGCAATGACCGAAATACCACCAAATGGTTGCTTGCATTTTTTAATTTGGACGAGTCGTTCATGTATGTAATACATCAGACGTTTAAAGACCATGGATACTTCATCTATGATCAAGATTTGTACATTTTCTAATTTGGACCTTATTGCATTTAAAGTTTGCTCCTTTAACGGTTCATATGGAATGGGTAATGCTTTATTCAACGAGAAAACGTGGTGAATTGTGCTTCCTCCAATGTTAAATGCAGCCGTTCCAGTGAAAGCAGTTAGAAGAATTGATATGGCGTTGGGTATAGGCAATGTCTTTCCAAGAAGTCTTGAGGCTTCAAAATGAATCGCTTTAATCAAGTGACTTTTTTTCCTGCTCCACCCGTTATAAAAATATGGAATGGTTCTGGATTTTCTTGAAAGATTTTCTTCAGACACCATTCGCGCACTGAATAAAAGACCTCTTTCTGTTTATCATTTAAGCTTTGCAGTAAAAGGAAGCATCTCTTGTCTTGAACTTGAAGCTTCCCTGATGTGATATATAACATTTGAGGAATCTTCTCTTTCAACTTCTTCAGTTACTTCCTTTAGTTTGGTGTCTTTGGAGTCCAATATTGACTTCTGAATTAAACACTCTTCACGCTTCATTTCAGTATCGGGACAAAGACTTGTCCATGCATCTTCAGGCTCACCAATTATTTCAAATAATTCTGCAGCATTTTCAATTGCTTCCTCGTCTTTCGAAAACTGATTTCGATGCTCATTGACTATATCCTTCACTGCTTGCAAATCGGTACCTACTCTGACAAACCCATTGTTATAAAATGACTCATAGAGATCAAAACTTTGTGGTTTCAGTTGCCTTTGATTAATATAAGGCAAAAACAGCTGAAGTATTGATTGAAAATACTTTTCTGGAGCACTTTCAGCATTGAATCGTGGGTATCTTATGACATCTGGTTTACCTCTTGTTCTTTTTTGGATATAACCTTTTCCATTTTGCAATTCGTATACTCCTTCTTTTTCACCCTGTGGAATTTGAGATTTTGCAAGTACCCTGAATTCGGAGCAGAACACTGCAAGACACATCTGATTAAAAAAGTCAGTTTGTGGTCGATTTTCATATCTTTCTACAATATTCGTCATCCAAATGTCTTCCTCGTCTTCATCACCTTCACATTCGTCCGACTGTGATCTTCGTTTTCTTTTCAGTTGTGAAAGCGGTTTGCTTAAGCGAGTTGGATTTTCCCCAACAGGAATAAACACTACTTTCCTTGAGCACTCTTTCATTTTTAAATTGCATACTCTGTACACAGCCTCTTGTGCACTGACTTCTCTGTAGTTTAAATAAGCTGATCCAATTTTCTTTATAGTTTGCTTTGCACTAAGATTTCCTTCAGTTGCCTCAATTTTCGTTTGTTTTAATAACATGCCCATTTCTCGTTCTGATTTCGAGATGTACGAAATAATGTACACAATACAACTAAATGGGTCAAGAACATACTGAATGTCCATGTTGGCATCCCAGCATTTGAGGAGACATTCGTTGTATTGATTTGTCCACATTTCCTTTGGGTCTCTCTTTAAAATAGTTGTTGTTCTTGGTGTTAGTACTCTATGTGCTTTCTCATAATTCTCTTGCGACAAAGATAATTCTGCTAATATCTCTTCAGCTGTTTGAGTTTCGCTATTATCATCAAGAACTTTATTCCACACCTTAAGTAAAGTATCCTTAGCTTGTGATGTGTTCATTTGCAAATTGGTGTCAATACTCTCTGCATCTTCTTCACATTGTTCAGCGATAAAAGTTCTTTCTGATGGAGGTCTTGGAAAGTTAAACCTGCATTCTGTTCCCTTTTTTCGACACGATTTAGTGTGATTTTTGCTATGTTGTTGAACACTTAACGCAGTCTGTCTTAGTTCTTGTTCATCATCTTCGTTTGGTAGGGAACATGACACATACTTGTCAATGAAATCACATACACGTTCCTCGCTATCTTCACCAAATTTTGGTGCGTCTTCAACCCAATATAAGCAATGCATATGTGGGGAACCCCTTTGTTGGAATTCAACTCTTACAAAGTAGTCCACAACACTTCCAATGGGATTAGCCGGTGCCAGAATGACTTCTTTTTGGAATACATGAAATCTGTGTTCAAACATTCTGGCAACCGTTACCGGATTTCTTCTAAGAATTTCACTCTTTTCAGACCAGTCTAAATCAGATGGATTTCTATTGTCATCCTCATGATGCAAAATGCAACCCACTATTTCATTCCATCTGAATTCAGCAGCCGAAAAAGAACAAAACCATGTTGGGATTCCCAATTGTCTCAGCATTGCAAAAAGATCTTTCTGTGTTGTAGACCAGTACGCAGGTGTTCCTCTTATTGGTTGCATGAATCGCAAGGCTTCGTCATTTTTGAGAAGTTTTGAGAGGATGCTTGGATCTTGTAGCATGTCTGATGTCACCAATTTTCCATCGTTACTTTTTGACAAAGACTTGCGTATTGATATCTGTGTTTTCTCTATCACCTGTTTTAATTCGGACATAAATTGCGCAAAAAATATGTAATTCGTGTCCTTTGCAAATCTATTGTCTGTATTCATAAGTCTGTTGTTGAAATATCTAGAAAGTGTTATTCTTTCATCCCTATCTTCATTCCATGAGAATCTGCCAGATGGAAATAAATGTGGGAATGACTTTGCTTCATTTCCTTCTTCTTGCAACATCCTAACAGGGTTTTGTCCTTCACCTGGTGCAATATTATAGACATCATCGAAGTAATGATCAAGGACTTCTTGTGCTATGTCGACAGGCTGTAAGCATGTATCAGATACGACTTCCTGGTTGTGATTTTTCTCAATTTCCGGGATTTCCTGTTCGCATTCATAAGTTTCAAAAGTATCGCTCATCAAACAGTGATCGTCATTGTCAGTCCAATTACTGTTAATAGAAACGTCTTGGTACCATTTATTGTTTTCTTTCAAAAATTCAAGAGCAGCCTTAATGTGTCGTGAACTTACGAACTGGTATTCGAAGTAACCTTTGTATGATAGCTTCCGTTTGAGTTTCACCCTCAGTAACAAATTCTCATTCACGTTCAATGGTAAACTGGTTGTTTTCTTTATATTTGACGGAACGCACACTACAGGTCCGTGCACATTTCTTTGACCACCTTGTGGAAGAGCCATGATTTTCATGAAAGGAATGTGTAAAGCAATGAGGTGTTGTTCTAGGGAATTCAAATCGCTGAGCTCCGGTGGAATTTCCTCAAGTGACATTTTATTGATTGCAGCCTCTTGTGGTATTTTTCCACTCATGATTTTTCTGTGACATGTAAAACACACCCACAAAGTAGATCTGGGACAATAGTCTGTACAAGATTCGCCACACTGGTGAACATATTTGTCATCTATACACTGATCTGCTACATTTCTTGCCTGATGGTTTTCTGTATACATTTCATGTGTACATCCACGAACTTGGTTTTCAAACAGCAAACGATGACAACAACAACATGTGTACTCTGGTCCTTGTTTGATCGTGTTTTTAAACAAATTCACTACTTCACTTTCACCTTTCAGCTTTTCCATCCGTTCTTGTCTTTTCTTTGAAACTTTTTCTTTTTTTAGTCGTTTAGCCTCTAAACTCAAATGATAACTTGTTTTGCTTGCAACTTTAACTTTTTCTCTGTGGTCTTCGTCTAATTTGTATTTTTCTGTACTTCTTTTCTTGACATTTTGTCTATGCATCTCATCTAATTTGTACTTTTGGGTACTCATACGTTTCACGTTCTCTTTGTGTGTGTTATCAGCTTTGTACTTAATTTTGCTTTTGTTTTTCACATCCTGTTTGTGCGACTCATCTGTCTGGTACTTTGCAATGCTTTTTTGCTTCATTTTCATTCTATGTTCGGCATCCAATGCATATTTCTGCACACCTTTCTGTATCAAGTTTGTCCTGTAATGCTCGTCATTCAGATACTTCCCTTTACTGGTTTCTTTTACCTTTGACATAAATGCCTCATTATTATTATACCTCTTTTTTTTCTTAGCAAGCAAATCTTCACTCGGCATTTTAGAGAATATGTTGCGTTTTGCTCTCATTCTTTCTCGATTTCTTACCCTTTTGTTAAATTCAACCTCAAAACTTGGTGCCAAAGGATGGTGCTGTAAATTAGTTGACCTACTCGACACCATTGTCACAACATCATATTGATTCTGATCCTTATGGCGCAAATAAATTGACCCTGATTGTCCAATATCTAAATGTTGATCGACCATTCGCCCAGAAAAAACAACCCACCGATTGTCTGAATATGTATAAATATCCGTCTTCAGCAAATAAGAAAGTCCCAAAATTTCTATTTCAGTTGCCCATGTTCCATTTTCAATCATATGTGTGTTTGAAATATGGTTCTCAACAGAGTCTTCTTCATGTCTTAAAAATGGTCTAAAACGCAATTGGTTCTGAAGTAAATGATGACAAACCGCTGAACGAATAACTTCATGAAAGTCTTGAGATTCTGTCAAACTAAACGAAATTGCCTTAAACAAACAATTTCCATCCTGATCTATATCTTTCACCCCGACTGGCTTTTCCATATTTATTATCTCAGCCGCCACGTCTTCTGAATTGTCAACAAATGAACAAAATATTCCAAATGTCTCGCACAACTGCCGTTTCTTTACACCTGATAGAGGCATAAAATTTAAACTGTTATTTTCACTGCAAACATACTCAATGTCATTATGTATGGAAAATGAGTGTTTGTTGTGGCATTGCAATTTTCTTCTTCATGTACTTCTGTAGCATTTGCATTTTCCATAACACTTACAGACTCTTTGTGTTGCTGCCTTTGAACAGATATTTCCCTACACTGAAATTGTGTTAATGAGCATTGCACTCCAGTAATTTCACATTGCACTGTTTCAGAATACCCCATCGAACTGGCTAAAATCACAATATGATTAAATAATTCATGAATTGTCCTGTACAGAACCCGTGTACTCTTTCCACTTTCACTCATATATCCCTCTGTAGATCTAGAATTGGAATCAAAAGTAAAGTACTCTTCATTTCTCTTCCTTATTAAAAATGTATTTCCGCCAAAACAAACAAAGCATCCATCTGTGTCAGAAAGAGCAATCTGAAGAGCCTCTATAAGTGGATATGCATTGAACTCATCATATTGAGGTTCATTTCTAGATAAATTGATCAAACTAGGCAATGACTCATTTGCTTTGAACTCAAATGTCTGACTGAAACACTCAAAAAACTGAGGTAATTCATGTACCAAAAGGTATCTACTAACAATTGTTGAACTGCGTTGTAAGTAAGTATATAACTCATTTCCTGTAAATAAAACAGTGTTCATGTCTTTTCTATCCCACCATTTACTATCCTTAATCCTTTGAAATGCCACTGCTGCAAGACAGTTTGCTACACACTGCGTTCCAGCATTTTCCCCAAAAATGATGTCTGCTTGATGATAAGACGCTTGAACAGAAAAACATACCTTATTTGTTGTTGACATGCTATTGCTGTTGGTTCCATCATCATTATCATCATCAAATTCATCATCATCATCATCATCACATTCATTTCTCATGTATACAGGATCATTACATAATTTCCTTTCAGAATTCTTTTTAGTTCTCGTCAAGTTTCTGGGTGCATCAATTTGTATCCTGCTGGACTCATCCCCACTAAAGGAGGATGACATACCCAGCTGCGCCTGACCTGCTGAGCCGGACACGTGCACAGTGTCCGGCTCAGGTACCCTCGGTGAGGTACAAACCCACGGTGGGGAGTCAGGGGACGGTGCCATGCCGCCGTTTTGGGCACACAGACGACTTCCCTGAGAAGATGCAGAACTCAGGGCATTTGGATGCATTCTCTCGCGAAGAGAGGCCTGCATCCTGGCCAGGGGTTTTTCTTCCTTCAGAGGAAACCCCATGGAAACCTGCCCCGGATAATAACCGAGGGGAGCTGAGACAGCTCCATCTACTACTTCGCAAGAGGTAGCAGAATTTTCAAGAGTCTGATTTGGTTCGTCTGAAGGGATCTGCTTTTGCTGCCTTGCTTCTCTCATTCTCTGCCTGTATTTAAGGCGACTTGCCCTCTCACTCTTGCCCTTAAGCTTTCTCTTTGGCATCTAAAAAACACAGACAATAAACATTTTAAAATCCTGCAAAAGCTTAAAAGAAGATTATTTTTTAACACAATTTTAATCTAAACATCATTGAAATGGTGGGCATCTTAAAGGGCCCTGCTCAAATAATTGACATTCGTAATCAAAGCAATTTTATAGCATCAATCAGAGCAAGATAAAGCAAGAAATATATCCTATGACCTTCAAATTTGACCTTGCAACTTGATTCAAGGTTACTTTACACCCTTTGCCTAAAAGATCTGATTATCTGATGTATGATTTAAACAGGGCTAAGTGGAAAGTAGTTATGCTATAAAAAAAGAATTTTTGAATTGTTAGATGTGACCTTAACTCTCGACCTGCAAACATCATTCAAAGGCACCACACACTCTTTGATCAATGTCACTGCATACCCTTTATCCTAAGGCAGTTTGTAGTGAAGTATGAGGCAGATTAGGCCAAGGGGAGAGAATATATGCTCCTGACAAGAGATCTCATGAACAGACAGATAAAAGGACATACATATTGATAATTTTTTACCAAATGATGAGTCCCTATTTAATATTCTATACTAGTATTGGTAATAGATAGAGAGCAAAATACATCATGAATATTGTATACAAACAGTGAACCCATTTTGTTTTAAATGGACTTTCATTTCAGTTTTTGTGATTAATTAAAATGATTTCCTTACAGGATCCCCAATGTGGCCCCACCCTTCAGACTATGATTTTAATTAATTTGAATCTACACTATCTTAGGCTGCATTCACTTACAGCTTTTCTAGGCAAATGGCTCGTAGAAGAAGATTTTAAAAGATTTTTCACAACATATTCTGATGTGTAAATTTGTCTCTACCCCCCCCCCCCCTCTCCCCCCCCCCCCCCCATTGTGGCCAAACCCTACCCCCGGGTTCATGATTTCAAAAAACTTGAATCAACCTTACCTGAGGATGCTAATCTACACAAGTTTCAGCTTTTCTGGCCAATCGGTTTCATAAATGACAATTTTTAAAGATTTATATTACATTCCTATGTAAATATTTCAACCCCCCCCCCCTATTGTGGCCTCACCCTACGCCCGGGAATCACAACATGAACAAACTTGAATCAACACTACCTAAGGATGCTTCCACTTCAATATCAGATTTTCTGGTCAATCAATTTTGAGGGGAAAAATTTGAAAGATTTTTCTCTATATATCCCTATGTAAAAATTTGACACCCCCCCCCCCCTCAATTGTGGCCCCACCTTACCAAGGGGATTATGATTTAAATAAAGTTAATCCTACCTATCTGAGGATACTTCCACATAAGTTTCAGCTTTCCTGGCTGTTTGGTTTCTGAGAAAATTTTAAATATTTACATTATATATTCCTACGTAAAAATGTGACTGTTCCCCCTCCCATTGTGGCCCAACCCTTTCCCTGGGCATCATGATTTAAACAAACTTGAATGTACCCTACTTGAGGATGCTTCCACTCAAGTTTCAGCTTTCCTGGCTAAGATTTTTAAAAGTTCCAACAAAATTTTTATAATTTTATTTATATCCTCTTAAAACAGGGCTTAAATCCCTTCAATTTGTGCCAAGTTTGGTTGAAATTGGCCTAGTAGTTCTGGAGAAGAAGTCAAATATGTAAAAAGTTTATAGACGGATGCCGGACAGAAAGTGATCAGTAAAGCTCATTTGAGCCCTTAGCTCAGGTGAGCTAAAAGGGTGCATCACAATTGGTTATGGCGATTTGGATTGTATCACTTCAGCATCAGCAGTGGAGAAAGGTTCTGTTCACTTATGAATCATCATATCTACTCTACAACGCGCAGATGGTTGTTAAAGCATGAAGAATGCTACACTAACTCATGTGTGGTAGAGAGGGACCGCTTTGGAGGATCAACCATAGTGTGGGGAATGACTGTGGGGAGGCATCCCATATGGTCAAAAGATGCCCCCATTGTTGTAATAAATGGAAATCTGAACGCAGTGCAGTACTGTGACCGCATCCTCTCTACAGTTGTGCCCTATGTTTAGCAACTGATCAACTGATGCAACAGCAAGACAACACTCATACCGCATGTCGCTCGAATCTGCAGACTCAAATTATTGATCCCCTTGAATGGCTACCATACATTCCAGATTTATCACCCATTAAGTATTTCTGGGATAAACGTGATAAGCACATTTGCAGTCATTAGCAAGCTCCCCAGAATCTTAAGCGGCCGACTGACACCATCATTGAGGAATGGGACAGACTTCCACAGCATACAAGAGAATATGTGATGCAACGTTACATGTAACATGAGGAGGACATACCTGTTGTTAATTTTTAGCTTTCATGAGTTACGTTACCATACCAATTTTGCACAGATATTTATCCTAATAAAGTGATTTTTTGTCTACAGTTTTCCAAAAATTAATTTCAGAAATTTTGGTAATAATTTTGTATAATGCAGGAGAAAAATGTGGACAACAGCCACACTGGACGATCATTTGAAGACTGATGAGTATAGCTCAATGCCTTAACAATGGCAACAATTCTTTACATGATGAAACTAAAGATAGTATCAATTTGATTATCAGACTCACACCCATGTAAACTAATTGAAGGATAAATCATGTGACTAGAAAACTGGCGCTCAAGAGTTAATTAATCTAATCTATACCATTTCAGAAAATGAAATTACTTTATTAAAGCTGAACATTACTTGTAAGAGGCATTATCTGCCATATTTCTTTTTCGTCTTTGCTATCCCAACAACCCCATATAGGCATTATCTGCCATATTTCTTTTTCGTCTTTGCTATCCCAACAACCCCATATAAGCCACAGACATTTTAACAGTTTAAAACATTCACTGTAAAGGTCCCCCCTGTGTTGACAATCACATTACATCACCATGTAACTTGGTCACAAGGAAATTATTAAACTATACACAATAATTTTGAGCAAGAACAAAATATTAAACAAGAGAGGTTTGTGAAACACTTATGCCCCCCTGCCTTGGAAACATCCACAAAGAAAATGAACGTAAACTGGAATTTTTCTAAGTCCAAGGGCCATAACTCTGTTGAAAATTGCTCGATCGTACCCAATATTGAACTTGACATAGATATTATCATGATAAACCTGTATATCAAATTTCATTTCAATATGTTCATCTTCTGCTAAGAAAATGAGCGGAAACTGCAAAAAACTAGAATTTTTCTACGTCCAAGGGCCATAACTCTGTTGAAAATTGCTCGATCGTACCCAATATTGAACTTGAACTAGATATTATTATGATAAACTTGTATACCAAACTTCATTTCAATATGTTCATCCTCTGCAAAGAAAATGAACGGAAACTGTTGGTGGACCGACCGACAGACCGACAGCAGCAAAGCAATATGCCCTCCCTTCTTCGAAGGAGGGCATAAAAATATATAAGTCAATATAATACATGAAATAAACATGTCATTGACATAAAATGCACAATAAGCAAGGAAATTAAGTGCAAATCTATGACAACATAAGTAATACAGGTCAGCCATGAGGATCAGTGCCTATAATTTTGAGTAGTGTTTTACTTTATCCTATCTTTGATCTATTATTTGACATCAAACATTTATTCCATATTGTAATAAAGTGATTTCATTGCAACATCACATATTGACCTTTAGAGTAATCAAGATGTTGAACTCTTGCTCATCATAAATTTATCAAACTTGAAACCCAGTCTGAGCCCTAAAAATTGTTGACAACTGAGAATCAACCTACATGTAATGTCAAAATATTTGCATATAATTACATGTGTAATAGCATGTATATTTTTTAGGAAAATTTGTTCCCCCATGGTGCTTCCACCCTACTCGTGGGGATTATGATTTGAAAAAAAACATTAATTTACACTACCTGAGGATGCTTTCACAAAAGTTCAAGCTTTTCTGGCTAATTTGTTTTATTTTTTTAAGATTTTTGAAAAATACCCAAAAATTTAAAATAATTCTTAATTAGGCCAAATAAAATTAATATTCAGAATCTCATCCTGATTTGAAAATCAAAGGCCAGAATGGTCACAAAGGTGTCAAGCTGACATTTTTTTCTTTTATATAGAACGATATCAATAATTTGAATATCTGTACTATAATAGTCATATCAAATAATATTAGACTTACAATAGAAAATTATATGAATTATGTTTTCTGCTGCTTTAAAAACAAAATCAGTATATTTTCTTATAAAATAGGTAGTGGTGCTTTTATAATACAATAACTCATCATAATTGCAAAAATCGAAGAAATTTCAAAGTTCAAAAATAATTTTTTTCTTTCTTCTTCGAACAGTCTTTGAACAACTTTCACAAGTTCATAATTTGAATACATTAACAGTGTGTCCCTAATTATAATAATAAAACATACATTTATTTATTTCAATTCCTGTTTGAAACAAGATTTCCTATGGTATGATTGTTTACAAACAAATCCACAACACGTGCTATCTAAAATGCTCGACCAAACCAACTTCATTATCGAGTTTATGTTTTGCAACAAAACTACTAGATATGCTTATCGCTTACATTTATTTTGGATACAGTGCCCGATAATAAATAAATTTACATCTAAAATGTTATTTCTATTGGGCACGGTCTTCAATTAATATGTAAGCAATAAACCAAAATAATATTTAGTGAATCTTTACACTAAGGCCTGATTGTATTCATCCGCCATTTCTTGATTAAGCAAATTTATTCTTATGCAATCAGTTGTCAATAACCAGGGGGGCAAAGTTGGGTTTTTTGTACACAATTAGTTGAATAAATGGAAAAAAATCTTGTAATACGTTTAATACTTTATGGAACTTATTTCTTATGCGCATTTAAAAGGCGGTGCAGAGCATGAATTTTTGGACGATTGCCAATCCAGACGATCGCTAGAAGGCTGCCAAGCATTAGCTCGACGCCTTAAAAATATGGGGTGGGTGGGTATATTTTATTTATTATTTTTTATAAAACACCTTTTTCATTGTTCATGTTCTAGAATTAACAATTCTGTTCTATTCTTTTATTGCTAATGCTAATATGAGTACACAAACCCAATTTAAGTTTTTTTTCCATTTTATTTCAACTTATCTGTTAATGCACAAAGACATTTGTATCCTTATTATAACAATCATGACTAGAATCGAACGGTAATCCACATTCAACATGTTTAGACAGCCATTAAAATGTTTTGAATTGTTTGTATACAGAGCCCAATTTTTTTCCAAATTTTTATTTTTCACACAATTTTTTTTTTCCAATATAATGTAAAATGCATTGAAGCGGGCCATTTTTGAGAAGTGAGTGGGGATGAGAATCTAAAAATTAATTTCATGTGGCCTTATTTCCCCTTTAAATAGGGCCTGACCCTTCTTTTTAACAGACTTGAATCCTCTTCACCCAGTGATGATTTGTGCCAAGTTTGGTTGAAATTGGCTCAGTGGTTCTGCCGAAGGAGTTGAAAATGTGTAAAGTTTGCGACAACGACCATGACAACAGACAAATTTTGGTCAGATCAGCTGACTTGAGCCTTCAGCTCAGGTGAGCAAAGAAGATTCTGAAAAATTTTGGTTATTATATTAGGTACAATTGGTTCTGGGGAACAAAATTAAATTTCTTTATTTTATCTTCACACTTTCTTAGTTATATCTCCCCTTTAAAAAAAAAACTGCAATCCCATCACCACAGGATGTTTTCTGCCAAGTTTGGTTGAAATTAGCACAGTAGTTCTCAAAAGTGCCTAACCTCATTCATGTTATTTTCATGTTTTTCTAATTATTTCCCATTTGAAGGTGAACTGGCCAACTTGAAAGCTATTCCCCTAATGGTGCTTTATACCAAGTTTGATTGAAATTGACCCAATGGTTTGGGAAAATAAAATGAAAATGTTAATACTTTACCATGATGACGGACAACAAACAAATTTTGATCAAAAATGGTCACTTAAGCATTTATCTCAAGTGAGCTAAAAGGCATCAGCTAAAATATTTCTGCAAATATGCATATCTATTCTTTATCAAAAACAAAAACCTAATTCAAAAGGAACACATTTCCCAGAAAAATTATGGAATCAGGAATATGTCCTAGTATATGTTAATATATACACACTGTGTCCTAAATACCTACAAAGTTTCATGCAAATCCTTGCATCAGTTTAAGAGGGTTTGTCGTTACAAACTGTTCATTTTTTTTTCAACATAAAGCCAAAATTTAAGTTCTAAAGGGTTAATATTCCCAGATATATAATGAAATAAAAATTTCCTAGTAATATGCACATCTACACAGTCACTATGTCCTAAATGGGAACTAAGTTTCACGCAATTCTGGGCAGCAGTTTTAGAAGAGTTGCACTAACAGTTTATTGTTAAATTCAATATGGCCAAAACTTTATGTTCATAAGGGACAAAAATTCCCAGAGAAACACAGCTATCTTAAAGGGGCATGATGACAATTTTGGTCAAAATTTATTTTTCTGTTTTTAATGTTTATAATGCATCAGAAATAATACATACTAAGTAATCAACCAAAATTTGACCGTTATTCATTGACATATAAGCGAGATACAGAGCTAACAAATCTTTGTTATGAAAAGTAAACAAGCTTGTCATGTTTTTGTTTCCATTTTGAATTTTCAAAGTTTAGACCTAGCTAAAATGAAGAGTGATTTTTTTACATTGTGCCAAATTATTACCAATTAATAATCATGTTAACAGTGCAGAACTACATGTTCTTCTTTGTTATTCCATTTATGAAGTAGCTGTTTGGTGACACATAAACAGTTATACATAGCTTTAAAACTTTGAGAACTTTGACTGCAATTGCACTGAAAGGGTAACATTTTTCAAGAGTAAATTTTTCATGAATTGTTTTCAGATCAATTAAAAGTTGAAATTATTGCTGCATCTAATTGCGACTTTTTGTACAAATGTCTATTATAATTGAGCAGCTACACTCTGTCCCAAGTTTTTGCTTCCACCATTTTTTGCTTGATTTTTCGATAATAATAAATATCATAATGCTCAAACTATGTTCATCCATTAATACCGAGCACAGCAAGAGGCGGGCAAAAGCGAGGATTAATGGTAACACGTATATATAAGAAAATCAGTGAAAAATGAAAGTTGAATCAGGGGTACTGAGGCCAAAAAAATCTTCTTCCAGCCCTGGGCGCCGCCATATTGGCAGCCATTTTGTATTTAAAAGGTTAGTTCGATCATTGATTGACTGGTAATTATCGATGTTTATTGCCCCTAGATTCGATTAAATAAGTTCCAGTGTTTCAATAGAAGGTGATTTGAATTAAAGAAATTAAAAAGGAAACCAGATAAGTTTCAAAAGTGTTTTAATCAAGAAACACGACTTGTTCTATGTATGTCTTATCAAATTATCAGATGGAAAATAAAATAATTAATGTCAAGGAACTGATCTCTTAGATACTGAATAAGGTACATGTATTCAATTTTATTACTGCGGCATTCATATGAATTAAATTGATGAACAACGAAAGAAGAAATAAAAAAAAATCGAAATCACGTAACTCTCTTCAACTATTTCCGAAGACAAAACTTGAACGTTTTACGTCTGAAATATGACATCATAATGTCGAATGAGCACGCAACGTTTAGTTTAACTTTGATGAATGATTTGAGTACATAGGCACCCATGCAGGAGGATCCTACTGTGTGCGTTTTAAATAGATTTTATTAAACAAAAATCAAAATGCAATGTGTTAAATCTGTGCTCGGTCCAACAATCACCCCGTTTATGCCCAGATTATCTGTTTTGAAACGTCCCCTCTACTGCTTCAGGTTTCAATACACATCCCAAAATAGAAAGTCTACACAGATTTTGTATTGCATCAGCCATTAATAAGCCCAGATGATAACATTGAAAAATTGAGCGAGGTGTCCCAAGTACTTCCCAATGGAGAAAAGATGCATGTACAAATCTCCATAGAAATTTTTCTTTCCTGTAAACTTTTATGAGTGAAAAGGGATAATTTGTCAATGCATAAAGATACCTTGTAACTTTATATTTTGCATTTCATCGATTTCAACTGTACTTCTTTTACAGCTAGGTACATTGTATGTGTATTTTTTTTTAAAAATCATCATAAAGTGATGGACGCAATAACTTGGGACAGTTTATAAATAAACTTACTTAAGGTAGGTTAATAAAGCTATGTAGATAAATATCTACCTAGCTAAATTTATTTGAATTATTGTACACATGGTACTGGACCTGCAGAAAAAATTCAAACCATGGCCATCCAAAATTGTTAGTCTGAAGTCATATAAAACACAATTATTGAAAATTCAGTAAAACATAGAAATTATTAATATTAATTATTATTTATTCATGTTTGCCGTTCCCTGGGAACATAGCGAAAACGAGAGGTCTTGATAGAAAATACAACAGTGTAAAGCATTAACCCCTTCCGCGCCCCGCCAGGTTAATGTCATAAACCAAGGCGCGGGCGTGATTTACTAAATAAATATGTTTTTGCTGCCCTTTTAACATTATGAACATATACAACAAGTAATAAAGAACTCAGTACTCAACAACTTCAAATTCGTAATGTGAATTAAAGTATTTTTAATATGAATTCATCAGACATAAACTGATCCGCTGAAGCCCTTGTATAATACAAAATCGCGGATTCACCGTCACTCAGAAATATATTTGTTTGCTTCACAAATGCATGTACTCTATACTTACACTGAATTCTTGTAGTTTACACACACTCTTTGTTGCTTGATGTGTGCGTTAGTTTCTACTTTGATTAGGTTTGAGAAGGAGTTTTTCTTAGGTTAAATATTGCTCATGCAGCTGCAGCTCCCAGAAGTTTTGCTTTCTTCTTTGTAAACAAATCTAAATATAGATAAGTAACGCTGATTGGCTAATTCTCCGGTGCGCTAGTTTACCCAAATGGCATCCAAACGAACCAAAAATACTGATGTAAATTGTTTTAAAAATAAAATGATAGCATTTAACATTTTTTTAATTAGATCATGTATTCAAATTGTTGTTTGAAAGTGAAAAATAACGATCTTGCCATCAAGTGGTGTGTATGGGTAAAGAAATACATTAATACATAGTACAGAATAGTAGTAATAGCATTGAATGACCGTAACTTTTGGAAATGTTTTAGAAAAATCTTATGTAATAGATCAGGCATGCATAAAGTACATAGTGGCAGCAAGGACCAACGTTACGTTGTTTAACAACGTAGTTATAAAAAAAACTATGAGTATATAACATTAAGATTGATAACTTCAATGGGTTCTTGCTATATATAAAACACGGGACGCAAAACGGAACGGATTGGAAAACGGAATTTTTTAATTCTAATATGATGTTATTTAGCCTACTTGATTTATATTTATGTTAAATATGAGAAATTATATAATTTTGAAATATTTACAAACGGTTAATAATTTGAGTATGTGAGTTAATTTATATATTAATAAAAATTGTATGATTTCCAAAAAATAAATAGTATAAATATATGCATTGATCATTAGTCCAAATTTAAAAATCAAAGGGTGGGGCAGACAATGCCTACAGCTACATGTATCTATTCGCATCATATGAAAGTTGCTCGCATGTTTTAATAATCAATTAACAATTTTGGCAAAAGTAACAACAAATGAACATATATCACCGTAGTTACAAAATGTTACAATCACAATATGGTGATAAATGCAATTAATCCCAGATACACCGAATATTAGAATTAACAACAAGCAAATAAGCATGAAATTTTATTTCCGATAATAAGACTGTTATAACATTTAGTGGCGAGTTTTGTCACAATCTATTAATACAAAGTAAGCCCATACCGGCGGAACCCAAGGAACACTACCCACCTACAGGGGTGACCTCCCCTGGTCACTGGTGCGATAGTACCCCCACAGGCAACTGTGGTGGGAACAGTCCTCTAGGTGCCCACCAGAGTGACTGCCACAACCCAAGGAGGAAATCAAGTTCTGAATCGGGCCCTAACTCTTACCTGCCTCCCCTGGTATAACCCACCTGGGGATAACACACCCCACAGGGGTAGGCCCCCAAAGCTTGCCCTTGGCACCAAGGGTCAAGCCGGTCCTTCATGTACCAATGAAGTGACCCCTGAATCCTCCCCAGCACTGAGGATGGATATCACCCAGAGTTTCGAGACAGACATTAGAGAAATCCTCCTTCGTGGTAAAGCCCGGATTCCGCCAAATGAACTTGTCTCTACGAGTTCACCCGCCACTAAATCGCGATGCACGTGTATGCTTAAACTGTAAAATATTTCACCCACCAAGCCTTACCATATGCATAATTAATGTGAAAGTGCACTTAATAAAGGAATAAAATTGAACATACTAATATTTATTGATCATCTGGGAATACAGTGATGTTTGATGATGAACACACCATGGTTTCATGGCCCCCCTGATGGCTATTGAGGAGTGCTGCATTGCCCAACTCAATAAGATGTGTTCCGTCATAACGGAACAGCTGCTTTTGAGCAAAAGTGATTGTTGGGTGCCTTATGACCAGACCCCCCTCTCGTCTAAGAAATTGCTTTACAGCACGATTTACAGCTTTGCGTGTGGCATCAATCTTACTAGCTGATTTTGCATTGTGCCAGTACAATTGTGGCAACATATCTGACCAAATAATAGTCATACCTGGGACCAACACTTTACAACGTAATAAGGAGCATTTAATAGTATGAATGAGTTCAACTCCGAACAAATTGCCAAGGTCATTTGAACCCAAGTGTACTACCAGGTAATCTGGTGGCGGATTAGACTTTAACTTATTGTCGAAAAGAGGGTAAAAGTCCTTCCATCACATTCCCCTTACTCCAAACCACAAAATGTTGATGTTCTTGTCTTGTAGGGTGAGATGTTTTCCTCCCGGCCGAATACAGGCACTGTGCTGACACTTTCCGGAACATTTTGTGCCGTTTCGGGACGGTTTCATGTTTTGTTTACGTTTAGCCAACGTCAGCCTGGTGGCTCACGACTCGGTCGTCCTATGTATTGCTCAATTGCAACTTGTTTTGTGGCCCCATGGAGTAAGTTTATCATAATATTGTGTGAATGTATGCTCTGCTTAAATTCAGAAATGTTTCAGTGAAATTTTCTAATGTTTACTATTTTTTCGTTGTGATCATGGTGAAGAGGAAATTCGAATGCAAAATGTTGTCAAATCTAAATCTGTAATTGCGAAATTTATTCATCTATTTTGTTATGAGCATATTGTGATTGTTGTTTTTATTTGTTTTTTCAGTTTTTTACCCTTTAATGTCTCATCATTAAATAAACAAGTAAACTGTTTATTCTGAGTTTTTTTGGACCTGGCGAGGCAAGGGTTATATTTAAAAAGTCCATATTCAGGACAGCACAGTAAAAAATCCATCATCACCACAACTAGTTGCGGTTCCATTCCTGATGTTTGACACATTGTGTCCACCGAGCAGAATTACAGGGCAGTGTGATCATCAAAACAGCACCCCTCCATTAGTCAGCTATTTCCTCTTTGCTTATAGACATTAACATTGCAGGCTTCCCACATTATGATTTTTTGTATTGACTTGAAGTACAACATTTAACAGTAGATGTGTGATGTTTGTGTATATTTGACATACTTTTATTGTCAACATTTTGTTAGCAAACTTTTAGGAACATTGTATGTACATTTAACATACATCTAAATCAGATATCATTGCACCATCATTATTATTGCCCATCATTTGCATGTGATTTTATTGGGCATTTATCATGTTACAGTAAGTCAATTTGATAAAACGAAACGGGTTTTTCATGCAGTGTAATTTTTGCATAGTGCATTGTTGAGATATATAAAACGCAGGTTTTTTTTTTGTGATTACATGGGCATATCACAATTGTGGTAACAATTCAGTGATATTTCAAGTACATTTTCAACAAATTTGACTCATGAACTTTGCTGATATTAACAGTTCTATGTATGTTTATGTTGTAAAAACAGTTCTGTGATTAGAATTACACAATGTGCACATTTTTAATATCAACCATGAGTGACCCAATGGAAGAAATTATCAAACAGGAAGAAAATGTTCCTCGCTACCCTAGTCGTCAAAAAACCTTAACAGAGAAGGGAAATTCTTTATACGAATTTTGTGTACAAAAATTGACAACTGCATTTGATCGCATATGGAAAGATATTGAAACAGAAATTTTTGAATTTAACTCAAAGGCCACAGATATTGAACCACATGTGATGCAGCGATATCAAGATGATGTTTCATGTCTCCGTCAGGAATTTGTGGCGTCGTCTGATAATTTGGTGGAATTCCTGATCAGAACAAACACTGCAGAAAGTTCAGCCGAAAGATCAAGACACCTTCAAGTATTTTCTAAGAGGAAGGGTGTTGTGGATCGGTTCCTGGCAGCTATTGCTGATCGCATTCTTCAGACCGCAGATGATATTTCCCAACGTATGGCTTCGGAATCCACGTATACTAGTCGCAGCAGCAAGAAGTCAACATCATCACAGAGCCGATCAGCTATTTTTCTTAAAAAGGAAATAAACGTTGAGAAACAAAGGACTCGCCTAGAATTTTTAAAACATGAACTGACCTTAGAAAAAAGAAAATCTCAGCTCAAAATGGACTTGCGTCTACTTAAACAGGAAAAGGAAACCGCTGTGGCAGAGGCAGAAATGAAAGCTGCAAGAGACCATATAGAGCCATTAGATTTTCATACAGTACTGAAGGAAGAGCATCATTCCCAAATGCCAAAGGAGGATATTATGTCCCATTTCCTGTCATCATTAGAGGGTCAGTCATCAGCAACCTTTGCGCAGTTACCACCACCTAAGTTCATTTCAACTCCCTATGAGCATGGGCCTAAGGTAAAATCCCCTGAACCTCAGATGCCAAGGAAAACAGCTCAACCAAATCGTAACGTAGCTGACTTTACCTCATTTTTGCTTAAAAAGGATCTACTTACCTCAAGGTTTATGTCCTTCACTGATCAACCAGAAGCATTTACAGCTTGGAAAACCAGCTTCCAAGGAATTCTTCGAGAACTACGAGCTTCACCTGGCGAAGAGTTGGATCTTCTCATTAAGTGGCTGGGGACAGAGTCTAAAAAATTTGCCATGACAATGAGAACAGCTAATCCAAAGGATCCTGAGAAGGCAGTTGATTTGATATGGCAACGTCTACAAGAACGTTATGGCAGTCCAGAACTTGTAGAAGCAGCCTTGAAATCAAAACTAGACAGATTTCCATTGGTTTCTATTAATGATGGCAAAAAGCTTTATGACTTAGCGGATCTGTTAACAGAAATTGCTGCAATTAAAGAGGATCCTACCTATGCAACTCTTTTGTCGTACTTCGACTCATCCAGTGGAATCCTACCTGTTGTGAAAAAGTTACCGATGAACCTTCAAGAGAAGTGGATTACAAGAGCTGCAGCCTATAAGAGACACAGTGGACTACCACATCCTCCATTCAAGTTTTTTGTGGAATTCATCGTTGAAATGAGTCAGATAAGAAATGACCCTGGACTTTGTGTACGGGAAAGAAATAAGGAAAACATTCAACGCAGGGTACCGGTAATAAATCGAAAGACAGATGTAGAGGTTGACAGTAGAGAGAGAAGAAAGGAAAGCTTAGACCCATCTAAAAGATGCCCTATTCATCCTAATGACTTTCATGCCTTAAACAAGTGTAGAACCTTTCGCACAAAACCCATGAAGGAACGCACAGACGTGTTAGTGAAACACGGAATTTGCTTCAAGTGTTGCAATTCAGCAGAACATTTTTCTAAGAACTGTTATGAGAAAGTGGCATGTTCTGTATGTGCTAGTAACTCGCATCCTTCAGCATTACACATTGATTATGGCACACCTCAAGGCGGGGAGCAAAAGGAGAATTCAGAGACCAAGAAAACTGTCAACAACAAGTGCGCCCAGATTTGCGGTGTTATTCCTGGAGGTAAATCATGTTCCAAGACAATTCTTGTCAAGGTGTATGAAAGAGAAAATCCAGACAATTTTGTGCGAACATATGCCTTGATTGACGACCAAAGTAATTGCTCCCTAGCAAAGAGTGAATTGTTTGACTTGCTCGGAATCAAGACTTAGACAAAGAACTTTAAATTAGAAACATGTTCTGGTGTCAGGAACATGACCAGCAGGGTTGCCAAAAACCTTTTAGTTACATCATTGGATGACAGTACAACTCATCAATTACCGCCTGTCATAGAGTGTGACGCCGTTCCGGATAATCGTAATGAGATAGCAACACCTGATATAGCTAAACGATTCCCACATCTTGCAAACATTGCTAGTCACATTCCGGAGCTAGACACTCAAGCAAAGATACTGCTTCTTATTGCACGGGATTTGATCATAGCACATCATGTTCTCGATCAGAGAATCAGCCATGATGCTCCATATGCTCAGAGGTTGAGTCTAGGTTGGACAATCATAGGTGAGACATGCTTGAACAAGGCTCATTTACCTGCGACAATATCAGTTAACAAGGTATACCTTCATAATGATGGGAGACCTTCTATCTTGTTGCCTTGTAGCAGCTCACTCACAGTTAAGGCTCCTCCTGTTGACGAAGATGATATGTCTTCCATATTTGAAAGAACACCAAGCCAGGGCCTTCACAGGAAGATAATATATTCCTAGGAATCATGGAAAGTAAGTTCCATCGCAACTCGTTAGGGGAATGGACGGCTCCCCTGCCGTTTAAGCCTGGACGACCCAGACTTCCAAACAATTATTCTCAAGCTATCAAGAGAGCCAGATCTCTCGACACCAATCTTAGGAAGAATCCTACCAAAATGGACCATGCCCTAACCTTTATGGAAGGGATATTGTCTAAAGGGCATGCCGAAGAAGCCCCATCTTTACAATCAGACGATGAGTGTTGGTATTTGCCAATATTTGCCATTTACCACCCAAAGAAGCCAAACAAAATTAGAATAGTCTTTGACTCTTCTGCCTCGTATGAGGGAATTTCGTTGAACTCGGTGCTGCTCTCAGGACCAGACTTAACCAATAACCTACTCGGTGTGCTTCTTCGTTTTCGCAAGGAGAGAACTGCACTAATGGCGGACATTGAACAAATGTTTTATTGTTTCCGTGTGTCCAGAGAACATCAAAATTACTTGCGCTTCCTATGGTACAGGAACAATGACCCATCGGATAGACTTATCGAATATAGAATGACGGTGCATGTTTTCGGTAACACGCCCTCGCCTTCTGTTGCGACATATGGCTTGAGACAATCTGTTGCTGACCATCCGGATCCTGAAATCAGAGAAATAGTACAGAGAAACTTCTATGTTGATGATTTGTTGGTGTCAATGCCGCATGAGAAGCAAACTGTTGAGCTCATCAAGGAGACTCAGAAGGCATTGATGGAAGGCGGGAAGTTGAGATTACACAAAGTAACCTCCAATTCTCAAGAAGTAATGAGTGCATTTGAAGAAGAAGTAAGAGCCAAGGACTTGAAGTGCATTGACTTGAGACTAGATGAGGCACCCTTACAGAAAAGTCTAGGACTTACTTGGGACTTACAGGCGGATTCCTTTAAGGTAGATGTGACTATGGAGTCCAAACCCTTCACGAAACGTCGTATGCTGTCCACGTTAAACAGTCTCTATGATCCCTTTGGATTCATCGGTCCTGTGATACTCAGAGGAAAAATGCTGTTTCGTAAGGCCTTGGATTTGTCATCTGATTGGGATGATCCTCTTACTGAGTTTGAGAATGAATGGAGAAATTGGTGTGATTCACTTCAAGATTTATCTCATATTAGTGTTCCTCGATCTTACACGTCTTCAGGTTTGCAAAACTCTTCTAGAGTAGAAGTTCATGTATTTTGTGATGCCTCCGAGTTGGCCATCTCTGCGGTTGCCTATCTAAAAGTACTGTACACGGAACATGCAGAAACTGGATTCTTGCTTGGAAAATCGAAGTTGGCACCTACACATGGACACACAGTTCCCCGACTGGAACTTTGTGCAGCTGTACTTGCAAGTGAAATTGCTACCATTGTGACAGACAACTTAGACCACAAAGTGGACCATACTCAGTTCTACTCCGACAGTCGCATAGTGTTAGGTTACCTTTACAATACTTCAAGAAGGTTTTATACCTATGTGTCTAACAGAGTACAGAAGATACTTAAGGTTGCTCCAGCCAATCATTGGTCTTATGTGCAGTCAGAAAAGAATCCAGCAGATATTGGATCAAGATCAATTGCTGCAAGAGATCTCCAAGGAAGTAAGTGGATTAAGGGACCTGACAGTCTCCTTAAGACTTAAGACTGCAATGAAGTGTTTCCTTTAGTGGATGCTGAGAATGATAGTAATGTAAGACCACAACTATCAAGCTTAAAGACTGTTACAAAGAAGCCATTTGGAGTAGAACGATTTGATAGATTTTCAACATGGAACTCATTGGTCAATGCCTTGAGCGCACTGAGATATAGAATATTGAAGAAGCATTGAGTTGAGAGTGATAGATTTTCCTCAAGTTTCCGTCGGTTTGCAGAAGTGTTCATTGTTCGGACAATTCAGCAGGAGACCTTTCATCAGGAAATATCATGTCTTCAATCTGGAAGGACCATTTCAAAGGACAGTTCTATTATCAACCTCGACCCTTACCTAGATGATGATTCCATTCTGCGAGTAGGTGGACGACTGCAAGCTGCTGACATAGAACATAACCTTAGGAACCCCTGCATCATCCCTCGTTCGCACATAGGTAGACTCCTCATTAGCCATCATCATGACTTGGTACATCATCAGGGAAGGCACTATACAGAAGGAGCAGTACGAAGTGCGGGTTACTGGATTGTCGGTTGCAAGAACCTAGTGTCCTCTGTCATCTTTAACTGCGTTACATGCCGCAAGTTGCGTGGACGATTAGAACAACAGAAAATGGCAGACCTGCCATCTGTCCGAGTTAGACAGTCTCCACCATTTACCTATGTGGGTGTTGACATGTTTGGTCACTGGGAGATAGTGACCAGGAAGACGCGTGGAGGAAGTGCAAATAGCAAGCGGTGGGCTATAATGTTCACATGCCTCTCTTCCAGAGCTTCCCATATTGAAGTGGTGGAAGATATGTCGTCCTCGGCCTTTATCAATGCCCTTCACCGATTCATATCTATTCGGGGAAAAGTTGCAGAGTTTAGGTCTGATAGGGGCACAAACTTTGTCGGAAGCACGGATGCATTGGGTATTGATGCTGTGAATGTAGAGGACCAACCCCTCAGGAAGTTCTTGAGCAAAAATGGTTGCTGTTGGATATTTAACACTCCATACTCTTCCCATGATGTCCTTGAAACGTTGATGGCAGAGGTTACAGCAATACTCAACAACCGACCATTGGTTCCTGTTTCCACTGACCCTAGCAATCCATTAATACTTACCTCGAATATGCTGCTAACTCAGAAGACAGAAGCTGATCTTCCACCGTTTCATGAACTTGATGTAAGAGACATGTATGTGTCTAGCTGGAAACAGGTACAAGTCCTTGCTCAGCAGTTTTGGAAGCGCTGGCACAATGAGTATCTCCAACTTCTCCAGCAACGACGAAAGTGGACAGATTCTAAGGACAATCTACGGATTGATGATGTTGTTCTTCTTCGAGAGAAAGAAGCTCATCGCAACGATTGGAGTATGGGTGTTATCAATCGAACATTTCCTGATGACGACAGCAAGGTCCGCAAGATAGAAGTTCGCACAAGCAGAGGCGGACAGCTTGTCCATTACGTACGACCAATTACAGAAGTAGTTCTTTTAGTGCCACACCGTTAGACTTTTGTTATTATGAAGTGATTATGTAGTGACTGGCGTCAGGCGGGGAGTGTGCTGACACTTTCCGGAACATTTTGTGCCGTTTCGGGACGGTTTCATGTTTTGTTTACGTTTAGCCAACGTCAGCCTGGTGGCTCACGACTCGGTCGTCCTATGTATTGCTCAATTGCAACTTGATTTTGTGGCCCCATGGAGTAAGTTTATCATAATATTGTGTGAATGTATGCTCTGCTTAAATTCAGAAATGTTTCAGTGAAATTTTCTAATGTTTACTATTTTTCGTTGTGATCATGGTGAAGAGGAAATTCGAATGCAAAATGTTGTCAAATCTAAATCTGTAATTGCGAAATTTATTGTGAAATTTATTCATCTATTTTGTTATGAGCATATTGTGATTGTTGTTTTTATTTGTTTTTTCAGTTTTTTACCCTTTAATGCCTCGTCATTAAATAAACAAGTAAACTGTTTATTGTGAGTTTTTTGGACCTGGCGAGGCAAGGGTTATATTTAAAAAGTCCATATTCAGGACAGCACAGGCACTTCGTGCAGCCCAGTACACAATGGACGATCCCATGACCCATATAACTTTCTTACATCCTGCAAATCTTAGTACATGTATTTGTTAATGTAGGAACAATAGAAAAAATGAACAGTAACAATAAGCTACAAGCAAACTTATTTGTAGCAGTATTAAAACGTAATATATGAAGCATAAGACTCTGACCTCCAGCGCCCCCATTGTTTAATAACTTAATCAGGGATGCCCCTCATTGCTGCCTCTGTTGCAGCCCCAATACGAAACGAATGCGACTTAAATCGTCCAATCTTACCCTTCGTCCAATCTTACCCTCACAGAATTGCAATGATTTGGCAAGTATAGCTGAAAACTGATAACATGTCAGGGGTTTGCCATCAAAATGAACTAAGACCTTGACCTAAACCCTGAGCTTGAACCTGTAAATAATCTACCACTGCCCTAACAGGGCATGCCTGACCTCTAGTTTCTGACAAAAATAGGGTAGAGGAGTGGCCTAGTTGATCAGTCTTTGATTGTCTAATTGTGACTTTCACATGTTTACACCCATAAGCCTCAACAATGGCAATGTCACCAAACTGCAAAGGTCTCAAGTCCCGACTTTTGAGTGATTTGCTGGTTAATTCCCCTACTCTCAAGAATCCAAAAAATGCCAATCAGAATGCTGCCTTAAATAAACAAATTTCATAACAATTAAGACAGACTTTTTCTAAAGCCTGGAGCAGTGTAATCAGGATATTAAGAGTCATCGGGGCCCGGGTATCGTGTGTTGGGTTTTGTCGGGCTGCCCCTTCTAACAATTTAGTGACTATAAATGACTTGGTAATGTCCGTGAGACCATGAATTTTGTACATATATGACAAGCCGGATATATAAGTTCTAATAGATCCAGAGGCTTTCCCTTCTGCAGACATAGAAGCTATAAATTGAATGATATGTTCGAGGGGAGCTGGCCATGAAAGAGGTAACCCATACAAGTACCTTAAACGATTGAAACTATCAGAAGCTGTTTTATATGTTTGCCATGTACTCTCTGCCATAGAAGCCCTTAAGAGTCTACTGGTTTCCTCCGTCAAAACTGCCAAATCTCTGGGGGTAGTTGTGTTGGAGTTGGGTCTGCATATGGAGCCAAAACCCGAAAACGTGGCCACTGACAACGAGAAATAGTCTGCAATTGCATTGTATTTGGTGTATATGTACTCAGCCTTAAATGTAATGTTAAACTTGAGGGTATACAGCACCAATTTCATGACCAAGACATAACCTCAATAGATTTAGATGTTTGTTTACTATGTACACCACTGCCTGGTTGTCAATATGAAATAAGATCTTCTTGTTGGCCAACAAAGGACCCCAAACATGTAATGCAACTACAACTGGAAAGAGCTCTAAATAAGTCATGTCCTGTAGCCTACCTAATTTTTCCCATTGATGCGGCCACCTTCCAAAAGCCCATTTATTGTGAAAAAAAATACCAAAGCCCCCCGACCTACCACCTGCACTATCTGTAAAAAGCTGAATCGTGTCATTTGAAACCTAGAGCCTACCAGGGAAGAGAGTAATACCATTGTACTGATTCAAAAAGTCTAGCCACATTTCTAGGTCTAACTTCATCCAGGAAGAAACTGTTATCTTGGATTTAGCCTGTTTTAAACCAACTGTAGAATCAATCAGTCTACGTATGAAGGCCCTACCTGGTGCAACAACTTGGCATGCAAAATTCAAAAGCCCTATGATAGACTGCAAATCTTGTACATGTAAGGTAACTGTTGGTGTGAGTAAGGTGGTTTGAACTTTGGTCCTCAGTTCGTTTAGTTTGCTTGCAGGTAAGCGCATTTGCATAGCTACAGTGTCAAGTTCAATCCCTAAAAAAGTTAAACAGGTAGTATGCTCAACTGGCTTGTCGTCAGCAATCGGAACACCAAATCTAGCACAAGTGAGGTGAAAAATGTGTAAAGTATGTTTACCTATAGAGTCATCTGACCTCCCTGCAAATAAAAAATCATCCAAGTAATGTATGATGTTTTGACTACCAGATTTCTTGGATGTTAGCCAATGTAAAAATGTACTAAACTTGTTAAATAACGCACATGAAAGCTTTGAACCAAACGGGAAGCATTTGTCGAAATAATATTTGTCACCTAACTTAATACCTAAAAGTCGCCCGGGTAGATAGGTAATAAACGAAATGCACTCTTGAGGTCAGTTTTGGCCAACAAAGTACCCTGCCCCAGTAACTGAATCATCAGTACAGCTTCATCTATGTTACTATATTTAACCTTGCAAATATCTGGGTCAATAAAATAATTAACCGAGTTAAAATCTGGGTAGGATAGGTGATGATATGACAAAAATCCCCGTCCTTCTTAGGTACGAGGCCAACAGGTGAAACTCTAAATGTGGGGAAAGGAATTTCATCCAAAGGACCAGCCATCCTAACCAAGCTACCCTCCTTATCTAACTTTTGCTGCACTATTTGAGGAGCATCCCTAGCTGATTAAAGGTTTTTAGCTTCAAAATAAATTCTATGTCCGGCATACTGTAATGGAAAACCAAATTTGAAACCTTTTATCAATTGGAGTTTGTCATTCTGAAAGGGGTATAAATCTAACTCAATACATAGGTGGTTATAAACGATGGGTGTTGAACCCAGACTTTACATGGGGATGTGCCCGAGAGACTTAGTTTTGCCTCGGGCAATTGGCTTGAGGATGGGGTCCTCCGCAGTGTTCACATCTGTGTCTAAACCTGCAGGGGTTGAATGAGCAGGACCCCCTATTAAAGGCATAGCAGTTTCCGATGGGCCTAGATAGCTTGCTGGTATTTTGACGAGGTTTGAATCCTGCCCCTGCCCCGTAAGAGTTGGACACTGGTTTTGGGTTCAGATCCCTGTGGCATTGCGAAAGGGGTAACTAGGCCCATTATTACCTCCCAACATGTCTCTGTCAGATGAGTGTGTAAGTGACTGTTGTAATTGCCCAGGCGAGATAAACATGACCCACAACTCGACATATACAACCCCCCATGATGATGTTGGATGGCGTTCCATTTTCAATCTAAATTGCTCTTCATATTTGGCCCATCCCAGATGACCCTGCCTACCAGCTGCCAATCGGATGTTATGCATGTATTTAAGCATATCTTGGGCTTTACCTGGAAACTTTTCGAGATAAATGGACATGAAAATTGTGAATGCAGTTGTCCAGGTGTTTATGTTGTTGATAGACTTAAGGTGTTGTTTTTCGATGACAAGTTGACCATTTTTAATCACGAGTTCCCCTGTAATGTGAGGGTCCGTCCGTAAGTCACGAGCCTGTTTTAACAATATTAGTAAGTTAATGTAGGCCCCAGCCCATATCTTTTCGCGGATGGCTAAGGGCACGTGACTTCCTATTGGGTCACCAATGCTCATCTGTGCGGCGGGCCGACTAATCTGCACCTGTTCCCCAGTAATGAGACCCCAAATACACTGATTCTCCACGACAGAGCCTACACTTGACTGATTAAATGCAGAATTTTGAACAGACAATACATCAGGACTAAAATTAATGTTTGTACCTGTGGCTGCGGTGCCCACACTCTGCTACAGACTTTGGTCTGTTGGTAACTGACCCTGAGACTGTCTACTGGAGCATTGGCGATCCGATGACGGCTGTGGAGTGACCTGTGGTGCTGAAGGTACATGATTCAGGCTGACGTTGAGCGTCTCCCCTCCGCTGTTAGGTGTAGGAGCGCATGGTACATCACTTGTCTCGCTCGCAGTCGTTGTGGCCTCGATAACCTTTCGGCTCGGCCTTCGAATTCGTTTCGCCGGGTTCCCCTGTACGTTTTGGTTGCCTTTCTTATGCTTTTTAGGAGGCATTTCGCTAGATGGCGACCGATTAGTTTCCTAACGCTCTGCGATTTTTTAAGCTGCTCGTCTGCCTTGTAACCGTCGTCTGATAAATCAGTATCTATTAGAGGCTTAGTCGTATGAAACAATGTGTATGTGCCAAGATCATAGTCTCAGGGATGTTTGAATTGAACAATGATGCAGAGTTGTCGCACTTGCACAGGAATTAAAAGTATTTATCACAATATGGTGATAAATCCAAAAAAGTTCGACTAACAACTGTCAAGCGTCGACATAATACTTCGAGTTATCAGCTTTACCTAAACCTATAGATAGACAATAATTGACTAACTACATAATAAACTGATGATTAGGGCTTTTCGACTTTCGGTCGAAAAGACCTATTGTTTTCATCTTTTTTAACCGGGTTTTCCAACGGAAAAATCCGGTTATTAAAATGGTGAAAATGGCGGGCGGGCGGGCGGGCGTCTGCCAAAAGGGTACCATCATTGTACGGATAACTCCTCCTACAGTTTTCAAGATAGGAAGTTGTTCTTTTGCAGATCAATTGTACATCTATCAGAGGTGTGCATATTGCTATGATTTTGATTTCTGATAATTTATCGAAAAAATACCAGCTTTTGAACTTAGTCATTTTTCGGCAAAATGTTGCATATAGGGTACCCTCATTGTACGGATAACTCCTCCTACAGTTCTCAAGATAGGAAGTTGTTCTTTTGCAGATCAATTGTACATATATCAGAGGTGTGCATATTGCTAGGATTTTGATTTCTGATAATTAATGGAAAAAATACCAGCTTTTGAACTTAGTCATTTTTTGGCAAAATATTGCATATAGGGTACCCTCATTGTACGGATAACTCCTCCTACAGTTCTCAAGATAGGAAGTTGTTCTTTTGCAGATCAATTGTACATATATCAGAGGTGTGCATATTGCTAGGATTTTGATTTCTGATAATTTATGAAAAAAATACCAGCTTTTGAACTTAGTCATTTTTTGGCAAAATGTTGCATATACATGTAGGGTACTCCATTTCACTGGATAAGGGTTGACATGGATTATGGATACAGTTTACATAAAAGAAAACCCGGTTTGCTGTCACATTGACAGCTTTTCACTTGTTTATTACTATTCTCGACAGAATTTTTGCCAGCGATTTTTTAAAAACGAAAAGACATCGTTTTGAAGGTTTTGAACTTCCGGTTTCGTTACTTCTGGTTTTTACAAGGATATCACTAAAAATTGAATAAAGCGCAATATCTTACTTACATTTTGAGTTAGAGTATTCAAATTTTAGAATAAGATGTATCTTGTCAAGTTGTACAAATTTGTCACCTATAACATTTTTCTATATCTTATCGTTTTTAAGATATTTGACCTCAAACTTGAGAAAAGAGGGATAAAAAAAACCAAAAAAATCAAATGACCTTAGAAATTTAAGAAGACGCCTTCATATTGTTAACGTTGTAGTAGTTAACATACATTTAAAGTCTTAACAAAAATATGTAGTACTTCCGGTTTTATGGGTTGATGAAAATTGTCTATAGGGTTTTCATTAAATTTATACCAAATGTTTATACCACTAATACCTTGGTCAGGTCCGAAAATCAGCATTGGTCGATACTTTTTGTTGGAGTTATGGGACTTTGACCACAATATTGACTCCGTTTTATCCAAAAATTGACCTTGTCAGCGCTCTCATGCCTACAAATTTTGACGGATTTTCATTAAATTTATACCAAATGTTTATACAATACTTTGGTCAAGTTCGAAAATCAGCATTGGTCGAAACCTATGGTTGGAGTTATGGGATTTTGACCACAATAATGACTCCGTTATATTTATATCATCTAAAAGTTTCGTTCATGTTAGATTTGAAAACAAACATGCATCGTATAAATGATTAGCTGACGTTTCCTATCTACTTTTGATCATTAGGTGCCGTAGAACTTTAATGAGAAATACAAATGTAGACACTTTCACAATAACTCCATGCCACCGCTATTGCCCAGATTAATAAAACAGTCTATTTAGTACATTTTACCACTTTTTATTATGACTGCAGTTTAGACACCAATCTGAACTTCTTTTCAGTAATGATAAAAAAAGTAATGTCGGACAGTTTGTGCAAAAGAGAAAACGTAGTACTCATAAGATTGATCATGCATCTGGTTTCTCATCGTCAAGCTTTATCCTGTCAATCATGGCAACGCTGTTATGCAAATCCATCTCGCATCCACGGGCAGAATCATTCAACGACGGATTTTTCTTAGGGTGGAATTTAGGGACAAAGCATTCACTTAGATTTGAGTATGTCTCCAATTTGCATGCTACAAGGTTCTTAAAATTTGACACAAGACTACTCACTATGTCAGTGTTGACATTATTAAATCCTGTGCAAAACATCCTGTTGTGCAAGACCATCCATAGAACAATAACGGCGTTGTTACTAAGCGAGTCACCGTTAAATAAGTTTATATAGTCGCTGACCAGAAAAATATCATTTTCTGCGTGATACAACATGATTTTGAACTTTTTAGGAGAAATGACAATGTTCGGCGTCATGTGATTTGACCTATCTGGATGCCGTTTTCTTTGAATCAATGAGAATACAATGGTCTGAGCTAATGCCTGTTTTAGTACGACGTCTGAAACCTTTTTTTTTACCTCTGTTATCATTTTCGGGGACTCCTCAAAATCTGAAAGTTCAAGATAGAAAGCTAGTCACCATTGTTCTTTAAAAAGAAAGTAAGAAAAAAAATAGAATTTTTCCTTTTATCCAAGACAGTTTAATCAAATATATATGAAATACATACAAATACAAAAATATTTGAATATATTTAGCGGGAACTTATTCAGAATATTTAACATTTGAAAAATTTTGGAACACAATACGTCAATTCTTTTCTGGAAAGCGCTATATTAGTTTTGATTGAAAGAACGGATAACCAAGAACGCGGGCTGACTAAGTAACATCCTTGCGGAAAGTGTAAAGCAAGTTCCTCTTGTATCGCGATAAAAACTTTTGACAACTTGAGTTTTGAAATAAACAAACAATTATGCATGCTCTCGCGTTTTTTTCTTATTACATTTTTATACAGCTGAGAGATTGTTAAATACTGTATTATATATATGCGTTAATTATTGAAGTCAAGATTAAAAGTCCTGGCCGCTCCATTAAATATCCAGCCATTTATTATGATTTAAAGTTAAGGTGTGCTACTCATCAATGTTTTTGTATCAAGAATTTTTTTTATCAGTATATCATTGATATATACAGACAAAACATACTTAATAACGAAAAAAAAGTTCACTTAAATCTTTGGCACAGGTGATCAAAAATCAACATTTATGACAAAAACTCGGACTGTCGTAGAAAAAATATCTCATTTTGAGGACTTATGCATGAAATTTCGGCAGTCTAATGAGAATCTAAACGGCAATTCAGCAATGCTTTTATGTATAATATGCATTATTTGTGTGTTGCTTTCTGTAACGCGCAACTTTTCATCATTTTCTTGCAATTTATAACTTTTACGGTACGAGTGCACCCATAAACTCTTCACTGTGAATTGAAGTGCAAGTCCCGCTACAAATTGTATACAAAACCATAATGACGTTTGTGGTGGATATTCTTAATATGTTCAAGCCTTTCAAAATATCCACATTTACCTTTGCTTTCATCTAATGATTCAAATAGTTCCTCTTCCCCCTCCAAAGCTTTTGCTATTGCTGGTACATCATCAGAAGCTGATTCAGGTGTACTTTGATAAGGTGACGTGAAAACAATATCAATAAATCCATGCCATACTGAATTGGCTCCTGAAAAAAATGAAAGTATACATGTAAATCCTGAATTCTAAGATCCCCATCACTCACCTAGATATATTTTGCTTCATAGGCATACTTAAAGATAATTTTTACCTTCATAGAAGGACTAAGCTACATGTAAACTGTCATTCTTTTATATTTAAATACAAGTTTATAACAATCAGGGTAATTATTTTTAAAGTTGTAAATTTTATTTATGCTTTTAAACAAAAAAATGGTATCTAACGATGTAGCGCAACGGGTGTGAGCGATAACAACTAATCTGTTTATCAAGAGTCGTTCGTGTACCGCTGGTACTTCTACAATTTATAACTTTCCAAATATTTCATTTTATCAACATGTGTCATCATGCTAAATTATATCAAATAAGTTCATTGTACGCTATAACTGTAAATTATATCAAGATGCATAAACAGCATTAATATATTCAAAAAATGAAGCTCATTATAAATGTCATACCCATTCCTGTTGATGAAAAATTAGGTTTTACATTGCATCCACATAAGCAGGGATTCTGATCATGTGAATTGGCATCTACTTTGTAAGATCCACCTGGTGCTAGCTTTTTCAAAAGGTGTTCAGCAAGAGCCACAGTAATACCTGTCTCTGAAGCTTTAAACGTCCCACTCTTCCTCTTCTTGAATACAAAGTTCAAAGACTTTTCATCATTTTCTAAAAAAAAGTTAAAAATGGATGTTGATCTTGAAAAACAGTATGCTTTTTAATTTAATAAGATAAATGTTTCCTTCGTTATAGGAATTAACTCCCAAATTATTTGTTATAACTTTTTTCTAGTTTTTACAATAAGATGTTTCAAGAGGAAAACTCCTGTTACTTTTTCCAGAATAAAAATTGTAAATGTTGACGACAGATATAAGTGATTAGAATTTAAAACAAACTCATTAATTTCATTTCTATTCACATACTTTTCATATCATATGCATAAAACATGAAATAGATATTGTACGAGTATTTAATGTGAACTTCGAATATTATATTTTAAATTTTTTTTAGAATTAATCGTAAATGAACATATATTTATTTAAAGTAAATAAACAAAGGCACCACTTAGCTGACCATCACCTTTCGGCATGAGAATTTGGGGTAGGGTGCATTATTAAGTAATATTCATACAATTGAGAAGGCAAAATCGTTCTGCGACAATTTGGGGTATATGTGATACATAAATACATATTATAAAATAGTAAATGTGACACATGTATTTTAAAATATCGTCTTTAAACCATTATGACTTGATTTCATAAAATTTACTTTCTTCCTTTTTTTCAAGGTGGCCAAGGTGAATGCATTGGAGAGAGACTGTTCTAATAATCTTTTAACAGAATAGTTTTTAATGAATTTTCAGATCAGCTTGGTTCCTTTGTTATATTTATCTGTCATGTCTCAATTATATCGGGGACAGATCAGACGTAATAACGCGTGAATAACGTCAGACATTGTTTTGTGATGTATGAAATATTACCTTTAAAAAAATAAAAAAAAATTGAAAATTGTTCAAAAAATTCAATCATTATCACGCCTTTTTTTAAATGTAATTTAATGTATTGGTTTTTAAAAGTTAAAGTCAAACAAAGTAGAAGGAAGCAAACAAGCGGAAGGCCTTATTATTATTCTGAACAATTTGCGTATTTCTTCTTATTTTCTGCTCTTTTAGTCGCCAACTTTGATCCTTAATATCTCGCTCGTTTGTTCACTGATTGCTTTAAGATGTTCAGATCTGATAACATACCGCACGATGTTGTTTCATATTTTATTTGATGACATTATATATTTGGTTTTGAATTATTCTTCTTTTAAGTAGATTTGTTGATTTATCAGATGGGTTTAGCTTTAACAATGACTGGCCGAGTCTCAAATATGGGCTTGTTTCGTTGTTTAAATGAAAATAAAAGGAGTGGTGTAGGTGTTAAAACATAGGTTAAAAAAAAAACAAAGAAATTCACGCATTTTCCATGGTAGGTTTCTACCTGATAATAGGTTGTTATAAGTTGTATTTCAAAAATTGTGGGTCTTACTGATACCTTTCATTCACAGCTGTTTATACGTTAATTAAATTCAGTTCCTAAAATCACAAAAAGATGACAAATTGTAACTTCTGCGTTTGAGTTATTCCCCTTTTTATCTCACCTGAGCTCAAGTGAGCTATTCTGATCACATTTTGTCAGTCGTTCGTCTGTTCGTCCGTCTGTAAACTGTTTTACATTTTGAACCTTTCTCTATAACCGATTGGCCAATTTATAAAAAAAAATGGTACAAAGCATCCTTATGGTAAGGCGAATATAAAATGCAGGAATGAAATACTGATCTTTTTTCATAGCAGAGAAAACTTTGAATCTGTAAAAAAAAAAAAGGGGGGTGCATTTTTAAAAATCATCTTCTCAAGAACTACTATGTCAAATTCAACGCAATTTAACATACATAATCCTTATGGAAAGACAATAATCATTTGAAAAATAAAAGGGTCAATTTTATTTCCGAATTTCAGTTATTACGAAAAGAATAATTGGAAGGTGTGGGGTTTGATCAATTTATAACTTCGGGTTCGGTATTTCATGTCTCAAAAACCTCTTTGAAGCGGCCATTTTGAACGAATGATAAATGAGTCAATCTGACAAAGATGAGTTTGGTTGTTATGGAACAGATCGCGTGCGAAAGGACTCTTTGAAACATGCAAGACACATTAATGCCGATTTTGTAAAGTAAATTAAGATTAAATATTTCAATGCGTTGACATTTTCATCTTTGACTGTGGTTTTAGCTCGTTTCGTTTTCATGAATTACGGTTTGTAATTTGGGGGAACTATCGCCTGTATTTTGTAAGTTTGACATAGGTATCAGTAACTAAGACAGCTTCGCCTCGCCATATATGATATTGATCATCCCAATGTATTTCCGTAGTGAGTCAGTAACTAACATATATATATATATATATATATATATATATATATATATATATATATATATATATATATATATATATATATATCTCTGTGTGTGTGTGTGTGTGTGTGGCTCCAGAGAAATTGTATTTCACAAACGAATCATAATGAAGCAAACTCTTATGTATATCGACGGCATTTGTCTATTTTAATAAGGATCTACACATCTAGCATTGTACAGTTAAACCTGTTCATAAAGAAGTGTCAGGGGTGGGTCATTTTATTTCATTTTAAATGTAATTCTTTATATCTGTCAAGTTTACTACATGTAATAAAGTCACGGAAAGAAAAATCATTTCGCTGTAAGTATCAATTCATTATAAGCGTGTTCGCTTTCACCATGTGTTATTATTTAAGTTTAAATGTTAACACATCATGGCCAAGGCACCAATTTTGTATTCCGTCACAAGTATGACGAGCTTGTTTCCTGTTTTACTGATACATGTAATTCTAATCAAGTCCGCGAAATCAGACAAATAAAAATGTTTTTCCATTTAGGATTTTAGGGCTGGCTCTTACATTGTTCAATCTTTGCATCCCAATAATGAACATGAATAATGAATTTTCGATGCTTGTACCAACAAAAGATAAGAAGCTTTTATTCATGTACCTTTTGTATGATATCAAAAAAAGAAGCACTAAAGGTCACTAAAAGAAGGAGCCTAGAGACTCGTAAAGAAGTCGGGTATAAATAATTTTAGAATCATTTATGTTTTAAGTGCATTAAAAAAATGTTGATCATACATGTAACAGTATATGTTTGAAAAAAAAATGTAATGACATCTATTTTCTGCGTAATTAGGGATCTTATGGGCTAAAGCCCTCATACGTGGATGTTATGTACATATATTAAGAAAATAATACATATTTAATTAAGCATTGTAAAAGTAAAAAAATGCTTGTATTGATCATAAGGATTTTTGGGCTGTTGTTCAATTGATTGTATCTCAAAAATGATCAATTTATGAAAAAAATAAGGAGACCTTTCGTTGATATCATCAAACAGGGGATGGTCTCTTTTTTTAGGGACCAATGGACCGTAAAGTCTATTAGAAATAGCTTTAACATATTTTGTATTGCGTTAAGGAAAAAGAGTTGCTATTTCTAACGATAACAACAAATGTGTCTGAGGAAATCTTTGCCACGCCCATCTATTACATATATTTAGGAGAATAACATATTTATATACCGCATGTTTTAAAAAAATAAAAACTCTTTGTTGAATATTGTTAAAGGTAATACTAATTTTATACAGTGTCCAAAAGTGGAAGGGGGTTCTGACATATTGTCTTTTCTTATGCCATCAGGAGAAGGGGCTGGCTCATTTTTTAGGAGCCAAGAGACTTGTTAAATCTATTACAAATGACATAAAAACTAACTATATTTTGTAATGCATTATAGAATGCATTTTAAACCATACTTCAGGAATGTAGACTTGTTAAATGCAATGCTGTAATATCGAGTTATCATTTCGAGTTAAAAGATATGATGATCGCTGTGTCTCAGTAAACCATATTTTATTTTGTTGAGATGACTGAACATTTGATGGATAATTTCAGGGGACTTGGGTCCGAATGTGGGTTGTTTGTTATGTTATTACTGTATTGTTGGGTTTTAATCTAACACATGTGCTTAACAAATCAATGTATAATTTAATTTTTCTATTTTGAGGTATTGATGGGAAGCAGGTGTGTCACAGTATACCTTTATTGATATTGTTAATTCTATGCCTAAATCAATACAGAAAATTGATGTCCTTACTCAGAGGTTGTTGTTCTGCAGCATGTGTGCTAATACTTGGCTTATTCATCTTACCTCAAAGATGTAACATAACCGACTTGAAAATATCATGAAGGTTTTTTTTAAAGAAATTGAAATTGTCCATTTGCAAGCTCAGGTCGTACATAAACGGACGATGGCAAACACATTGCATTTGCTTTATTCACCTAAGCAACTACCGTCACAAAAAAACCCTGGTAGATTGTCAACATTTGAGTTGTACATAAGCCAAGAAGCTGGTATTATAATACAGAACAGTCGATCGGCTTAAGAAAGAAAATAGCATCTAGATAACCTTACTTTTTGTTTTGAAAAATTCTCCAAGGCACAAAATAGCATTCTTAGCTGGACCTTCCAGCTTTCCTTTTCCCACATTAACAATTTCATCAAGAAAAGTCATCCCTCTTTTAAACAATTGTGCAAATGAGATAAAGCGTTTTCCTTTCTCGTCTTTGAAAAATTCAAACTCGCAGTCAGCTTTCGAAAATGGGCAACTTGTTAACCCATTGCAAGACTGGAGTTGTACAATATTGAAACGTACAGATTCCCTCAGGTACTTCTCTCCATCCTTGATAATTTGTTTGTCGATATACTTCAAAGCACTCTCTACATCCATTTTCAACAGTTAGTGTGTGTTTGATACGTGGCAATGTTTCATGACAAGACATGAAATCAGTAATGTAAAGGATATATGATGGCTGCACTCATTGACAAAAAAACACCGATTCAGAATTTAAATGCCTCGAGGAACCCAATAATTATTTTAGTGCAGAACTACGTGTACTAGTATTGATTATTGATTTATCGACGTTGTCTCTGCATATGAACATTACACTGCGACGGCTTGTTGTTAACGGGTTTGACTTTAAAGCTTGGGTGTATGAAGGGGGAGGGGGGTTAAGTTAGCTTGTAAAGGTTTTTTCGGACGCAACTATCACCCCCCTCTCCAAATGAAAATTGATACTACGTGTCTGTATTGTGTTATCATTAAATGTACGTGGTTATGTCAACAATGGTACAAGCAAAAATGGTTTATTATATGCCAGACAATCACCAAACAATTGATAAAAAATGACAAACAAAACCATAAGAACTAAGAGTCCTGTGCCCAAGACAAAATTGTCATCCAATCTGAGACTAAATCTACATGTATTGGCTTCATTAGGCTTAGTGCATATTAAGTAATTAAATTAGTATTGATGTCATATCAATTAACTTATATATATACAGTGAGTTCAAGCATATCTTTTACAACATACACCATAGCATAGCATAGCATTGAAATCTCATAGCATAGCATTGGAATCTCATAGCATAGCATTGAAATCTCATACCATAGCATACAATCTCATAGAATCGCATTCGTCATATCATACCATAGCATAGCATACAACATTATTTTAACTCGGTTTTAAATGTTTTTATTTGAAAAAATAAATTTTTACACGATAGATTTGTGGGAATCTTTGGCTTCTTATTATTTCACTTCGAAATGTGTGGAACTCTTCTGTGTATGGAGACGTTTTTGTTCAAATCTCATAGCATACCATAGCATAGGAAACCATATCATTAAGCCTTCATTTACATTTCTCATAGCATAGCATACAAATCTCATAGCATACCATACAAATCTCATAGCATATCAATAAAATCGCATACCATAGCATAGCATTAAATTGTAAAAGATATGCATGAAATGACTGTATAAATAAAAGTTTCCTCGTTTCATATATATATATATATATATATATATATATATATATATATATATATATGCGGTTGTTTATTTTCTGCGGTATTTTGCGGATAAGAAAAATCCGCAAAAATTCAAAACGCAAAATATTCTTTTAAAAAAATCACTAATTTTGACACTATTTAAAATACAACCTATAATATTCAAACGTGATCAGTCCGTTATTATGGGGCTCTGCGTCGTATTTCACACCTAATTATCTCATGTTACCTGTGCGATATCAATTATAGCTGAACAGATATAAGGGCTGTGTGTTTAGTCGAGTATGAAATAAAAATGATCTGAGAAAAGTTCACAAGCAGTATTTAGTAGACTTGTAAAACATTTGAGAGTTAGTTCTCATTCACAGTGAACACGGTAAGAATGTCGATTTTAAGATATGTAAAGCGCGGAAGTATTCTTCCAAAATCTTAACGGACAGTTATCGGCAAGTTTATCCCCTAGATCGATCCAAGAGTGTAGCAAAAGGGTGTCTGAAGTTATGGATAAAACTACAATGCCAAATTCGAGCAAAAAACGTGGTTCATATTCGACCTATTCACCCAGGGACCGAGTCATAATCGGGAAATACGCCGCTGAACATGGACCTGCCGCAGCCATGAGAAATTTCAAAGCCGATTATCCAGAATTAAAAGAGTCCACGACAAGATATTTTAGAGATTCATATAAATCCGAGCTTACAAACAGAAAAAGAAAACTAGATACGATCTCGTTGCGAGCAACGAGTGGGTCTTCCGTCCAATTTTTGAATAGATTAGATTAAACTTATCAATTCAAAGATAAAATCTAAGATCTAAGCGAAAAAAAGTAAGAAAAAAAATTGCGGCACTCGGGGCTAGAACCCAGGTCGCCTCGGCCATGTCCACGACTCTATCGACTGAGTTACTCGGACTCTTGCTTCAGAACTTTGACGCTTAATTTTTTGAGAATGCCTTGATAGATTTAAAAACAAATTACATATTCTAAATCAGTAAGAGAGTCACTATAAGGTGTAAAAATTACAAAGAAAAATATTAAAAAATAAAAAAGTCGAAAAATTCAATTTTTCAAATTTCCTTCCGGTGACGACCGGAAGTGATGGCAGACATTCTTTTGACCGAGGAGCGCCAGAAAAATGATAGATCTATCATCTCTGAAAGTTTCAGCCCTATATCTTTACTCGTTTTTGAGAAACCTGACAGACAAAATTGACTTTAAAAAATCTTTTTTGACGATAACTTCCGAGCGGAAGTGAATTTTGAAAAATTGTCACGGGGGTACAAACTTCAGATGGCGAGGCATCATCAGTGAAAATTTGAAGGAAATCTAATCAGCCATTTCCGAGAAATCGCCTGCACAAAATGTGAAAGGAAAAAAAGAATAATAACTAGATGCAATCTCGTTGCGAGCAACGAGAGGTCTTCCGTTTGAATGCACCTTAAAAAGGCGGTCGAGATAGTTTCTTTTATTTCTCAACACCTTCTAAAATTCTAGTAAGCCTCTCTAAAGATTTCAACAGACATATCTTAATTCTATAACAGGGCGCTATTACTGTGATTTATGATAAAATTCAAACGGAAATTAGTAAAATCCACAATTTTAGAGATAATATTTTCAATCGAAACAAAATTAAGGGAAAAAAAAGAGTCGGCACTCGGAGATTGAACCTGGGTCGTCCGGACAAAAGTGGTACACTCTAACGTGGATAGATTGTAGAACAAAAATACATATTCTCCATTCATTATAGGGTCTGTATGGTAACATGACTGAAAAAATATTTTAAAACAAGGTGAAAAAAAAATGAATTTTGTTTCTTTCAATGACGACCGGAAGTTACGATGGACTTTCGGAGTGTGAAGGACACTGCGGATAAAGAGTAATAATCATCAGTGAAATTTTTAACTTTCTAATTGACATTTTTTGAAAAAAATCGTGATCAAACAAAATCATGAAATCTTTGATACATATATCTCGGGACCGGAAGTGACGATCAAAAAATTTAAATAGACATACTGTGGTTTCATCAATATTCGTTGAATACCAATTTTCGTGGATTTCGTTGTTAAGTTTATCCATGAAATTAAATGTTCACTGAAGTGCAATTTCTACTAACAGTTTGTATTGATAGTGTCATTGGCCACGAATTTACGTATCCTTGAAACTGTGATTTTCACTTTAACCACAAAAATTGATACCCTTGAATATTAATGAAACCACAGTACATGTATATTTATACTGGACAAAAAGCGCTATCATTGTGATTAATAATTTTCATAAAATTAAAACAGAAAATCGATCGTTTCAAAGATAAAATCGTAAATCGCTGAAAATTTGAAAGTTCCATCTTTGGCACTTTTAAATACACATCGGGTGCAACCGGTCAACAGGGGATTCTTACTCATCCTAAGTACTTGATATTGATTTTTATAATGATGTATATAGTATTAACATTAAGTACATAGAGAAGAATGCACCAGGTCGCTATAAACTACATTTGTATTATGTGTGTGAGAGAGAGAGAGAGAGATATTAATTAATCATGTATGTAGTTCTTTGTAAATAATTATAAACTTAAGATTTTAAATAATTATAACCCCCATGGACCCTGCCGTAATGAATTTTTTTTTATTAAAAGTGAAAATTCAGTCATTTTGTTTTAACATTGTATTTCGCCGATCGGTATTTACATCTGTTTAATCCCCTACAGGTGGTCAGTTTTCACACCTTGTCCCAGTCACTCGGTCCTGTGTATATTTTCGTGTTTAACTTCGGAGGTTTTTCTTAATCTAAGACTGACAAAAGACTTGTATCTGTATACATACACAAAAAGGAAAAAGTACACCACCTATAATAAAAATGATTTTTTAGTGTTGACTTCCGATTAGTAAGAAGACAATCATTAAACAATTCATTTTTTCAAATAATTTTAATCCATACTCATTATGCCGAAACTATAAATGAATACATAATTTTTGGACACCTAATGTACATTTATCCACTAGCCACATTACATACGTAGGTCTTTCAGAAAGTTTGGTTGTTCAAGTCGTTACCGTTTTTGAGATCTCTGCAAAATAAGGTTTTTTTGTCTCGGGATAGGAAACGGACAAACGGAAGTGCTCAATGAAAATTAAATTTAATATTGATTGTATACTTGCCTATCGTACATGATTGTATATAGAGCTAACTGAAATTATCAAAGGAAAACAGTTAAACTGATAAACAGCTTATAATTTGTTTGAACTCTTCCGATGTGTACCGGAAGCGATGGTCGACAAAATGAAACCGTTTAAACACATGTTCAATCAAATGTCTATCATCCATGTAAGTTTCGTGTCTTGATCACTTACAGTTTTTAAGATATCTAGGGTACAAAAATTTGCTTTTATAAAGCTACCCGAGATAATTGAGATATCTCACCGGAAGTAGAGTGTTGTTGTTTATTTAACATCGGATAGATGACATATGTAAATATTTATATATATATTTCAATTCTATGTAAAGAATATTTAATGCTTAAAAAATTATTTTCGAAGAGCTTCCGGTGACGACCGGAAGTTACGACGAACAAAACAAAATAGTTTAAACACGGTCTATCATACTATAAAGTCTGGATGTTCAAGTCTTTATCGTTTTAGCGATCTCGATGCGACAAGCTTTTTGTTGCGGGACAGGAAATGGACGACTGAAAATGAACTTTGACAAAATGTAAAGAAAACACCTGGAGATATTATCATTATCTATCATCCCTGAAAATTTAAAGAAAAACTATCCTGTCATATCTGAGAAATCTTGTGGATTTCACCATGCATCGGACACCCTTGGATTTTTATCTTTCAAAGTCCAGATATAAATAAAACTTGTTTCAAAAGTTACAAATTTTACTCTTGCTTAATTATTCGAGAAAATTTAGCGAAATTCTTCAAAAGGTATGAAATAAAGGAAATAAATAAAGTGTTTATATAGCTATTTCACCATGGATCGGACAATACTATAAGCATCGCACAGTTATACGTTAGAGATTAAAAATAAGAAAATTTTCTGGTTTTAATGTGAAAATACAGAGGTTTGGAAAATTAAATTTATTCAATTGGCATTTAGATTTGTTTTAATGTAAATCCTTGAATCTACAGTCAGGAATTAGACTAGTGCTTCTGTTTACAGAAATATGAACCATAGGGGTAATTTATCGTGCCAGCACCTACTGGAACTTTAGATTAAAAAGGCAGTATCTAAAAAACTCGAATTTTGAGTGGTCTGAGGAAAATGCTTTGCATTAATCATTTTTTTTTTAATATTTTAATTTTCTTATATAACTGTCCGATGCATGGCTTCTGTTTACAGAAATATGAACCATAGGGGTTATTTATCGTGCCAGCACCTACTGGAACTTTAGATTAAAAAGGCAGTATCTATAAAACTCGAATTTTGAGTGGTCTGAGGAAAATGCTTTGCATTAATCATTTTTTTAAAAATTTTATTTTATTATAGAACTGTCCGATGCATGGTTAATTTCTGTTCGATCCATGGTGAAATGAATATATGAAGCAAAATTGACTTTAACATTAATTGTTCGAAGACTTATTTTAATCAAATTGTTTTAAAACTAATTCACAATCAAATGCACAACATTCAAATAATGATTTTTGTGTATAATCTTCGTAACTTAATTTTCACTGATGGCGTATTTGACGTCATTTTACGAAGCCTATATGGCTATTTTTTTTGACAATGTGACTGTCAATATAATATATGATGTAGTTCATTGATATACGAAACAGTATAAGAGCGCATGCACATTTATTTGTATATATTTCAACGGTATTTTGAAACGAGCTCTTTTGTTTGCTGGACAAATGGCGCTTTTATTGAACTTTCTGATAAAATTAAAACCATAAATATTTAAAATTCATGATTTCAAAGATGAAATCGTATTAAATCAAAACAGAATTAAAGAAAAAATAACATTCGGCACTCGGGGAGTGAACCCCGGTCGCCTGGACACAACAAGTCCACTACTCAAACGACTGAGCTACGCGGACTCTCGCTTCAGTACTTTGGAGCCCAAAAATCTCGAGAATGCGTGCATCGATTTTAAAACAAAGTAATTAAAGCGTCTCTATCGAATAATAAACAATTTTCAAAACAAAAAAGTTGAAAATTAATGTTTTTGTTTCCTTCCGGCCAGGATAGGTAAAAATGTTGGAAGCATTCCATTTTGCACTGTTTTGTGTAGTACAGTACAGATTTGATTTTTACAGACTACAACAAATCGAACAAAGAACCAGTTTTTCTTTCAAAAGTTTAATGGCAGCTGAACATTAGTTATTCTAGCCTTAACAAAGTAAAGGCAACGGGAATTTGTATTTCACAAAAAAAACCCATAAATTCACAAAATATCTAAAATTATGATTAATGGTAGCTGAACATGAATTATTCTAGCCAAAACAGAGAAAAGGCAAAGGCAAGTTGTATTTCACAAAAAAAAGCCAAAGGCAATTTGTATTTCACAAAAAAGCCAAATGCAATTTGTATTTCACAAAAAATTCACAAAATATCTGAAAATATGATTTTAAGCACTGCTTACTTAAACATTTCGAAATTGAAATGAAAACAAGAAATTAGAAAACAAAAAAACCATCTTGACCATAGTCCATCAAATTATGTCTTCAGGGGACCTAATCCGAACAAAGAACCAGTTTTCTTTTAAATGTTTAATGGTAGCTAAACATTAGTTATTCTAGCCTTAACAAAGTAAAGGCAACAAGAATTTGTATTTCACAACCCCCCCCCCCCCCAGAAATTCACAAAATATCTAATAATATGATTAATGGTAGTTGAACATTAGTTATTCCAGCCTTGACAGAGTAAAGGCAAAGGCAATTTGTATTCCACAAAAAAGTCAAAGGCAATTTGTATTTCACAAAAAATTCACAAAATATCTGAAGATATGATTTTAAGCACTGCTTACTTAAACATTACGAAATTGAAATGAAAACAAGAAATTGAAAAACAAAAAAAACATTTTGACCATAGTCCATCAAATTATGTCTTCAGGAGAGCAAATCCGAATGAAGAACCAGTTTTCTTTCAAAAGTTTAATGGCAGCTGAACATTAGTTATTCTAGCCTTAACAAGAATTCATATTTCACAAAACCCCGCAAGAAATTCACAAAATATCTAATAATATGATTAATGGTAGTTGAACATTAGTTATTCTAGCCTTGACAGAGTAAAGGCAAAGGCAATTCGAATTTCACAAAAAAGTAAAAGGCAATTTGTATTTCACAAAAAATTCACAAAATATCTGAAGATATGATTTTAAGCACTGCTTACTTAAACATTTCAAAATTAAAATTATAACAAGAAATAAGAAAACAAAAAAACATCTTGACCATAGTCCATCAAATTATGTCTTCTGGAGAGCAAACGAAGAACCTGTTTTCTTTGAAAAGCATAATGGTAGCTGAACATTAGTTATTCGAGCCTTAACAAAGGCAACAGGAATTTGTATTTCACAAAAAAACAACCCAGAAATTCACAAAATATCTAAAATTATGATTGATGGTAGCTGAACATTAGTTATTCCAGCCTTAACAGAGAAAGGGCAAAGGCAATTTGTATTTCACAAAAAATTGACCAAAGATTTTAGTGCTTACTTAAAAATTTCAAAATTAAAATGAAAGAGCCAGTCTTCTTTGAAAAGTGTAATGGTAGCTAAACATTTCGTAGTTAAAATGAAAACTAGAAATTAGAAAAAAAAAAATCTTGACCATAGTCCGTCAAAGTATGTCTTGAGGAGAGCAAACTTTTAATCCGTCATGACAATTTATTCCTCTTCAGCAAGTTCAATTGATGATCTATCAATAGAAGGAAAAGAAGTAGACAATTAGAATTTAACTTGAGTCTGTTTTTTTTATAAATAAATGTACAAGTATAATGATGTTGTAACCTTTTAAATAAGGAGTTAAAATGTACTTTTAACTATAGACTTCCCATACATCACCTTAAATGGAAATGAAGCAAAGGATTCTTAAAAGAGTGAGCTGACAATAATTTGTATGTTGAAACTAGATGTGTTGTAACGCCACAAATGCCCCCATAAGCAGCCAAAACTTTAAATGGAAACATTTGTTTGATTCTAAAAGAAGTTAGTATCCCTGAGAATTACTTAATTTTCTTAAGTTCAAAAGGCATATCGGACTAGAACCGATTTCAAACTCAACCTGTATTTTCTATTAAATAACCCCCATATGAAATATCCGTTTTGATATGCATTCCTTCAAAAGGTAGAGAGCGGAAACCGAGAGTTTGTCATTTTTTTCAAAGTTCAAGACGCATAACTCTGTCAAGTCATTGAACCGGAACCACATTCAAAGTTGAACTGTATTTTCTAGAAAATGACTTACATATGAATTATCAGTTTTATATAAGCACCCCTTCAAATGTTAAAGTGGAAACAAAGAATTTCCCTTTTTTTTTTCAATGTTCAAGAGGTATAGGTGTCAAAAATCATTGGATTGGAAAAATTTGAACGCAACCTGTATTTTTTAGTGAAAAAAACCCACATATGAAATATCCTTTAAAATGAGTGGGAAGTGAAAAATGGTCATTTTTTTCTCATTCTTTTGAAAGTTCAAGGACATAACTCTGTCAAAAACCATCGGCCCGAAACTAAATTTGAACTCAATCTGTATATTTCTGCGACACATCTGTCATCCATACATTAAATTTGAGTTGAATGAGTGCAACGGTTGTTGAGATAATGATCAGAATGTGAATTTCTAAATTTCAAGTTTAACTCTGTGAAAAATCATCGGACCAGAACGATATTGGAACACAACCTGTATGTTAATATGACACCGCAATATATTAAATTTGAGTTGAATGTGCCCAAGGGTTGTTGAGGTAATGATCAGAAAGTGAATGATGGAATGACAGAAAGACAGAAAGGGCTGATAGGCATAGGGCGAGGGCATAAAAATGGTTTAAACATGACTTTGTCCTTAAGATCAGGAACAAGTACTATATACGAGTTACTGGTTTATCAAGTTTGATCTACATCAAGCAAAATGTTTTCAATATTTAAAGTAAATGACACTCCTATGTTAATACAAATTCAATTTATTAACACATTAAGATATGTGACCTCAAAACAAAGAAGGGATTTTTACTTTGTAGGAGTTATGTATAAATTTTGATGTCAATCAAGCAAAGAGTTGTAAAGATTTCCATGGGATTACAGTGTACCAGTGTATCAAGTTCGATATATCTATAAAAAGCATATAAAATACTGTAGAAGATGTTTATATCAAAGTACCAAGGACGTCAAAATTTGCTTAAATATATGGATAATTTACTTTACCCTATTGATAATTACTTATTTTTAAGCATTGATTATAAGCTTGGTTTACTGTAAGTGACTTTTTACAAAGGTGGGTTAATAAAAATACTGTGATAGATAGTATTTTGGATTGGTAGTCTTTTAAAACTGTCAGCACTTATGTGTATTTCAACAATTGTAATACTGAAAGATGACTTAATTGAGTTTTTTGAATTTTTACAACTTACATCTCCACAATATTCCTTCCTCTGGTGATAGCTTTCAGCATCATGTTGGGTGAAAATTCACCCAATGGGAATATTGTTTGCATGAGGTGTCCCTCCATCTTCCATAAATGATCCTTCACTAGGATGAATAGCTCATCTCTAAAATAATTCAAATTGTAAACTGTGATAAGTTTTGATTTATTGAATAGAGGTGTTAACAATTTAGGGAAAGAAATTTTTGATAAATTTCACTTGATTTTTTGTTTATTTCGATAAATAGTATGTCACCTTAATTACATTTGATTTATATTGAATGATTAGTTACTAAATATGAAGAAGGGAAGATAACTCTATTAATTGATAAAACTCCCTCCCCTTGAACCCTTTCAAAATGCTTTCACAATATCTTAAAACTGAACATTGCTCGTAAATAGGCACTGTCCGCCATATTTCTATTTAATCAGCGCTATCCCTACAATCCAGAAGGAAACTATCATCAAATAAACAGGTCTTTATTTTCTTGGTTAATATGCAGTCATTTTTTTTAATGCAGACTCAGCGGAAGTAAAGAAGAAGCTTTTTAATCATTGAATTGACTTGACACTATATGACTTTTCTGGCCCTGGAGTCAGAAGCCCTACCTGAAAGGACATCGAATTTATAATTATGGTAGAGGGCTTGCTAGTCTAAAAAATAATGAATTCAGTTTTCCTTACAGATGTGCAAGACATCCATATATATTTGATACAAAACTAAATGAGCATAGAGATGAAGATTTTCTAAGCTTTAATGCATTTTTACTATATGGCCATAGTGGCCCCACCCTAATGCCTGAACTTCTCACCAAGGGGCCATAAATCTCATTATTTTGGTAGAGAGTTTCATGGACATCATAACCATGCATTCAGTGTTTTTCCTCATATGTGTGGGAGAAGTATAGAAGATTTTTGAAAGTTTTGGCTTTTTCGCATACTAGGATTTGGATGTTTCTATGATGCCCTGGAGGTGGTAGAGCCATGAATTTCACATTTTAGATTAATCTTACCATAGAGGTGCTTCACACTAAAATTTGTAGCAATTCGCCTTGTATTGAATGTTATGAGATTACCTACTCATCAAAGCAAGCAGCTTCAATTATGCCATTAACATGTTCTTCTTCATTCAAGACCTGAAAGAGATAGAAAAAGAAATCATTTTGAATTTTGTTTAAACAAAGCTGTTTCTAATGATTGTTGTGAAAGGTTAACACTCATATACACAGAAATAATAATGATATGCATGGATAATTTGGAATTAATTTTTTTAGATGAGGCATCCTATTTAACAATCTTTTAAATCTACAGACATGACCAGGTACAATACATGTCTATGGATGTCATTGTATGACCTTGAAATCTTGAGTAATTTTCAGTGGAAGAAATAGGTGGGTTATTTTTAAGCACGGCCTTTTGTTAAATCCGGCTAATTTTCAAGGTTTTAGGGTATAATTTGGATTTAGCAGTTTGAAATGAAAATGTGAAGTGGACCACAGTAATTTGCAGATATTGTAGATGGGTTTAAATAAATAAGGACATGTATACATTTAAGCTGACTAGTAAGTTTGTAAGATCAGAGTCCTTAATTGATATTGAACTGGTCCCCTTAATCTTTTAATATGTGCATACACTCTTTTCTACAAAGGATCAGCATGAATAATTACAATTGTCCATATGTTTAAATAATATTGTAACTAATAGAGTTCAGTATCATAAAATATAGAATTGCAGCAGAATTCTTAATGATGTAATACTTACCAAATAGTGACCACATCATCATTTTCCAATTCAAAGTTTTTGAAAGCATCTAGTAAATTCTATTCTAATTTTCAATTTTTTGACTAGTTTGTAAAACTTTAGAGGTGCATGACAGGGGATAAGTTTTGAACATTACATGTGGGTAAAATTTTAAATAAGTGGGTAATGTAAGGTTTGAAGTGTTATATGAGGGGTATAAATTGTTGAATATTTATTGCATTCATTTTGTGGTTAGTAGATTTCATGTTAATTTTAAATTTGAATTCCCTCTTATCAAAGGTCTAGCTCTTATTGCAAAGGCATGGTGGAAAAGTCTTTAAAGTTTATGATAAATTCAGACTACCCAAAAACAGGATAATGTCCATATTAAAAAAGATGAAGTATGGTTATACCTCTAGAGTTGTTGAGGGGTTCGAGTTCAAACTTGCACGGTTTAAGTAAAGGTCTAGTGTTAGACAGGAAAGAAGAACTGTTTGGTCAAGTTCACAATCCATGGCCAGGTTGACCATATTCCCCCAAAGTTTTATCTCTATCGATCCCGATTGATCTTTAATTGTGATGATCTTTCTTTTGCTGGTTCCTGTTTCAAGGACACTTGACACCTGTAAAAAGGTAATATCTTTTCCTTTAAAAATTGAATCATCAGATTTACAAGATTAGCTGCGTGTTTAATACACTTTAACAGGAGCATAACAATTTGCATTTTTTTCAAAACATTTTTTTGGTTTGTATAAGTACAGCCAAGCTGAATTTTGATACAGTATTATCATGATAACAGAAAAGTAATAAACAATTAATAATATTACATGGTTACGTAATAAATTAAATATTATGAAATATAAAATACTCATTTAATAATTTTTTCTTTAAATGTTAAAATAATATGGCAGAGTTTCCGAAAACCAGAAAATTCTATCAGTCATTCGGACTGATGACTTAGCATGTTCTGCCAGTCGGAAGCAAATTTTGTAACTACTAAACAAAATATTAAAAGCTTTCAATTATTACTAAAAAAAAATCCAAATTATATAATCTAGAATTAATTTCTGTTCTTTTTCTAAAAAAAAACCGCCAAAATATGCAGTCTTTAATTTATTTTTGCTTTGTTCCTATTGATTACTTTTTTACAATTTATTTTATTCTCTCCTTGTTTTTATTCTGCTCCATGTCAGATATACAAATGAGTATTGTATGTGCCACAAACTCGAGATTGTTAGCCGCTGTACCGGACTGGATAATTTTCATTAAATCTAAACAAACACATGATTTTTCATGATCATAGACAATCGAAAATTAATGGAATCAAAAGTGAGAGTTGATTGATGAAACGGCCATGATTGACCCTTCTCTATTATACGGAACAAGTCCTGCCATTAACCTCGCTACATTTCAACAATTTCCTGCTGTTCTGTTTTACAGTATCTTCATACTTTTCTTTATTCTCAATCCTCGCATAGCTGTTAGCCTCGTACAAACAGAAAAGTGATGAACCGCGATCACGACATAATGCTATATCAGTGTAAGATAAGCGCTTAGAAGAAACTTAAACACTCCCTAAAGCATTTAAGAGATTACTACTAAAAGACAAAAGACAGAAAATTTCCGGATTGTGAAAGTGGAAACTTTCCGGTCACACGGACCGGTAATATATGAAATGTTATCGGACATTTCGATTTTCTATCGGTTTTGCCGGTAGGACCGATAGTTTTCGGAAACTCTGATATGGATCATTCTATACGTATTGTATTTTGAGACTAGTGATGTGATGGTTCATTTTATCTACACTTACTCTTTCAACAGTTCCTTTAATGGACACTCTCTGTCCTTTTTCTTTTGTTTTCACTGCAGCAATTTCTTGGACTGGTGGATTAAGGAATGTTGCAATTTCTGAATCAGCAATTTTAGTGTCCACTGTGTCAAGGACCTTAAAGTTAAATGAGATTTTTATGTAAAGGACTATATTTAGTTCTGTGCCCGCAAACATGATATTCTCAATTTTGAAAGAGTAGTCTAGCTGTAATGAGTAATGTTTGTAGAAGTTTCTAACAAAGTTCAGTTTTAAAGATACACATCTTTATTCCTAGATTTCATGCTCTTTCACATAATTAACAAGAGGCCCATGGGCCACATCGCTCACCTAAGGAACAATAAGTATGATAAAATCAGCTTACATGAGTCATAATACAAACTATCTAGACAGTGTAGTATAATACATGTAGATCTTGTATATAAATAAAACTCAATTTTTCCACTGGATATTCTTATGTTTATTATCTTTAGTCCCTTTTCTAACAGGATGATTTTATAGTAATATCACATGTTGAGCATTGCAGCTCTCAAAAAGATCCTAAACAATTGTTTATATATGGGATATAAACCTACACTGAACCCCTTGTGAGACCCAGTCGTCCAGGAATCATCCAGAACCCATCGTCTAAACAATATTAAATAATCACCTGGCTGATTAGTTTCTGAGAAGAACATTTTTAAAGATTTACTCTTAATATTCCTATGTAAAAATTCCACCCCCAGGAATCATGATTTTTACAACTTTGAATCTACACTACCTGAGGATGCTTCCATAGAAGTTTCAGCTTTCCTGGCTTATCAGTTTCTGAGAAGATGATTTTTAAAGATTTACTCTACATATTCCTATGTAGAAATTTGATCCCCAATTGTGGCCCCTTCCTACCCCTGGGAGGGGGGGGGGTTAAACTACCTGAGAATGCTTCCACACAAGTTTCAGCTTTCCTGGCTGATTAGTTTCTGAGAAGAAGATTTTTAAAGATTTACTCTATATACTCCTATGTAAAAAGTCGACCCCCCCCCCCCCCATTGTGGTCCCACCCTACCCCTGGGGGTCATGAATTTTACGACTCTGAATCTACACTACCTTAGGATGCTTCCACACAAGTTTCAGCTTTCCTGGCCAAATGATTTCTTAGAAGATTTTTAAAGATTTACTCTATATATTCCTAGGTAAAAATTCGACCCACCCATTGTGGGCCAATCCCTACCCTCGGGAGTCATGATTTTCACAACTCTGAATCTAAACTACCTTAGGATGCTTCCACATAACACTACTGGCTCTAAAAACCTTCCCCTGTCACCCCCTGTGTTTTCACTGTCATCCCCTGTGTGCCACTGTACAGAGCCCCTGTATACCCTGTCATCCCCTGTGCGCCCCTGTACACAACCCCTGTGTGCAACTGTAAGCCCCTGTCACCCCCTGTACGCCACTGTCATCCCCTGTAAGCCACTGTATACCCCTGTGCATGCCCTTGACATCCCCTGTACGGTCTTTAACTGCTCGCTAGGTAAATACATAGCTTTAAATTAATTCGGATTTTTAAAATTTTATATTAAGCATTCATGTTTTTGACAGTGCTTGATTTTCTTTTAATTTCATAGAGGGCAGTATTATAACAAAGTTAACGTGAATAATTTTGATTCAACATTGACACAAAATATACCGATTAACCGCTTATTTATTACATGCATTTAAACAAATAACCGTGTTCTGTAATTTGTAAAAAAAGGAATAATAAAAAGTGAAGGAGTGCGTGAAATCTGCAATGTTCTGTGCCACGTAACCTGCTTGAGCTAATGCACATAAAAACACAACATGATCAGCATGTGCAGATAACCACACATCGATCGAAATGATCACTTTTGACTGTTTTGATCAGTGTAATGGTGCATAGAATTAAATAGTCTTTATTAAGTTCATGTAAATCGCTGATAGTTGCTGTCACCATTTGAAGAGAGAGAGAGAGAGAGAGATTTTTTCCGGAAGGGGGGATTAGACAGGTCCATTGACACTTTAAACTTCTTTCAGTGTGCATTTACCAGTTTAGTTATTTATATGCATTATTGTATAGAATCGTCCTCATGCATAAAAAGGAATAATACAGTTATTGAATGATTTCGACTGTATACAATGTACAAATGCCGGTAACGGGGTAACATATATACACACATGCATTATCTTAATGTTCCGATTTTTGGATTAGAAAAATGACATTTATTTAAATTTGATAGGATTTGAAAAATGAAAAATATGAAAGAACATATTACAGTTTTGATTCATATCACTGTGCCAAAAAATGTTCTGAATTTAAAAGCTTGTTTGAAATTCTCAGAACTAAAAAATCGAAATTTTCAATTTCTTGTTTTTTTTTACTTGTGTAACATTGAAGCATTACCGAGCATCCAGACCTGAGGACGTGTGTGTATATACCGGTACAAGTACACGTGTGTCTGTCACCTCATTGTTCCCAATCTCGCTACCGGGCACTGCAAATTGTCAAGGAGGGTTGTGTACAGTAGGCATTATATAATGATCACTTACTGGCCATTCAGATCTTAGGAAGTGTGTGTATACATACATGTACACGTGTGTCTATCACCTCATTGTTCCCAATCTCGCTACCGTGCACTGCAAATTGTCAAGAAGGGCTGAGTACAGTAGCTTTTATATAATCACTGACCGAGTGAGAAAAACTGTAGCTTCAATCAGCTAGTTGGTAATCATGTGTCTTCGAGTTTTTTTTATAAAATGATCTGGTGTAGAATAAAACATTGATGAATTGAAAATCAATTTGACAGCTCTAAGTTAATATTAATAATTGTAGAGAATAGGTTATGGAAATTAATTAGGAGTGCATGTTAACTTATTAGGAAATTAATTCCCGGAAAAAACTTAAAAAACTTATTTAAAAACAATCATTCTCTCTCTCTCTCTCTCTCTCTGTCTCTCTGTCTCTCTCTCTCTCACAGTATCTCCTTAGGCTACATGTATAGAAAACACTAGTTCTACATTTACATGTATGTTGTTTATGATCTGACCAGGGCCTCGGAATGATAAAAAATAGGTAATTAAATTAGGGTGACATGTTTATGTTTATCTATTAGGAAATTAATTCCCGGGTAAATTGTATATAGTTAATGAATTTAATTCAAAATCAATGCAAACTCTCTTTCTCTCTCTCTCTCTCTCTCATGATTAATCAGGTTTTTTTATTTTAATTTCTCAATATCTATATAACCTCCTACATGTATAGAAAACACATTTACATGTTCTGACCTTGTCGGCAGATTTCTGTTCACTGGCAACTTATTAAATTATCTTTGATACATATATCTTCCACTTTGCAGGAAAAAGAGATATGAAAATTAGATTTTAGAAAATAATGAAATTATTTATGAGAACAAATCATCAGTTAACATTCAATTCAAGAGTCCAATAAGCCGGTCAGAATCATATTAAACAAATATAATCTAATAATAAAATAATAAAAATAATTTCTTAGGCAAACTTAAGCTATTAAACCTTTAATTTGCTATTCACGGGATATTAATAAAGGTATAACCAAGAACTTGGTTAAAAAAAAGAAGAAACGTGTACTCTATCATAACATGGCTGAATATAAATTCTACATTCTGACTATTTATTGGATTTAGTACGCTCCTATATGTTTAGATATATACAAAATTAAAAACCATCTGCCGCATTAGTTTTTACTGTGTTGTTTATTACCTAGAATCATATTAATTATAGGTTTAAGATATTCATAAGTTAGGTGTTCATATATCTTATCTTGATTTTAAAAATTAAATAATTCAATCTACATTGTATTTTTATGTCCGTTTTTCAAACATAAGGGAGTAACGATGTTCCCGAACTCTAAAGGACTACATGTACATGCCCTGAGGGCTTTCACACCTAATATAAAAAATAATCCCCGCCATCACCTGAAGTTTACCACCCGTTAAATCTCAAATCTTTAGTTGTTAGCATGATTATTGAAGTATCAATAAATTATCAACTAAAACATGTGATTTCTAAAATTATGATAACAGTGTATCTTGTGATTCGGCGCTGTTGAGTGCAAATATTTACCTATAGCTCAAATTATAACACATGTGATTTCAATAGTTGAATTAAGAAAAAAATATTGAAAAAACAGTCAAAAGCCGTACAGGGGCATGTACAGGGGTATACAGTGGCTTACAGGGGAAGACAGTGGCGTACAGGGGGTGACAGGGGCTTACAGTGGCACACAGGGGTTGTGTACAGGATCGCACAGGGGATGACAGGGTATACAGGGGCTCTGTACAGTGGCACACAGGGGATGTACAGGGGATGGCAGTGAAAACACAGGGGAAGACAGGGGATTTTCATACGGACAGGGGTTTTTAGAGCAAGTAGTGTAAGTTTCAGCTTTCCTAGCAAAATGGTTCTTGAGAAGATTTTTAAAGATTTACTCTATATATTCCTATGTAAAAATTCGACCCACCCATTGTGGGCCAATCCCTACCCTCGGGAGTCATGATTTTCACAATTTTCATTAATTCTTAATTATCTCCCCTTGTAAGAGGGCTTGGTCCTTAATTTTCACAACTTTGACTTCTCTTAGGCTAAGGATGCTTCTTGAGAAGATGTTGAAAATGTAAAAAGTTTACAGACGGACGACAGACAAAATGTGATCTGAATAGCTCACTTGAGCTCTCAGCTCAGGTGAGCTAATAAAAAAATTTCAAGCTATTAAAGAGGTTCGCTCCTTAGGTTTTGGGTAGCCATTTTGGGTCACCTATAGTCTGAAAATTCACTTATCAATTCTAGTAGTATATTTATGTTTTACAATGCCAAAATAAACTATATTGAATAAAATTGTTTTTAAAAAGATACAGTTTTACAGAGTTTAGTAAGGGACTATATTTTGTGGCGGAAGGTTTTCAAGAAGGAAATGAACATTTTTCATAACTCACTAGTTTTAGAGTACTGTTGCTTTAGCTTCCTTATTTTCAGTGCAGACCAAACTTCTAGATAGTTTGGGTATTACGATATATTCATGATGTTCTAAAAAACATATTTAAACAATATTTTGATATTTCTATCGATATATTTTGGCATATTTAGCTTATATTTCATAGAAGTTAAGAAAAATTTGCTTATTTCATGCTATATCTCAAATTTTTGAGATGTGACCCCTACTTGTTTTACTTTTAAATGAGACATTAAATGTATGTCTATTTGTATGCAAAGTTTTTGAAAGATGACATTACTATAATTTTTTTTATTTGCGTTAAAATTTGACATGTAACATCTGTTGTTGTGTTCATTATGTACTGGCCTTTGAAGCCACCAGTAAAGCAAGAATTGTTAAACTTTGACTTAGATTTTACTTTTATAGTCACTACATGTGTTCAACTTCATACTGTATTAAAATCATAACTAAATAATAGTTCAAACTATAAATATTTGTTTGATTTCTTCAAATTATCAATTTCTATGTCAAATTTTAGCAAAAATTTCAGGAAAATTATCTTTTTTGTTTGGGGCCCAATATTTCCAAAAAGTGGCATGTGACATGGGTCAAAAATAAAATAAATGAACATTATAGCTCCCCATCCTTATATCCAAGTGGTTTTCGGATGATTGACATTACTATTATTTCAGGTGCCAGCCTCCTTAAGTGCACATTTTTCTATTATTTTCCTTATACAAATATAGAGCTTTATCATAAACAAGATTCATGGTGCATCTGTACGAGTAGCTTACAAAGATATAATACTGGTAAAAAATTAATATCAGTCTTTTTCATATATTAGATTTACACAGTGTTTTTAAATTGATATAAAATGCAACAAGTGGTTTTTTTCATTTCTTTTTTTTTTTTTTTGGGGGGGGGGGGGTGTAAAAATGATTGAAAACAGTAAATTAATATTAATGCCCATTTGTGATGTAGTTTTATTAGAAAGACATATCTGAACAAGACACACATATATATGTGCATACATTTGACATATAAATATTACATAGACCATGGTGAGCAACCACAGCCAACTACTGACAACTGCCTGGAGTTTTACTTGCTGAGAATGATCCGTTAAGTAGCTACTCAGAATGGATATAAAATTTGGAGAAAGACCATAAGCAGAGCTCTTACTTAATAATATATTAGGTAGCTAACAGTGAAAAGTCTTAGAGAGATCCATCAAAATAGCAGCCACATGTGAATTTTGATGAGGAGGTATTTTCCAATCTTAAAGGAGATGCAGTAGTGTAGTTTGGCATCCACAATCTTTCCTCAATGCACATAGAGCATTATCAAAACAAGAGGCCCATGGCGCCACATCGCTCACCTGAGCAACAATGGCTTTATATGGGTGTTCAAAGGATATTAACTTCCAATTTCCTTTATTTTAGTTCTGCCCCCCCCCCCCACTTTATAAAGCGATCAAAATATTAGAGCATATAGGTAATTTTCTTCTTCAACTTCTTACTAGTTATTGTATTTTATTTTTAAAAAATCCTATATGTGAAAGAAGAAAATTGTACCTTAATGCGTTTGTAATACGATTGTTTACTTTGCGTGAACTCATAGGATGTTTTATATAACCTTACTCACTTGATCGATGAATACACTCAAATGAAAAATAGTGTCATGTGATATGTTATAAAAGAGCTATTATAATCAAGATTATAATAGCATTATAATTATAAGCATAGGCGTCGGAATGGGGTGGGTGGGGGTAACCCCCCTTTTTTTTTTTGCAAAGTTAGACATAGCCATACTTCAAATCTTTTTTCTTTTTTTTTTTTTGCTTGTCAAGATTTCTGATAAGGTCTAGACCCCCCCCCCCTTTTCAATTTGCTTCCGACCCCACTGCAATGTATTGACAGGATTTTACTCCCACCCAGTATTTTCATCTTTATTAAAAAACAACAAATGGCTACAAACCAATATGATTTTCTGTAATATTTTCTTAAGAGTGATAATACATTTATCCCCGTAACAGTAATGTGTCATAACTATGGAAACTGTTTTAAAGCAATCGTTTATATTTGTGTCTGAAAACCATCAAAGTTGGTGTATATTTCATATAATTCATCGTATTAGGAGGGGGCCCAAATATTTCATATAATTCACCGTATTAGGAGGGGGCCAGAGAAAGAAGTTGCAGCAAATTTTCTATAATTTTTCTGTACACGTACTTAACGTTTAGCGAGACATTTCTGGTGATCAATCAAAATTTCAGCGTCAATCGTAAAATTATAAGCATGATACAGAGCTCGTAGTTGTGCTAGGTTTGAGTCAATTTTTTTGTTCACTAGAGTTTATTACATTCAACTTAAGATTTTTAAACTTGGTAACTCCTAATCAGCATTTAAAATGAAGAAATAATAACAAAAGAAGATGAACAAAAGCATGGCCTCAGCTCTGTGTGCAAACAGAAAATTGTGAGCAAAGCTCTGTATCTTGCTTATAATTCGAAAGTAAGTAAATAAAAAATTGTAAACAATTAACAGAAGAAACGGGCACAACAAAGAAAGATCACAATTTATTTTTCATCATATATATACCTATATATTTCTAGCAGTAAAAACAATCTGAAAATGCTGAGCATCTTAACAAAACACGTTGCATTAATCGACCATTACGTAGAGATCGTACCGAATTACCAATGAAATGTATAGTATTTAATAATATGTTGTAAGTGCATCAGATTTTGCTCATTTTGAGCAGATAAACAATCAGCTGTCTGATTTACCGAAGTCTATATTTGATTTGATACGTAAAAATTCCAAAATACAGGCGATAGTTCCCCTCAAGTAACGAAAATGAAACGAGAACCAAAACAAGCTAATACCAATGTCACAAGTTAAAATGTCAACGCATTGAAATATTTAACCTGAATTTATTTCACAAAATCGGCACAAATCGATGTTGCATGTTTCAAATATTCTCTTCGCACGTAAAGTTTTGCACAACCAGCAAATTCATCTTTGTCAGTTTAACCCCTGTGTCACGCGTTCATCATGGCTGCTTCGAACAAATTACTTCCGTTTTCGAGGTATGGAATACCGAACCCATAGTTATAAACTGATTGACAGCTATTATTTCTTTATTATTAGTTACGTAAATTACTCAAATTTGAAACTGAATTAGCCCATAATTTTTGCAATTTATATTTTCCTTTCCATAAGGATTATGTTTGCTAAATTACGTTGAATTTGACTCACTGAAAGGAAGATTTTTTAAAATGCATCCCCTTTTTTACAGTTTCGAGGTTTTCTCCGCTTTGAATATAACCTGGTCTTTTATTTTCGCAATTTAAATTCACCTTCTTATAACGATGCTTTGTGCCAAATTTGGTTGAATTTGGTCAAGTGGTTTTAGAGAAGAAGTTCAAAATGTAAAAAGTTTACAGACGGACAGACGGACGACGGACAACGGGTAATCAGAAAAGCTCACTTGAGCTTTCAGCTCAGGTGAGCTATAAACCATCAAAACTAAATAATGAGAGAATTGTACATGTAAAACTTTTTAAAACTTTCTCTAGACTTAAGTGACCCATAATGTAGTAAACAAGAGGCCAATAGGACTTGACGGTAACCTGAGTAGCATAACCCATACACAAACTTGTCAAGGAGTCTCATATATGCATTTAATTAAGTTTTATTCTGGAATAGAATTTTTTTTAATTTGTAATGACGACCACCTCCCTGCCTGAAATCTTTCAAAAAGGACTATTAAACCGTTTTCAAGATATTCGGGAACTACCTGTTTGAGGGAGGTCAGGACCACCCCCAGGGCCCATGACCTACATACCATATGATGCCCCTTGACACAAGGAACAAGAATATATATGGTTTAGGGGTAGGGATCTCAACCGTTTTCAAGTTATTTGTGCACTTCCTGTTTGAGGGGGGTCAGGACCATCCCCAGGGCCCATGACCTACATACCATTTGATGCCCCATGACACAAGGAACAAGAAAATATATGGTTAAGGGGTGGGGTTCTTAATCGTTTTCAAGTTATTTGTGCACTTCCTGTTTGAGGGGGGTCAGGACCATCCCCGGGGCCCATGACCTACATATCATTTGATGGCCCTTAACACAAGGAACAAGAATATATATGGTTTAGGGGTGGGGATATTAACCGTTTTCAAGATATTCTGGCACTTCCTGTTTGAGGTGGGACAGGACCATCCCCGGGGCTCATGACCTACATACTATTTGATGCCACTTATCACAAGGATATCATATCCATGCCTTTTGTTTTTCACAAATATATACAGGAGTAGAGAAGAAGATTTTCTAAGATTTAATACATTTTTACTATATGGCCATATTGGCCCCACCCAAGTGCCTAAACACCTGTCCCAGGGGTCATAAATTTCACAATTTAGGTAGAAGACATTATGTTCATCATATCCAGGCATTTAGTTTTTCACAAATATATATGGGAGTAGAGAAGACGATTTTCTAAAATATAATACATTTTTACTATATGGCCATTTTGGCCCCACCCTTGAGCCTGAACCCCTGACGCAGGGACCATAAATTTCAGAATTTTGGTAGAGGGCTTCATGGACATCATATCCATGCATTTAGTTTTTAACAAATATCTATGGGAGTAGAGAAGAAGATTTTCTAAGATTTAATACATTTTTACTATATGGACATATTGGCCCCACCCCAGGGCCTAAACCCCTGACCCAGGGGTCATAAATTTCACAATTTTGGTAGAGGGTTTCATGGACATCATAACCATGCATTTAGTTTTTAACAAATACCTATGGGAGTAGAGAAGACGATTTTCTAAGATTTAATACATTTTTACTATATGACCATATTTGCCCCACCATAGAGCCTGAACCCCTGACCCAGGGGCCATGAATTTCACAATTTTGGTAGACGGCTTTATGGACATCATAACCATGCAACCAGTTTTTTCCTCCCATGTGTGGTAGTAGAGAAGAAGATTTTTGAAAATTTGGCTTTTTTTTGCATATTTGGCCCCACCTGTGGCACCCTGGGGGTGGTAGAGCCACCAATTTCACAATTTACATTCCTCTTACCATAGAGATGCTTCACACCAAAAATGGTAACAATTGGCCTTGTAGTTTTTAAGAAGAAGTTAGAAATGTAAATTGTTAAAGCACGACGACGGACGAAAACAGATAGCAATAGGTCACCAGAGTTTACTCAGGTGACCTAAAAAATGTAATTAGAATTGTGTCATTCATGGCCTTTAGATTGAGAAATGAAATTAAGCTTTTAAAAAGTTGGGTGTTAAACTAGCTAGATTTTTATAATGTTTTGAATAGGCCTGATGTGGTTCTTCTCTAAATTAAGCTCTCTGATGTATAAATTTCATTTGGTTATTTATATATGACTGCCGTCATGAGAAAAGGGCCCTTATCTGTTGACGTCACAATGTTCAGAAAACGACGTCAAAGTCGCGGAATTAAAAACACGGTAGTAAATTTTGTCGGCTCCATTTGGCGTGTTATTGAAGAATGAAACTGATTTCAAAATGGATTTGCAGGTAACAAAACATTTATTCAATATAAATTTGATTAGATAAAATTAATAGATTGACATCAAATAACTATTATATAAAGTAAATATATATTTTAGGAGAGAGAGAGAGAGAGAGAGAGAGAGATGCAAGTAAATAATGTTTTAACAGTACATTGTACCTGTATTTATAAAGTACGAATATTATTTTTATGTGGACCCTGAGGTCCACGCAGAAAATATATTAGCGAGGCTAAACCGGATGCTATGGGGAAAATTCAGCCTGCGCATGAGCTAGCCTGGTTCCTGTGCGTAATGGGTAGCTCAGGGAACCAGGCTAGCACACGTTATGCACACAGAAGTTCAAAGGCGCTGTAATTGTAAAATTGTCGGTAAACAGTACAGAAACAAAGTATTCCTTTTAAAGAAATGATTGGCATGTGATATGAACTATCAGTATTATGAAATAAGTTAATGTTTTGCCGAAACTACAACATGCATCAACTAGCATAATTTGCAATGTTTTGTTGTTTTCTGAATACACATGTAACTTAAAATTTACTTTTATAGTAGGCGAGGCTAGAGAACTTCCCGAATAATTTTTTAAGCATTTTAGTATGATTGAATAATTACGTAACTGTATAAAAGTTTTAATCTCAAGAAAAATGCATCAAAATATGACATTTTTAATTTACACAAAGCTGTCACTGCATAGTTAACAAAGTAGTGCGAATCGTAATGTGTGTGCAAATACATGTAGTAGAATTCACCGAATGCCTGATACTATACATGCAAACTTCATTCATAGATAGATCATAATTATTTTAGAAGTATGAACCCTTTAAATTCTGAGATAAAAAGTCAGGGCTATACATACATGTATACGTATTACAGCGTACAAATTTAGTGGTTAAAAGCAGAGGGCTAGAGTCGGTGGAATCTCTAATAATCTTAAGGCTTTCACGTTTTCGTTGGAAACACATGCAAATGGTCCACGTATTGTAGTCCTTTTTTAAAGGACAGCAACTTGTTGATACTCTAAAGTTAGTAAGTGAACATAAATTCAAAAAGGGATTTTGCTTCGTTGTTTTATTACTTTGATTGTTATTGAGGCGATAATCAGCGAGTGTATATATAATATTGCAGGTATCGTCATTCATATCGTTAATTCTTGAGTAAATATTGAGTCACACTCCGACATTTACATGTGCACACGGTTTTAAAAATGCATATTTTAAAAACAGGAGTAAAATTGTACTTTTGTTTTTCATTCCAACTGAAAAAGATGTTTCTAAATTGCAATGTTTACATAGCACGCAATCTATTTTTAAACTGTTTATGGTATCCATAGAGTTGCGGATGCTCTAATAAAAAAAAAGTAACGGTGTAATTAAAGAATCCCGGAAGATAATTGCTCAGTTTAAAAAAACAAGAACATTTCACAAGAACATAATACAAATAAACAATATGTAAATCTAAGATTATGAAATTAATTATCTTTACAGTGCTCGATTCTGAATCTTATGGGTAATAAGAACAAACCTGATTTTAATTTTTTGTTTGGTTCAGGAATTAGATGAGGTAAATTTGGATTTTTTTCCAAGAGCAATAAACACTGTTGAGTCTGATGATGATTACGATGATGATGATAATGAAAACAACGATAATGAACATGTTATGAATGAAACAGAAGAGGAGAGGGTATATAGACTATCGCAAAGTTTTGAATTTTCGCAAAATAATGATCAAGATGGTGATGACAATGATGACGAGGAGGAGGATTCAATTCGCACTGTTAAAGAAAAAGTAAACAGAGGTTGTGGGTGCCATTTTAAATGTTATGAGAAATTTCAGATCAAAGAAATTATCGATCACATTTTCACCATGCGCGAGTTAAATAAAGATGAAAAAGAGATGTACATTATGGGGAAGTTAAAAAGCAAAAGCACAGGTTATGACTTGATCGATAAGAAAAGGCGCCGATACATGTACAATTATGATGATCGTGAAATATGCAAACATGCATTTTTGTTAATCCATGACATTGGTGAAAAAAGATTGAAAAATATAGCACATCATCTTAAGCAAAATGGACCCATTCCAATGTCGCATGGAAACAAGGGAAGAAAACCGAATCATGCCTTGCAATTCGATGATATTAAGAAAGTAGTGAATTTTGTTTTGAGATATGGAGAGGAAAATGGTCTCCCACTGCCTGCCGTGCCTCATGCCAATGATTTTCCGGAAACACCAATTTTACTACCTGCATCGACGACTAAGACAGACATACATTCGATATACAAAACAGCATGTAAAGAGAGGCACGGTAGAGCAGTGGAGCTATCAACATTCAAGGGAATATGGCTGACGTGCACACCCCACATAAAAATAGCATCACCCAGGTCAGACGTGTGTTCGAAATGTGAGAAGCTTCGATGCAAGGTTACGGCTGCAGTGACGGAGGAAGAAAAGTCGCGGGCCTTAGATGAGTTCAAATGTCACATTGAAGTCTCTAAAAGTATTTTCCTTCTTTAATATGTCTTGCTATATAAATCGTTTTCTTTGTTTACATTTATTGCCAATTTCATAATTCTAATTATCGATGTTTTTAATTAGAGAAGAAAAAATGTAAGTATGCTATATACACGTAGGTGAACACATGGTGTATAGAACAAGCGTCCATGCTGCACGGATTGAACAAGAAGAATTTGGACAACGCCCGTTAGGCTATCCGCCATCGTCATCCCCTTTGTATAATGTACATTATACATTTGATTTTGCCCAACAGCTAACAATTCCTCATCATTCACGACAGGAAGGTCCCTTATATTTTACATCCCCCCGTAAAGTTCAGTTGTTTGGAGTTTGCATCGAGGGCTGCAGGGAACAGTACAATTATCTTGTTGACGAGGACCAGACGATTGGCAAGGATGGTACTTCAACCCATGGTCCAAACACAGTCATTACCCTACTACACCATGCTTTGCAGAGCTACGGTTTGGGGAAATGTCTTGTAAAATGCATTGTGACAATTGTGCAGGTGATATGCTGAATATTTTTTTTAATAATCTTTTGTAGTTTTAATTAAATCAAAATTGCCTTTAATGTGTTATTTTTTTTTAAATACTGATCTATTAATATATTTAGGACAGAACAAGAACCGCTATGTGTTGGCCTATCTAGCATGGAGAGTACTCACTGGACTTCACAGAGAAATAACTCTATCAATGCAGATTCCTGGACACACAAAGTGCCTTGTAGATGCAGGATTTTCCTACATTAAAAAATTGTATCGCCGGTTAGAAATTTCTTTATACATAAATAACTTGTACTATGTACATTCGTAATTTTATATGCAACAGACAATCGCATTTTTATTGTGATTTTAGAATCTCAATTTTTTAAAGCTTGCTTTGCTTATAATGTGATAAATGTATTATTTTCTTACGTGGCCATTCATTCTTTCAAAATGTTTAGAATCATGAAGACTAGAATACGTATACGAGTTGTATATAAACACTTGATAGATATGTTGCAGGGCTGACAATGACTCGCTTCAAGACCTAGCGAATGTTGTTCAAAAGTCGGCCAGAGGAAACAATGCCATAGTGGTAAACGACGGATTTTGTTGGTATGACTGGAAGACATTTCTATCGACAGATTTTTCACCACTTTCCGGAATTCGGAAATACCATCATTTCAGGCTATCTGCAATGCAACCAGGGGTTTGTGTTTGTAAAAGAAAAATATACTGACCCAGAAAAAGCTATCAACATTCTTCGAAACGAGGACGCTATTTTTTTCTGCCGCAAATCTCCCACCAATTTTGGAGAAAGGTACACATACTAGTAAACGCTTGGATACAAATTTTATATCTTTTATTTCAACGTAAGAAAAATGAATATTTCTCTTATTTGCTTTTGCAGGTGGTCTTTCTGCTGAAAGGAAGCTGTATTTGTTTAATCAAATAAGGCCATACATTCAAGATCACGCGAAAGACCTAACATGCCCACCTCCTGATGAGGAATGACAATTATTGTATTTGAATTGCACATAATCATGTGTTGCAGTATATATGTACATTACTTCACCGCAGTAGATTTCAAATAAAGATAACGATAGCTCTATTGATGGTGTTAAAATATTCATCAACTATTTTATTTGTTCGGTGTGAGAATATTACATGAATGTACATACATGTATATATCGATAATGTAAAAGTAACGACGTCAAAAACGTTTACTTTTGTGACGTTATAATTTTCATAATATCTATGACGGAGCCGTTTTCGCATCTTCTTAAAATGGCCATAAAATGCTTATTCATCAAGATATTTGAATTTTTCTTGTATTTTTGTACTCAAAAAATGTCAGGGGTCTCGAATGTACAAAAAAGTAATTTTGTAAAATTTTGACCTTAAGGGCCCTTTTCTCGTGACGGCAGTCATATTTTTTTTTAAATTACTGTTAAATAAAATTACAATGGTATAAGGGAAACTTAGGCAGTGACGAGATATCACATTTTATGCAGTTAGCTTAAATTTTGGAAACTGGAATTTCAAAATTACTAAAAACCTTAATTGTGATATTCATACCATGGATGATTCTAGGATCCTTATTTGTCCCTGCTCGTTTTGACTATATCCTCTTATCATGAGGAATTTTTTGTTGGAAGAAGAAAACTTAGCAATGTATCTTGCTGGGATCAAGACTTCATGCAACTGTTTGAATGAAGTTGTTTTTGCTAGGACGTAGGTCACCCCGTATGTTCTTCCTTCATGATTTGATCTTATGTCAACGTCCTCTATCAGGAAAATTTTCTGCATTGCACCTGAGATCTGTAAAACAATATGGAACATGAAATATTATACAGAGACAACTATGTTTGTAAAAAGATTTTAATAATATGAAAGGGTATGTTATATATAATTTTTTTAAAGTACAAAAAAGTTAGAATAGATATTAAAATTTATTTGCATTTATCTGCTTTTTATGCAGATTTTAACACAAGTTCTAAATCAAAAATTGATTTGTCTGATGTACTCCGACTGACCTGTTAAAATTGGCCCGACTGAATCATTTTTTTATCACTAATAGCAGCTCAGTTTTTTGGGGGAAATTATTATATTGATTATATTGGTTTTAAAGTTATGGTTTCGTATGTTATATCCCAATTGCAAAGACGCTTTAATCTATAAAAAATATCGCTTGTAACTTGCAAACATCTATATAACATCGATTAAACAAGATCATGGATGAAGTCATGCTTTGCTTGGGTTGACAGTTTCAACCGCGTGTCGTGCACTGGAAATTTGTAGAAAACTCTTACATTTTAGTTATAATTTAATAACATTTTAAGAATAAAACTATAAAAGCATAGTTAATTCAAAAAAAAAATTCTTACTTCCAGAGATTCCTACCCAAATTTGTTTGTAGCATGTGTACTTACAGTTTATTGGCTTAATTAAGAGGGCTTGATGATTTAGCCATCATTAAACTAAATTAATCTCTGTGTAAAGATATGTGGAATTGGAAGAACTTGTTTGGTTGGAAATTGCAAATGACCCTATGCTTTTAGTTGTTGTTGACAAATGCATATTAATTGCTGATTTTTTACTTTTCAAACATGTATGGAGGGTTAATCGGATATTTTATCTTCAAATATTTAATATTTTATTGAATAAAATAACATCATTTCTAAAGAATTCTAAGCTTTAATTGATAAAATCTTTAAAACAAATAAACCACCAAAAAAAGAAATATCACACAATAATATATTCAAACTGACTGTGAAGGAAAACTGTATTCCTGTAATAATCGTTTATTTTTTTATTTCATCATTTCTTTTTAACTTTATATTATGATTTATTTGTCTAAGTCCTCTATAAAAGTGACATAATAAATTATCATTATTTTCCATGTTTAGCTTCCCTAGACCGACTGAGCCAATTTAAATCAAACCAAACTTGGTAGAAATCTTCCTTATACGCAGAGAAGATTCTAAATTATTAGAATAAAGGGAGTAACCTTTTTTAAAAGGTTGATAATTATGAAACATGGAAAATACAGTGGATGTCTTCTCAAGAACCACCTAACAAGAAATACCAGAAATTGAACCCCCCTCCTATTTCAAATCCCATTGGAGAGGGGGTTCAAAATATTATGGTCGCAATATATTGAACCCCCCTGATGATTTTCATTGCTATTGGATAGGGGGTTTAAAATATTATGGCCGCAATATATTGACCCCCCCCCCCTCCTATTTCAAATCCCATTGGAGGTTCAAAATAATTTGGTCGCAATATATTGAACCTCCCTCCTTCTTTCAATTTCCATTGGAAAGGGGGTTCAAAATATTATGACCGTGATATATTGAACCCCCCCTCTAATTTCCATGGCTATTGAAGAGGGGGTTCAAAATATCATGGCCATAATATTTTGAACCCCCTCTCCAAAGGGAATTGGAATATGGAGGGGGATTCAAAATATTGCGGCCATAATATTTTGAATCCCCTCTCCAATAGCAATGAATATTAGAGGGGTGTTCAATATATCGCAGCCATAATATATTGAACTTCGGCTTTAATATTTTAGGGGGGGGGGGGTTCAATACATTGCAGCAATATTTTGAACCCGGGTTCAATATTTTGCGGGGTTCAAAATATTATATGAGACCGTGACCCCATGAGTGCAGGTTTAAAGTTAAACATAGTAAATATAGAGAGAAATTGTTTAAAAATCTTCTTAAGAACAACAATGCTACAATTAGTGAGATTACTATGCAAATGACCTAAAATAGTGTAGATTCTTAATTGTTGAAGCAGTGACACAAAGATCAATACTGGTACCCCAATAGGCATTCAAATTTCAAAATTTAAATTTTTATTTATATAGAACTTGTTAAAAATAAAATTTGTTGGATTATTAGGCAAGCATTCTAAGAATGGGTACTTTTAGATTCTTAATTGTTAAAACCGTGACCCTCAGACCAATACTGGGTCCCCAAGATGAGTTCAAAGTTCAGCATAGAAAAATATAGGAAAATTGTTTGAAAATCTTCTTCTCAAGAAATACTATGCTATGTTCAGTTACTGTATTAAACTAGGTCACAGTGAGTTCTTTCATGTTCATCTGAAAGGCACCTAGGTACCGGTTAATTGCAGGTAGACACCTCTTGTATATTCCTGGTAGCTCTTGGACCAACATTATCTTTTACATGTAAACACAATGGCTTCTGAGTGAGTGAGTGACCATCACTGGTGCAATTTGATATTTACCTGGCATGACACTTACATCTCCTTGTTTATTGGGAATAGACAACCCTTGTGAATTTGGGGTAGGTCCAATGGACTGTTTGTCTTGATTACACAAGGAATTGAAAGCCAAAAACAGTACTTAGTTTTGAACAAAGCATGCCTTTAAGTTATTAATTTTTGCAGAATTTTTAAATAAGTAGTGTTTAACATTAACATTTAACATTGAAAGACACAAACCGTAGTTACGCACCTGTGGTCACCTCAGCATGTCAGCTACTGTGTAACATTAACTGTACATTTAGTACTTTATAAGTTGCACGAAATTAAGGATACAAGGATAAAGAATAAAAAGTACTGTAAATATCAGCCTAGAGGTATTGATGTACCTAAAAGTTAATGATGTGCATTAAAAAGGAAAAGAGAATGCAAATTAAGACTTGTTGTAAAAAAAAGAAGGTTGGTGTGAATATAAAGGTTTTATACCTCTTGTTTGGGTTAATCAAATTCAATGTATATCTATCTCTCTTTAAGAGGAGAAAGAACAACTGTGTACAAACATAAATTTTGTATTAATTGGTCTTCTAACCATTCAATATGCTATTTAAATGAATTATTGTAAGTTTATAATGTCTTGTATCAAACTAAACAGTCAGAATTAGTATTCTGATTATACTCCTTGTTTATTAACCCCAAAATGCAAAAATTGAGATTTGAAAAAAATATGTTTTGAAAAATGCATAGCTGAGTTTAGAGGCATCTATGCCTGGGTTTAATTAAGGAGACTGGATGGTCAACCAAATTAACGATCAGGTCTACAATTCTTTAAAATAATTTTTTAAGCTATTATATAAACCATTATAGCTTATTCAAGCTATATAGCTAAATTAAGAGATCGTACTGGACCTGATCAACCAGGATAACTTTTCGAACAATACACACAATAACATGCACCATAACATACTCGTTTTTAGAAACAAACAGTTACATTCCTTAGATCATGTAAATATACTACTGAAGGATTGTTTCAAAACAGAGAAACTTAAATTTACATTTTAGAGGAATGTATGTTAGGCTCAAAGGATCATTAAAGAGTAGTTGAAGGAGAAATAGTTAATTGTCAAGTTTTGTGTATCAATTTCAAAAAAAAAAATAGATACTTACAGGGGAACTGAAGGGTCTGGATTTCTTTGGCTCTGTCGGACCTTCCAAATGATCGACGGCAGGACCATCACTATTGCAAGCCATCATGAAACGACGATTTCTTGTAGTTGCTTAATTTACGCACGACACGGCAAAAGAGAATGACAAATGCGCGGGAAACAATACGCATGCGCATTGCATTTGATAGCTGCAGTAAGTCGTTCTTAGGCTTACCTACAAGACATACAGTATATACCAAGTGTTCATCGATCGTTTGCGTTTCAATTTCCTATTTATTCTTCTAATTCATTTCATACTATTGAATGAATTATATTATATGGATGGTGCAATCGTGGGGAGGAGGGAGGGGCGGGGTTCAGTTTTCTGAAACCGATTTCGTGTCAAGATGTTTAAGGACGAATTACTGAGAATGAAAACGTATACTGATGATAATGGACACCATCTATTGTATGTTATAGACCTTTTGTTGTAGTTTTATTTTTCACTTTGAACAAATAGGTCAATGGCTTAGTTTTTAAGTAAATGGTCACTGGGTAATTTTTGGAAAATTAGGAAAAGCCCCTAAAAATTTTGCACTACAAGTGAGATTGTGAAAATATTAAAAACAAAATACATATGTTAGAACAATGTATAAGCGCTGTAGAAGCCACTGTACCATTGATTTGAAATTTAAAAATCTCAAAATCTTAATTATGATTTTTTCTTTGATATTTACGTTTATTCTAATATATGTATAGCATTAACATTAGGTACATGGAGATGAATGCAACAGGTCAAAACGTTTGAAATGGGCGGGAACAAATTGACGCGGACGTCTGAGAAAACACTGGATTGAAACTGTTATTATATGAAGCGTATTTTCAATGCACCTCAGCTTTTTTAATTTGCTATATAAGTTAATACAAAAACATTTTATTTCATCAATAATAGTGATTTTATTTCATCAATAGTAATCGGATCCCCAGCCGAGAGAGATTATACGCAGGGCAAAGCATATTGTCCGATGACTCGTCAAAAGTCTGAAACCAAGTGAGGGCGATTTTGAAACGGGGTTTATTCCCAGAGGAGAATAATTAATTCAAATTCCGATTTAATAAATTAATACATATATTACACCCATATAAAAATGTTCGCTAGGCTAATTTATACGGATATGCACATTCATTGTTTATCTAGCTATAATGAGAGAGAGAGGGAGAGAGAGAGAGAGAGAATTATTGACCCCGCTGCTTAATCACTAATCCCGCTTTTGGGCGAACATGTACATGTTTATAAACTTTTGTAAATTAATATAAACTTTATAAGACTTTGTTTCAACAGCGTATTTCAACGATCAGTGTTTACATCTGTTAATACATAGGCCCAAACACAGATACAAGGGTGGTCAGTTTTCACACCGTATCGCAGTCACCCGGTTGTCAGGGTGTGAGAGAGAGAGAGAGAGAGATTTCATAGTGTTTTATAGTGTTTAGGAAATCAATATATAAGCAACATATGTCAATAAACGCATGTATATATGCATGCGTGTATCTATATAATTATGTGAATAAATAATAATCAGTCCTCCTTTTAAAGCCATGTAGAATATCTTTGGTGTATTGCTAAATGTTGTGTGCATACAATCATGGAGATTGCGGCATTTCTTTGATGCCGGAAAAGCGACCCAGTGAACTCTAATGCGGTCGTACTGCAGGGGCGCTTCGGCGGCATGTCTTTGATGCCGGCGATGCGACGAGCCTCTGAATTAAGCAAACTGCTGACAGAAACGAGAACTATATTTGTACTAAAAAAGCGGTTATTATTTTTATTTATGATAAAAATTAATTGGAAAACAATAAAAACCACCATTTAAAAGATAAAATCGTAAAACAAAACAAAATTAGGGATGAAAAAATAATCGGCACTCGGGGACGGAACCCGGGTCGCCTGGGCACAAGTTCAACACTCTAACGACTGAGCTACGCGGACTCTCGCTTAAGAACTTCTGAGCTCAAAATCTCAGGAATGCTTTGATCGATTTTAAAACGAATTTTATATTCTGAAGTGTTTTAGACGTCTCTATCGAATAAAAACATAAATAAAATTCAAGTTTAAAAAATTGAAAAATTAAGGTTTTTCATTTCCTTCCGGTGACGACCGGAAGTGACGGCGGACGTTCGGATATGCGAAGGGCCGGTCACTCTCTACCTTCTCTGAAAATTTGGAGGTTCTATCTTAAATACTTTTTGAGAAAAATCGTGAACAAGCAAAAACGTTAAATCTTTAATATCTTGGTACCGGAAGTGACGACCAAAAAAAAGCCCTTGTACTTTTCTTACAAATTTTGTCATGAATAAGATCTGAAAATTTCATGAAAATTGGCTGAAGCATTTTTGAGAAAACGTGACAGAAAAAAAAAACAATAAAAACTAGACACGATCTCGTTGCGAGCAACGAGGAGGTCTTCCGTCCGATTTTTAGAAAAGGATATGACCTTGCCTTTTATCTTACTCAACGAAACATATCAGGAAATGCAGATGTGATTTAAAAGAAGGATGGATGAAGGATTATACACCCCGTTGGATCCCTAATTTAAAGGACCAGCCCCATATTTTATTTCATATTAAATAAGAGGTCTTTTGACCTAATAACAGGTCTAATGACCTGTGATAAAAAGATATCGAAGAAAAAAAATAGGGTCTGCCTTTGCGAACGGAAGACCCTAATTGCAATAAGAATGGAAGGGTCTTCCGCTGAAGACGGAAGACCCTAATGATAAAAAACTGTTTTCTAAATCTTAATTGAACAGTGTTTTTCAACTTGTACTACAGTCCAACAACCCTTTTATGTTGAATATTTTAGTTAGAAAATTAAATAAAAAGGAGAGAAAGAAATAGAGAGAAAGAACAAATCTTGGCTCCGGCGTGATTAGAACACATGTCTCAATTTAAACATGGCTGACGCGAAATAATTCCCGAATTTGTCTTTGAATTTGGGGCGTTTCCGCCCGGGGGAGGAGCTGAGTTTTTGTATGAGATGAATAACAACGTGTAAGATGTCTGACTATTCAGGTTTGGTAACAGTGCGAGGTCATTTGAAATAGTGATGCTTGTTTGTGTCAGGAGGGGAGTGAAAAGACCCGAGCTTGATTTTCGTCGTAAATAAATCGGAAATAGAATTTTGGGGTGTGAATCTCGGATTCGGTTAACAACAATTAGGGCAAATCCTAAAACAATGACTGATGCATTTTACCCATGTATTTCAGTATTGAGAATTTTTTTTGGTGTCGTTTACTATTATGTTTGACTGTTTTATTTCAACAGGATTGATAAAATCTTTATAAATGTAGAAATAACGAAATCAGTAACACGTAAATTTATTCGGAAAAAATTTGATGACAGTAATTTCCACAGTTCTAACATTCATAGGTAGTTCACACGCTATCGTAGATACAGACAAAATAGAAAACAAGAAATATACATGCAACAGAAATAGTACGCGGCTGCTTACATCCCATGTACTATGTAAATTTTAAGTCCCCGTACAGGCTATACTCGCCGTTTGGTCTCAGGAATTTCTTCTTAATTGTTCAATCCGCTGCATATTTGGCAGACAATTTCATTAGGATTGAGTAAGGGGCTCGGGAGTTAAAATTTTTTTCTACAGTACACGTCAAGCACGCCAATCGAAACTCAAATGCCAAAAAATCATAACTCTCTTAAAAATGAACGAATATGTCTGGTCATTAGAACAGTAATCTAGAATTGAACTAGGTTGAAAATAAAGGTTCAAGATGAAAGATCTTGTAAAATCAGGCCAGTAAAACTAAATGATTTTGTGAATAGGAAGGAGGGGGGGGGGGGGGGGGGGTCGGTGCGTGTACTGTGTAAATTTAATTTCCACGTATAGGCAATAAGCGTCGTTTAATCTCAGGAATTTCGTCTTAATTCTTCAATCCGCTGCATATTTACCAGACGATAAGAATGTGGTCCGAGGTTTGAAAGATGTAACTATTGATTTTTTTTTTTACATCTGTTTATTCTTAGGCTCAAACACTCATAAACGGGTGGTCATTTTTCAAACCTTGTCGCAGTCACCCGTTCGTTTGTATAGTTACGTGTATAAACTTCGGAGGTTTTTCTTAATCCCAGACAGGCAACAGATTTGTATCAGTAAATAGACATGCACAAAAAAGAAAAGAAAAAAGTACACCATCTGTAATAAAAATGACTTTTTAGCGTTGACTTCCAATCAGTAAAAAGACAATCATTAAACAATGAATTTCAAATTATTTGAATCCATAGACATTATCCCGTAACTTAAAATAAATACATGTATAATTTTTGTACGCAATGTACATTTAGCCTCTATACAATTTACTGCATGTTACTTGTATTAGTTCTTATTCAAATGCTAAAACAGTTGTACTTTAGAGAGAGAGAGAGAGAGAGAGAGAGAGAGAGAGAGAGAGATTTCATAGTGTTTTATAGTGTTCAGGAAATCAATATATAAGCAACCTATGTCAATAAACGCATGTATTCATGCATGCGTTTATCTATATAATTATGTAAATAAATACTAATCAGTCCTCATTTTAAAGCCATGTAGAATAACGTTTATGCATTGCTAAGTAAATGTTGTGTGCATACAGTCAAGGAGATGGCGGCATTTCTTTGATGCCGGCAAAGCGACCCAGTGAACTCTAATGCAGTCGTACTGCAAGGGAGCTTCGGCGGCATGTCTTTGATGCTGGCGATGCAACGAGCGTCTGAATTAAGCCAACTGCTGACAGAAACGAGCTCTATATTTGTACTAAAAAAGCTGTTATTATCTTTATTTATTATAAAAATAAAACGAAAAACAATAAAAACCATCATTTTAAAGATAAAATCATTAAACAAAACAAAATTAGGGAAGAAATATAATCGGCACTTGGGGACGGAACCCGGGTCGCCTGGGCACAAGTCCACCGCTACGCGGACCCTCGCTTCAGAACTTTTGAGCTCAAAATCTCAGGAATGCATGGATCGATTTAAAAACGAATTTCATATTCTGAAGTGTTTTAAGTGTCTCTATCGAATAAAAACATAAAACAAATTCAAGTTTAAAAAATTGAAAAATTAAGGTTTTGCATTTCCTTCCGGTGACGACTGGAAGTGACATCGGACGTTCGGATATGCAAAGGGCACTGCGGCCGTTCCCTCTCTACCATCTCTGAAAATATGAAGGTTATATCTTAAATACTTTTTGAGAAAAATCGTGAACAAGCGAAAACGTAAAATCTTTAATATCTCGGTACCGGAAGTGATGACCTAAAAAAGCTCGTGTAATTTTCTTACAAATTTTGTCATAAATAAGATCTGAAAATTTCATGAAAATCGGCTGAAGCATTTTTGAGAAAACGTGGGAGAAAAAAAAAAGAATAATAATAACTAGACACGACCTCGTTGCGAGCAACGAGGAGGTCTTCCGTCCGCTGAAGACGGAAGACCCTAAATATAAAAGACTGTTTTTGTCTAAATCTTAATTAAAGAGTGTTTTTCAACTTGTACTACAGTCCAACACCCTTTTATGTTGAATATTTTAGTTAGAAAATTAGATGTTTTCATTTTTTAAATTTGCTTCCGGTGACGACCGGAAGTGACGGCCAACATTCTCTTGACCGAGGTAAACGAGGATATAGCTAGATCTATCATCTCTGAAAATTTCAGTTCTCTATCTTTACTCGTTTTTGAGAAACATCGCCGACAAAATTGACTTTTAAAAATCGTAAAACGACGATAACTTCCGACGGGAAGTGAATTTTTGAAAATTATTTCGGCGGAATAAAATTCATATGACTAGGCATCAGCCCTGAAAATTTGAAAGAAATCGAAGGAGTCATCTCCGAGAAATTGCCTGCACAAAATTTGTAGGACAAAAATAGTTGAAAGAAAGATGTCATTGGACGCAGAATTCAAAGCGCAACTTAGATATTATGTTTTGAAATTAGTCTGATGTCATTTAAATTAAATTTAAAATTTTCAAAAAATTTAAAAATCATCCAATCAATTCGACAAATATGTCATTAGACGCAGAATTCGAAGCGCAACTTAGATATCATGTTTGAAAATTATTCTGATGTCATTTAAACACAATTTAATTAAATTTTAATTTTAAAAAAAAAATTAAATTCATCCCATCAATTCGAGAAAGATGTCATTAGACGCAGAATTTAAAGTGCAACCTTAATATTATGTTTAAAAATTAGTCTGATGTCATTTGAACACGATTTAGTTAAATTAAAATTTTCAAAAAATTTAAAAATCATCCAATCAGTTCGACAAAGATGTCATTTGACGCAGAATTGTAAGCGCAACTTAGATATTACGTTTAAAAATTATTCTGATGTCATTTAAACACGATTTAATTAAATTTAAATTTTTTTAAGAATTTTAAAATCATTCAATCATTTCGAAAAAGATGTCATTAGACGCAGAATTTAAAGCGCAAATTAAATATTATGTTTTAAAATTAGTCTGAGGTCATTTTAACGCAATTTAAATGAGTTTTAAACTTTTTAAAAATTTAAAATTCATCCAATCAATTCGAAAAAGATGTCACCAGACGCAGAATTGTAAGCGTCACCTGAATATTATTTTTTGAAATTAGTCTAAGGTCATTTTAACACGATTTCCTTAGATTTAAAATTTTCATAAAATTTAAAAATCATCCAATCAATTAAACAAAGATGTCTTTAGACGCAGAATTGTAATCGCAACTTAGATATCATGTTCAAAAATTTTTCTGATCTCATTTAAACACGATTAAATTAAATTTAAATTTTTAAAAAAAAATTAAATTCATGCAATCAATTCGAGAAAGATGTCATTGGACGCAGAATTCAAAGCGCAACTTAGATATTATGTTAAAAAATTAGTCTGATCTCATTTAAACACGATTTAATTAAATTTAAATTTTTTAAAAATTTTTAAATTCATCCAATCAATTTGAGAAAGATGTCATTGGACGCAGAATTTAATGGTCAACTTAGATTATATGTTTAAGAACTAGTCTGATGTCATTTCAACACGATTTAATTAGATTTTAAATTGTCAAAAAATTTAAAAATCATCCAATCAATTCAACAAAAATGTCATTAGACGCAAAATTGTAAGCGCAACTTAGATATCATGTTTGAAAATTATTCTGATGTCATTTAAACACAATCTAATTAAATTTAAATTTTTAAAAAAAAATTAAATTCATCCAATCAATTCGAGAAAGATGTCATTGGACGCAGAATTCAAAGCGCAACTTAGATATTATGTTAAAAAATTAGTCTGATATCATTTAAACACGATTTAATTAAATTTAAAATTTTCAAAAAAATTAAAAATCATCCAATCAATTCGACAAAGATGTCATTAGACGCAGAATTCAAAGCGCAACTTAGAAATCATGTTAAAGAACTAGTCTGATGTCATTTAAACACGATTTAATTAAATTTAAAATTTAAAAATCATCCAATGAGTTCGACAAAGATGTCATTTGACGCAGAATTGTAAGCGCAACTTAGATATTATGTTTTAAAATTAGTCCGAGGTCATTTTAACGCGATTGAAATGAAATTGAAATTTTTGAAAAATTTAAAAATCATCCAATCATTTCGACAAAAATGTCATTAGACGCGAAATTCTAAGCACAACTTAGATACCATGTTTTAAAATTAGACTGAGGTCATTTTAACGCAATTTAAATGAGTTTAAAATTTTTAAAAAATTTAAAATTCATTCAATTAATTCCAGAAAGATGTCATCAGACGAAGAATTGTAAGCGCAACTTAGATATTATGTTTTAAAATTAGTCTGAGGTCATTTTAATGCAATTTAAATGAGTTTAAATATTTTTAAAAATTTAAAATTCATCCAATCAATTCGAGAAAGATGTCATCACACTTAGAATTGTAAGCGTAACCTAAATATTATGTTTTGAAATTAGTCTGAGGTCATTTAAACACGATTTAATTAAATTTAAAATTTTCAAAAATTTTAAAAATCATCCAATTAATTCGAGAAAGATGTCATTAGAGGCAGAATTGTAAGCACAACTTCAATATTACATATAAAAATTAGTCTCAGGTCAATTTATTAAGATTTAATTAAATTTAAAAATTTTTAAAATTTTTTAATTTATCTAATCAATTCGAAAAAGATGTCATCAGACGCAGAATTGTAAGTGCAACTTGGAAATTATGTTTTAAAATTAGTCTGAGATCATTTTAACACAATTTAATTAAATTTTAAATTTAAAAAAAAATTAAATTTCATCCAATTTATTCGAGAAAGATTTCATTGGACACAAAATTCTAAGCGCAACTTAGATATTATGTTTTTAAATTAGTCTGAGGTCATTTTATTACCATTTATTTAAATTTAAAATTTTCAAAAAATTTAAATTTCATCCCATCTATTTGAAAAAGATTTTATTCGACGCAGAATTAAAGTGCAACTTAGATATTATATTTTAAAATTAGTCTGATGTCATTTAAACACGATTTAATTAAATTTTAAATTTTCAAAAAATTTAAAAATCATCCAATCAATTCAACAAAAATGTCATTAGACGCAAAATTGTAAGCGCAACTTAGATATCATGTTTGAAAATTATTCTGATGTCATTTAAACACAATCTAATCAAATTTAAATTTTAAAAAAAATTAAATTTCATCCAATTTATTCGAGAAAGATTTCATTGGACACAAAATTCTAAGCGCAACTTATATATTATGTTTTAAAATTAGTCTGAGGTCATTTTATTACCATTTAATTAAATTTAAAATCTTCAAAAAATTTAAATTTCATCCCATCTATTTGAAAAAGATTTTATTCGACGCAGAATTAAAGTGCAACTTAGATATTATATTTTAAAATTAGTCTGATGTCATTTAAACACGATTTAATTAAATTTTAAATTTTCAAAAAATTTAAAAATCATCCAATCAATTCAACAAAAATGTCATTAGACGCAAAATTGTAAGCGCAACTTAGATATCATGTTTGAAAATTATTCTGATGTCATTTAAACACAATCTAATCAAATTTAAATTTTAAAAAAAATTAAATTTCATCCAATTTATTCGAGAAAGATTTCATTGGACACAAAATTCTAAGCGCAACTTATATATTATGTTTTAAAATTAGTCTGAGGTCATTTTATTACCATTTAATTAAATTTAAAATCTTCAAAAAATTTAAATTTCATCCCATCTATTTGAAAAAGATTTTATTCGACGCAGAATTAAAGTGCAACTTAGATATTATATTTTAAAATTAGTCTGAGGTCATTATAACACATTTAATATGAGTTTTAAAATTTAGCTTCCCTAGTCGGAATTTCCGGACAATGATTTTCCTCGTGAGGCTAGATATTTATATCATCTATCATTTCTGAAAATTTCAGCTTCCTATCTTTGCTAGTTTTTAAGGAAATGTGTGGACAAAAAGTATTCGTCAAAAACGTGTCCTATATTTTGACCCCAGCTTGCTTCCGTACTCGGAATTTCCAGACAATGATTTTCCTCGTGAGGCTAGATGTTTATGTCATCTATCATTTCTAAAAATTTCAGCTTCCTATCTTTGCTCGTTTTTGAGAAAATGTGTGGACAAGAACTTTTTTAAAAGTGACAAAATGGCGGATAAGTCTGAACCGGAAGTGATTTTTACAAAATAAAAAAAAGCGTATCAGCATTAGAAAATAATAGATCGATGCTGAAAATTTGACAAAAATCAGACCACCCATCTCCGAGAAATCTTCTGCACAAAAATTGTAAAGAAAAAAAAAAAGAATAAAAAACTAGAGCAAAGCTCGTTGCAAAGCAACGAGTGGGTCTTCCGTTAATGTCGGAAGTAAAGCTTGAAGTTCCTGTAAGAAGCAGAGCTCTTAAACCAATAACAAGAGTAACTAAAATAAAAATATGAAAAAAATCGAATATTCCTGGTACGACTTAACAAAATACGAATGATTTTAAGTACGACTTAACAAAAACCTTTCCGATTTTAAGAACGACTGAACAAAAAAAATCCGAATGTGTTCAGGTACGACTTAGCAATTATTTTTGGTACGAGTTAATTTTACTTTGAACATTACGCTATTTTTTAAACCAAAGCCGTGGAATCAAAATTTCCGGAAAAATCAATTTTTAAACCCCGATATCTCTGTAATGCATCGTCCGATTTGAAAACGGTTTTCAGTGTTAGATTCAGCTTAATAAGCTCTACAAAACGCATATTCTTTTTCGATTTAATCAGAAAATTCATTTTTTCGAAAAATTTGTTTCACTTCCGGTTTCGACCGGAAGTGACAAAATACATTTTTTTGGTCAAATGCCATAAGTTAATCCGCAGATTTACAATCACAGATAATTTCAAGTCTTTATAAACAACCGTTTACTAGAAAAGTCCTGGACAAAATCACTTTTTGAAAATTTTTAAAATGACGTAACTAGAAAACGGAAGTGATTTAATGACTGATACTGTAAAAGCTTCAAGGGACAAGAATTTAACATAATCTCTGAAAATTTCTTGCAAATCGGTTGAATAGTTTTTGAGATATAAAGTAAAAAAGAAGTCAGAAGGAAAAACAAGAAGATTAATAATAATAAAAACTAGAGCAAAGCTCGTTGCAAAGCAACGAGTGGGTCTTCCGTTAATGTCGGAAGTAAAGCTAAAAGTTCCTGTAAGAAGCAGAGCTCTTAAACCAATAACAAGAGTAACTAAAATAAAAAGATGAAAAAATCGAATATTCCTGGTACGACTTAACAAAATCCGAATGATTTTAAGTACGACTTAACAAAAACCTTTCCGATTTCAAGAACGAATTAACAAAAAAAATCCGAATGTGTTCAAGTACGACTTAGCAATTATTTTTGGTACGAGTTAATTTTACTTTGAACATTACGCTATTTTTTAAACCAAGGACGCGGAATCAAAATTTCCGGAAAAATCAATTTTTTAACCCCGATATCTCTGTCATGCATCGTCCGAATTGAAAACGGCTTTCAGTGTTAGATTCAGCTTAATAAGCTCTACAAAACACATTTTCATTTTTGATTCGATCAGAAAATTCATTTTTTCGAAAAATTTGTTTCACTTCCGGTTTCGACCGGAAGTGACAAAATACATTTTTTTGGTCAATTGCCATAAGTAAATCCGCAGATTTACAATCACAGAAAATTTCAAGTCTTTATAAACAACCGTTTACGAGAAAAGTCATGGACAAATTCACTTTTTGAAAAATTTTAAAATGACGTAACTAGAAAACGGAAGTGATTTAATGACGGAAACTTTAAAAGCGTCAAGGGACAAGAATTTAACATAATCCCTGAAAATTTCTTGCAAATCGGTCGAATACTTTTTGAGATATAAAGCAAAAAAGAAGTCAGAAGGAAAAACAAGAAGAATAATAATAATAAAACTAGAGCAAAGCTCGTTGCAAAGCAACGAGTGGGTCTTCCGTTAATGTCGGAAGTAAAGCTAGAAGTTCCTGTAAGAAGCAGAGCTCTCAAACCAATAACAATAGTAACTAAAATAAAAAGATGAAAAAATCGAATTATTCCTGGTACGACTTAACAAAATCCGAATGATTTTAAGTACGACTTAACAAAAACCTATTCGAATTCAAGAACGACTTAACAAAAAAAAAACCCGAATGTGTTCAAGTACGACTTAGCAAATAATTTTTAGGTACAAGTTAATTTAACCAAGAACTTGATACCTTTTTCTTAACCAAAAACGCGGAATCCAAATTTCCGGAAAAATCAATTTTTAAAGGCAAATATCTTTGTAATGCATCATCCGATTTTTAAACGGTTTTCAGTGTTAGATTCAGCTTAAAAAGCTCTACAAAACACATATTCGTTTTTGATTCGATCAAAAAATTCAATTTTTTGAAAAATTAAAATCACTTCCGGTTTCTACCGGAAGTGACAAAATAATTTTTTTTGTAAAAATGCCATAAGTAAATCCGCTGATTTACAATCACAGAAAATTTCAAGTCTTTATAAACAACCGTTTACGAGAAAAGTCCTGGACAAAATCACTTTTTGAATTTTTTCAAAATGACGTAACTAGAAAACGGAAGTGACTTTTTTACTGAAAGTTTGAAAGCTTCAAGGGACAAGTATTTAACATAATCCCTGAAAATTTCTTGCAAATCGCTTGAATAGTTTTTGAGATATAAAGCAAAAAAGAAGTCAGAAGGAAAAACAAGAAGAATAATAATAATAAACTAGAGCAAAGCTCGTTGCAAAGCAACGAGTGGGTTTTCCGCTAATGTCGAAAGCAACGCTAGAAGTACGTCTAAGAAGCAGAGTTCTTTATCTAGTAAAAAAGAAACCTATGTACAAAAAGATAAAAAAAAATCGAATGATTCTTGGTACAACTTAACATAATCCGAATGTTTTTAAGTACGACTTAACCAAAAACCCTTAACCATTTCAAGAACGACTTAACAAAAAAAAACAATGTGTTTAAGTACGACTTAACAAATTTGACTTCATTTTAGGTACAAGTTTACTTTACCTTGAACTAACATCTTTTTTCTTAACCCAGAATGCAAAATTAAAATTTATGTAAAAAATCAATTTTGTTTAAAACATAATTCTGAGCAACTTTTCCTCTTCACTGCTTTTCAAAAGGTTGACCTTTCGTACTGTGTGCTCGTTGCGTCATTAATTGTCAGAAACTTATCGATGTTAAGTTTACTTTACTGTACTTCTGTGAATATTTTCTATGTAAAATTACTATGAACCAGACAACACTGAAATGGTGAACATTTCAAAGGGCCCCGCTTATGTTATTTCAGAGAATTCTGCTTTGACCTTGACCTATAACTTGAAATTTTTCCAGCTGGCATAGAACTTTTAATTCAATTTCATTCCCCCTAACATACATGCATTTTTGTTCAATCTGACCAAGATTAAGCATATTTGGAAAATAATCTACTATTTAAAACTAATTTTAAAAAGATCTGCTATGACCTTCACATTGACAGACTTGGTTCAAGGTCACTGCACGCCATTAACCAATAAACTCTGTAAAGGTAAAATATTAGCCAAGTAGGGGCTAAAAGGAGAGCATATCTATGCTCTTAAAATATGGATTTTTGTGTGATCTGATATGACCTTGACTCTTCATCTACAAATATCATTCAAGGTCATTGCATATATTTTGAACAAAGGCATCATGTGGGTAAAGTATGAGGCTGAATGGAGCAAAGGGAGAGAAGATATACTCCGGACAAGGATTTTTAAAAATATAATTCTGATATGACCTTCACAGTTTCTTTTCACTGAAAATAGGTTCAAGGTCACTACACACCCTTTCACCCTTTACTCAAAAGCTCTGCTTATGTGAAGTCTGAGCCAAATAGGGGTTAGTAGAAATTATATATGCTCTCAAAAAAGGATTTTTGCATGATCCGATATGATCTAGAAATTTCATGCAAGGTCACTGCACATCGTTTAACCATAGAGACACTCTGTGAGTATTAGCCAGATTGGACCAAAGGGAAAAAAGATATGCCCCAGACAAGGATTTTATATATATAATTCTGCTATGACCTTAACCTTATACCTAAAAACATGGTTCAAGGTCACTGTAGATCCTTCAACCAAAGGAACCCTGTGGATGAGGTATGAGCCAGATTGGGCCAAGGGGAGAGAAGCTATGCTCCTGTCAAGCCATCTCTGATGGACAGACCGACAAATTGATCACTAGAAGGCGCCCGCATAAACATGCCTTTTTATCTAAAATAGTATCCATGCTATCTGCCCATGGTGAATAGTCATCAAAACCATTCATTAGCAGAATTTGATTTCCCTCCTTTTTAAGGTGGTATAGGACATCTGTCGATATTAATGTGGATTAAAGAACTATATAATTGAAAACTTTTCACCGGTTTAGAATTTTCAAATTTTACAATATTTAACCAAAAAATAGCTTTTAAAAATATTTGAAAAGGTAAAAATTGTAAAAACCCCAGCGGGATTCGAACTCATGACTTACAGGTTCCTAGTAAACCCTCTAACCCACTGTGCTAAGGAGTTAGGTGACCATTTTTGAGAAGAAACTACATGTACTTATATAATTACACTTTATTTTATTGTTTATTTCGATAATTAAAACAATACGTCACAACATGGAAGTGTCCCATATCACCTTAAACTCGGAACACCTCTGACCTAATAAGATCGCCGCATTAAATACAAAGTTTGATTTAACTCTAATTTGTTTATCATCAAGAAATTCTGCATCGCATACAAATAAAGTTTTCTTCTGTATAATGAAATACCAATTAACTGACTATTCGGACAATAGCAAGTTTATTGTCCCATTCAACAGCTACTATTTCCCTTGGCTTTGCCTCATTAAATATTTGCTGTCTTGGGGGACAATAAACTTGCTATTGTCCTCATACCCAGTAAATACTAAATAGGCATATAATATCCCATCCACCTACATTTCATGTTATATAACCTCCCGTTTGTAACCTTCAATTTCACTGTAAAGTCAACATATCTGTCATAGCCGCAAGTTTCGCAATTTATTTCTGCTTCTCATGTACTTAAAATTAGAGGCCTTAATATTGCTTACCAATTCCAACAAGAGACATCCCTCTAACTATTGGTAATCATTAAAATTCATTTCATGAATCTACGCAACAATGATAAATCTTCAAGTACAGTCACTCTCAATTTTACAAAAATATTGACGGTACTTTATCCGAAACTGTTCCTTGTATCTTTAACTTAGTACACTAACATTTTTATGAAAAGACGGTTTGTCTTAGAATATGAAAGCTAATGCAATTCTGAGAAAAAGAATACCACATATTGCCAATTCCATTGAGGTTTAATAAAAATATGGCCATTTAAGTGAACCCACCATTTCCAATTTCCTTTAGTAAACACAGATTTACAGGGCTCTCCATAGTAAAACATCTTTATCTGACCTTTTAGAGGTCAACTTTTGTTCAACCACCTTTAAAAAGAAACCTTATTCAATACAACATATGCCTACATGATATAATCATGATAAAAGCTTCACATCACTTAGAAATACCCTTACATGTATACCCCCCCCCCCCCCAATCTTTTGATTTTCATAAAAAGTCATGGTTTGAAATGTTTTACCTAATTTTATGAAACATGTGGCAATTTCCTTGAGTCATTTCTCACACATATTTGAAAACAATCATCAATGATTCTAAAATGTGATCTTTATTTGTTTATTGTATGATTTGTACCATTTTAATTAACAAATAGACAGCTGTCCTGCTTGTGATTTCTTGTTTTCATGAAAAAAGTAAGCTAACAATCATATTTAGTGAATATCTAATCTATTCTGATTTCTAGTCTTCTTCTAACCATGCTAAAACAGTAAGTTACAACCTACAAGTTAGACATCTGCCTTAAATTAGAATTAAATTCAAACACACCCAGGTAGCTGGAGACAGAGTTGATTTCAATGAAAAATGTTCAAATTTGACATGTTTTTCTACTTTTTTATGCATATATACCTTAGAAAGGTAGAAATAGGTTGTTTCTTGTTCATTTCAAAAGTAATTATCATAGCAGATGTTATTTCAAAGTCAAATGTACATTTACATATCCTACATGTAATCTTAATGCAGACAATTAAATAGGGGGGGGGGTGTTTCAATTATGTAAACACATCTAAATATCTTTATGAAATAAAAAATAAAGGAAACATAATTGTATACTTTTATTGAAAAACAAATTTTCACAGCAATTATGAATTTCTTTAAACAGCCTTAATTTTGTTTTCATAATTTCTTATCAAACACAAACCACAACATGGCATGATGCTTTCTTCAAGTTCCATTATTGTTCATGCATTATCGGATTTAATTTGAATTACCAGTAAATAGTCTGTAGAACACAAGGAATATGCATGTGGATAGAGGTGACAGGTTAATCTCAGGAGCTGACCCACAAGATCAACAGGTACCGGTAAAAGCCATGTGGTAACAAGAGTCTGTTTTGAGCTGAAATAAATAAAAAAAATAATTAGCTGTGTTTACATACATGTACTAGTAATAGCTGTGTTTACATTAACATATGCATAGTATTTCTGTAAAAAATACACTGACCATGCAGTGTAATAAGTATGACATATCCCAATACATGACATAACATTTAGGCAGTACAAGATCAAAAATTTGCATATCAAGTCATAATATAATATTAAAAAATTTTCATAGGTATAAACACTTATCAAATTGAGAAAGAGAGAGAGTTTGAGAGAGAGAGAGTTTATTACCATACTTGTAGTGCAACAGTCAATATTTCAATTCGTAAATTACAAACGAATATTACCCACCGAACAGCGTCAAAGTACATGTACTGGTATTAGCTTCTGGTATACCATTTTTTATCAATTCTACTGTGTATTTTTTGTTTGCAAATAAATTTAGCGAGGGTTTTTGTTTATTTTCTTATAAATTACATGTTTTAAAAACAATACTACGTGTAATAAGCATAAAACATGTATGAGTAAACTTAATGAAGAATTTTTAATAGATTATTTTTCAAAGAATGTGGTACATTACATGTATGTCAATCTTTATAAAACTAGCGTATATTTCGTGCGCCATAAATTGCAAGTTTTTTGTAAATATCATTTACTTGCATGATAGGTATATATGGTCTAACCAAAATTTTCTTCATAAAGCTACAGCTGTATGTACCACATATATGTTTTGTCACAAGTATACATTTTAAAAAAAAATACCCAAATTCCAACAGTTTAAATAAACTCAACTCATTCTCTGATAAGTTCATTGTGTTTTGTGCGTGCATATCTTATTTAGCAGCCAATCAGCGGTAAGCTGAATCCACAAAAAGAAAGTTTGTGTTTTAGGAGTGGGTAAATTGTTTATGCGACACTGTCAAGAAAACCACACCAAATAATAACAAGAAACATAAATATTCACTTAAATGTATTCTGTTGTAAAGTAAAGGTTTTTAACACTTATTGCATATTGCAAAACATGTGATGACCTTAATCATCTGTCATATATCTGATATACATGTATATGTAAAAGATGGGAGAAATAACGACGGAACAAAGTGGGATTCGAACCTGGCCCTCTGAATCTCTAGTCAAGTGCTCTACCAACTGAGCTACATGTATCTGGCACCGGTATTCAAACCAGTCTGACCGTCACATTCCTCCCCCTTAAATGATCTTCACCCTCAAAGATCATCCCTGGCAGGATCGAGTTAACCTGTTAGTTCCAGGGGTTGGTCACAACACCAATATTGTAACAGGATGGGAGAAATAATGAAGGGATTTGAACCTGGGCCCCCTGAATCTCTAGTCAGGTGCTCTACCAACTGAGCTATCTGGCACTGGTATTCAAACCGGTCTGATCGTCACATATATAAAGAATTATTTTAAACAATGTTGTTCAATTAAAAATAACACTCGCAACCTTCAGTTTTTGTCTGTAATTAATCAATATTGGCGTGCGATCAGTTCTCGCCGAGTACCATTTCTCACCAGTGCATTGTTACGTCATTTTATCAACACATAAAATTATATACGAAAATATGATGTAACAGTGCACCAGCGAGAAATGGTCCTCGGCGAGAACTGCTCGCACGCCAGTACTGCCAGTAGTCAGATTAAAAAAAGAGAATAAAAAATTACATTTAAAACATTAACAAGGACAATTTAAGTACACATCATAACTGCTAAACAAGAAAAATTATGTGAACTGGTAGAATGGTAGGCATAGTTCTAACTTGTAACCTACATGTACAAGTACATGTACCGGGTACCCGTTGGTCTGCTATACCTCTTTAATGATACAATGATCGGCATCATAAAGATATTAAAGTCATGTTTTAACTCTGAAGTGAAAAGTATACAATTTTATTTACTTGAAGTTATGTCTACAGGGTATTCATGACTACATTTGGAGTCCTCTGCACAAGAATATATGATATGTTTCTAATTAGACCCTGCTTTGAATTTTGAGTTGAAAATTCACAATCTGTTATTTTTTTAAATAGATAAATTCAGTTACCCTTTCCAGTCCCCCATGAACCTCGAGCGAGTCTAAACACCCATGAAACATGTAAAAGTTACACGTTAGTAAACAAACACCCACACCATAACAAAAACATCTAACAGTGTGCACGTACTTACATGTACATACTAAATTTTAACCAGTTAACAAGAAACTTTAAAACGAGTAAAAGCCTCACCTTCTTCAGTAACATCCACATAAATCACACACTTTAATGTCCATCTTTTCTCCTTTATTACTCGTAGCTTATCAACGGCTGATCGTCGACAGAAGTGTGGCTGTCAGAATTTCCTCGTAAACGATTCACACGAGAAAAATATCCTCCTTAAACAAATATGTAGTATTGTTCCCTGTGCATGTTCATATGTTTCACAGCAAATTGAAAATGCATGTGTACACCGAAAGAATACACAACTTCTCTTCTGCATTACGGCTCTCTCTTTTCTACAATGCCGTTCGTTACTGTTTACATTCGGCGCGCGCGCGCGGGGGTCACAAACAGGGGCGCCCCGACAAATAGTTGCACATAGAACGTTTAAATAATGTGTGTTCATTGAATTCATAAATGATATAGATGAAAAAAAATGAAATTGAATCACAACAATTTATCTAAGACGCAACACAACGTAATGCAGTAAATTCCTGGGCCTTAATGTGGCATTTGTTCGCTTGTGTGTCTATGTAGACATATTAACTCGTTCATGTACGATTCTCACATATTTGTTTTATGAAATTTGAAAAAAAATATAGGACAGAACTTGTTTAATTTGATACCAAATGACATTATTTAATATATTAACAATAACTAAATTAATTTTTTTTCATAAAATGATAACGATTTTTGCTATCAGAAAAATACGTGTATGAGCTGCTGACCCCTAATTATAGGGGCCAGCCCTTTTTTCTTAATTTTAAATGAAAGCTCTCGTTATTTTAAACAACTTTTGTTCTATATGTATTAACAAAATATTTCTAGTTTAAAGGTTATAATACAAAAAGCAACAAAATTTCAGCTCCGAAAAAATCTTAAACTTTGGCGACAAATAGCTCAAAAACTAACAAAGAAATTACCAAAATTTTCATGCCAGCAAAATTATAAAATGTTACCGATAATTTTGCCAAATTTCATGCATCTATCATCTGTAGTTCCCGAGATCAACTCTGGACAAAAGACCCCCCAATTTTCAATTAAAGGGCAATAACTCATAACCGGAAGTGAATTTTAAAAATTTGAAAAAAATGTCTAGAGATATTAATATCATCTACATACCCTGAAAGTTTCATAGCAATCAGACAAAAAATGTTCGAGAAATCTCGTGCACAAAATTTGCGGGAAAAAAAAAATAATAATAAGAAACAGTAGAATAACAGAAGGGTTTTCCGTTGAAAAACGGAAAACCCTAAAAAAAACAATAGAATAACAAGAGGGTCTTCCGTTGAAAACGGAAGACCCTAAAAAAACAATAGAATAACAAGAGGGTCTTCCGTTGAAAACGGAAGACCCTAAAAACAATAGAATAACAAGAGGGTCTTCCGTTGAAAACGGAAGACCCTAAAAAAGTGAAAAAGAAACATTACAATAATAGAAGGGTCTTCCGCTGAAGACGGAAGACCCTAATAGAAGGGTCTTCCGCTGAAGACGGAAGACCCTAATAATAAAAGGGAAAAAGAAACCGAACGAAAACAATAAGGTCTTCCGTTGGAAAACGGAAGACCTTAAGAGGGAATGTCACAAATCATCAAGCTTGGCTATGAAACTTGAAAAAAAAATTTCCCCGTTTTTCTATTCTAAGTTGACCATCTTAATTGTACTAATCGGTTTTTTTGTATATGAATAATTTAAATCACATTTATTAATGATTTTAGAAGTTTCCATGGAAACGGCTTATAATACAAAAATAAACTCATTTTCTATGATTTTCATGTATATTTTATTGGCATTTTCTACTGTTAAACACATTTCAATTTATAAGTAGAATAATGTTACATAAACAAAGTTTCTAAACTAACATACTTTAGAAAAAATAGTTTTGGTTATTGGGTTGCTATGGTAACCAATATTTGAGACATTTTTGAAAATAACCAAATTCTAAAATAGCCCTCTAACATAAAATTGAATATTTCAACTCTGCAACAAAATAGGCAAAAAATGTATATTGCATACAAATGACCAAGAGCATCTTAATCAAAATCATAAATAAAATAGAGAAGCCTTTTTATAAAAATATCAGGAAAATTGTGTTAAAAAATCACATTTTTGCTTCATTTTCATTTTTTCAAATTTTGAATGAAAGAGCTAAATTCATTTGCAGAATGATCTTTTTAGAGGATTAGTCATAATAGAAAGAAAATAACTTGCATAAAAAAAGACAATACAGCTGAAAAAGTCCTTAGCAACCAGTTTTACACCATAGCACCCCCCCCCCCCCTTTTTCAATAAAAATGCAAAAAATTGTTTTTTGTTGCATTCAAACTATTTACAACAAAAAGAAACATGATAAATGATTTAATTGAAAAATAATTTCTCCCTAGCAACCATCTATACAGTTGTATGCCTTAGCAACCAAATCAGTTCCTTAACAACTATATTAAAAAGGAATAGTCAATTCGGCACTTGGTCGACCTGGTTTAAAGCCCGCCCCATGGATACTTATTTTGGTAGACTGATAAATATGTCTCAAATCTGGTCAATGTACATGTAGAGCGTGGGTATTAAGACAGGGGACATCACTCATCAGTCATTTAGCACCATAATTAAGGTCTTTCGTTTCCAACGGAAGACCTTTTTGTTTTCGTACTGTTTATTATTATTTTTTTTTCAAAATTTGTGCACGCGATTTCTCGAAAACTACTCAACCGATCTCAACAATTTTTTCACAAACGATGGGACATTATCTGAATTTTATATGTTTTTGAATTTTTCTGTCGTCATCACTTCCGGTCCGGATTTACGGTCGATTTTGTAATTTTTTGCGACCAATTTTGTGCACAGCTGATCTCAGACACTATTAGAGATATGACTTTGAAATTTTCAGGATAGGTAGACCATGGTTTGAAGTTGTGCACTATATAGTTGTTTTGCACTAGTGGCGCTATTCCTTGGAGCTTGCTTAGGCACGAAAATGTGGTACTCGTGAAAAAAAAATGGTGTAACACTAAAACATTCCAAGTACTTATTGAAATTCTTCTGCTTGCGTGAAGTTATTTGATGTCAATAATCAATAATTTGAGGTACAGTACCGATCAGACCCAACCCAACACGCAATTCAAAACTATTGAAAGATGCTTAAAAAATTTAAAGACACCATACAGTACCAATCAGAGAAAACATAACACCAAAGTAAACCCAAACTAAACCCCGGGTTTACTTTATGGGTTTACATTTTGAAAATTTGAGTCCAATCGGGGTTTACATTAGGTTACTTGAGAATTGCTTTGGAGTCAACTGTACGCACGGAAGTGTGAAGCAGACCCGTCTTTTATCTTACCATCCTACTGCCCCTTGTATATTCTGAATACACATGAAGCATCTGCTTTCAGGGTATACTTCTGATGGGGATTTAGTCTCTGTGTCCACTCTTTAATTTTTTAAACATCTTTCAATATTTTTGAATTGCGTACTATACAAATTATTACACAATAAAAGAGATAAAACCAACAAAAATTATCAATCATTATGCTGACTATCAAATTAATAATTCTACTATACAGTAAAAATGTCAAATGTTTATGCAATATTAAAGCTGCGTTGTTACATTATTAAAAAAAGAAGAAGAAGGGTAATCCATTTTTTTTTCTTTCATGATTGTTTCTTATTTTGGCCAAGTATAACCGATCATTTATCTACTTTGTAGCGTATACGTTGACCTCAAACGTGTATTTAGTGTACTGGGAATTGCATGTTAGATAATGTAAGCTTTATATATATATATATATATATATATATATATATATATATATATATATATATATATATATATATATATATATATATACTCATACATTTCTCTCTGTGAAGACTACATTGTAAAGAAACAATGTTAGATTCTCTTCAATCATGTCACGTGACATACGTGTTATCTTTAAACCGGATGGCGATAAAAATAATGCATAAAAAGACACTAACCCAACTGTCATCACCAACAAAACCCATATCCTCTTAGCAGTACGCAACCTAATGTCTAAGTATTAACTTTATATTAGTGCACTACTCTTTAAAGATTCTCATTTAGAACTTGGTTGAGTGGCAAGAAAATGTTGATGACGTTGGGTCCTGGTCATACAAATTGAAGAAAATAGTTTTAGCAGTAAGTCGAATATTCATTTATTTTCTAACACTTTGTTTAAATTTACAATAGATGTTCAATGTGTAATTTTTTTTGGTCAGACGTTAAAGAGATGAAATGTTATTTTCCTTCCGTTATCATTCGTATTTACATTTGAATGTGCGTTTATGATATAACTATTTGTTATTCTTAATTTACAGACGACATAGGAAACTTATACACTTATACTAGCAGCATTGCGGAAAAAGTTTGATATTCATTTAGTAAAATTGTGTATTGGGACAACACGCAGTACAAGGGTATATTTGTATGTTGTTATTGCTGCATCAGTTTTGTTCTGCATTGGATTAATTGGAAATTCTATCACTGTGTGTTTTGTTGCTGTGTCAAAACAACTTCACACTCCGACATACGTCACAGTTGGATGCTTAGCAGTGTCTGACGTACTCGTCTTCGTGACGCAATATGTTCGTTTTCTACCAGGTCTTTTTGATTTTTTAAGAAAGATGACACAAGAAATTTGATGTATGCAATATTTACTCTTTTTATGTATTCATTTGGCATATTTCCATATGGTATAAATATCATATGTACGTTTTGTTTGCATTGCAAATCCTCTCCGCAGTTTGACTCTGACTTGTAAACGAATTTTGTTGATGTCTTTTGCCGTTTGGATAAGCTCTGCTGTCGTCTCCATCGCATACGGAATTAGTAAAGTGTTATTTCTAATGGGCATAGTATCCTTCGAAACAGTTGTTTTTACTGAGTTGGGGTTTTGCTTGTATATGAGTGGATTGCCATTTATTATTGTAGTTGTATTTAATGTTCGAAAGCTGTATTATCTTTATAACCAAACAGCTTTGGTTCGATGAAACAAAATAGCAAATTCTATGTCGTTGATGTTTTGGATTATTATCGTGATTTTTCTCCTAAGCACAATATATCCTTTGTTTTACGACATCGACTAAGCAGTGTTAAAAGACAGGTCACTTTTAAATAGAAGCTTACACTTAGTTCATAAAATGTATTTCTTTGCATTGCTTGTTAATAGTTGTTTAAATCCATTGGTATATTTCATGTTTCACCCCCTGTTTTGAGACTTCTATCCCAATTAAGAAAATGTTGTAATCATGGCACATATCCATGTACAAGCAATCTTATTTCGGGTCCGTAAGTGAATAAGGTACCATTTAATATCACTTCTCCCCGGTAAATGTGATTTCCGTCATCAAATACAATCGTTTTTGTCCCCCGCCGCAACGCGGAGCGGGGACATAGAAATGCCGGGCGTCCGTCCGTGTGTCCGTGTGTCCGTGTGCCCGTGGGTCCGTGCGTCCGTGTGTCCGTCCGTCACACTTTTTTGTAAACGCTCTCATGCCTACAAATTTTGACGGATTTTCATTAAATTTATACCAAATGTGTATACTACTATTACCTTGGTCAAGTTTGAAAATCAGCATTGGTGGATACTTTTTGTTGAAGTTATGGGACTTTGACCACAATAATGACACCGTTTTATCCAAAAATTGAGAGGTATGTCCAATGCACGATGTTTTATCAATATTGTCGACATCGCAATGCTGACCAATATCGAATAGACATTGTGTTAATAGCATGAAATTGCATTTGCAGCGTACCATTTATATCCTTTGTACATTTTCGAAATTGCAATGTTGACCAACATCGAGTCTACATCGTGTCTACATCGTGTTCATTCTTTCCTGTTTACATCGTCGACATCGTCGATATCGCAATGTTAACCAACATCGAGTCGACATCGTGTCTACATACTGTTCCTTCTTTTCTGTTTACATCGTCGACATTGTCAATATCGCAATGTTGACCAACATCGAGTCGACATCATGTCTACATCGTGTTCCTTCTTTTCTGTTTACATCGTCGACATTGTCGATATTGCAATGTTGACCAACATCAAGTCGACATCGTGTCTATATCGTGTTCCTTCTTTCCTGTTTACATCGTCGACATTGTCGATATTGCAATGTTGACCAACATCGAGTCGACATCGTGTCTACATCGTGTTCCTTCTTTTCCGTTTACATCGTTGACAGATATCGCAATGTTGACCAACATCGAGTCGACATCGTGTCTATATCGTGTTCCTTCTTTCCTGTTTACATCGTCGACATTGTCGATATTGCAATGTTGACCAACATGGAGTCGACATTGTGTCTACATCGTGTTCCTTCTTTTCTGTTTACATCGTCGACATTGTAGATATTGCAATGTTGACCAACATCGAGTTCACATCGTGTCTACATCGTGTTCCTTCTTTCCTGTTAACATCGTCGACATCGCAATGTTGACCAACATCGATTCAGCATCGCAATGTTGATCGGCATCAAGTTAACATTGTGTCTACATCGTCGACGTTGTCAATATCGCAATTATGGCCAACATTGTTATATTCTATCTGTCTTACATTGGACATTTTACCCTGTTGTAATTATTTAACAAACATCGTATAATGTTAGGTAATGATAAATAAAGAAATTATCCAATCTGTAGGTAAGTGATGACGATGTAAACTCGATATCGGTTCAACATTGTCGACGTTGCGATGTCGACGATGTTAACGACAAATAAATATCGGCAATGTTGACAATGTAAAATCGATATCGTATCAATATTGTATACGTCGCGATGTTGACGATATCGAAAAAGAAATATGCATTGGACATGAATGAAAATTGACGTTGTAAGCGCTCTCATGCCTACAAATTTTGACGGATTTTCATTAAATTTATACCAAATGTTTATACCACTATTACCTTGGTCAAGTTTCTAAATCAGCCTTGGTCGATAGACTCCATACTAGTATACTGCTTGACCGGCGGGGGACCCAGGAATTCTATTCTTGTTGTTCTACAAAAAGGCGGTAATATTATAAAATTGTTTGAATATGGGTCTGCCAATTTTATATCTGAATTTAAGTAGTTCTCCATCTGCAACAATTTATGATGAACGACCGGGGATCTAGTTTCGTACGTGTTAAAAAATTGCAATTTACAACGCAATAAAACTAAACATTCGGCTAATTATTGACTGATAAAGCTTATTTAAATTTCAACTTTTTAACACGTACGGACTCGTAGTTTCAAGGTCGTCCATCAATTATTTAGACCAGGAGCTACAGACCTGCAGCTAGAAGTTTTATAGACTAAACAATATATCACAATATATATTTTATTATTGATAATCTATATAACATTAATTTCAACTTAAGCTTGTAGAAAACAAATAATGATGGAGTTCAATTGCATATTTTGTAACTGCAAAATATTATTGTGTGTAGTTTTTAAACGTAATTGCATGTGTTTAAGTTTATTATTTTAAAGTCAGTCACGTTTAAATCTGTCATCTTTAAAATATAAGAAAAAGTCTTCTTTTGTATATTTACCTTAAATGCTTATAATCTTGAGTACTCATTTATAAACGAATATCTTATTTTGATAATGGTTAGCATACTGTAGTTATAATAGCATATATCAGTGTTTGATAAGCCCCATAGTCATTCAATTAACAGAGTGCACAGGAAGATGAAAAGTGTACAAAGAGGATATAGATAATTTGCACTAAAACTTGTAAAATCGATTTTTGATCTTAGACAAAAGAATATAAAATACAACGTCTGTAACGGGTTTCGAACCTGAGATCTTTAGATTTGCCTATCCATTACGCTATCCGTTTTAAGAGGTATGCGATCAAAATTCTTTAGGCAATCAACAGACTGAATGTGATATGTTGCAATACAATACACATCCGCATGGTTTACAGTACCTGCAACGTTATTTTTTACAAGATAAACGATAGGATAGGATTCACACACGATAGGATAGTATTAACGCACGATTGAACAGTATACACGCACGAAAGGATAGGATTAACGCATGATAGAACAGTATACACGCACGATATGATAGGATTTATACACGATAGGAAAGGATAAACGATGTTCATGATAAACGTATGATCGCTTTAAACGATATTTACGAACAAACTGATAAGGGCAGAATTTGAGAGAGAACACGTACAAATAAAGATTTACGTGGAATTTCTTTTTAGTAACAATTGCCGAGTTGTTAATCATCGCTGCGTCATTTATAGAATGTATAAAAATGACCAGTTAATTTTTTTTCAACTAAAATTATGAGTTTTAATCAATAAATTTTCTGTATTGTTAAAAAAATGTTCATTACCGAACACCCTAGCCGATCGCCGCGAATATTTCAGCCCGAGATTAAATCACTCGGAAAATAGCGGATTTAATTATATAAACCCAACTCTTGTATAAAGTAAATATAAAATCTATCATAAGTACTTTTCATTCTGTATAAGAAAATGATGCATTAAAAACGAATTATTACTGACAAGTTAAATAAATATTTAGGCAGATACACATTCTGCGTAAGATTTGTTAAAATTGTTTTCATTACCACACACCCTAGCTGATTGTCGAGAACATTTCAGCCTGAAATCAAATATCATACGGAAAATAACGGGTTCAAAATACAACTCGGGTTTTAATTAAATATAAATTATATCATAAATAAATTTTTTCAGTAAAATATGATGCAACAAAATTATATTGCATAAAAGTTAATAATTACGCAGGTATACACTCTGCGTACGATTTAATATATTCGATATACAGGTAAATATGTTACCTTGTTCCTAAGAACTGCGTTTTTCATTTTCAATGTTAACAGATATGATTTACATGTAATATTGGTTAATTTTGATCTAAAAAATTTAATTTAAAAATTAGTATCCTGACGGAATGTTGGATAGGATTTTACAATTTTTGTTCGATAAATATGCGTATACGGGGCACCGAACGAGTTGCAACTTAGTAATAAATTTACTTGCTTATGAAAAGACACGAAACGATTAACACGATAGGATAAACGGAAGAATTGTTGAAATTAAACGATAAACCTGATAGGATTAACGCACGATAGGATAGGATTAACGCACGATAGAACAGTATACACGCACGATAGGATAGAATTAACGCACGATAGAACAGTATACACGCACGATACGATTGGATTGATACACGATACGATAGGATAGGATTGTAAAAAATAACGTTGCGGGTACTGTAGATCCACCCTGTGTTACCTGAAAAGATATACTTGATTGGAGTGCGCGGTGTATGGGTATACGTTTCATGACTGGTTGACTTTTTTTGATCTAGAAAAATCAATTCTGCTTGTTAACAATGTATGACCGGATTCCGTTGACTAAGTAATAAGCCCGCAAGGTCAGAGTCTAGTCGCAACCAGCTAATTTAAGATGTTAGAAGGCGACCATGACTTTTATGTTAACAACTGATTATTGCACGTTCTCCTTTTATTTTTAACAGAATCTGGTAAAAAAATCGATTGACTGTTGTAAATATGGGGATTACAGGAACGGAAAATGAATTAAGGTCAGTCATGTAGGAAGAAACGGAATGACAAAATATATAAACAAAATTAAAATGAAATTGATGTCGATTAAAGAATTATCTCTCCTAGAACTTCAAGATCCACCGTCACAGGCTGCTTATAAAATGCAAACACAGATTTTAGGTGCGAGTAATCAAAGCGTCAAAAGTTCGTCTCTCGGGATGATGCTTTAATGCCACCGAAGTTGATCATTAATTTTAATTTTCTTCAGTTTTCTTCAATATTATTGTTTATTTCGTTTTAAAAAATTGCAGACATTTAGATTCAGGTACAAGGAACAATTCTGTAGTGTTTAAGAATTTTACTGGAAATATTTGGGGGTTTTTTCAGATGCACAGTCTAAAATGCAGTTTTGACAAAGCAGTAATAGTCAGGTCCAGTACAATCATTAGATTTAGCTACGCAGCTTGAATTACGTACATAGCTTTAATTACCTACCTGAAGTAGGTTTATTAAGCTACTTTATGCAATTTCGCATTTTATGTAAAACAGACAAAAAGTCGCAAGGAACTGTCAATCTATATTTGTATTGTGTAGTTTTATTAAAGCGACCCAGAGCAAAAAAAGTTAAAAAAATCGCTGCTTTTCTATTGTTTGATTAAATGTATAACACCTTGTGTGTGATGAGGCAAAGATAAGTGTGATTCCTTCATATTGTGCTGAATTATTACCAATCAATCATCATGTTAACCAAAACTGTTTTTCTTTATTACACCATTTAGGATATAGCTGTTTGGTAACACATAAACAGTTATACATAGCCCCAAAACTTTTAGAACCTTGACTGCATTTGCGCTAAAAGAGCGTCATTTTTAAGAGTGTTTTTTTATGAATTTTTTTTAGATCAGTTCAAGGTTGCAAATTACTGCTGCACCTTAGTGATTTTTAGTACAAATGCCTATTGAAGACAAAAGTATGATTGAGTAGCTAAATAAACCAACTTAAGGTAGGTAATAAAGCTATGTAGGTAAATCAAACTACATAGCTTAATCTAGTGATTGTACTGGACCTGATAACTTAAAAGCCTGGGTTTGGGTAAAAATAGCAGCCTAACGGTGAAGTGGTGGGATATTTGAATTTTTGGCCACATTCAGATAACATAAGTTAAATTTAAATATCTCGCAAAAAGTTTAATATCTCGCTACTGGCTTATCTTAAGACGAATGCAATAGCAGCAAAGCAACTGACCCACAATCTTGGAAACTGAAATTTGATTTTGTTTGTTTAATTTAGTTTTAGCTCACCTGAGCTGAAATCTCAAGTGAGCTTTTCTGATCACATTTTGTCTGTCGTCCGTCTGTTCGTAAAACTTTTCACATTTTCAATATCTTCTCCAGAGACACTGTGTCAAATTCAACCAAACTTGACATAAAGCACCCCTAGGCAAAGGTAATGTAAAGTTAGGGAAACTAAGGAACACGCCCTTTTTCAAGAGGGAGATAATTAGAAATTATTGAAAATTTTTCAGAAATTTTCAAAATTCTTCTCAAGAACCATTTGGTCAGGAAAGATGAACCTTATGTGAAAGTATCCTCAGGTAGTATAGATTAAGAGTTGTGAAAATCATCACCCCGGGGGCTGGGTGGGGCCACAATGGGGGTCGAATTTCTACCTTGGAATATCTAAAGTAAATCTTTAGGACTTTCTTCTCAGAAACTTAACAGCCAGGAAAGCTGAACCTTATGTGGAAGAATCCTCAAGTAGTGTAGATTCAAAGTTGTGAAATTCACCAGGGGGAAGGGTGTGGCCGCAATAGGGGTCTACTTTTTCCATAGGAATATATACAGTAAAACACGCTTATAACGAAGTGCCAGGGACGGGCGATTTTGCTTCGTTATAAGCGTAATTCGTTATAACCGTCAAGTTAACAACATGTAATAAGTCAAGGGGATTAAAAATCACTTCTTTGTAAGCGCCAATTCACTATAAGCGTGTCCGCTATAACTGTATTTTACGGTAGAGTAAATTTTTTAAAATCTTCTTCAGAGAACCTATCAGCCAGTAAAGATGAAACTTGTGTGGAAGCATTCTCATGTAGGGTAGATTCTAGTTTGTTCAAACTCTGATCCCCGGGGGTAGGGTGGGGCAACAATGGGGGGGTCAAATGTTTACATAGGAATATATAGAATAAATCTTTAAAAATCTTCTTCTCAGAAGCTAATCAGCCATCAAAGATTAAACTGGTGTGGAAGCATCCTCATGTAGTGTAGGTTAAAGTTTGTACAAGTCGTCATCTCGGGAATAGGGTGGGGCCACAAAGGGGGCCGAATTTTTCACGGGAATATATAAAGTAAATCTTTGAAATTCTTCCTCTCAGAAACCAATCAGCAAGAAAATCTAAAACTTTTTTGAAAGCATCCTCAGGTAAAGTAGATTCAAGTTTGTTTAAACCATAATCCGGGCGAAAAGTGTAGGACGAGTTCATCATGCATCGCGGGCAGATGCTTTAGATCGGACATCATTCGTTCAGACAATAAAGTTAAGACTTCAATATGACTGACCATCATAGCAATCATCACCATGTCATCCTTTTCTTCAACCGTTTCTACGAACACAAGCCACATGGTCACAATCACGAGATGTGTTTGGCAAAAAGTGCTACACTCTTTATGGCAAACAATTTAATAGAATCCGAACGAGCATGCTACAGAAATTAAACAAATATAAAACGCAAATCGTCCTTATGATTTTCAAATTTCTATTTAGGAAAGGATTTTAATGGTTTTGTCATTTTCGCTTGTGTAATATAAGTTGTAACCTTTTGGCATCGACCTTCTTCATATACCGGCTTATAACCAGTAAGACACGTGACTTTAACATGTGAGCAATGCAAATAATCAGAAATATGGCCACAGGTTTTATTACAATTCAAATCCACGTTTTCCTTTTTTTAAATTCTGAAGGGAAACAGAACAGGACATCTCATTACGTTATGTGTGTTTTTCTCAATAAAAAGAACATCTCAACCGTAAAAATGTACGGTGACGAAATCAATCGGTGAGCAATCTGCAGTACAGTATTGTACTGTTTTTAATATTTAATTGAGAGATATCGATTGGTTAGATTAGCAGCGTAGTTTTCCGGTCTAGGGACCAATACGATTGCATCAAAGTACATTGTGCTCGAAATCTAAATGACATCAATGTTTGTGTTTTCATTATATCGATGCACAAATAGAGATTTAAGTATTGCAAAAGTTTGTTTTGTGGGTTATACTGTTTCACATGTATTTGTTTGGAGGTTAAACCATTTATTTACATTTTTTTTTATCTATGACATGTATACAGAATTTGATATCTTAACTGGTAGCTGTTTAATTTTGATAGGAGAGGGTATTAACGTAAGTTTCAACATACACATGCAAAAAAAATAAAAACAAAAACAAACAAAAAGCTGTCAATATTTTAAATTTATACAAAACCTAGAAAACCAAGAATTTCAGCATCAAAGGTAAATTTGATTAATTTTTAAATTGAAATTCCAGTTTTAAATACAGAATATTGATAATCATACAGCAAAACGTTTGAAAAATACGTGAGATGAATTTTTATGTAAACAAAGGTAAGTTTACGTTGTTTTAAATACAAAGAAAAATCAACAATTGATGGTTGTAATAGAATGATGTAAAATAATATCACTTTTTCTACAAGGTTTAAACAGTATCATTTGTTTATCAAATATTTATGTAGACGATTTTGCAATGTTCACTATCTGATAATATCGAATTTAACATTTCTGGGTTTTTTTCATACCTTGTATCTATGCCATTAGTAAATATAATTGTTGTTAATGAATAATGTATTATCTCTGGTTCCATTGCATCCGCTTACAGAAAGGGACACAATGAAAGATATTTAATTTCCAATAATGATAAAAAGTAGAAACTCTTGAAAATATCTTTCGTATCGATTATTTCTTAATTATAATCCTTGTCTCCTTGTACATCCTACCCATGAATCATTTCATCCAGTGAACATGTAATTATAAAACAGCTTTCTATATTGGTATAAATGTTTTCTGACGATGCATGGGGTATAAAATTGGGGGGGGGGGCTGTCAATATCATAACATGGCAACAAACATGCTGATGAGTCTATACATTGACCGCAGGAATACAGCTAAAAATTTTGACCTCAGAAGTCAATGAAGTAGACATAAAAAAAGACATATGTTATATAAATAATATTTTAAAACAAGTCTGTCGGAATTTTAAGTTAACTTTAAAATGTGTTCTATTTTAAATAAAAACAGCAATTGGAAGTTTGCAATTAAATGACACTATACTTTGCATAAAACTTCAGAGTTATCATACCCCCGCTCCGAAGGAGAAGGGGTATACTGTTTTACCCTTGAGTGTCTGTCTGTCCGTCTGTCTGTCTGTCCGTCCGTCTGTCTGTCTGTCTGTCTGTCTGTCTGTCTGTCTGTCTGTCTGTCTGTCTGTCTGTCTGTCTGTCTGTCTGTCTGTCTGTCCGTCCGTAACAAAAATTTCTGTCGCATTTATCTCAGCAACTATGTATCGCAGATGCTTGAAATTTTTACACAGTGTTTGTTAAGGCATGCCATATCATGGGATATATTTTTGTACCAATCGGACGTCAACTTCCTGTTAAATGACGACTTTGCTTATTTTTTTACCAACATTTTCAAACAAATTTTCGTTAAAGATTTCTCAGCAACTATTTATCGCAGATGCTTGAAATTTTTACACATTATTTGTATAAGCATGCCATATTGTGGGATATATTTTTGTACCAATCAGACGTCAACTTCCTGTTAAATGACGACTTTGTTTATTTTCAGCAAAAATTTTCAAAGAAATTTTTGTCAAAGAATTTTCAGGAACTGTTTATCGCAGATGCTTGAAATTTTTACACAGTATATGTATAGGCATGCTATATAGTGGGATGTATTTTTGTACCAATCAGACGTCAACTTCCTGTTTAATGAGTACTTTGTTTATTTTTAGCCAAAATTTTCAAACAAATATCCGTCAAAGATTTCTCAGCAACTATATATCGCAGATGATTGAAATTTTAATACAGTATTTGTATAGGCATGCTTTATCGTGGGATGTATTTTTGTACCAATCGAACGTCAACTTCCTGTTAAATGACGACTTTGTTTATTTTAGCCAAAATTTTCAAACAAATTTTCGTCAAAGATTTCTCAGCAGATGCTTGAAATTTTAACACACTATTTGTATAGGCATGCCATATTGTGGGATATATTTCTGTACCAACAGGATGCCAGCTTTCTGTTAAAAGTCGACTTTGCTTATTTTGCATATTCACATCAGAGCGGGGGTATCACTAGTGAGCATTGGCTCACAGATATCTTGTTATTTTTTGAAATGATATGTTTTTAGATGGTTTTTGCAATTTTAATTCCTACTATTTAATAATTGTAGCATTTTGTTACTGAAAAAAGTTGAATTAAAAGATTGAGAGTACAGATGTTCTGAAAGTTGGACCAATTACTAGATGTGTGTATATTAAATTTTATTATCAAGAATGACAAATTGTCCAATTTTAAAATTATATAGCAAGCATTTACTGAGTTTGGATTAAGGATTGGACAATAAAACGACATATTTATTCACAATAATTAACTGGATAATTACTTTAAATAAAAAAAAAAGCTTGCTAATCGCTTTCCAGTACTTTCAGTACTTTGATTATGCCTTGTATCAATGTTACCAAAATATTTTTTTGGATGAATTATTTGTTGGTTTTTCATTTTACATGTCATACTTCATTGTGTAAGAGGAATCTATACAATGGAAGATATTTAATTCCAACTGATAATAAAACAAAAACTGCAAAGAGAGTATCTGAAATCAATAGCATCTGTGTGGTATTTAACATTTGATAAAGAGAAAATGTAGGAAAAGCTAGAGCAAAACTTTTTGCAAAGCAACTAGTGGGTCTTCCGTTAATGTAATAAGTAAAAGTCGGCAGTTCGGGCTTAAAGCAGGATCATGAAATCAATAACTATAAGACGAACAAAAGACAAAAATCCGAATGGTTCTTGGTACGACTAAACAAAAAAACTAATTATTCTAAGTAAGAGTTAACAAAATCCAATTAGTCCTTGGAAGAGTAAAAAAAAGTCCAACCGGTCCTTGGAAATCTGAGTAAGTCCTAGTACAACTCTACAAATTGTTTCTGATACGAGTAACTTTAGTTTAAAATTTTCACTATTTTCTTAACCAAGACCGCGGGAATAAAATTATCCGGAAAAATCGATTTTTTAAACCTCAATATCTTTCAAAAACAGATTTCAGATTGGAATTAAGCACGATTAACTTTAAAACACTGTTTGTGTTTAAAAAGTGTTATAAAACCTTTTAAAATAATCAAGTTCCATGTACTTAGTTTAAAGATAAAACGCTTTAGCCCCATGAAACACCATAATATGTAATAGATGAGTAAGAGTAAGACTGAAGATAACCTCAATATGAACATTTTTGCTTCTTTAATCGATAAAAATGTTTGCTTTCTAAAGAGTTAAAACAAAAAGACTTTATAGCCCTTTGCCCCCTTATTAATGGGATCAGTCCTTTTTTCTTGATATTAAATGAAAGGTCTGATAAATATAAACATATTTTGTTCAACAAGTGTTGAAGAATCAATAACCGTTCTAGAGATATCAGAAAATCAACAAGACTAAAATAAGATGCTTTGAAGTTTGTCGGATTGACCACATGAGAGAGAGAGAGAGAGAGAGAGAGAGAGAGAGAGAGAGAGAGAGAGAGAGAGAGAGAGAGAGAGAGAGAGAGAGAGAGAAGTTGAATGGACTTGTCTTCATGCATCATGCACTGTATGTACATGTTATCATTTAGCATTTTAATGCTCAAATAAATTGTTATCTTGCATGAATTTATTTTCTGTTTATTTATTCCAAATTGCTACTGCACACTTTCTAAGATAACTAATTTTATTTTAATGTAATCATTAGTTTGATATCTTCATCTATTATGGTTGTTTGTCAAAGTAACTTATACTAGTCTAGTTAATTTGTATCTAAAGATATCTAAATATCTTGAATAAATATAATTAAATATATTAATTAGTACAACAGTATACACTGTTAACATGCAAATACTGACATATAGCAATATTATAATATAAAACAACATTGTCCAAGTGAATTGTCCAAAAATAGCAATGATACATGTAAATCAAATGAATTCTTTCACTCTTATGCACTGCTTATTTATTCAAGTATGTACGACATGCTTGAAAGTAAGTCAGCTGAGTAATTTAGAAATACATTTTTAAAAAGAGGAATATACAGTTTAAAAGAGGCACACTGATTCTCATATAAACATGGATTTGATTTGGGAATAGGGTTTAAAAAGGGGAGGGGGGTTCAAAGCATACTCTCCCATGTATATTTTAGCTGCTCATCATACATGGATTAAAAAATGGATTAGTATGACGGATCAAAAAATCGGGGGGGGGGGGGGGGGGTTGTGATGTCTGACTTTTCTGCTAGATTCATTGTGGACTTAGTCTGACTAAATCATTGTTGTATACCAGTCTGTTTATGTTATTTTTTAACCAAAAAAAAAATGGTCATTACTATTTCGGATTTCGGAAGAAACCAATAAATATGATTTAAATTTTGGACTCAATATTCGTATACATAACCGGCAAATTCTAGCTTGTTAATTACTTTTAAGACTTGTTGTTTTCCGTTATCAGTATTTAAATAATTAAGACAATTACTTGTAGAATATTTTTAATCAGAATTCCGGAGACTATAATTCCCGCATTTCATAGAAAAGAACTGTATATATTCTTTCTATGTTTACATTTAATTTAGTTCAAATAAATGTTAAATAATCTATCATTTAAATTGTGTGCATCATCAAATACTGATTCCGACTACCTTGAAGTCACATTTCTATTGGCTATTGACAAAAAAAGAGACGTGTGACCATCCAATGAAAACAAATACACAGAGTTTGATTGACAGGTCCAGCGAGGTGCAGGTCTTACCCGATGTCCGAGTTTACGTGTGCTGGCTATACACAGCCGAATAGTCTAAGTAACTAGTCTTCTTTTTTAATTCGCGTACCTTTCTTGTGTTTGTTAAAAATTAATTCAATTTTTTTAAAGGATAAGTATATCCTTTCTTATATATTCTTTTTCATGAGAATATCTACAAAAGAGGTTTGACAATCACAAACAGTTTAAAGTAATTTAAAACTTTTTTGGTGTAGAAGTACCTTTCAGGGTCTTTATTTATGATATTAGTCAAATTTGGCACCCATAGTTCGCTATTTTTTGAAGTGATTCAGGTACATTAATTTGTTGTGTTATTTTATAGAAAAGTTGACATAAAATATGTTTTTCACCTTTTTATTTGATTTATATGCACTCACTGGCAGTATATGACGTCAGAAGTGACGCTATTTTTATAATTCAATTAAAATCAGTCAAAAATTGACAATTTTCTTATCGTTTTTCGAATTGAAAATATAGAGCGACTCTTCGAACAAGAACAAACTTTCTGTCACGTATAAGTACTGGAGAGATACATCTTTGGTGAAAATAGTTTGTTTGTTCAAGCAATCGCTCAATGTTTTCTTGAAGAAAAACAGCTTGAAAAGAAGCCGTTTAATGCTAAAAATGCGAAAATGGCGGGAAAAGGTAAACATTATGATGTCATATTTTTAAATTGTGGTCACTTAAATCAAAATGAAAATTATGAACAAACTTCAAATGTATATGTGTACAAATAAAACAAAGAATTACAGTAAAATGACGATGTTCATTCAAGGGGACCATTTTAGGCTCAAACTATATATAGTCCTTTGGTGCAAATCGGTTGAATAGTTTTCGAGGAATAAAGCTTTAAAAAGGGACGAAAAAGAATATAAGAAGAATAAAAAAAAATAGAAGGAAACAGTAGAAAAACAAGAGGGTCTTCCTTTGGAAACGGAAGACCCTAAAAAGTGAAAAAGAAACAATAGAATAATAGAATGTCTTCTGCTGAGACGGAAGACCCTAATAATTTAAATTTAAACAAAAAAGCTAATAATCAATGATATTCAAATGGTGATACTATATCTGTAGAGTTACACTGAGTAAATCATCGGTACATTCGTCTATACAACTTTAACGTTTCGTGAGCAATTTACTTCTCCAATGGTATATACTGTGATTTCTTTCGATTCTTCTTTTGATCCATGTATCCATGTATGTAGGTAAGACCTACGAAGTGGTTTTTCATGACTACAGTACGGACACAAACTGAGATAAAATCGTATGATAAATACAGTTTTATGGATTATGTAGAAGATTGTCTTAGAAAGTCACGATGCCAGTCCATTAACTACTACCGGGGAGTCCACCTCTATCACACCAATTTTGAAACAGCACATATGATTCTGCTCTGTATATAGAAAAGCCTTGCTTGATAAACAGCGATGTTGAAGACTGCGACAAGGTAATATTGAGTTCAGTTTCTAGAAGTTGCATTTCTATCAATTTAGGTGACCCTTTATTTCTAATCGTAATTTCATTTTTGTAATTGCCATGATTTGATCTCTCATTTTTTCAGTTCTCGTTGAATTTTGTTTTTTCGAAAGATGAAAAAAAAGTTTTCCTGAATATGAAATTCATTTTTTTTTCTTTTGAGTTAATATCAGATATTAAACATTTTTTTTTTGAATAATAATCAACATATTTGCTTTTGTTAATAACAACAATACTTAAATTGTTCTCAAGCTATAGTATGTGTACTTACTCATTGATATATCATGCGCCGAGGACGCATAAATGAATGATCTGCCTCTTACAGTTTCTGTTAAAAGACGCGTAGCTATTTTAGTCTTTTTTAAATTAGGATACTTTTGTTGAGTACGAAAGCCTATCGAGCTCATTTTCGTAGGTAAAAAAAAATCGCAAATAAACGCGTAACTTTCAATGAATAAGTGTAACGAAAAACTTGTTGAGTTGTACTTTCCACTTGGACTATAACATGTTGAAATATTAAGTTTTCTAGCTGTTGTGGATAAGGTCATTATTAGTTATTCAACATTAAAGAGAACGTTAAAGAGATAACTGCTTACAAAAAGAAAAAAAATATTTTGATGTATGTGATGTTGCTTTGTTTATTCTGAATGATCTTCAAAATGCGGCTACAAATGGATGCATAACAAGTGTAAACTATCAGGATTAATTGTTTCTCGAGACACTGTGTACCATTTGATGAACATTTGGACCCAGGTGGGATATTGAAGCGAAAGAGAAGAAGACTAGATCGTCGACAATATGTGAGAAATGGTCCTGATAACGTATGGCATATGAACTCTTATGATAAACTAAAGCCGTATGGCATAGCTATAAATGGGTGCATTGATGGATTTTCAAGAAATATTTTTTTGGATGGAAGCTAACTCAACCAACAGTAATCAGAAAGTCACAGCTGATTGCTATATAAAAGCCATACAACGCAGGAAGGGATGTCCGCAAAGGGTAAGAGCTGATGTGGGAACAGAAAACGTTTACATCGAACAGATGCAACAATTTCTCAGACGCAATCATGATGATGCTCAATCTGGTAAAAACAGTTTTTTATATGGAAAACGCACACAGAACAAAAGGATAAAATGGTTCTGGGGAATTCTAGGGAAAGAAGTTGGACAGTTCTAGTTGAATTTATTCGCAGATATGGCTAGCTGCATTGGGGATTTTTCTTAGACAAAAATTTAGTACAGTTTTGCTTCTTGGACATTATTCAGGTAAAAATCCTGAGATGAAGCTGATATAACAAAAATTAATTGTACATTTGGTAAAATTTTTTTTGGTTTTTTTTTATTAAGAATTTTAAACCGGCCCTATTTACATGCATTGTATATGCATATTTATTACACCTCAGTTTTCAAACAAAAGTTAATGTGGTTATATCATATTAATTTGGAAAGAAACACTCAACCCCATTCCTGAAAAAAATGGGATGGTCATGGCCATTTTAAAACTATATTACTTTCCTTCAGACTAAGATTTTTGTATATTAGATCGGAAAATAGTTTATTACCCCAATTTTTTAAAGAAAGATTTGGATAACTTGGTGGAAATCTGGTACACGCACAGTATATCTGGTGGAAAAGGCATACATGGTGGAAACATACCAATTATGCTCTACACACTTCCTGAACTATATAATAAACAACACTGTCTATGTTACGCAAATAAAGCAGAAATCGACGCCTGCTCCGAAGAAACGACTCCTAAAGCTGACTTTTCTTTTGATGAGACTGTTTGCGATCTATGCCTTTTAATTATTGAGGGAGATGGATACGCTGTTCCAAAAGATTGCAAGGATGCAAGAAAACTGTACACCCACCTAAGAAAAACACTTCTATCATCACTTTAATGAATAAGTTAACTTTATTTACTACAAATTACAATCTTTTGTTCGGGTAGGGCTGGCCGGAGCTGTTATCATGCATTGTAAGGAAAATTTGAATGCATATGAAAGCATTATAATTTTTTTATCTATACGTCTAAATTAAGACACTTTGCTTACTAACTAAAAATTGCCTGCACGAGAGTAACTCTTTACAACTTCGGTATTTCAACACCAGAGATGTAATGTCTGTAAAATATTACTGATTAATATCAGAGCTAACGGATGGCTTGTGGTTTAGTGATTTCTTGCGTGATAAAATGCACCCACCTGTAACGCAAAAATGAAAGATGTTATAAATGTAAGAGAGGGCTGGAGTTGAAAATCGGCTTACTTTCCAAGAAATCAAATATAGAAATATAAATTTCTAACGAACTGTATATAATTCCGATTAAAATTCAACGATGTACATGTACGAGACCCCCCCCCCCCCCCCGCCAACTTCACGGACTTTTGAAAATTTGTGAAGTGATATATATTTTTTTTAATTTAGTGTTGTTTATTAAGATTTTCAGTGGGTTTGCCCCCCCTCCCCCCACACATACACTCCTCAAAATACGTTTGCGCTAGCCCGTTGAGCTGCATTTTTTCGAAATGCCATGCTATCTTGAAAAAAATATAGACGCATCTACCAAGCACCGCTGATCATTAATTCAGGCAGATGTACCTGATATGCATGCAGGATGTTTAATCAATGACAACCATTTGAATTTCTCAACAAAACAGATTCGTTGTAAATATCATACGGTAAAGAGGAATGACAGCGTTGAATTTAAATCTTTGTAATATATGCCGGTATTTCATCGAAATTAGAATTTGTTTTTGGTTTAAAATAAGAAATACTTTTTCTTTCAAAGCATTTGAGGAGAATACTTATGCACGTATTTTCGTAGTTTGTGTTTGTTTGTTCGTTCAATACTTTTTGTACTTTTATTACTTATATCATTTATCTCAGCGCCCTTTACATTGTACATGTATATAATTGAATTGTACATTATTTACGTACGTACCATCCATAGCAAATACAGTAAAATTTGTTAAGTACGAGTATGTATGTAGCGAAATCTCGGTTATAGGGATGTCTCGTGGAGTCCCCGAAATTTATTATTAACAAATACTTGCAAAATTGTACGGTTATAACGATTTCAGATAGAACAAATTTACGGTTATAGCAAATTGATTTTGAGTCCCGTAGCGAATTTTTAAATTTTTATAACGATTTTTTTCATCGATTAAAAAGTTAGCAAAATAGATAAACATAATAGTTTGAATGAATTTTTTATCACATACAATTTTCCAACTTACAATCCAATCATTATAGGTTTCAAAAGAACTATTTTGATTTCATGCCTCAATTTGAATTGACTGTAGTCTGGTTGAAGAAAACATGTATATAGCGAATTCGCTATATTTATTATTACGAATTCATAATACGGCTATGACGAATTACGAATATAGCGAAGTAGACCCATTGGTCTCTAGGACTTCGCTATAACCGAGTTTAAATGTATATTGTAAAGCGTGAGAGAATATAAGAGTTAATTTAAATTTAAAAAGAAATGCAGGAGAATAAAATTAATATCAATACGCCATGCACATCAAAACCATGTTTTGGAATTATAATTTTCATGAAAATTCAAGAATGGAATGAACTATATAAATATAAACGTGAATGGTGTCGATCAAAACGTTCTGCGACTTTTAATGGAAATATGCTAATCATATTAGTGCGAAAATTTACTCAACAGCTAGGTTGAAAATGTTTTTTTCTCCATTATCTCTTAACTTCCCATGATGATGAAATTAAATTTAGTCATTAATTAATAATGAAATATATCGAGAGGAAGTGTAGTAACGTCCGCTAATGATCAGTGCAGATACGTAGGTATGATGCTTATCGTAGTTCGACCTACTGATAGAATGAAATATTCTATTTAGAGCTGTACAGACAAAATCATCCATGTCTTGATGATTGCTTTGCCTGTCCACTTCTCTTTATAACGATGTACACATATCAGCGGCGCTTCCCTGAAACCATGCATTTCACCGCCAACAACTACATTAATTATTGGTAGATGGTACAATTAAACACGCTAGTCAAATCGTCCTAATGTTTTGTAGTATAACAGCATCCTTTAATTGCACAATTAACTTTTAACAAGACAAAAACGTCTATTTTAACCATTTGCCATAAAAAAATTAGATAACTCATGTTACGAACGATAACTCAAGGTTATGAAAAATTCGGAATGTATGCATGACACGGGAAAGTTTAATGGAATATCCCATCCGCATTGGATTTTTTTTTATATAGAATTATTTTTTTTTGGACAGTGATAAAAATTATAGTGAATTTTGATTTAAAGAACAAAGTTTAAAGATATGACGCACTAAATACCCACTCACTAGTTAAAATAAAATTTAAAAAAACTTTTTATATTTTCCCCAGTTACTCTACTACTGATGTACGCATAAAACAGGGATGTTGCATTAAAAGGAGTAAGGGCGATTACTATTTCCCTTTTTGAAAAAAAGAGTAGTTTAGGCTTTTATTTCAAATTATCACTGACTTCGCATTTTCCGTACCTAGCATATTGTTTATATTTTGTATACGAGTATATGTATGTAATACTGATGAACCCATTGGCTCTAAGTTGAAATAAATAATAATAAATTATTAGAGATAATGTTTTAAAATTATAATAAATTTGATCTAATGATCAAAATTAAGAAAAGAGACACGACCCACTAGACCCCTCCCCCCCCTTTTTTTTTGGATATCAAATCCTTATGCATGTGCGTGACATTTAGGGTTAAAACAATTGGTGATGCCAAAAACTAGATGTGTCGTAACGCCACGAATGCCCCCACAGGCGACCAAAATTTCAAATGCCAAATTTAGTATAACATTTGTTTGATTGCAGAATAAGTTATACTGTGGAATCATTAAAATTGGTGGTGGCTCAATTTTCATGGTATTCGTGGGTAGCCCTTTCCCACGAACTTGCATCCTCCACGAAAAAAATTTTTGAAAGGGTTAGTTTTCTTACTGAAACTGAAAATCAAATTAAAGTTGAATATGTGCAATGGTTGTTGAGATAATGATCGGGAAGTGAATGATGACAGAAGGACTGAATGACGAAACGGTTTAACACTAGATGCCCCGGCCATTACATGGCGAGGGCATAAAAATGATATTTCCATTTGCAACAATAAACTGTTGACCCTGTGCGATTGGCAATGCTGAAGATCCTGAAACAAAAACTTATGTACCTGGTAAATAAAATAATGCTTGTTCATTATATATGGGTTTACTGTGGGTTTTTTTTTTCACTGGAGATTGTCATTAGCAGAAATAGTTCACCATCTTGCAAAGATTGCATTCGTTTGTTTATTTTGTTAAATAAGCTCTCAATATTCTTGATAATGCTTTTGTGTACATAATACTAATGAAAGTCATCTTGTCATCACAAGTTTACTTTCTATTGTTTTAAAAAGGAATATCTTCATCCCAAAAAGAAACACGAAGAACATGTGTATTGTATACATTTTAATAGCATGTATTTAACAAACACCACTGTTGCTTTATAAAACTTTTCACATTATAAATCATTTGTCATTAACACAAATCATGTTGATTCTCTGTTTATAAAACTGATTAAAACACGAACAAATAGCGATATTTGGCGTATTGGTTTACAATCTTCTGTTAACTATTGCATTTACCTAATGCATAACTTGCAATATTGTTATTCATTTCCATGCATGCGTTTAAGTTTAATCTGATATTAATAAACATATGAAACACTTCATATGATATTCATAGCACAGATATTTGCATTCAAAATTGATATGAACTCAGTTCGGAACTTCAAGAAATTATCATATTGTTCTGGCAATTCCAACAACGATGAACAAGTGTGGGCTATAGGACGACGTGCAAGGCCTTCGACTTTTACAAACGAAACTTCAATACATATTTCGGTTAGAAGATCGGCACCGGTGCAGAATCTCAGAAAGCGTGTCAGGAGATCAGAATCCATCTCTCTTATGAATCGTTTCAGATGATGAGATGTGGATGTGGTATCTTCGCACAAATTTTCAGGAAATTTAAGAAGGCGTATTACACGTCTTGGAGTCGGTATCAAGTTTTTGTACAGCGACTGCATTTTTGACAATGGCAAATGCATCTCTTTCAAGACTGGACTCCAATAATCAATAGCAAACATCGCAGCCTGTACTAACTTCTTGATCTCGAAAAGTATAAAAGATATGAATATGAAAATTTCAGGATAGGTAGACCATGGTCTGAAGTTGTGCTATTGCTTTTGTTTTACGCCAGTGTCACCATTCTCTAGAGCTTGCAATGGCTCGAAAATTGGGTACGAATTTGATTTTTTTCCGCTTTCTTTGTCCACAAAATTTCTCAGAGATTGCTCGATAGATTTTCATAAAATCGAGGATTTTTTTTTCATTTTTTCCAAAATTCATTTCCTGTCATCCGTTTCCTGTCCAGCAAAAAAAAACTTGTGACATCGAGATCCTTACAATGATAAGGATTTGAGCATTCATACTTTGTAGGATTATAGACCTATAGTTCTAGATGTCTTTAAACTATTTTGTTTTGTTCGTCAAAACCTCCGGTCGTTACCGTGAGCACTTCAAAAATTTTTTTTTTTCCCGCCTTTAATTTATTTCACATAGAATTGAAATATAAGTATTAATCCATACATATGTCATCTATCCGATATTAAATAAACAAAAACATTCTAATTCCGGTGAGATCTTAAATATCTCAGATAGCCTTTTTAAACAAATGTTTATGAGATCTCAGAAAGTGCAAGTGATCAAGACACCAAACTTACATGGAAGATAGACTTTAGATTTGATTGAATATGCGTTTAACTGCTTTCATTCTGTCAACCGTCGCTTCATTTGTTATCAATCATATTTATATTACAATATATTATGTCATGATGAAAATTGATGAATAAAATTAACTTTCATTTTTAATTTACAGACGACGACGTAGACAACTTAATTACCAGTAGTAGCAACAGTGCACAACCAGTTTAAACGAAAAACAAAAATCGATATTCATTTTAATGAAATTGTGCATCGGGACAAAACGCAGTAAAATGGCGAATACATATGTTGTTATTGCTGCATCAATTTTCTTCTGCATTGGATTTATTGGAAATTCTTTCACCGTGTGTTTCGTGATTTTCTCTAAACAGCTGCACACTCCGACTTACGTCATGATTGGATGCCTAGCATTGTCTGACCTGCTCGCCTCTGTGACGCGATATGTTACAATATTACCTGATCCATTTGAATCTTTTTTTAATGAACATTATCATGAAAATATATATGATATAGTCTCCTTTATATTCATCCACTCGGCATTTTTCCATATGGTATTAGTATCATATGTACGTTTTGTATTCATTACAAACCCCCTGCGAAGTTTGAAATTGACCTGTAAAACAATTTTGTGGATGTCTTGTGTCGTTTGGATAAGCTCTATTATCGTATCCATCGGATACGGAACAGTTATAGTGCTAGTTTTAAAGAACATGATATCTGTCGAAACGCTTGTTTTGAATGAACTTGGGTTTGGTTTGTATGTGAGTGGATTACCATTTATTATTGTAGTAGTTTTCAATGTTCGAAAGCTGTATTATCTGTACAACCAAACAGCTTCTGTTCGACGAACCAGAATAGCGAATTCGATGTCGTTGATGTTTTGGATTATTATCGTGATTTATCTCCTGAGCACAATATATCCTTTATTTTACACAATCGACTATGCCGTGTTAAAAGACAAGCCACTTCTAAATAGAAGCTTACACCTAGTTCATGAAGTGTTTAATTTGTCATTGCTTGTTAATAGCTGTTTGAATCCTTTGATATATTTCATGTTTTCACCCCCTGTTTTAAGACTTCTATCCCGATTAAAAACATATTGTAATCATGGGTCAGATCCACAAGTAAGCCATTCTGGGGATCTATTCACAATAAGTCGTACTACGTCTACGATTACACTTTAAACTTACGACAAGCGTACGTTTAGGTTTAGGGGGTATTCACCAGATGGACCCCCCCCCCCCCCAGATCCGTGCATGATATGTAGTACGCATTTTACATTACATACTTATATTAAATCAGGTATGTTTTACTGATTTAATGCATTTGTAGGAATAAAAAAAACGCCTATATTATAAAATAATTTTCGTAGTTTTACCTAATACTGATTCGACATACCCGGAATTGATGGCGCATAATATATCTCTATTCCTATAGGTAAGGTTTGTAATTGTAATTATGAATTGTATACTCGAATAATTATAATTGTGCTTCATATAAGATTAAGAAAAATAAATTCCAGCAACCATTAATATATTTTGCAACACAGTATACAGAAGGAGCTCTGGCACTGTCTTTTCATGGTACACCATAGCGCGTTATCGAATAGGAGCTTCTTCTCTTTATTTTGCTTATGAAAAAAATAAGGTAGAATCGCCATACTTCAACTAAAACATATCAGTTATAGACTTACGTCAAGCTGTCGTAAGATAATACCGTTGTTGTACGTCTGTTACAGTCGTAAGTGCGTCTAAGTTCTTGGTTACCGACAATCCTCATGCGCAGTAGGCATTGTGGAGAAATGACGTCACGCTGTATTTTCGCCCATTTACATTAGAGCATTTTTTTAGCGCCTTTGAGCACATCCATATAAAACGAAGTTACTTCTTTTCTTTGCATGCACCCATTCTAATGTATGTGTGTTTGCAATTGTCGACAGAAAGAAAATCCACATGTGCCTGACGTTAAAAATATTTCGTATTATTATAATATAATTCCATGTTTTATAAAAGCATTATTATATTTTACTGGGACTAATCTTTTTATTAAAAGAAATATTTTTAACGTCAGACGACTGTGGGAAAATCTTATTTTTGTATGAAATTTATTTCATGTTATAAACTTTAAAAAAAATCTACTACATAATTTGTTTGTAATAAAACGTGGCATACTGAAAATACTGTCAAAAAATACGTTCAGTTTATCGCTACATGTACATTCTAAATATGCCGGTGTTTTTTTTTTTGTTTTTTTTTTGTCTGTTTCGGAGATAATATTGTTACTAGAGTTATCACCCACGTCGGCGCGTCCATTGATAATTTTCCTTTCGATATTGTGAATTTTTTGAAAGGTCGTCTGAAGAATAAATGTAATATTTTTAAAATATTTTTTTCTGTAAAAAATCAACAAGAATTTATTTACTTAATGACTATCATTAGATTTTTATTAAAATTATAACATGCTGAATTTTTGTGCATAATTTCGGTAAGATGTAACTTTCTTTTTCTTGCGTCAAAACAAGTTAAAAATGGTTTCAAGTGAAAAATAAACAGGTAAAATAGACACAGATATACACATATTGCGAAGTCTTACCTCAAAAGGCTGACAAAACTTGTTGATTTAAAAAATCCATGGCTGAGTGATAAACAATGAAATAGACAGGCCTATGTCACAATGTTGTTTGACACAATTACCAAAAGTCCAAGCTCTTGTAACATTGTAAATGGTTCTAACATTTTGTTGTTAAATGGTTCTAACATTTGACAGTTGAATGTTTGGACCATGTGAGCTGAAGCTCACTATAGCAAAACAAATGTACAAATATCTTAGTCTTTTTAATAAGTTTTTAAAAGTTGTTTCAAATTTTAAAAAAAAAATTGATTTGACACAAATTTCCTAAAAGCTGGGTCTACCTAAAATAAATACAAATTTTCAGGGGGACCAGACGTACCCCCCCCCCTCCCCCCCGATCCGTGCATGATATGTAGTACGCTGATTACAGGGGCGGATCCAGGATTTGAAGTTAGAGGGGGCGCCAGTTTTAGGCAGGGGGTCTGGGGGCATAGCACAAATGCAATTTACAACGCACTAAAAATTACACTAATTTTTATCTGATTAAGCTTATTTTTACACGTAAATTGCAAGTTTTTATTGCGTACGGAATTGTAGCTCCAAGGTCGTCCATCCATTTTTTTAGACCGGGAGCTACAGACCTGCAGCTTCACAGACAATATCGCACAATATATCTATTTTATTGTAAATAATTTATATAACATTTATTTTAACTTAAGTATGTAAAAATAAAAAAAGAGAGAATAATGATGGAGTTGAATTGCGTATTTTAAACCGCAATGTATTAATGTGTGTTATTTGTAAATATAATTGCATGTGTTTAAGATTTTTTAAGCCGGTCACGTTTTAATTATCATTTCTAAAATTAAAAAAAGTCTTCTTTTGTACATTTACCTCAAATGCTTATAATCTTGAGTATTCTAATAAAGATAAAGTTTATAAACAAAAATCTGTTTTTTCTTAATCCGATAATGGTCAGCATATTGTTGTTATAACAGTATATTTACATTTTCCAGTGTTTTTGCCTGTGATAACACTACGTATCGATTTTGTACTATATAACCCATAATACAAATGACGCCAGATTGAGGCGCAAGCGGGGTTTGCTTATTCATATTTAAATATTTAATCGTACTAGGGCCTAAAACTATATAAATATTAGTAATAAGGAATCATTCTTTGAGTATTATGAGGTGATAATTTTGGTCGAGGCGTGATCAATTTCAATAAAGCCCGAAGGGCTTTATGATAGATTTGATAACGCCCCGACCGAAATTTTCACCTGATAATATGTATATATATCAGTGTTTGATAAACCCCATTGTCATTCAGTTAACAGAGAGCACAGAAAGAGGAAGATTGTATAACCGACGATAGAGGTAATTTGAACTAAAACTTGTTAAATCGGTTTTTGATCTAAGATAAAAGAAAAGAAAATACAACGTCTGTAATGGGTTTCGAATCAGAAATCTTTAGATTTGCCTATCCAGTACGCTATACGTTCGATACTTTTAACAGGTATGCGCTCACAAATAAATAGACTGTCAATTAAATGAATGTGATATGATGCAATACAGAACACAACCGCATGGTTAAGATCCAACGTGTTTACCAATAAAAAGATATACATGATTTGGGTGTAGGGTGTATGGGTATACGTTTCATGACTGGTTGACATGACATCATTTTTTATCATGAGAAAGAAGTGCTGCTTGTAACCAATGTGGCCGGAGAGAGATAAAGCTGCATGGTCAAAGTCTTGTCGCAGCTTACTTAAGATGTTGAAAAGCGACCATGACTTTTATGTTAACGACTAACTATTGCACATTTTTCTATTATTTTGAACAATATATGGTAAAACATTGATTAATAGTTGTAACGTTTGGGGATATACCTGAACGAAAGATAAAATATAGCCAATCATATCGGAAGAAACAGTGATAAAATACAACAAAACTAGAATTGAGCTCGTTGCAAAAAACGAGGAGGTCTCTAATTACAGCTTCAAGTCAAGATGGGATTGTCAATCAGTCTTAAAAAAAAACACCCACTTCCCCTTAAACTTTTCAGGATCTGACAGGTATTGATAGGAAGTCATCTTCACACGACCTTAACATCTGACCCATCAAGACTTTAGACAATCATTCTGAACTCTGTAAAAGTTGACAGGCAAATAAATCATACCTATTTTCTATGGAACCTCCAGCTGCAAAGTATTGAAGAGTTACACCTCTCATTAAACAGATAAAGGCATGTATGTTATAAGTTGGGATGTATTTAGATGGTATGCGAATGTAGAAGTCCTGTAAAGATGACCTCCTATCGATACCTATCGGACCCTGACAAGTGAAAACTGGCGTTATTACAGACGAAGAAATTAACATATTGTAAGGAAATAAGATTCTTGGCAATGAAACTCCTGAAGCACCTTTGTACACTCTCTGGTTGAATAATAGCATTTGTTTTGTTTTAAGAGGTGTGACAGAACATTACAATTTAGGATTGGTGGACATCAAATAAAAAAAAAAATAGTTGACGGCACAGATATTCTCGAATATAACAAAAGACATACAGAAACAAGAACAGGGGAAAATATTTACTTGCTATCTTGAAAACTGTAGGAAGAGTTAACCCTGCAATAGGGGTACCCTATATGCAATATTAAGCCAAACATGGCAGCGTTCAACAGCTGGTATTTAAAAAAGGAATTAATAATCGAAAATAAAAATCTTAAGCTAGCAATATCACCACTCTGATGTATGTACAATTGATCTACAAAAGAACAACATCGTATCTTGAAAACTATAGGAGGAATTATTCTATGGGTGTGCTATTGTACCCTCTGCCCAGAGGGCGAATGAGGCATATTACTATCATAGAAGCCAAGGGTCTAGACGTTATAAAAACGTCGATATAACTAAATGACTGCAGCTTATATAAACAACGTATAAATAATGATAACTCTAATGTAAAAAGATACATGCCCTTATTTTTATACATACACATTTGAGAGTACATAATACTTTCTAAAAAAATGCGGCGTTATTTGGAATGACAATGCATGTATTCACAAACCTTTTGAACACCCCTTGTACATATTAAAACACGATTATATGGATTTCATCCAAACTTGAAAATAATGCAATGAATGCATGTCTCGGGGTTTTAAAATACACAACCTTTAAATCTATGATAAATAATCTGAAAAAAAGAAATCCTGTATTTAATTAAAAAAAACATGCACGACTCTTTAAGAATAACTCTTGCTATCTAAATATTATATACTTATTGCCGATCTGTTCATATAAAACATAAATTTATACGGCATATAAGTGCATATATTTACTGCAGTGGTTTTGGTTCTTTAATTGGAACATGCTGTTGATGGTTTGAAGGTTTTTTTTGTTAATTTAATTAATGCCTGATTAAGTAAATCACAGTGTACACAATATAGTTAGCTTTGTTGTTGAACATTAAAAATGCCTTCATTAATATAATATTTTTACAGACTAAATAGACACATTAAGTGATTATTAAATATGAACTACATGTAAGTAGGGCTGTCACGATTAACCGAAAGATTGGTTTTTCGCGATTGAAAAAAAGTCGGTTCGATTCGGCACGTTCTTCCCGGATTTTGATTCGATTGAGGTTTGGTTTTTACACGCTCTCTCTGATTGGCTAGTCCGTCAAACAGATCGGGTACACTACCTTATATGGATAGCATTATTTAGCACGTGACAGTATTTACGTCAAACAGATTCTCTTATCCAGTGAATGAGTTGCAATGCATGACGGTCTACAACGGATTTACGATTCAACAAACGCACGTGAATTTTGTATGTTTTATTCACAATATTTAATTGCTTGCCGGAATGTTTGTACATCTTGATTTTTACTTTTGAAGATAAAAAAGCAAATATTACGTACCATTAACTTTGTTTCATGCTCACATTGAAAAATACTGTTGTTTTTGTTGATCAATTGTTGCTTCAAAAATGGTCAGTATCAAACGACTGACAAACATACGCATACAAGTACAAACAAACTTTCATAAGAAATAATTGAATAAATGTGTGCACTAGAAATAAATACAGGTAACTGTTCATTTTTAACTTTAACATACGTGAATAGCCACGGTAGTAGAAATGCACAAATGTACAAACGCAGAAGCGCAAGCTATGCATCATGTAGTATTTGTCCGTTAACCATTCTGATTATGTCCCTGAAGAAAATATCAACGTGCATTCTACCAATGTTGTCCCAAATATGGGGTATCACGTGAAAAAACGGTACTCACTGTATCTAATTTAATAGTACATACCCCTGTTTTGAACATTGACAATGTGGTATTTAAATAGGTTGATAAAAGTCGTCATATGCAATATTTTTTTAAATGTGAGCATAGAAATTGAAGTTCAGACATAATTGTCCATATTAATTTCATAAATTCTGAAAGATCATTCAAAATGAGTTTCCAAAGGACAATTCAAAATGATATATATTTTCAATACGCTTTGTATACAGTGAAACTTATAGTAGCCCAGAATGCCTTGCAACTCATTGACCTGATTGGTTTGTCGAAAAAGTAAACAGATGGATAATTTAGTATGCAAATGTATGCCGACGTCACAAAATATAGTAGTCTCGACCTGTTAAAGTAAACATCATACACGAAAATGGCCGGGAAGAAGTCGGCAGTTTTGGGATAACTTCGATTTCCTTAAAAAAGATGGAACAGAGAATAGAAAAATAGCTGTTTGTAACATTTGTAAAACACATATCAACTGGGCAACTTCGTTTACCAGAAGCTCTTGGTCTGAGAAATAAATACCCCAGATCATTGACAAAACATGGTGATATTACGAGATATATCGGCGTTTTTATTGCGAAGGATATTAGGCCGTTCTTGATGTTGTAAAATAGCGGATTCATAAACATGAACCGTGCACTAGCTCCAACGTATGACATGCCAGGGGAATCACATTTTTCAGAGACGGGAATTCAAAAATTGTATGATGAAACCAAAAAAAAGGGTTTGTGAAGAACTAAAAAATGCAGAATATAATATAAGAAAAATTTTATACATACAATGTGAATTCTTTTCAAAGATTGCATACATGTACATGTATATCTAGGGAAATAAAAAAAATGTATGAATATAAAATCGCCTTAAACTTTTTTTTAGCCGTGCTTTGAAATTTGGCAAGTTTGAGGGTGCGTTTCAGCAAAGTATGTTTTTTTTCTCAGTTTTTATATAATTCCGTTAAAACTATTTCAACATCATTTGCAGTTAATGAATCTTTGTTGATTTTGAGTATAATGCTTGTGTGAATTACTTCTTTTAAACGCGTTTTCCTGAAAAATAGTTTTCTTTATATCTTTCTATCGATCGATTGATAGAAAAATAGATAGAAAGATAAATAGAAAGATGAATATATATATATATATATATATATATATATATATATATATATATATATATATATATATATATATATATATATATATATATATATATATATATATATATATAATGTATTCAAAGAAATTCGTTATGAATATTGACTCTTATAATTTGGTATTAATGTATGTACAATATGCTATATACTTTGTCTTTGTTATGTTATTGTTTGCAAAAAATTGTGTAATTGTACCGTATTAACTTATATATGACCAGGATAGAAATAGTTATCATATCAAATCTCAGCTATTTTTTTTCAATGGCCAAAGTTTTCTGATACATTTTTGTCTAATAGAATTGTGTCACAAGGACCTGTTTTTATAAATAATATAACAATTTATCTATCTTAAGTTACATATATGCATTTTTTGAAGCTTAAATTGTACAACCAAAGATTATGTGGTCAACATAAGATTAAACTTATACATCTTGGCAGCCCTGTTAAATCTTATTCCGTAGTGTTTTGTCTAATAACGTGAAGAAAGTAGTTTAATATTTCATTCTTAGATTCTTAGCGCAAGGAAAGGTTAATCAACAAGATTATTAGCTCAAACGTATGATAATTTTACCAAAATTAAAAAGTTCTCATTATCTTTCAAATTCCAAAAATACTTTTTTTTGTAAATTGACTACTCTTTGTGAACACTTTAAAAGGTACATAATCGTATTATGTGAGTGAAGAATATATTTTCATATCTTCTTATGACCTATAAAGCTTGCTTTATATTTCCATTGAAAGCCATAGGTTTGAAACGTTTATCAAAATTTTGAACTAAAAGCTTCCTTTTTATACAGTCTTCTTAAACCGTTCTCAGTATGACCCGAATTCCATTTCCCATCCTTTGTTTGGTCGTTTTCTTCCTTGTTTGCATTGCAAAGTAGCGATACTAGATGGTTAAGTAAAACAAAACGGGAAGAAAATGTATGTGCAAGTATAATATGCAGATGACACAGATCTATGAATAGTCTATTTAAAAAAAATGAATGGGCGCCTACTTCATATATAGTGCAACATCAGTAAACAATCTTCGATTTGACTTGATATTATATAAGCCCTCGTCTTGGCTATACACGTATGACATCGTGTATACTCATGAATAACAGAACAGTTCAATTTTTAAACAACAAAGCTGGTTCTATCTAGCAGTACATTAGAAACAGTGAAATATTCTACCTCACCACTATCAAAACAATTAGTAATAATTATTGTGTATCATTTGTTTATACTTTTATAATAAGCATTGAATCAAACACAGTCATTCGGTTAATTACGTAAATATCACAATAGATATTTTTGTCGTTCAATAAACTGAAAGATAGCTAAAAGATATGGGAAATAGTTTTGAATATAATAGTTCTGCCGTCTTGTCATTACCTTTCAAAACCTTTCAGTTAACAGTCAGTTGACTGAATGTACAAAGGCCCATCCTGAGAAATATTTGTCTTTAAAATACTTTAATCCCAAACACGAATTTTTAAACTGTTTCGATTCAATTGATTAAAAATGCTACATGTCAGCTTTGAAAATTAAAACAAAAGCAGTTGTGCATAAAATCCATATTAACATGGTTTTAATAAGTAAATCCAAGGCATATATATGTAAATACACGAACTGTTTAAAATAGTATAATTAAAACTGTTAATAATTTTATCTCAACTTAGGTTTGATAGTATTTTTAATGCATTTTTTAAAAATTCTTTTTGTTATCCACGTGACGCCATTTATAACAAAGCTGTACTTATTCACATGGTATATTAATTTATGTATGTGCATGTAATTTGTATATTCAGCACTATATATTTTTTTCTTGTTCTATTATTTCGTTATATCTTGGTATATAACATTAGTCAGATAACTTTTTGACAGCGTGGGCGAGAGGCTGCTAGCCAAGTAGAGTTTCAATCCCACGCCGTTCTAATTAGTTGCAGTCCATGGAACAACAAATGTCTCTTTTAAAATGAAAGAAACCATTATATAGTTGTTGACGTTAATGCACTCTAGCGGCCCGTTGTTTATCCACATTTTGTGTTATCATAAAATGATATACTGCCCCCTCCCCCTTTTTTTGGAGGGGGGGGGGTGTGTTAATTAAAATAATGTAAAAAATAACACAATTTTAGGAATACTAAACTTATTTTCATTTAGCCAGTGATAACACAATGGTTATTATCTATTGTAAGAACGCAGCAATGTTAAGGCGTCCCGGTGCTAAAATACGGCTGGAAAACGATATTATTTGAATCATCGCAAAAATACCTTGACCGGGAGCATTTCTTAAGATCTCTAATACATTTATTGACACCGATGTTAAACATTATATTTGATGCATTTTTGTTACGTCATATGTACTTTGTAATCACGTGACGAGCGAATCCTAATATTCCAAACTATCTATTTAAATCGCATCGGCGCAGGTGAATATTAAATGACATTAAATCATACATATTTTTTTAAGAAAAATCCTTTGTTAAGTCATATACTTTGGAGTTGTTGCTTGGGAAAGAAATGTATATTTCGTTTATGGAAGATATTGTTGAAACATTCCACAAAATCATCAAAATAATGCACATTTTTAATAAACAAAAGCGATTTACAAAAAATGGATTAAATCCGAAGGTTTCCCAAGCACGATTTACATTTGTAATTATATTCTCTACCAATTTTACGTAACATATCCTAAAATTGTGTTGATCTTTCACCTGTGCCAAGCTGGTTTTACATGCATTAAAATTTCTTCATTCAATTGTTTACACGTAGCAGGGAGAGTCTCCAAACAACTAGTTTATGAATAGTCTTTTACTTAAAACGAAGCTTTAAAACTGCCAATTATTTGATACTGGTTTTTAATATGAATGAATTCTGTACGTCTAGCATTAACGGCAGCATCTACGTTAGGGAAACATGCGGTATTAATTATACTGGTTTGATATAATTCACTTTTAGCGTTAAGATACATTCCCTGAGAACTATCGACAGGAATGCAGATTGTGACGTCAAAGTCAATTATGACGTCATATCGTATGAAGTACAGACAAATGACTTTCTACATATCGCTGTAAAATCCATCGGGAAGCCTTAATATGCCCGCGAAATGTCTCGTTTACAAGATACTAAAAAAAATGTGAGACAATAATAAATCTTACTTGGCAATAAAGTCAGTTTAATTTGGAAATAGTTGCCGATATCTGTCGGTTATCTCCCCTAAAAAGATAGGTGGTGCACTGCTTGTTGATGTTCTCACTTATTTCAGGTGTCAGGAAACAGAAACACAATTCAATGATTATCAGTGAGGCTGCAGACAGACCATAGTTCATTTTGTCTACTTACCAGGTTGAATACAGAAAAAGGCACGATCTCCTTTGTGTTGATCACTTTTTAAGTGACTCGAGTTTGCTGAACTTAAAAACTTGTCATGTTTAATCACCGTGATCTATTTCAAAAGCTTATTTTCAAAATATGGTATTCCTGATTTGATGATTTCGGACAACGGCCCCCAATACTCAACTAGGAAATTCACCAACTTCTCAAGAAGCTATGGATTTGTTCAAAAGATCAGCATTTGAACAAAGCAATCGATAACCAGAACGCACTATACATACACTCGACTCGACCAAATTAAGAGAGCGGCTAATCAAAACATAAATAATATAGGTATATCAGCTTTGTGCACTGAATATGATTTTATTGGCCATAGATATACACAAAGAGATGAAAGCATGTTTCGACAGAAGAAGCAACGATTGTAACAAACCATATTAATTCTATATGTGCATACACTATTCTACCCCTGTCTATCAGATCGAGCATAGTACTAGAAGTAATAAAATTTTAGAACAAATATGCATATACCATCATCGCACTTGATTAAAAAATTATATAGCTTATCATTAAAGTTTTTAAATCAAATATGACCATTGGGTTACTGGAATCCACTCTCTGTCTATATTCGCTCTCCAAGGGTTTTGGGTCCACTTTGCTCCTCATAAACCCTTGGCGGATTTCATTACAAAAACTCGTTGATGTGGTGACGCTATCTAGCGAGCAACTTGAGTTACGCCCCTTGCATATTTACATTTTAATCGATTTAAACAACGGGTTATATACACACTGCACTACGGCATTAATACAACTTAAAACATGTTGACTACCGAATATTGGAACATAATTAACGATGCTATTAAATACGAATTAAGCTATAACCTAGGGAAAGCACGGAGTGTTTTTATTTATAGTGTTTTTGTAAGGACCTGTACCGGGAGTGAAAAAACTCGCCGATTTATATGAAAGCTTTCATGCCATAAAACCAGGTATCGTTGTCGTGAATATTGCGGACCAAAGAAATTAAATAAAACAGAGCTCATTAAACCTTTAAAAGCAACAACCATAAGCTGGAACGTATATACAAACGGGATAGGCAAATTCTACATTCGCCATACTTACTTCCCATGCTATCACGCGAGCCTTGACAAGTTTGTATGTTCAATCCCGGTAAAATATATAGGTTTTTAAAGCGATCTGGTTAGACCATCGCTTGGGAGGCACTGTACTCGAGAATTTGTGTCTTAACTTGTTAGAAGCACCGATTGTTTTACCAAAGATCACTCTTGTGTTTTCTTTAAAGTTTATATTTGCAAGCACTGCATTTTGATCAGCTACTTGCAGCTGCAGTCAATCATAAAACGGAGCTTGTCGCCGAGTTTTTGGTATGAAATCCGCCAAAGGTTTATAGGAAGCAAAGTGGACCGATAACCTTTGCCTAGCGAAGATTCTCTTTGCCATTGCCTCCAGGGAACTCATATAACCAGATATTTAAAACCTATATATCGTTGGCTGTTCAAGGTATTTTTTTTCTTATTTCTAACATATGAAGGTTTTGGAAATTAGCGTAATTTAAAGAACGGTATCTTACATAAGAACAAAGAGTGAGAACCAAAAAAAAAGTGCAAAGATGCTTGTCAATCAATGTTCATTTGACTAAAAGACGGATGTATATTTTCTGTCCAGATAAGTTGGATTTGAGTACCGTGGTTTAAATCAACTTTATCTTTCAATTTATTATTACCTGTATTATATAAATACCGTTTTCATTCGTAAAAGCACAAGCTTGACCTTTCGTGTACTTTGCAATCTACACCTTGTTTCATTCGTATATATATACGTGTAGAAATTCGTCATTATAAAACCTGATGACGTAATGAACATTTTTCGTTCTACACGTACACCTGGGCAAACATGTTGGTTTGCCTAATCTCTTCATTATTCTATTGCAAGTTAATAATATTTATGCTAACTCCCACTGACTTAGATCCTCAAAAAGCGTTTCTACCACATTACTTTCATTTGTGCTTTTTCAAGCTGGTTTATCGAAAATGTAAGTTTTTAATTAACTGTACAATAAATATTTATCAAGCAAAAGTGAAATTATAGTTTACGGTCATTTTCTAACACGCTTTGAAATACCAAATGGGTAAGCATATACTTCCTTAGTTTATTGACAAAATGTCTTCATTTGATAGCATAGAAATGCATTATCACTTTCGATATAGTAAACAATTGTTTGAATATAGTCATTGTTTTGTTGCATTTATCGAAGATTTGATTAAGAAGATTGAAAATAATATGTATTGTCTGATGCATTTTTCCGAATTGATTGTATGATATGCACAGGGGGATGCCAATACATAATTCAGCAACATGGCTGCAAAATAAAGAGTAAATGATTCCAAAACTTTCAGTAATTCCATTGAGCCTCTTCTAAATGTCACCATGATCATTAACGTTATAGAATTATGACATTTAGAATCGTACGTGCAATTTGTGAAAATTTACTCGTCCACTTCACTACAACTTAAAAAAACAATGATTAGATAAAGGACGCTATACATAGGGATGTGTGACTCTTCTACCAAGACATATGAAGGAGGTAAATAAGCACGGGTTATGCGTCGCAAAATTCGTAGCAAACCCTTTTCTTTTTAGTTTTGACAACGATGTAAAAATCTAACGAAAAATGTTAAAATAATTTAGCATAAAAAACATTTTTAAAATGTTTAATTTGTGATTTTTATAGCCACATCAGTAGGAACTGTCTGACCAAAATTGCTTTTATTCCGTTAGTATTACAATTGAATATACATGTACTATGATCGTCGGAAAACTGATTATCATACACGTCAGAATAAAATTGTTATAAGTCAGCGTAATGAAAATATAGCCTCTCAATGTTTGCAAAACGTTTTTAAAACATTGAAGCAATCAAAGGCTTCTATCTTTAAAATGAATAGGATTGACGTACCTTAGTTAATTATGCTACGGTCAAAAAAAAAATAATTAAACAGTAATCATGTTATAGCATATTTCGTTATCATTATTTAAAAAAAAAATATTAATTAATGGTTATATGCATATTGTCTGTTACAATTGTTTGAACAAAATATTAAAAAGACATTGCATAACATTTTAAACATGCAGTTAAACTGAACATCTAACTGTGGAAAATACATGAAAATACTTAAAGTGCAAGGGGGTTGTTTTAATTTCCTTTTCATTGTGTTTATTGAAAAATTGCGAGTTAACTAAATGTCAAAGCAAGATACCACAGCCAGAACGAAAGCAGCTGATCTTAGTTATGCAGTTTCCGCGCGATATGTTTTCTAAATAGGTCAGGCTTTTTGAAAACCCACGCCATTATACAAAGAGTACGGATTTAGAAAGGATAATGTTTTCGGTAAATGTAAGTATCTCCCTTTTATCTGCTTGGGTAGTGTGTATATGTACATATAACTGTTTGGCGCTAAACCATATCATATCTGTTTATTACTTATGTCATTTACTTGGCAATACAGTACTAGCAAAATGCAAATCATGTGCTGTAATTCTAATTCCATTTCATTTTCAACTTTCTGAAACAATTTTTACATTTTACAATTAAAACGGCATGGTCACGAATTTGGTCAAAAATTATTTTGTGATTTTAATATTAACAATGCTACAGAAAGGCATTTAAAAAAGGCAACCGAAATATGATTGTCATTTGTTGAGTTATAAGTTAGTTACAGAGCATGAAATTCTTTACTATGTAAACAAAGCGTTTGTTAACATTTTTAACGTTGAAGTAACAATTTTAGTTTGAAACCTGACGCGAATGTGTTAAACGTTAGGAACTGTTAATCTTTGTTTAAAATAAATAAAAAGATAAGCAAATAATCCGCAAAAAAGATTTTTACCGGTATATTGAACCTATGTAAACAAAAACAGGGCACGAGCCTTGTTCACATGACAAAGAATTGTGAGCCTGTATCTTGCTCATAAATCTGCAAATGACTCTCAAGTTCTGTTTGATCATTTGAAATGCATTTCTAAAGGATTGTAAGTAATACAAAAACATAAGAATACAATTTAGCTAAAATCGTGACCATGCCCCTTTAAGTAATGGCTGTTATTACTATAACAACCAGAATGTGTGCAAAACTTTCCAGACGATTGCCTAACTGTTACCATTACAATGATTTGAAACCTTGATATCTAATGAATTTGGATCATAATGGCGATTTATATCTCAAATAACCCTAATGGTCCAACTTTAAAAGCAGTTCTCTGTTTGTATTGTTCTTCTATTTAAATCTGATGGTAGGCTGCCTTAACATCTAAAACTGTTAAGTATTTGTTATCAGATAGGATTGTTTAAAATTAATTCTACGTTTAACGTCACATGAAAATTTAAAACCTACGAGGGAAGGAGGACAAAAATTTCAAACAAATGTGTATTTATTAAAAGTCACCCATTCAGTTATCAATACATCAACACTGTCATTAATACATATGGTAGGATTCAATCTGTGTTAATTTTTTCATTTTCCAAGCAAATACTGTTGTGTAATTTGGTTATATGTACTTTCTCTGGGTACATCATACTGGACAAGAAGAATACAATGGATTTTCATCACAACAAACATAGCAAACCAAAGGAAAACGTTTTCTTTTTGTGGAAAAAAGTTGCTCAACACATGTGACTCGTAAGTTATCTACAATTATAATATAATAACAATATTCCATACATTTTCATAATGACACATTTTAGAATTTAACATATCAGAGTTGTGTCGTAAGATTCGCTGTACCTACTTCTAAGATATCAAGACAGGGATCTTGAAATAACTACCACCCTACAAGTGTATTCCACTTCTTTCTGTTCTTCCAATAAGCTGGGCCACCAGTTTCTTCCTATTATATCTTATTGATGAATGTAATCTATTATTATTCCTGAACATGTTATTAAAAATGTAAATCATAAACATTTCAAATGTAAGGGATTTGCAGTCATTATCATGCGAGAACTCTAATCTAAATCAGTAAATTATGCTGACTTATTTCATAGCATTAATGCTTTCTTCTTTGTCTTTCACTTCAAAGTATTACATCCACAATTATCATGTTTAAAATCAAATATTGTCAGTTTGAACCCAAAAATCTAAGTATGATTTTATAGGGTTCATTTACCTTTGAAATTGAACGAAAATTAAATAGTAATAAAATTATCACATCTTGAAGTTAACATTGAAGTTAGTAGGGAAAGGTATAATTTGAAGTCTGGTACATGTAGGTGTTGGTAAGAAGTTGCTTTCCTCTTCTTAAAAAGTGGAAAAAATCAGAATTAAAATTTACTGTTAACAAATTGATTTTGTTTTTTTAGAAATAACATGGGCAATTATTTCAGTTGTATGTGAACTACTTTAATAAAAATATACAACAAACCTCGTTTTTTGGGCAAAAGTTGGTTCAGCATGGTTCAGGCTCTGGGACTGACAACCGACATATCACATTATACAATCTGGAACTGAGATTTTTACAGGCAACTTCGATAATCTATTGGTCCGATTCATTATTGTTTGTTTCTAAAAAAAAAATCCTTTGATAGTGCGGTAGACTCTCATTTTCTTCTTATTATGAACAATGAATACCTCGATACTGTATTTGAGCAAGTTGTCTCTCATACAGAATATAGAATTAAGTCACTAAATAAAAACCCAAACCGGTACAACTTTTTCAAATCCGGATTTTTTTGTTTTTTAAAAACAACAATTTCGACGAAACCTACGCGCGCGGGTTACGTTAAACGTAAAATTTATTTTAAACAATCTAAAGCATGTAATAAGACGTCAATTTTGGAAAGAACATAATTGGCCTTATTGGTTCGTGAGTTTACTATGTTGAACATATAACGTCACAAAATGAATACTGCCTGGCAAGTGACGTTTGAAATTAAGATGAGAGTCTAGTAAGCACATTGGTAACAATAATTTATGCATAAACAAAAGATATATGAAAAATGTATAAATAAATCATAAAATAGAAATAAAGTGTCACTTCAAACCTGTATTTATGTAGTCTAAAGATAATAATGTTCCCTTTGTTGCTACCAAAAGGCATAAAAGTATTTATGCTTTTCTTCAACCGTCTTTTTAGCTCACCTGAGCTGAAAGCTCAAGTGAGCTATTCTGATCACATTTTGTCCGTCGTCCGTCTGTATGTCCGTCCGTCCGTCTGTAAACTTTTTTACATTTTGAACTTCTTCTCTAAAACCGCTTATCCAATTTCAACCAAATTTGGCACAAAGCATCCTTATGGGATGGCGAATATAAATTGCAGAAATAAAAGTCCGATGTGTATTCAAAGCGGAGAAAACCTTGAAACTGTAGAAAAAGGGGATGCACTTTTAAAAATCTTCTTCTCAAGAACTACTGAGTTCAATTCAACGTAGTTTAGCATAAATTATCCATATGGGAAGGAAAATATAAATTGCTAAAATTAAGGTCTAATTCTGTTTGAAATCTGAGTTATTACGAAAATAATAATAAAGGAAAGGCGTGTTTCAGCTTCGGGTTCGGCATCCGGTAAAATGGGTAGCAATAGTTGGCCTGGGCAAAACAGAAGATTGGCAGTTATTAATCTGCCAATCTCATTAAAATTTCAGGATATTTGATGGACCAGTAATATTTGTATTCGCTGTAAATATTGTTGCAAAATAATGCGTATTTGGAATTGACGATTGCCGATCTGCCCCGGCTTTTATTTTGCCACGGCCTGGGTTTGCATACCAATTTTACCAAGACTCGTATTCCATACTTCTACACGAGGTTCTTTGTTTAAAGCAGCCGTGACATTACACGAAAAAGGGTCGATCTGACTATGATGAATTTGCTTGTTATGCAACAGTTCGCGTATGAAGGGAAATTTTTGAAACATGCAAAATATATTGGTGCCGATTTTGTGAAGTAAATTGAGGCTAAATATTTCAATGCGTTGACAGTTTTCACACATGACGTCGGTGTTAGCTTGTTCTGATTTTCATTTCGTTTTAATTATTTATGCTTTGTAACCTGGGAACTCTCGTCTGTATTTCGTGATTTTTACGTATCAATTCAAACAGAGACTTCGGTAAATCAAACAGTTAACTGTTTATCTGCGCAAATTAAGCAAATAAAAACGACATCTTTAAAACAGTTTCCATAGTTCTGACACATTTCTGTTGCGGGGATAAAGTAAGTTTCACTTTTCCTAAGAAAATATCACAGCGGAAAATTATCCTGGTTTGTACGTAAGGTAAATAACAGTCATTTAATTATAATGGAGAAGAGAAATAAAGTTGTTTAATGTTTTTAATTTGAGGAATTGAGCACATTGAGGTACAATTTTCTTCTTCACATCTATACATGTAGGATTTTTAAAATAAAATACAATACCTATTATATTTTTTTTTAATACAATAACAAGTAAGTAGTTGATGAAAAAAATGTACCTATATGATCTCATATATTTTGATCGCTTTACAAATTGGGGGGAGGGGCAGAACGAAAAGAAGTTAACAACTGAACAGTGTAACCCCACCAAATGTTTAGTTTTATATCTTGCATAAGATTTTCTTATTCTGGTAAAAAATAGTTTTTCATGAAGGTACAATGTCAAAGATTACGTGTATGCAAAAATAAGTTTAAAATTCAAATACTTGACAATATTTAGTTTTCGTTATTCTACCGAGGGACCATATGGCACAATATCTTTTGAACGCCCATTGTTGCTAAGGTGAGCGATGTGGCCCATGGGCTTCTTGTTATAAAACGTCTGTAAGGTTCATGATCGGACAATTTTTTATTACCTATCGCAGATTATTTATCAACAGCATGTTAATTTGTAAAAATGCATTGCTTCATGGTCGTTGGATTCTTTCCTAATCAACGATATGATTTTCAAGACAAGATATGCCTCTCTCTGTGAAGATTACACAAGAAGACACACCATGTCATACCCTCCCCCCCCCCCCCACACTTAGACTTAGTTGAACAAAGGATCAGTCCAAATTGTTAGTCGACTTCTAGTCGTTATCTTCAAACCTGTCAATTCACATACAAGTTATTTTCAATGCGGATGAATACAAAATGGTTCATATTCCTTCCACTGTCATCATCCACAACACCCTTTCCTTTCAAAAGTATAGATATAAACCTTATATTATTGCACTTCTCTTTTTAGATTTTTCTTGAGAGCTGGGTTCAGTGGTAAGATAAATGTGATGACATTAGTTCCTGGTCATGTGAATTTAAAGAAATGTTACAGCATTAAATAGCAGTAAGTAGGAGCATTCATTTTTTTCTTAACACTTTGTTTAAATTAAAAGAGTACACTTTTTTCGGTCAAACGTTTGATAAATGAATTTTTTTTCTAACGTTATCAATCGTATTAATGATAAAATATATTACATGCTGATAAACATAAATTGGGCCCCGCTCTACGATCAATCTCTCATCATCCGTCCGTCAATCTATCTGATATATTTTGTCGGGAGCAAATTTTCCCTCCCCCTAGTCAAACTTTGCTAATACTTTATGATCATTCAAAGAATGCCTTTGGGTAAAGGGTGTACAGTGACCCTGATCAATGTTTCTAACTCAAAGCTGAAGGTCATAGTAGAATTAAATGAAAACTCCTTGGGTCAAAATTAAAAATATTTATGTTTCCCCTTACGCAATCGACCCAATTAAATCCCGCCGACTGAATTGTTGCTTTCTACCACCATATTTAAAATACATTTGTTTTTATCAAGAAAGCTAATTTTACCCAAAATGACCCACATCTATTTGTTTTACAGTCATTTTGAGAGCCTCAATCATTAACATGGGCGAAATACTCGCTTTATGATTGGTAACTTTTCAAAAGAGAAGGTGTTCTGAGTTCACGATCGTGTAAATTAACCCCAGAAACATTACAATGATAATCATTTAATTCAAAAGCCTCAGATAACCACTGTGATTAATCGGTTGTCTTTTCTTTTATGTGTATAAATACGACTGATGCAACATGAAGCCTACTCTGCATTGAAAATTACAACCGATGTTTATTACTTTTAGTGTTGATATTAGAAAAAGATGGTAATTTGTAATTAGTTAATAACTCTACCAAATTAATGCTAAAATAATCATTAAACCATCTGCCTAAAGTTATCTTGAAAATTAAAATGATTCTCAACACAATAGTTGTAATTGTGTCAAAAGGTTTGACCAATACCTTCAAAATACACAGAAGTGCAGAGACTGAATAAATAAATAAATAAATATATATATATATATATATATATATATATATATATATATATATATATATATATATATATATATATATATATATATATATATATATATATATATATATCTATCTATCTATCTATCTATCTATCTATCTATCTATCTATCTATCTATCTATCTATCTATAAAATGTATGAATATATCAAAAATACATTAAATTTAATAGATTGGATAAGTTTTTAAAGCTTTTAAAAGTTGTTTTATTTCTAATTATCTTGCTTAAAGTTTAATCCAATTTTAAGTAAGGTTGAATCTGTGTAAATCATAGTTCCTGTTGGTTATGCTGTATCAAATATTGACAGTCTCCCTGATGTCAAACGTCACCCTACTTTTCTGTTAGAGAGAAATAAATCTCCCAAAATTTAGATTTATGCCTGTATGAAATATAAGACTCTTTACGTTTTGAAAAATTTAAACAGTTCTGTTAACTTCGTCAAAGTTTAAATCAACAGATACAAAAGAGCAGGTTTTGGTTATGACTGAATGTATAATTTTAATAAAAAAATGAAATAACATTTAGGTAAATTTACAAAAATCTTAAGTATCTATTTTTTTTTTCCCCTAGCATTATGCTTCAAATTTGGGTTAAAATTTCCTTGTCAAATAAGAACATTTCCTGCAAGTGTAGTAATTCTGTGTAACGTTACTGTTGTAGAATCATTAAATATGACTTTACAACTATTTACATTTATTGCATAACCTTAAGTTTATCAAATTATATTGTTTTAATATACATTTCGACATTTTATATACCAAATTTTGAAAAAATAATCGATACTTTGAAGTAAGTACATTTTGATCGGTAAAATGGTATATAAATATAGATTTACATGATTATGTACATCACCTTACACATGATAATGAATGTATTCATGTACATCTAGTCATTGAATCAAACATGTTAAAATTTAAGATGAACAATATCGATATTAAATTTGTTGTACATTCCATCAGCACAAGTTTGAAAATTTGTTTTACAACTGGTCATATTTATTTAGTTTTGTAATAAATTAAAGTATTGATTTATTTATTTTTTTCATTTTTAATTTATAATTTATTTACCTACCTACCCAACTTACAAATTTTGGGTCGGGTTAGGAGAAACATAGATATTTTTAATGATGACCTTGTCCGGAGCATATCTTACCTTCACATGGTCTAATATTACTCAAAAATATGCTTATGGTGAAAAGGAATTGCAATTATTTTAAATGAAATTTGTAGGTCAACGTCATATCGGACTTTTTCTTTCAGAGCATAAACATACTCTCCACCTAGCCCTGTTTGGCTCATAAATGTACTTTACATAAACATAGCTTTTGAGTAGAGGTTGTGCAAGGATTCTGAACCTAATTCCAAGGCCAAATGTGAAGGTCATAGCAGAAGTATATAGAAGATCCTTGTCTGGTGAATATCTTCTCTCTTGGGTCCAATCTGGCTCCTACTTTAATCCCACAGTGCTTTCGATCAAAGGGTATGCCGAAAGCTGGAATTATGATGTTTGTTGGTCAAGTGTCTAGGTCATATTGAATCACGCATTTTTTTTTCAGAGCACAAATATACTCTCCATTGGGTCTTGTTTGGCTCCTACTTCACGTTAAGTTTTTGGGTTAACCGTGAGCATTGACTCTATGATTTCAACAAAACCAACGTGAAGGTCATAACTGATCTATTGATAAATAATTTTGGACCGTACATTATTTTCCCTTTGCTAAATCTTGCTCACGTCGAAAATAAATTGCCAGTATGTAATGGGTTACAAGATTAATTGAAATCAAAGTTTTATGCCTGTTTGAAATTTTCTAATGTACCGATCAAGGTCAGAGCAAAATTCTCCGAAATGTTTTACATCCTATTGTCCATTATTTAAGCGGGATCCTTTGAGATGAACACCATCGCAATGCTGTCTAGTTATTTTTTCTCTTCTTATTTACAGACGACATAGGCAATTTATATACCAATGCTAGCAGTGTTGCAGAGAAAAAAGTTTCATATTCGTTTTAGGTAAACTGTGTATCGGGAAAACACGCAGTACAATGGCTAATACGTATGTTGTTATTGCTGCATCGGTTTTGTTCTGCATTGGATTAATTGGAAAACGTACTCGCCTCCGTGACGCGATATGTTCAGATATTTGACAGATCTCTTTTTAAAGAATATTCACCTAGATATATATATGGGATATTTACTTTTTTATTTCTTCACTCTGCAATTTTCCATATGGTATTAGTATCAAATGTACGTTATGTTTTCATAACAAATCCTCTGCACAGTTTGAAACTGACTTGTAAAAAAATATGCTGATGTCTTTTGCCATTTGGATAAGCTCTGTTGTCGTTTCCATCGGATATGGAACAGTTATAGTGCTATTTTTATTGAACATGATATCTTTCGAAACAATATTGTTTACAGAAGTTGGGTTTGTCTTGTATGTTTGTGGATTGCCATTTCTTGTTGTAGTTGTATTTAATGTTCGAAAGCTGTATTATCTGTTTAAACAAACTGCTAATGTTGGACGAACCAGAATAGCAAATTCAATGTCTGTGATGTTTTGGATCATTATCGTGATTTATCTTTTAAGCACAATTTATCCTTTAATTTACATTACCGACTATGCAGTGTTTAAAAAAAGGCCACTTTTAAATAGAAGATTAGACTTTGTTCATGATATGTTTTCTTTTTCGTTGCTTGTCAATACTTGTTTGAATCCTTTGGTATATTTCATATTTCACCCCCTGTTTGAAGATTTCTCTCCCGATTAAGAAAATGTTGTAATCATGGCACAGATCCACGCATAAGCAATCCTAGGTCTTGTTCACAAGTGGAATAGCATGGTAAACCATTTTGTCCTTTACAATTTGATGTAATTTCTTGTTATTGTGATTTCCGTCATCAAATAAAACCGTTTTTGTTCTACATTAAGGTTGGCGATATTTTAAGATTGTTTAATTGTGTGTGGAGTTTAAGTGCGTATTTTTAATCATAATGTATCACTCTGTGTAATTTGTAAATGTAATTACATGTATTTAAGTTTTCGTAAGTCAGTCACGTTTAAATTGTCATTTATAAATATAAAAAAGTCTGATTTGTACATAAACCTCAAATGCTTATAATCTTGAGTACTCTAATAAAGATACAGTTTATAAACGAAAATACGTTTTTCTTATTTCGATAATGGTCAGCATACTGTAGTTGTAACATTATATATAAGTGTTTGATAAACCTCATTGTCATTCAGTTAACAGAAAGCACAGAAAGAGGAAGATCATATAACCAAGGATAGAAGTAATTTGCACTAAAACTTGTTAAATCGGTTTTTGATCTAAGGTAAAAGAAAACAAAATACAACGTCTATAATGGATTTCGAATCCGAGATCTTTAGATTTACCTATCCATTACGTATCCATTCGCTACTTTTAACTAGTATGCGCTCGAAATTATATAGACTGTCAATTGAATGAATGGAATGTGATACAATACACTATACAGCCGCATGGTTTAGATCCACAATGTTTAACCGGGAAAAAAAATGATTGGGTGCACGGTGTATGGGTATGTGTTTAATGATTGGTTGACATGACACAATTTTTGATCATGAAAAATGATTGCTGCTTGTAAACAATGTGGCCAGATACCGTTGACTAAGAAATAAAGTTGCGAGGTCAAAGTCATGTAAAAGTCGATACCAGCTAATTTAAGATGTTATAGGGCTACCATAACGTTTATGTAACGACTTATTTTTTGGCACATTCTCCTTTTATTTTGAAAAGTATGTGGTTAAAAATCGATTGATTGTTGTAAATTTGAAGAATATACATGAACGGAAGAAAAATTAAGGCCGATCATGTAAGAAGAAACAGTGACAAAATATTAATCAAAACTAGAGCCAAACTCGTTGCAAGCAACAAGGAGGACTTCCGTTACAACTTGAAGTCAAGATAGGATTGTAAATCAACATTAAAAAATCCACCCCTTCTTCTTACACTTGTCAAGATCTGACAGGTAGTATAGGCGGTCATCTTCACTCGACTTTAACTTTTGAACAATCAGGGCTTTAGACAATCCTTTGGAACTTTTAAAAAATTAACAGACAAATCAATTCATGTCTGTTTTCTATACAACTTCCAACTGCAGGGTATTGAAGAGTTACAACTCTCATAAAACAGATAAAGGCACGTATGTGATAATTTGGGGGTATATTTAGATTGTATGCAAATGTAGAGGTCATGTGAAGATGGGCTCTTATCGATATCTGTTTTCAATGTAACTTCCAACTGCAGAGAATAGAGAGTTACACCTCTCATAAAACAGATAAAGGCACGTATGTGATAATTTGGGGGTATATTTTAGATTTTGTGCAAATGTAGAGGTCATGTGAAGATGGCCTCTTATGGATACCTATAAGACCGTGACAAGTGTAAGGAGAAAGGGGTGTTTGTCATCAGACAGAATTGTTGATATGATAATAATAAGTTCAGAAAATCAAAAACGAGGCTCACTGTCATAGTATTATTTTCATACCAAGCGAATTATCCGTTTAACTTGTATTACGATATATCAATTTTTATTCTGCAACAACCACCTGCTTAGACTAAATAAAGGTAACCCAATAAACCAAAGCTATAATCGGTCATTTTCCAATATTGCCATGCGCTGATCTATGATCTCATGAAGACGGACTACTTTTGTTTACTTGACAACACAATTGACGTTGACGCTGACTTTAATCTCAAGTTTGATGTAGTGGCGGATCTAAATATAACTACCACCCCAAAAAAAACGCATTGTGAAGCCCCCCCCCCCAGCACATTTTAAATCAATTCTATCGATAAAAAAATATATGAAGTCAGGCATGAATTTGAACAAAATTCGTATGCAGAAATTTCCGAATCTCGGCGCGAACGGGACCCTCTGTCAACTTTGACCTTCAGTTTATTGATGTAAACTTTGATGAGTTGCGAATCAAGAAGAACCAAACACAATTAAGAAGACTCTTGGAGATGTAAACCTGGTTAGAACATTTCTAAAAAAGACAATAAATGAGCATAGCGACGTGCATAAAATTCCTTGCGAATAATTAGATCAGCTGTTAGCCTTGTTGATTTTGTCAGTCGGAAAAACTGATTGTAAGAAGTATGGAATGTGTTTTTTGCGCTTAATCATCAGAATTTTAGACAGAAAACTAGGTAGTCAAAAATGTTGACACAAAATAGTGGACAATCAAAATGATTGTTTCCGTTCAACTCGCAATGCCCTAAAACAAAACAAGCCAAGCAAAACGGACGCTATAACAGATGAAAAAATTACTGTAAACATACTACATATGGCGGTGTATTCTTTTTAGCGCTTTTGGCGGAATGCGGCCCTCCGCTTAATCAAGTAAATCTCTTAACGCCATACATCTATGTATAAGAATAGTCACATTCAGGAATACGCTTATTCAAATCCACGCCAACTTGTTCGAAAACTAATTTCCGCCAAATATCGTACACGCCAAATACAATACGTTTACAGTAACTTATTGTACGAAAAGAGACCTTTGGTAATAAAACACTTTTGTACACTCTCTGATTGAATAATATAATTCATTTAAGTTTAAGAGATAGTGACTTAACTTTACAATTTAGGATAAACATCAAATTAAATTTAAAAAAAAATCAGCTGCACAGATGTCCTCGAATATAACGAAAGACAACAAAACAAAAACAGGGGATAATACTGTGGACATCCGCAAATTCAAACCCCAAATGTTTTAAATTGGGAATGCCAGAGATCCGATTGATCTTTACAAACTATATGCAGTAAAAATACCTCCTCTAGGCTATTTGTCAGCTAAAGACCCCTTTTAGCTATCAAAAAGAACCATCTCTTTAGATGACCCCCGTAGTGATATATGGTTTTTAAATTGGAAATTGGAGAAAAAACCTTGCTTCTATTGAAAGTGATGGCTACAAAAGCTAACTTTACAGGTCAAACGCTTACAAACTCGGCGCAAGAAAACACCTTGTTCAGAAATGTTCCACAACTTACATTCTGCAAATTAGCGCACATAAAAATGTACAGTCGGTTTTTAATTATAGCCAAAATATGACTAAACTCAAAAGCTGATATTGTTGATTCATAAATTATCAAAAATAAAAACCCTAGCAATATGAACAGAGGAAGAGTTATTCGTACACTGAAGCTACCATATAGGCACCATTTTGCCAAAAAATAAATAAGTTCCACAGCTGGAATTTAAAAAAAAAGAATTATCAAAAATCAAAATCCAAGCAAAATGCACATCTCTTAAATTTTTTGCAAAATTTTCTGAAGAAAAATAGGCTTCAATAACGATTGCCTAGTATAGAATGGAAACTGTTCACACAAAAGAAATCCTGTTTACTGGCATATTAATATTTTTATTTATCTAAAATACATATTATAAATGTCTTAGAAATAAATCACGATAAAACAAGAAGACCGTTTTTAAAGGCATTAGACACTAGAATCGTCTTTATGTACAGGCTTCTCAAACACGAGTAAACTCGTTTCCATGAACAGAACTCCGATCCGCTTACAGATAACTAACAGAAATAGTTGCTTAGTTCATAATTGGTTGTTCGGTATCAACATAAAAGTGAATATGATATGAAGGAAACACATCTGGGTCAGAAAAGTTCATTTCTTTTGACATGGCAACTTTGACTAGGGATATTATAACACCGCTACTTGATTGTATTTTGGTTCACACTTAAGTTTTCGAAGCATTCAGTTGCTTTAATTGCAAGATCGGTCTGGTCAACTTCCCAGAAGACTTTTCCTTAAAGAAAATGACATATGGTGATAACCAACATTGTTTATAATCAAACGTCTTAATAAAAAAAACAACAACAAAAACAGGAGCAGAGCAAACATGAACCTGTAAAAAATAAGAGATACAATCGGGCGCTATAGAGTAGTGAGCATCCTCTGCTGACCGGTCATCCCCGCCGTGTGCTCTTTGTCGTAATCGGGAAAAACGGAGAAGTCCGTAGACAATTAGGTGATTAATTAAAGTCTGACAATATGTATGAAAAATGTCAGTCAGCACGCGAGTGTTTCATAATTCAGTCTTTATATAGGCCAGTGAGAAGGAGTTGATATGTCAACTAACTGAAATCAATCCATTTTATGTGTTCGATACATAAGAAATTACCAGGTACAGTGTAAAACGATATTAAATCGGTCCTAAATTGGTCCCTAGGTCCAAAAGTTATCAATCTCAGCAATAGTAGACATGGCTATAAATACCTAAGAGAACAAGTTTACCTATAGAATATCAGCAGTCAGCATCTACATACTATAATTGCATTTATTACCTAATCAAAGAGATTTTGTTGTGTTATTACATATTAAATATTTTCGTCTATTTTGTATGTGGATTCAGATTTGAAAGTGATATGTTGAACTGCCGGTCAATAGACTGCGATCTATTAGACTGCCGTCAATAGACTGTGATCCACTGGACCGTCGGTCAATAGACTGTGTTCTATTGGACTGCCGGTCAATAGATTGCAATCTCTTGCAACGTATCCGGCAACGTATTTTAGAAAAAGTAAAATTGGCACAATATTAAAAGATAACTCTATTACGTTTTTTTTACTATTGTTCTTAAAATTTATCTAAATGGTATGAAAACCTTCTGTAATTTATGAACACAAAATACTTAAAACGGAATTAAGTAATAAAACAAATATTTAATGCCTTAACAGTCAATAGACGGCCAACGGCCTCGGGCAATATATCATACTGAGCTGTTCCCTGCACCAAGGGAAAAATATTCGGGTCTATCGACTGCTCAAGCATTAAATAATGGTATATTATCTTCATCTTAGATTCTCACCTCTAAAGAAGATAGGGGTGAAACATGCTTGAAACCTAAACCTGTGGATAGACAATATTTGACTAACAACATAATAAACTAATAATTTAAGTTATATTTAAACTTATTTACCATTGACAAGCTTTCATGATTGATTTATCTCGGCTATCTTGAAAACAGGTTATCAACGACCACTGCCACCAAATGCAATTTGGTCAATCCAAGCTATTTTCAAAACAACACTTAGAGAATTTCAAATCAAAATTTAGTACAAAGAAACCCCCCCCAAAAAAGCATGATACAAAGTACCATCAGAATTTTCAATAAAAAAAAATAAAAATGATGGTATATAAACGGTGACACTTCAGTGGCCATCGAGTAAGGTAAAAGCTGACTTAAGTTATACTTAGGATTAGGCCAGTCAATAAAAATAACAAATGCATAACAAAACAAATGCCGCTTACAAAATTTGGTCGCTCTCTGACGCTATGTCGACATTAAAAGCATGAGAAAGAGAGAGAGAGAGAGAGAGAGAGAGAGAGAGAGAGAGAGAGAGAGAGAGAGAGAGAGAGAGAGAGAGAGAGAGATTTTCAGTATTTACTACACAATATGCATAAAGACAGGCCAAAAAAAAAAGCCCGGCTTTCAGTACTTTGATTAAATTTAAACCGTTTTAACTTTATTCAACACATTTTCATATCATCAAATCGTTTGTTAATGTGACGTTTCCGATTGCGTCACGTTTGAATGTTTAAAGCAACAATGAGCTAAGACAATACCGGCCTCTTAACAACACATTTTTTAATTGGACAATTGCAAAGCTACACTTTATATTCTTAATGCTGAAAAACTTGAGGAATTTCAATGCATCGGTTTAGGATTACTTGAGCTTGCACATTTTTATTTAATGTACCCAATGTGGCTTAAGGTGTTGTTTTAATTTATCTTTTTTAAATATAAAACACATCAGAATAAAATACCTTCAACTCAACTCGATCGTTGATGTGAAGTTTCGATTCGCGTCACATTTTGAAAGGGATAGCTAGCCAAAGTTATACCTGCCTCAGAACAACACTTTTTTCCAATTTGTCGAAAATGCGTTCCGATAATTGTTTTTAAATAGTTACCATAATGTGTTGCTACAGATATGCATTAACCATTTTATTCTGTTAAACAATGATATACGAGCACGAACCTAACAAATACATCATATCAAATCCTTATGCCAGAAAACACAGTTCTACTTTTGTTCCTTTAACAACAACTTAATTAAGACTTCCAAATAAAAAAGTGATTAAAGTTTCCTGGTGTAACATGCAGATGTACACTTTACATCCTAAATGCCTAAAACGTGTTCACGAACTTCATTGCATTGGTTAAGTATTACCTGAGCTTACAGTTTTTCTTTAATGTACCAAATTTAAGGTCAACACTTCTAGTTATTTCTTTTATTATTTAAACAATATTTTATTCAATATAATAAACTGAATTGGATATGACAGCAGCCAACGCCTATATTAGCCCTCTCCCTACATTGAGGTCAAGTTAAACAAATGAAATATTTAAATGTTCAATATTGATAATATAACAGAGAATAAGAAATGATTGATATAAAAAAATGAAAGAGAAAAAAAAACATCACATGGTACCGGTATGAAAAAAAATGGATAAGACTTAATGCTGTTTTTATAAAGAATTGCAAAAAAACGTTTTGTTGATAAGTTTTATGTAAATTAAAACACGACAATAAGAGTATCTTTCTTTCGGTATACAAACAAATCACCCTCTAAAAACTAAATTCAATTAATATAGAGAGCTCCGTAACTTAATCAATACACAGTATTAGATTTTTGGCGACATTGTTTTCTTAATGTTTTAGTGTATTTTTTTTTTCATTTTTTTAAGCTATACATTTTCAATTTAATTAAAAAAAGAAAAGAATGGTGATACATATAACACACACACACCCACACACCCACACCCACACACTTTTAAGTACTTGATGAATTTTTGCTTGCATGAAATTTATTTGATGTCAATTATCAACATTTTGAGAAATGGTGTCTTGAAATAGTTTAATCATATTTCAATGAATTGCGAACCATACAAACATGTAACATAATAAAAGAGATACAAAAACAAAAGAAATTATTTATAATTATACTGACTAACAGATAAATATTTTAATTATAAAGTTAAAACATTGAATGGCTTATGCAATATTTAAGGTTAATATGTATAACAAACCGCACTTACTTAAAAAAAAAAACCTCAACGTTATTCAGTATAAAAACTGCGTTGTTACACCATTTATATATAGAAATAAAGAAATCATTTTTTTTTGGCAAAAAAATAAACAATCCTTTATAAACTTTGTAACATATACATTTACCTTGTATGTAGTGTTAAGGGAATTGTCTGGTGATAGGATGTTACACAATGTAATCATTATATACATGTAAACGCACACAAGTTTTTCTCTGCGAATATTACAAAAGAAGGCAATGTTATGTTCTCTTCAATCATGTCACGTGCCACACATGTTTACATCAAACCGGACGAAGATACGGATGTTTCCTTAAGATGGATACTTAACCCATTGTCTTCGCCCCCTCTTTAGCAGTGCTTAGCCTTACGTCTGAGTATCAATCTCATGCTAATGCACTTCTCTTTCAAAATTCTTCTTGAAAACTGGATTGAGTGGCAAGACAATGTTAATGACGTTGGGTCCTGGTCATGTGAAATGAACAAAAACGTTTCAGCAAAATGTAACCGTAAGTAAAAATATTCATTTCTTTCCTAACATCTACATTTAAACAGATAATCAAGGTGTATTTTTTTTTTGTCAGACGTTAAATAAATAAAATGATATTTTCTTTCCGTTATCAAAACGTTTTTTTTTATTACGATGTATTACATGTATGTGCTGATGAATAAAATTCATATTTTACAATTTAATTTACAGACGATATGGCCAACGTATTTACCAATATTAGCAGAAATGCGGAAAAATGTTGATACTCATTATAATATAACTATGCCTCGGGAAAACACGCAGTACAATGGCAAATACGTATATTGTTATTGCTGCATCAATTTTGTTTTGCATTGGATTAATTGGAAATTCTATAACCTTGTGTTTTGTTGCTGTGTCCAAACGATTGCACACTCCAACATACGTCCTGATTGGATGCCTAGCAGTGTCTGACCTACTCGTCTCCGTGACACGATATGTTCAGATATTTGAAAAATCTTTTTTTAAAGAATATACACAGATATATATTTATTGGACATTCAGCTTTTTATTTCTTCACTCGGCATTTTTCCATATGGTGTTAGTGTCATATGTACGTTTTGTTTTTATTACAAATCCTCTCCGCAGTTTGATATTGACTTGTAAAAAAATTCTTTTGATGTCTTGTGCCATCTGGATTAGCTCTATTGTCGTTTCCATCGGGTACGGAGCATTTAAAGTGCTAAAATTAATGAACATTATATCTTTCGAAACAGCAGTTTTAGCTGAGATTGGGTTTGGTTTGTATGTTAGTGGATTACCATTTATTATTGTAATTATTTTTAATGTTCGAAAGCTGTATTATCTGTATAATCAAACAGCTAATGTTCGACGGACCAGAATAGCAAATTCGATGTCGTTGATGTTTTGGATTATTATCGTGATTTATCTTCTCAGCACAATATATCCTTTAATTTACGTAATTGACTATGCAATGTTAAAAGAAAGGTCACTACTAAATAGAAAATTAGACTTTGTTCATCATATGTTTTCTTTTTCATTGCTTGTTAATAGTTGTTTGAATCCTTTGATATATTTCATGTTTTCACCTCCTGTCTTAAGACTTCTCTCCCGATTAAGAAAATGTTGTAATCATGGCAAAGATCCACACATAAGCAATCCTAGGTCGTGTCCACAAGTGGAATCGCATGGTAAACCATTCGTCCTTTACAATTTGATGTAACTTCTTGCTATTGTGATTTACGTAATCAAATAAAATCGTTTTTGTTCTACATTAAGACTGGTGATATTTTAAAATTGTTAAATTTTGGGTCTGCCGATTTTATAGCTAGTAAGGTATGTAGCTCCCTGTCTGCAAAATGTGTAATGAACGACATTTGAACTACTTTTGTTTCGTGTTTAAATTTTGCAATTAGACGTACTTTAAGCCACGCTAATTTTGACTATTTAAGCTTATTTTTACGCGTAAATTGCAACATCTAAACACGTATAGAATTGTAGTTCCGTCTTTTTTTTAAGACCGGAGCTATTAACCTATAGCTAGCAATTTTATATCCTTTGCAATATCGAACAATATATTTATCTTTATATTTATATATACAAATAATTTATATAACAATAATTTTAACTTTTAGTTTGAAAAAAGGAAATTAAGGAGTTAAATTGCGTATTTTTAAACTGCAATGTATCACTCTGTGTAAATTGTTAATTTAATTACATGTATTAATTATTTTTAGTCATTCACGTTTTGATTGTTATTTATAAATATAAAAGCAAGGTTTTTTTTGTACATTTACCTCAAATGTTTATAATCTTGAGCATAAAAAAATTATACAGTTTATAAACGAACATTTTTTTTCTTATATCAATAACGGTCAACATATTGTAGTTATAAGACTATATATTAGTGTTTGATAAAGTCCATTGTCATTCAGTTAACAGAGAGCACAGAAAGATGTACAACCGAGGATTAAGTTAATTTGCACTAAAACTTGTAAATAGCAATCTGATCTAAGATAAAATAAATTTAAATAGAACATCCATAATGGATTTCGAATCCCAGATCTTTAAGTTTGCCTATTCAATAGCTATTCATTCGCTACTTTTAACAGGTATGCGCTCACAGTTATATAGACTGTCAATTGAATGAATGTGATGTGATGCAATGCAATGCACACCCGCATGATTTAGATCCACCGTGTTTATCAAATAAACGATATACTTGATTGGGGTGCACGGTGTATGGGTATACGTTTCATGACTGGTTGACACGACATAATTTTTGATGACGAGAAATAAGTGCTGTTTGTTAACAATGTGGCCGGATGCCGTTGACTAAGAAATAAAGCCGCGACGTCAAAGTCTTGTCGCAACGAGCTAGTTTAAGATGTTAGAAGGCGACCTTGACTTTTATGTAAACAACGTATGATTGCATATTCTCCTTTTATTTTGAACAAAATGGGGTAAAAAATCGATCGATTGTTGTTAATTTAGGGAACATAGGAACGGAAAATAACCAAGGCCAATCATGTAGGAAGAAACAGAGTGACAACAATATAAACAAAACTAGAGCTGAGCTCGTTACAAGCAACGAGGAGGCCTCCGTTACAGTTTGAAGTCAAGAAAGGATTGTCAATCAGACTTAATAAAACCAGTCCTTTTCTCCTTGTCAAGATCAGATAGGTATCAATAGGAGGTAATCTTTACACGACTTTAACTTCTGATCAATGAGGGCTATGGAAAACCATATGGAACTCTTCATAAATTGATAGACAAATTAATCCATAGTAGTTATATATGTAACCTACAACTGCTGAGTATTGAAGAGTTACATCTCTCATAAAACAGATAAAAACATGTACGGGAAAAGTTGGGGGTACAGTGTATATTTAGATTGTTTGCAAATGTAGAGGTCATGGAAAGAAGATCTCCTATCGATACCTATCAGACCGTTACAAGTGTAAATGGACGCTTTAACAGACGAATACATTAACATTTTGTACGAAAAGAAAACGCTTGGCAATGAAACTCCTGAAGCACTAACGTACACTCTCTGGTTGAATAATATCATTCATTTTGGTTTAAGAGGAGTGAAGAACATTACAATTTAGGATGGGGGACATCAAATTAAAAAAAAAAAAATCAGATACTCTAGCATAAAATTAAGAACAGAGGAAAACATTGTGGACATTTGCAAACTTAAACCCAAAATGTTTTAGACTCGGAATGCAAGAGATCCGATTGATCTCTTAAAACTATATGCAACAAAAATACCTCTAGGCTATTCGTCAGATGAGGACCCTTTTTAGCTATAAAAAAGAATCATCTCTTCAGCTGACTCCCGTAGCGATATATGATTTATGAAATGAATAGTTGGAGGAAAAAAACTAGCTTTGTTTATGAAAGAGATGGCTACATCAGCTAAATTTAATAGCCAAACGCTTACAAACTACAGCGCAAAAAAGGATCTCGTTCAGAAAATCCGTAATGAAAATGTTACACAAACAGGTGGTAATTTTTTCATAAATAATTAGAAATCACAGGCCAAGCAATATACACATATCTAACGTATGTGCTATTGATCTTCAAAACATTTACTTGCTATATTGAAAACTGAAGGAAGAGTTATCCGTACAATACGGGTACCATATATGCAATATTTAGCCAAAGATGACTACGTTCAACAGCTGGTATTTTAAAAAAAACATGAAATATCAAAAATCAAAATCCTAGCAATATGAACCACTCTAATGTATGTACAATTGGTTTGCAAGAACAACGTCATATCGTGAAAACTATAGGAGGATTTATTCGATGTGTGTGTGATTGTACCCTCCGCCAAGAGGGTGAATGAGGCGTATTACTATCTAGAAACTAAGGGTCTAGACGATATAAAAACGTCGATATAACTAAATGTCTGCAGCTTATATAAACAACGTATACATAATGATAACTTTAATGTATAAAAGAAACATTGCCCTTATTTTTATACATACACATTTTAGAGTGTATATTAAAATATCAGAATACTTTCTAAAAAAAAAAATAAGGCGCCGTTATTTAGGATGACAATGCATGTGTTCACGAACCTTTTGGACAACCCTTGTACATCTAAAAACACGATCGCATGGATTTCATCCGAACTTGAAAATAATGCAAGGAGTGAATGCCGAGGATTTTTAAAACACAATACCTCGAAATTTATAATAATCTGGAAAAAAAGAATTTATGTATTTGTTTAAAATACAAACATGAATCTTTAAGAATAACTCTTGCATGCTATCTAAAATCAATATATTAATTTCCGATCTGTAAATATAAAACATAAAATTGATACGGCATAACAGTGCAGATATTTACTGGAGTGCTTTCGATACTTTAATTGGAATATGCTGCTGTTGGTTTCAAGGATTTAATTTTTGGTAAATTTAATTAATGCTTGATTAAGTAAATCAAAGTATGCACAATATAGTTAGCTTGATTGTTGAAAACGACTTCATTAATTTCATATGTTTACAGACTAAATAAAAACATTGAGTAATTGAATATGAACTAAATGTATACGCAATTTAAAACATATTTACATTGATAACTCTTACAATATATTTATGAGAGGGTCAGGTATCTTACATCCCCACTAAGAGTTGATGTTATATATGATTTTAAAGCAAAGCCCAAGATAATGTATTGCAGCATTTTTGTCCCCCGCCGCAGCAGGGAAATAGAAATGCCGGGCGTCCGTCCGTGCGTCCGTGTGTCCGTCCGTCACACTTTTTTGTAAGCGCTCTCATGCCTACAAATTTTGAAGGATTTTCATAAAATTTTTACCAAATGTTTATACCACTAATACCTTGGTCAAGTTCCTAAATCAGCCTTGGTCGATACTAGTATACTGCTTAACCGGCGGGGGACCCAGGAATTCTATTCTTGTTAATAAGAGAATTACCTAAGGTTTCAGTGTAAACAATGTAATTTGCCTCTCGGAAATTTTAAAGTACAAACTCGTGTTATTTAATTTTAGAACGTATTGTCAATTAACAATTGTTACGTCCATACTTATGTCTACTCGATATATATACCAGTGAACTTGAAATAAAAGAAACAACATAGTCTGCGTCATCTGTTTTGTATATTTGGATATTTTACTTCTTAGGGACATTGGCATTAATCTAACAACAGAACTGTATGTTAGAGATGATTACTCCAATATTCTAAAGTCAGCTTTCCTAATTTTCTGTTCATTTAAATATTGGTTTGATCAATGTTCTGATTTAAACAACGTGTGTTTTTTTTTTTGTTTTTTTTTTTGGGGGGGGGGGGGGGCAGAGACCTCCAAATTGGCAGGTCAAGAACAAGAAAGAGGATCGACCATGTGTTCCTCCTTGTCATTAATGTAAACGAAACAACTAATGCTTCCTTCAGAACAATTAAATGGAATTTGATTTAATGTGTTTATTTTTATTTAAGTTTTTAAAAAGGTCATTATGAGTTTTTATAAATGAGTCGTCAAAAAATAAAGGTAAAATATGCTCTGTTAATGAATCTCGAACGCCGCGAGATTTAAAAGAATACATCACTTCCGGGAACCATACACATCCCGATATCCTTGCATTATTAGGCCTCATATACTGAGGGGCGCGTCAAACTTCAGCGACGATCAGAAACTCCGTGAACAGCGATCACCTTCTAAAGATTGTATATGGTCAAGAACATGAAGAAAAATATATATATTGTATCAAACTATGACGATCTTCTCAATTGTTTTACTTGTAAATAATAAAACGCAGAGACCATAGAAGTGATAGGAAATTCGGAAAGTTAAATTCTTTACTATTTACATTGTGTATTTTTACCGGTACGTGTAATTGGTCTTATATATACACTTTCATCACATGTATTATGTATCTCTCGTTCACTTTAGATTGAATTAGATGATGACACAGTCAAACGATTGGCGTGTGAATGTGTTATGAGAGACTACTACTGCCATCATGTTGCTGCTGCTCTTCTTTATAGGTAAGAACATGAAATTCTTTATGTTGCAATAGTTTCTTAAACTTTAAAGTTTTATTGATTTAAAACTATTTTTAAACAACATCATTTTTTTCCCTTTCAGTTGCTACAAGAAAGTCAGCAAGACTGATATCAAATGTAGTTGGTTAAAACGCCCAGTCTCAACCCAAGAAAATTGAGACAATTGATGAAATGTTTCCATCTCCAAATCCAACATACAGGTAATTTCTTAAATACTAAAAAAGATTATTAGTATAAATATTCAAATATACTAGGGTATACAAGTACTAAATTGAATATAAAAATGTTTTGCTAATATTTCAATGTATTTATATGAAACTGATTGACAGTGCTCGTTCAAGGCCGTTTTACGACACCGCCCATTAGGCATTATATAAAATGCTAGGAAAACAATGATTACATAAGTATTCAAATGTATTCAAATTATCCAACCAATTGTCGCTTATAGCAAGCATAACAACGTAGACGACATATAAAACCAGATCCAAACTTCAACAATATATACTTCATAAGAGTATGAGTTTTCCGATTTAAAAAAAACCCCGCTGATTGTTCAATTGTTTGCCTGCTATATTACCCATGTGTAGTTATCAAAGTAGGTCATTTATGCTGTCACTACCGGATATTCTTTGTTACACTACAATATCTTTAGTGCGTGTTTCCGTTTCCTGGTGGTTAACCAAGTTGTCGGTAATTATGTCTTTGCATTTAAAGCGTTGGGAGTTCAAGGTCTACATGTTTGTAATTCGAAACCCCAGACACCCAGTCTACACGAAGAAGATTTGATGCTTCGATTCGTACGTGTGATAACACTAAAAGCAAAATCCAAACCCTTTGTAAGTTAACCTCGTAAAGTAAACAGAAGAATTGCTAGTTGTTTATAAGGTGGTTTTTTTTTTCAAAAGAATACGTTTAATGAATTGGGAAACTATATGTTCTATATTGGGGTTTAACCATTTTTTAACATATATTTGGCATCATATATATCTTTTAAATGATGTATGCGATTATTCATTTATTTTCATTCATATAAAACGTTATTGCACTTTTAATCAAAGTAACGAAGAACTGATGGGAGTTGATTTTATCGATGTCTATTTATTCAAAATTCAATGATATGTTATTTTGCATGACAAGTGCATGTAGTTTTTAATCTGTATTTGAATTACGCACATTTTTATAATATGAATTTTCGGACTTTCTTTTGACACAATAATGTTGATAAATCCCCATATAAATCAAGTAATATTTAAAGATATAATTAATTTAATTCAATCAAACAATGTATCTGTGATAAATATATTTCCGGAAAATATAGGGATCCAAGCAATATTGAACTCTCATCTCGTTCAACCAAACGCTCAGCTCTCGCCGTTAAACTCCGACAAGCAAGAGAAACTATCTGCTTTTCAGGATGAAGCTCTACCATTCAGTCATCTGAATGTAAAAGCTGACATGGATTCATAAATATGCATTATTTCCCTTTTATCTCCGACTACCGCCATACTAGTTGTCGATTTCTATTGTTCTGCTCATCGCTAAACACCCCCTATATAAGGCTGAGAGCACTATTCATGCTTCACCGCATTTAGGTATTTCATACACCCGAACACGTTACCTGGGCTGAAATGACGTGTAGAAACGCGTTTTGAGGAAAAATAAAAATGTCAACCACTGCACTCGCAAAATATATCCAAAAAACGCAAAACAAGACAGACGCAGATACTTATAAAATTCCTCAATAATTGTGGACCGTTTTCCTGTGTATGTTATAACATCGCACATGCGCAAACAACACACTGTAGGAACGAATGGAAACGATGTTACGTTGCTATTTTCTTGGATTTACGATCATTTATTGACTGTGTTGGTTGTAGTGCCGCCGGGCTTTTCAAAAAGACGCAGACGTTATTCACTCTGTATGAACGATACACGTGTTCGATGTGAATGCGAAGTACATGTAAGGCAGCACTGTCTGTACAAAATAATAAAGGTATCTGGGTAATCCATTCACAGAATAAATATATTTCATATTTCATTGATTGTTGTTTTCTTTATTTTTTGCTACAAATATTTTATTACATTGTGTAATTCATGCATGCTGAAGTCCGTGCAACCTGAATGTCTCGATCGGAAAGCAACCGACCGTAACTTTCTGAACCGGTATATATACCCCAGTTGGAGTAGAGGAGCGTTCGAAACTAATATGGCGACCAAATGCTTTTATGAATTCATGTCAGCTTTAACTGAATGGTCTGGAATGGTGACTGAATTTGGATAGCAATGCCATTCAGCCACATTTCAATTACCTTTCAGTCACATTTCAGTTGACTGAATGGCAGAGGTTCATCCTGTGCTTGTCGGAGATTTATGGAGACAGCCGAGCGTCGAGTTGAAGGAGACTATATGGAATTCTGGCGTAAGAATACGTACGACTACAAACCATATCCAAATCGTTTGTACCATTTAAAATCTGGCTATTTTCAAGGTATTTATAAATAAGTTTCCTTGAAAAAAAAGCTTTAGGGTACATTATTTCGAATTTATCAATTATTTTCAAGAACTTAGTCTTGTCAGTGGCGATGATTTGTGCTTATTAAAATCAGCTCCCAAAAATGCACAAAAATGACGTATATTAATGATGCGTCTCTATGTATGATGTAAACTGTGATAAACGTTGTGTTATCCCCAGATCAGTCGTCATGTTGTGATATTTTACCGAAGACACAAGCTGGCACTCAAATATGGTTAGTAAAAAAATGTAAAAAATTAAAACAGAGGGAGAATGCATTAAACAAGGAAAAATACAGTTTATTTTTTTTTAAATCATACATATGCCTAAATATTTCCATCAGCGAAAATAATGTCTGTTTAGACTGAATAAACTTGAAAAAAAAAACCGCTCAGCATCTACAGGGATGAGGCAGTTCCTTCTTAAGTTCCTTCTCTCTTTCGGACCCGATCAACTTCCAGTAAAAATCAGGTTTATTTTTTCCGATTTACCTGTATTTTTATAAAATGGTGAACAATGCATTTTTGTTGAATTTTATTAGGAAAAAATACTTATACAATGATCAATATGTCCTTATTTTTTCTCTGTTTAACATATTTAACAAAGCTGCAGTCATAACATAAGGTTTAAGACACCCTGAAAACATCGCCAACTATTAATCCGAATTTCCTGTGTTTTTCAACACATCTTGATATTGTATCATACTGCAAATGTATCTTGTAATTTCTATGTACTCGATTTATTGAATATTTCAGTAAAGGGAAGCATTAGGAGTTATTTCAAATAGAAAGATATAATTCAATTATAGAATATAATTCAATTGTTGCATTTGAAGAGACCTAGGGGACTTGAGAAATTGTGTATATAGTTCTTTGAAAAGTTTACTCGGAAAAAGAAAGACTTCAGGTACATGTATCTCACTCCTCACGTTTTGATTTCATTGCGCAGATGTTCATTATATTTTAATTATGATTTTATTAATTTTAACCTCACAGAAAGATTATAATTTCATAAATACACAACACTCATGAAGAAAATTCATCTGAATTCAAGAAACAAACAAGTTTTTGGAGGAAATATTTTCTCGCGCGGACGGTTATTTTTAGAAAAAAATGACAGAAACAAGCAATATTATGACTTTTCAATCTACTTTTCTTTCAATCATACCTTATTCGTTATTCAAATCGTTTAACATTTTATAGGTTTGTGACATGTTCTATAGGTCCTGTGGAACTTTTACAAAACTAAATTTTGAGAGAACGATAGACTTTAGCATAAAATTATAAAATAAAAAACAAGTATATATGCAAACACTGAAATGTTACTATATATGATTTTACTTACATGCAAGCATTTTGACAAATTACAGATTACAAATTGTTAAGACGTTGGTCCCTGGAAGATTTTGGGCCTCACAAGGGGTTTCTGTTTTAAGAGGGACTTGATTAAAACATGAGAATATCCAAGGGAAAAATGTTTTATTTATACAGGATCTTCATGTATTATATTATATTTTCCAGGTATTTTGTATTATGATTCCATTAAGCTGATTTTATCAGGTGAGCGACGTGGGTCATGGGTCTCTTGTTGAATGTATTGTTAAAGCTGACATGAATTCATAAAAGCATTCGGTCGTCATATTAGTTTCGATCGCTCCTCTACTGCCACCGGGGTATATATACCGGATGAGAAATTTACGGTCGATTGCTTTTCGATCGAGGCATTCAGGTTGCACGGACTTCTAAATGCATGAACTACACATTGTAGTAAAATGTTGTAATAAAGATTATAGAAGACAACAATCAATGAAATACAAAATATATTGATTCTTTGAAAGGATTTCCGAGGTATCCGTATTATTTTGCACAGACAGTGTTGCATTACTTCGCATGTACATCGAACACGTGTGTTGTTCATACAGAATGCATAGCGTCTGCATATTCTTTAAAAACCCGGCGGTACGACATCCAACACAATAGCTAAATGATAGTTAATCTAAGAAAGTAACAACGTAACATCGTTTCTATCCGTTCCTACAAAAATGCAACGTTTCTAAAATCCATGCGATAATTGACATTACTCGATCTGCCACAGTGTGTGGTTTGCGCATGTGCGATGTTATAATATACACAGGAAAACGGTCTACAATTATCAGCGATTTTTTGAAGTATCTATGCCTAGCTGGATTTCTGTCTGTCTTGTTTCGCCGTTCATTGGATATATCTTGCCAGTGCAGAGGTTGTCATATTTTTCTTCAAAAAGCGTTTCTCCATGTCTCTTAGTCCAAGGTAACGTGTTCGGGTGTACGAAATTCCTGAGTGCGGTGAAGCATGAATAGTGCTTTCAGCCTTATATAGCGGGTGTGTAGCGATGAACAGAACAATAGAAATCGACAACTAAAATGGCGGTAGTTGGAGATAAAAGGGAAATAATGCGTATTTATGAATTTATGTCAGCTTTAATACATTGTTAATGCTTAGACGCCTGTTGTTTGGCCATGAATTTAGATCGCTTTACAGAGAATTTTTCAAGGTGTTTGTTAAGCTCAGTAGAATATTTCAAGTAAAAATTGGCTGGCTGACCAAGAGCCTCAAATAAAAGTATTTGTTTTGAACACATCAAGTAATTTATTTATGTAAACATGGCCAGATAACTGAATGCCTAACCAGTGAAGCAGTTTGTGTACATTAGCCCAACTCTGGTAGTAGTTACTACCAGGGTAAGATCTTAACATCAAGGTTGAAAATATAAAGATACATAAAATCAAGAAAATCTTAAAATCATTGAAGAAAGGTAAAGAGGCAGCAATTGGTGGTATACCACCTGAGGCGCTTAAACATAGAGGAGAAGATATAAGTGAATACTTATAAAAAGTATTAAATAAAATCTGGGAAGCTGAAAGAATACCAAGAGAATGGAACAAGGGCTGCTTTTGAAACTGCCTTAAAGGGGAGACTTAAGCTGCTGTAAAAATTGGAGAGGCATTACCTTACTACCAGTAGCTAGTAAGATCCTCCGTGGAGTCATATTAAACAAAATGAAAGACGCAGTAGATAAAGTTGAGCGGGATAAACAGGCAGACCTTAGATCCAACAGAAGCTGGACTGACCAAATAGCAACTCTAAGAATAATTGTGGAACAATCTGTCGAATAGTCATCACTGTAAAAAATTTTAATTTTAAATTTTATTGATTTGGAAAATGCATTTGAAAGTGTCAACACATATTGAATGTGACAACTACTGGGACACTATCGAATGCCATCTCAGATAGTGCATATCATCAAGACCCTACATGAAGAATTATTACTGCAAGTAATGCATTAACACACCCCTCTCTGATTTCTCAGAAGTACAAACTGGAGTGAAACAAGGCTGCTTACTCTTGCCCACCCTCTTACATGTGATAGTGATAGACTAGATCACAAAGAAGGTATTTTACAAGCCAAGGTGGATACATTGGTCAGAAGATTAGAAGACCTAGACTTTGCTGACGACTTTGCACTGCTGTCCCACCAAAAAAAAAAGACATCAGAGAAAAGAAAAACAAATTAAGTAAAATTGGAAAGAAGATAGGACTCAATATTAACAGCAAGAAAACAAAAGTTATAAAATTAAGACAAGACACGGTGGACCAATCACAATCGAGGGGGAAGAACTGGAAAAGATAGAGACTTCTCAAGAGGTCCATTATAAGCAAAACAGGTGGCTCACATGAAGGTATTAAAGCCAGAATAAGCAAAGCCCGACAAGCCTTTGCAATGCTCAAACCCGTGTGGAGTTTTACCACGCTAAGCGAGAGTACAAAGATCAGGATATTTAACACCAATGTCAAGTCGGTTCTACTGTACGGATGTGAAACCTGGAGACTAACAACAGGACTACACCAAGAAATCCAGGTTTTTACCAACAAACACCTTCGACACATATGTAAAGTGGCATGGCCAAGAAAAATATCCAATGAACAACTACAGGAGCGTACCAGCCATGAACCAACATCACTTCAGATCAAGAAGAGAGCATGGCAATGGATTAGCCACACATGGAGAAAGCCTCAAAACAACATCACCAGAGAGAGGCACTAGACTTGAATCCACATAGCAAGAGAAAACAAGGGAGACCACGACACAGCTTGAAAAGAACAAGACTAGAAAACATTGGGAAAACCTGAAATGAGGCAAAGGACATCCCATAACAGAGTGATATAGAGAGCCACTGTAGTAGCCCTATGGTCCACAAGTAACGAAGAGAACTAATGTATCCCTAATCTGGATAAAAATGATGGTGGTTAGGCATTCTTTTACTCTAACGCTTTATTCAATATCTAAAGAATATATTTACTTTTTCAAAAATTAATCCACACTTGTTTTTAGACATACTTTTATAACTTGAAGGCTCCTTTTTTGATCCTGAATTTGTGCAACACTAAAGCATTTAAATCATTTTAAACCCACATAATCGATCGTGATGGAAAGGATTTTCAGGTAGAAGACTGTTTCAAAGTGCAATCCCCCCACCCCTTCTTAAAAATCCTTTTAATGAGATTCACTTTAAAGCCGCAAAAATGTACAACTCAGTTCAAAACCAAAGGATATGACTAGATCTTTAATTTTTATTTTGCATTATTTCAGTTTTCATTGAAAACGCATGCAAGTCAATTAAATTAACAATTTACGCCAAATTGACCGCCGTTTTTTTTTTCTGGAAGAGTATGATATTGATTTAAGACAAGTGTTTCCCAATGCTTTTCATTTAGATTACCTGATAAACCAATTGAAATATTAGATGGCAATAAAAAGGATCGATTTTTTTCCCCGCTTCTATGATATATTTATCAAACAGATGTATAAACCAATGCAAATAACATGACCTCTAGATATGTAATAACAAGTTTCAATAAACGTTACTCCGCCAAACTGGGTATAAAAAACAACTGCAGCGAAAAATAAATGAAACACCGTTCGGTCAGCAAAAACTACAAAATGGAGGAAACTGCGAAATTCTTGAGATGGCAATAGCAATTTACTTTCATTAATGTCTTAGGTAATTTCATATCATCTTCATGCTTTTACTTTTCTGGCATACACAAGTACCACTTACATTGGCATTTAGAATTGTTGAATGTTCATAATTATGGAAAATAATCTTTCTGTCTGAATAATAATACAACTCCATATTTAAACTATTAGAGTTCATGGAGTAATGGATTGTCCAAGTACATTCCATCACAGTTTTAAATGTATGCCTTCTATTTAGTGAATCAAAAATTAACCAGATCTTGTACGAAGTTGAATGATGTGTCTTTGTGTAAGATGTATAAACTGGTTTTAAGATTGTGTAACAATAACACAAGTCCTCGTTTTGTTATTTTGTCTGAAAACACACGTCACAGTTCGCAATTTTAAATTAAGTATTAACTAAGTATCAACAAAAACTGTTTGATTTATAAATGTAAAGGTTCTCTCGACCACAGGAAGTGGCAAAACCGATCACAAATAATGCATGCTTTCACATTTCATGTTTAAAAATAATTAACATTAAATGCACTGAGCCAAAAAGCTATATTGCAGTTAAACTACTTAAAGATACCACCCCATTCATTGTATACATCAACACACATTTATCGGACACATACTCCCTGCTTTTAAATTGTTACCACATTGGTGCAGCATCCTGCATAAGCAACACTATTTAGTATTTTCGCAGAAACTATACAAATTTAACAGTTTTAGCTGTGAAACATTTAACTGGGTTCATTATTTATCAAACTTCTTTTTTTTCTCCCTGTTTTCATACTAAAAACAAAAAAAGAAAAACTGGTATACTTAGAGTTTTTTTTTGTTTTGTATATTTTATGTATATTATAGCATTGAATGATTTATTTTTGACGTCGTCGTGTCAATAACTGCCGTCAGGTGAGCAGACAAATTGAATATTGAATATTGAATAATACAAATTGAAATTGAATTGGAGGGAGTGAATAAGTAACAGCAAGAACAGCTGTTTTGTAAAACCGGTTAAAACTGGTTTTCACATAGACTTATGAGATAAGATCGACGAGCATGAAAAAATAATCCATGATAAATAACTCTTGAAATACTGCTTTTAACAATAAAGTCAATTTTTTTGTTGAATAATTATAAAACATGATGTTTCGACAACATTCATGAAATGCATTTTTTAACCTAAAACATAGAAAAAATTGTTTGAGAACTACTTCTGTGAATTACTCGTAAATTCTTACGCAGTGAATAGGTGTTGCATTTAGAGGCATTTAAACATCACGGAATGTAATGGAAAAACACAGTAGAATGTAAATATAAGTTTTTGTTAGTCTGTTGTTCTTTTCTTTCACATTTTTGTTTTATTTGATGTTTTCTGAGAATTTATAACATGTATGTATCTTCATTATCTCCATAAAAAGGGAATAATGTATAAATGAATAAAAAATGAGTATGAGTACTAGTGAAATGTTTTGCCAGGAAATAAAAAAAAATCACAGCCCCTCCCCATTTGAACCATTTCAAATCCAACGTTTTTTGGTTTTGTATTGCCAGGACTCCTGTTTCCCATTACGTGAACATGTTGTATGCATTAACAAAATCAGCTCTAGGGATGTGATTAGAAATGTCCTATTGATGTGTAAAAAGGTTTTGAATAATTTATTTGGGTCAATAGTTGCAAATTTTGACTTTTTTTAACAAAGCACGTGCTTTCGAAAACCTTTCGTACAATTTTCGCTATTAACAAGTCATCTATTGGATTATAACTTTAACATGTAGATGCTCAATAAGGGTTCGGAAATTTTTTTATATACTTCAGGGTGTTATGCAAATTTTGTGTTAACAATTACGTTTATCTCTCCAAATTTAACATGGTTCTAAAAATTCATCACACAATTTTCTATTAGCCAATCACCTTTATAAATAAGAATTGGGGTGCCTTGTTGATAAGCACAAATGTTTCAAAACATGAATTTTTGTCCAGGGGTCTATGAGATGCCAAGAAAATGGAATTAAGGTTTTGCTGCAAATATTGCTTATTTTGGTACTATAAAATGCTTCAACCGATAATAGGGGTTAGGATGTAATTAACAATATTTTTTTCTTATGTGCACCCTATGTAATTAACAATATTTTTTTCTTATGTGCACACTAACCCGTATTCTTAATGCCTCCATTTGGAACAATAATATGAAATGAAATTGTACAAATATTTTTATAAGAAAATTTAATTCAAGAAACCTGTTTATGTTTGGTTTAATTACCATATTTTATCAACAATTATGCTCCATTTTCCTTGGGTAACATACATTTTTGGGGTATAACTTATCATATTTATTATTTCATAGTTTTAGTTATGTCAAATTATAAAATCTAAAACGTTTTCAAGTAAACAAAACTGAAAATGTCTGGAATATACTTTTATTTTTTTAATTATAGGGAATGTCTGGTCAAAGTGCATTTTCTATGAAAATTTCCATGTTCAATTTTTGGCCCATGTAAAGAGGGTCGGGTCTCTTTAAAGAAGAAAAAAAAACTGAAATACAATTTTCGTATATTTATAATATATTCTTAAGAAATTGCAATTTCAAAAAAAATCACAAGTATCCAGAAATTTTAATGTAAATATTTTTCTTGCATAAGTGGAACATACCCTTGAATCTAAATTGTACTGTCCTGGATTGCAAAAAAGACGCAAAAAAGTACATTGCTAGTTGTAAACACACCAACAACTACATGTAATAAAAAGGCACCAATGCAAGTTGTATAAATATACAGATATATAGGGTGAATTTTTAATATATATATATGGAGGCAGCAAACGTTAATGATTAAATTGTGGAAGAGGTTATCACAAGACATGGAACACCATTTAAACTGTATTTTAAAACTATCTAATGAGCTTTCAAAGAGACGTTAGCACAATTCTATCTATCTATCTATCTATCTATCTATCTATCTATCTATCTATGATCAGTTTAATACATGTAGGTGAAAAATACATTTTAAATATTTCAATTATTTTCGTCATTTATATACCACATTTTTATACCCAAAACAAAACAAAAAATCAGAAAATGAATATTCAAAAAGGAATGGGTTAAAGAGAAACTCATTGTCATGTCGCATGTTTGCACTTTGTCACAGTTAGCTTAATATGTGAACTAGTTACCAACCAGGAAGTGAATTGAATTAAATATATGACACAGTGTTTATTTTTTTTTTGGAAGGACTTCGCCAGATACAAAGAGTTAAATAAGAAGAAAAGAAAAAAAGCCAATTCTCACTTAATTAAGATAAATTATATATAATGTATAACCAGGAAGTTCAAACATTTCTTTCCGTAATATTGTTCACCCACAAAACATATTTGATATAAAACATTAGTTTGTTATTCCCTACGTTACGTTTGTGTGTTAACGTTCCACATTGCCGGTATATTGTCACAAACAACGATGTTGATCTTGTGATATAAAAGAGCAAAGTTTGTTTTTTATCAGTTTTCTTTTAGCATGTTATTTGGAGGAGTGACTTTAAATTCATCACTTTAGGCGTTTATTCATTGGGTTAAAAAGTGTTTGTGTAAGACTTGCGTCTGCCAGTATACGGTGTTTGTTATTTTTTACACGCTGTATTTGTTAAAAGTTCAGTCTGCTTTTTTCAAAATAACTTTATTTTTTTATTTAAACTAAACATACATGTATCATCTCTGAAACCACGCATTGGCCTCCTTTGAAAATATGTCAGTGTGTATTGCTTTGTAAACATTTTATTGTCGCCGAGTGGCTTTGCGAATTCAAAATAATAACTCTTATTAAGTTTACTAGGCTTTTATTCAGGTAATATTTCACAAATTGATTTCCAACTTGTCCATAGACTTCAAATAAAAGGTACAAAAAAAGATCTGAAATACAAATGACATGATAAATACACAGATAACATTATTTTACTCATACTTGCATTTTACTGCACATTGCTTTATTGAATACATTTTCCTGTATTTACACTTATATTTGCACATTTTGCTCTACATAACTTTACTACTTCACTACATATACTTTACTTTACACAATCACTAGACTCGTACACGTACTTCACTTTCATATACTTGTGTACTACATAAATACATTTATTTTACGGTAACTACTACGCGCCTTACTCTGAAATACATACAATATATGTTCACATTACAACAATACATATACTTTTACTTTATACTGAATAGTTTTTATATGAGCAAATACTCGTTATCACACTTTACTCAAAATACTTCTAAATTACTAACGGTAAATATAAAACAAGGTTATCTGGTCATTTTAGGAATAAATACGGCATTGAATCCGTTTCATTAAAATAAAAACAAACTTACCCAGAATAGTTGGACTCTGATCAGTAATACTTAAAGGTTACATGAAGAATGAAATGAGGGAGCTGGTTGAAAAACGTCCACTTTCCCAATTGCTACGCCCAAATACTAAATACACGGGATTAGAACCCGCCCAGTAAAACCAGTTGAGTGAACTTTAAACTATGGAAAGCAACTCTGGCAATAAATTAGTAACATTATAAACGTAGCACAAAATGTATGGACATGGAAAGTCAACATGGACGTAAATTGTGACATATATGAACAGGATTATTGGTGTAATTTTACCCTACGCATTTTGAAATATGATCATAAAACCGCTTTAATTAAAATATTCATTGTTTCATGACAAAAACAGATTAATAAAGCGTTTCGTGTACAATATAAAAACTCTATCCATATTGTTGTCAATCAGTAAATAGAATATTATCATTATACCATACGCAAAAATAGTGCAAAATTCGTGTCCGGTCATTATCTTTCTTATGGAGAAGCATTGAATGTTCTAACTTAACACAAATATTGCTTAGGACTAAAGGGTGTGTCATGACCTTGACCCAAGGTCATTTGGGCAACGTCAAGGTAACTGGCAGAAAAAGTGCAAAATTCGTGTCTGGTCATTATCTTTCTTATAGAGAAGCATTGAATGTTCTTACTTCACACAAATATTGCTTATGACCAACAGTTTTAAAAAAAATAGAGCAGTTGTTATTTAAAGAAATAGACGGTGAAATAGATTCATCAAATATTTTCTATAATTGGAAAAATACACGCATTATGATTTTTATCTTAGCGGGGGTTATCAATTGTGAGCTTGCTCACAGTACCTCTAGTTTATAGAATGGTTTCATATGTTTGATTTTCGCCTTCTTCTCTGAGTTCTTCGTATCCACTAGATTGAATTTCGTAGATAGAGGCATCATGTGGATTGTCACGTCTTGATACTGGAACATTATATGAGATGGTAAACTCTCCTCTTTTCACTATTCTGAAAGAAAACACAATCAAAAACAAGAAATAACAAAAGAATTTTACTATTTGAATAATTCTGTAGTGACCATAAAACTGAGAGATATATTGTTTTTGTTTTTCAGGTATATGTCAATTAAATGAAACTACGCTGTCAATTCGTCATTCGCAGTTTTATATTCTCGCAATTCAAAACAAACCAGTTGAATAGCGGAATTAAGAACTCGCGAAAAATAAGGAATCTAATATGAAATAAATGTTGAACTAACATAGAAAATAAACGATGAAGAAAAGTTTATTCAATATATTGTGTGCTAGCTTGGAAGTGTATGGTTTAATAATTACTGTAGTCGCTTACCGTTTCTTTATGAGATATACAAGTATTGATACTATGTAGACAAGTGAGAGGCAACATGCAGTGATAACGAAGTAAAACATCCCTCTTACATCACTGCTTAGTAATATGAATTCTGAAAAAAAAAATCTGCATTGCCAATGTTGAACATATGTCTTAACTAAACTGAAACCATGTCGACTTACAAGGATTCAAGTGTTTTAAGTAAAAAAAAAAACCTTACACAGGATGAATCTCTGCCATTCAATTAACTGAAATGTGACTGATCGGTAAATGAAAGGTGACTGAATGGCATAGCTATGCCATTCAGTCACCTTTCCAGACCATTCAGTTAACATTCAGTTCACTGAATGGCAGATGTTTATCCTGTGTTAATTGAAACATGCGTATAATAGATATGTGCAAATGTAACACAGAATGGAACTGTTGATATTTAAAATTTTAAATCTGAAAGTAAAAGTTGTCATCCACAGAAGATGACTATAAATAACCACAAAATTACAAAGGTTAGTCACCAAGTTTTTGTTTTAAATGAACGGGATCGAGATTCCATGGTGAATACACAAAATTTCTGTGATACGATCTTTTGGTTAATTTCTTGTGTAAACCTACCCACATAAACTTTAAACATCACTAGTAATCAAGAAGAGTTAGCAGGCCATTATATGGATTCATGATCAAAACGGATTTGCTGGCGTATCCACCCATACAGCACTTTATGGCGACTTTCAATCTGGACAGAGGAAATTCGAACTGCATGAGTAGTATTTACGTCTCGTAACTATGAACCTTCAAAAATCTTTGCTTATCTCTTTTTTTCACATGTTTCATACCTGCCATATTTCATTCCACGATTCATGATCCTATGAGGAAGACATAAAATACCAACATAAAACCTCACATCAGTATATACGTGTGGCTCTCAAGAGCCTTCCCTCTTACCTCTCAATGCAATATTCACATATACGTAAAACCAAAGTGCCTTATTAAATTATTACTCCTCATCGGTGGACAGGTGGAGCTCAACCCTGGCCCTGTAAAATATCCTTGCGGTATATGCACCAAGGCAGTTAAAACCGGTCAGCGTGGTGTTGCTTGCGACAAGTGCGACATATGGCATCGCACTTCATGCATGTTCGTGACCACCCCTGAGTATTTCCATCTTGCAAATACATCTACAGTGTGGACCTGCAGTGCCTGTACCACCCCTAACAGACGCAAGATCTATAACTCCATCTCAGTAGAAGACAGCTCATACAGTAGCCTCTCTACTACCAACCCAGAGGCCCCATGCAGCCCGTGCTCCTCTATAGGAAGCCCGTTCGCCACATCGTCTCCAATTAAGGATCCAGCGCCTCCAAAGGCACAAAAGCGGAAGATTTTGAGATTGATATCCCTTAATTTTCAGAGTAACAAGAACAAAGTCCTGGAGACCGAGGTACTTGTCGAGAACTCAGAACCAGACATCATAGTTGGTACAAAGACTTGGCTGAACAACAACATCTTCTCAGCTGAGCTGTTACCCTCAACATTAAACATATTCCGACGCAATAGAGCGGACTCTTATGGTGGGTTACTCATAGTAGTCAAGAACGACTTGGTGTGCAGGCCAATATTCACCAGCAAAGACCATGAGCTCCTATGTGTTAGACTTCAGCCAACCAGACGGAAGTCCATTATCATTGGAGCATACTACCGACCGCCAAACACCACCTGCGAAGACAACGCACGCATGGCTGAAGCAGAGATAAGCAAGGTCCGATCAGATAATCCAAAATCTTACTTTTGGTTAACTGGCGACTTCAACCTCCCAGATATAGACTGGACCACAATGTCAATCAACTCTTATCTCTACCCAAGCAAAATGTCAGCAGAGTACACCAACATACCTGGTGACTGTGGAGTACAACAGCTTGTGAACACACCCACACGGGGAGACAAGATACTTGACCTGTTCTTCACAAACAACCTTTTTCTTGTACAACGCTGCAAAGTAATCCAAGGAGTAGGCGACCACGAAGCAGTGCTAAAAGACTCATTAATACAACCACTTATAAGCAAACCAGTCCGTAAGGAAATATATTCATGGAACAAGGTAGACATTACATTGTTGCTCCAAGAAGTGTCCAACTTTGTACAAGATTTCATCGCCAGGCCTTTTACATCTGTCAACATCCACTGGGAGCTCTTCAGAGACACTGTACTAGAAATCATCAACAAACATGCCCCCCCCCCCCCTTTCCCAAGAGTACCAGATCCAGAACAACAAATCCTTGGATTGACACAAATAGCAGGCGACTGACGCGCAGAAAACACCGTGCATTCAAGGCAACAAAGAACAAGTGAGACCAACGTAGATACTTGTCTCTTAAGTCAGAATGCCAGCGAACCATTCGTCGTGCCTACCAACAATACATCGATGACATCATAACTCCTAGTGCCTCAGAAATCCCTAAGAAGTTCTGGTCATTTATAAAGTGTAAGAAGCGGGGCACCATTACGGAACTCAGATGGACTTATAACCAGCGACCCACAATCCAAGGCTAACATCCTAAACGAACAGCTTAAACCCGTATTTACTACAGAGGACATTAGCCAAACCCCATACAAGGGTCACAGTCCATTCCCTACAATAGACAACATAGTCATCAGTCCACGTGTCGTCCACACAAGGAGACAGGACCAGGTGCCAGGTTCCTGAAGGAACTAGCAGTATAGATCACATCAGCTTTAACCTTCTTCTTTCAGATGTCATTAAACGGTGGCCAAGTACCAGATGATAGCCCACGTCGTCCCAATTTTCAGGAAAGGCAACAAGAGTACGGCAGCCAACTATCGCCCCGTATCTCTTACGTCGATCTGTTCCAAAATGCTGGAACATATCCTCCATTCCAACATCATGGACCACTTTGAAAGGAACTACATCCTCACACCATTCGGATTCCGTAGTAAGCGATCATGTGAAACCCAGCTTATAGCCACAGTTCAAGACCTGGCCAGTAACCTGTCGAACGGCAACCAGATTGACGTCATACTGCTTGACTTTGCCAAAGCCTTCGACAAGGTACCACATCGATGGAATCCGAGGCTGCACTCTACAATGGATTGAGAGCTTCCTTACTGACAGAAAACAGAGAGTGCTGGGTTTAAGGATTGTCCTCTAACATCGTATACGTCAACTCAGGGGTTCCCCAAGGCACAGTAATGGCACCCCTATTATTCCTGGCCTATATCAACGATCTCCCTGAAGTTGTCCAGTCCAACGTAAAGCTTTTTGCGGATAACTGTCTCGTCTACAGAACGATTTGTTCAACCAGCGATACGGTCCAACTCCAGCAGGACTTATCGGCACTCGAGAAGTGGGAGAGGGATTGGCAGATGGCTTTCCACCCCCAGAAATGTACAACCATCCACATTTCAAGGAAACGCCATCCCATCAAGGCTTCATATCATCTACATGGCCACATCCTTGAATAAGTCCCAAGTGGTAAATACCTCGGAGTCACCATCAGCGAGAACATATCTTGGCGTGAACACATCAACGCAACTTCGGCCAATGCCACACGGTCAGTTGGATTTCTCAGAAGGAACCTCAGAAATTGCCCGAAGAGCATCCGAAGCCAGGCATTTACAACTCTTGTGCGTCCAGTACTGGAATACCCCATATTGGGAAGAAGAAAACGATCTTATCGTATATTTGAAACAAGCTTCATTAGATGTTTTTGGCTTATGAACTCAATCATCCCAAAGCTCAAATTATGAAATGGATTTAAGATAATCAATTAAATCCAGGAAAGTTTAAAAAAGGATCACGACTGCCAACGCTTGATTGATCAAAACCACGTTCCTAAGATATATCGACTAGCTCATAGTCTGTAGCTCTACGGGGAAATTAGGGTTGAAATGCTGTTCAACTTTAATGCCTCATAGTTCCTCCCATACAAAAACACCAGCAACAACGAATCAAAGTTTGAAAGACACAAAACAAATCATCATAACACCAACAAAACAAAACGAACAAGTCATATTTCACCAAAACTAAGTTTTTGACTTATCAAACCATATGCTTAAATCATAAAGGTTTTAGACACATTTATTTATTTTTTCTTGAATTTAAAAAAAAACAGTTTAAAAATAATGCAACATGTCAGAACTTCACTAAGAATACATTTTGAAAATTTTGTAACCTATGATATTTAAAAAACAGACGGAACACATGCAATGTTTAATGATGTTTATGAACGTATTATGAATATTAGCAAGATTCTTAAGAAACTTCAATGTGTTCTTGAATGTGCATTTAACATTAACTCACTTGATTTGCAAAGGTGCCCTTCATAACCAGGTTGACATTCAGAAATACATGTTCCATTAATATGAAAACATTGGTTTTCGTCAAGACAATGTCCACACTTCTCGGTGCAGTCCCTACCATACCATCCTCGTAAACACCCTTTCAAATATTGACATTTCACTATTTCTTTTTTAATTTTAAATACGTTTTACAATTGATTTAGAGTACCAATATCCGTTTTGACTTAGACTTATGTTTTATTTTGTTTTACATATTAACTACTGTACATCATTTTAACCTTGAACTCACTTGTTTTACATCCACTCCACTGATAACCGTCATCGCATCCATTCAGACATGAACCGTTGATATGGAAACACTGGCTATCGTTCCGACAATGTCCACAAGTTTCCGTGCATTGGAATCCATAGGAATTTTTATCACAAGCTGCGTGCAAATGTTAAATGATGAAACGGAACGCTTTATACATAATTATTTGTCGTTGTAAATTATATGTCTTGCATTAAGTTCATGACAAAAAAAAGTATCGATTACAATATAAATACATGACATTTGGTAATTTGTTTTGCTCCTTTGAATTAGAATTGTCATGTGATACCTCGGCACGACAGCTTCACAGAGCGACTCGATGCCGGAGCATAAATATATATCCCTAGTAGGCTCATTCAATTGTTATTTATATTCAGAATTACTTTCATTTAAAACAAGCAATAGATAAATGAAACTTGAGTTTTCCGGCAAGTCAACCCAAATTTTTCTCGTAGAGCTACATTGTTCGGCAAAACTATCATCTTATTAATTGGGTAGCATTTTATTTGCCTTAACAAAAACAAAATGTAACACATTATGTTGAACTTCTCTATTTACACAATAGTTACTTATAAACGTGTTTAATATACTACCATGTCAGAGATCAGAAAAGATCATCTGCGGTGAAGTGTAAAAATCTGTTTATTCTTTTACTCCCCATATAATCTGATAATTATTTACCAACCATCGAACAAATTATAAAATAGCATTTTCTATATTAACTTACAGCCTTTTAGCAAAACACACCAATTTTTCTTACTTTTTTTTAATTTCCAGCATAAGTCTACACAAAAATACACTTATTCGAATTTGGAATTTATTAGGAAGAAAATCGAGGGAATGCATGATATTCTTATATTTTTATATCAACATTAGCGAAATTCCTAAGAATTTTCATCTTGAATAGCAATCACAGACATATATGAAACGCACTGCTGGAAATAAGTTACAATCTCATCGCGATAATAGTTTATGTTATCCCCGACTGCTTTCATTGAAAGTTTTTTTTTCTAATTTCTCGTTAGCCGCACACCAGTTGCATTTAAATACAAATGCGTAAAATGTAACAGACAAAAATGAAAAAAAACTAGATCGTTCTCGTTGCGAGCAACGAGTGGGTCTTCCGTCCGATTTTTGAGTAAATGAGATTAAATCCTTCACTTTTAAGACTAAATTGTTAATTAACGCCAAAAAAATTAGGGAAAAAAAATGTCGGCACCCAGGGCTTGAACCCAGGTCGCCTGGGCACATGTCCACCACTGTAACGACTGAGTTAATCGGACTCTCGCTTCAGGAATTTGATGCTTAATATCTCGGGAACGCATCAATCGATTTTAATTTTTTTTTACATATTCTTAATCAGTAAAAGAGTCTCTATCAACCCGTTAGAAAAATATATATAAATAAAAAGTTGAAAAAACCGATTTTATATCTTTCCTTCCGGTGACGACCGGAAGTGAAGGCGGACGATTTTATGACCATGTTGCAACAGGTTAAGTGGAAGACTATCTTCACTGAAAATTTCAGCCCTATATCTTTATTCGTTTTTTATAAACGGACGATAACTTCCGACCGGAAGTGATTATCAAAAAATTGAAACGGCGGTACAAACTTCAGATACCGACACATCAACCCTCAAAATTTGAAGAAAATCGAATGAGCCATCTTCGAGAAATCGCCTGCACAAAATTTGTAAGACAAAAAAAGAATAAAAAGAATAATAAGAAAAGTGAAAAAGAAACAATAGAATAATAGTAGGGTCTTCCGATGAAGACGGAAGACCCTAAATACCCCAAAAACATAGTCAAATGCTTGACATATACACTGCATAAATAAGCATACACGATTAAGAAAAAGGAAACGCATGTCAAGGCACATACGAGAATTGTCCAAAAAATTCGTGGATGATTGCGTTTTTGTCAATTTATAGGTGTTTATACATATTGTATATTTAAATCTTTTTCATAAACTTTCAAATCAAACTAAAGTGGTTTTGACAGTTTTTCATAGAAATAAAGTAAAAGTTTAATGTATAAAAAGGTCGCTGACAGTAAATAAGGCCCAACGTAAAAATTGTCCAAATTTTGTAATTGAGTTTTTAGATATGAATACTTACAGTTTTTATAAAATATTTCAAAAATTTATAATCCTCTATTGTGATGTAGTTTGTATGGTGTACGTCATTTTCATACGTCGTTTGCAAATATTTTCAAACCAGCAGTGGACTTTTAAAAGATATTACGGCAAGTATATGTCTTTAACAACGCATGAAAAAGCACACCATCATAAAATTGTGTCAACTGAGGTAAAACACCGATAGAAACAAAATTTAACAAACGATTGAGGAAACAGGAAAAACATCAAAATAGTTCGGTTTACTTATCTACAATGCGGCATATTACTTTCAGGTACACCCAGGGCTACGACGTTATAGAAACGTTGTTATAACTCAACGTCAGACTGGGCCGTGCAGACTGTATAGGCAATGTATACACATTGATTACTTCATTGCAACAATGTACATTGCTGATTTTTATACATATACATTAGTATACTCTATATTACAATATTATAATACTTCCTGATAAGTCTGAATAAAATTACATGTGTCCACGAACTTTTTGCACAACCCTCGTACTTGTGTATTTTAAGAAATATTTTGATGTGTGTTTGAATTTGCATGTTACAATAACTCACTTGACTTGCAGAAAGGCCGTTTGTAGCCAATATGACATCCAGAAATGCATGTTCCGTCGACGTGATAACATCGGTTTTCGTGAAGACAATGTCCACACTTCTCTTTACAGTCCTTACCATACCATCCCCGTGTACACCCTTAAAAATAATGACATAGTCTCAGGAGAAGGATTGTTTTTTTATGTTTTCGTTTCTCAATTTCAAAGCCGTTTTACAATTGATTTAGCATACCGATTTGTGTTTTAATCGGACTCATGTTATATTTCGTTTTACACGATGACCTTGACGAATGAACCATGAACTCACTTGTTTTACACAAGCTTCCCTGATAACCAGCATTGCATCCATCCAAACAGGTACCGTTGACGTGGAAACACTGCCTCTCGTTCCGACAGTGTCCACATGTTTCAGTGCATTGGAATCCATACGAATTTTTATCACAAGCTGCGGGCAAATATTAAACCCTCAACACATACCGTTTATAAAATAACTCTTGAAAAAAGTTAATATTAATAAATGATAAAAAAAACCCCAGGATATTGATAATTTGTTTGCTTTCTTTTGAATAAGATTTACATAATTATAAAGTAAACCTATAATTAAACAACTTTTAAAAAATTGAACAATGATATAATTATTGCCAATACCTATGTTGCAATCGTGTCCCTTCCATCCAGGCGAACAACCATAATCGCACAAACCATTGACATTGTTACACCCCATACATCTATTGTTGCATTTGGAAGCACAGTTCTGACCAAAGTATCCCCAAGGGCAAGCTAGAAAAATACATTATCATTCTAAAAGCAAAAACCATGAAAAAGAAACTGTCGTAATATTTGCAAAGTCCTGTTGTTTTATATACAGTATCACATTAACAGATGCATGGCGATGTGGTTGTTTATATGGGGTTTTTTATGTCAGGAAACCAGGCTAGTACACGTTTATCTGCATTTGGAAGCACAGTCCTGATCTAAGAATTCAGGACAAGCTAGAGAAATTATATTAACTTTTTATTTTTTTTTAATAACAAAAGTCTTAAAAAGGGAAATACGAAAGCTGTATAGTCTTGTTGGTTCATTTTCCACTTAAAAGCAACAAAATGAAATCTACTGCATCGGCAGTAGAAAGAAGACAAACAGTTATTTCCTATATATGGTATTTCGTATTTTATGCATGTAATATATTTCAGCATCATCATATGTTACATAAATTGATGACTTTGCTTGGGTTATTCTTTTTTTTCTCCAAATTGCTAACGCGCATTTTCTAAGTAAACCAAAAAATCACACTAAAGTTATTATTAGTTTGATAACTTCATTCATTAAGGTTGCGCGTCATACTATAAAAGTAATTTATACTTGCAATAACTTACAAAAACGTCTATCACTTAGCAGTATACGAATATCACTGCCCAAGTCAAATATGATAAAATTTCATTGATAAATGAAATTATTTCCTTTATTTATTCTTTTGCACTATTTTGTTTATTCTAAAGGAACAACCCTGCTTTGACAGACATTCGGTTGCGTACAATACATTTCAAAACAATGTAGGAGTCATAAAAAAGATTGATTTCTAAATTTGCACATTGATTCTGATGTGTCCATGAATTGGATTTTGGAATGAAGTATAAAAGGAGACGTATAAAGCATACTGTCTTATGCATTTACTAACTGCTCTTTGATTAAAAGTACAAGAGCTCCATTAGCTACATCGCTCACCTTCAAAACAAAGTCCATAATAAAACCTGACTGATGGAATCTAGAAAGATCATGTTTAAAAAGTTTAAATTTTTGCCAGGACAGTCTTGTGTTGAATAATAAGCCCATTTGAACCGGATGCTATCGTATCTCATATTAAACTTTTCAGCTCCCAAGAAGTTTCCTCTTAAGTGAATTCAAAATCTAGATAATGAATATATATTCTACTATTCTAGTATATTTAGAAATTTCTGTTACTTAGTATGGAGTTCATCTTATATTAGAATAAAAAGATATGAGCTCCGATTGAAATTAGTATACATTCGCTCTATTTTTTAGTTATATATTATTCACTCTGTAGATTTTATCCAAGCAGCAGTATATTTCTTTTATACATGTATCTATTGATATATACTCAGAGGATGATAATGGTCTTTTAAGTGTGTGCCCTTGTAAAAAGCAGATTAAGTAAGCTTCCAGGTGTCAAATAAATTGAATTTGTATATTAAATACCCGAGAAAAAATAAAACTAGCTCTAAACAATTACAAGATGGAATAGAACAAGCATAAGGAATAGAATTTATAGGTAAAAAATTGTTTAAAGATTATGCTCTATTAATTTATAAAATGCATTTTCCCATGTAAAAAAACATGATTAATATGCCGCTTTTTTTCACGTCCCCTAGTGCAAAAACAACAGAATGACTTAACATCGACAAGTGCATCGCGATCAAACAGTTTATATTTAAAGTATTTCTTTTTTTACTTATTTGACTTTAAAGTTTCACACTGAGGTAACCTTAAATGTACATTAATGTATGCGTACAAATAACAGTCGCGCACTATATTATTCTTTTGCATATGTGATGGCCTGTTGTTTTGTGTGTTGTCAAAGTAATCATTCTCCCTTATTTTTTATCTGCGCGACAGCAAAGTAGTACTGCCTTAGAATTTCTCATTGATAAACAAACAGTTTGCATTGTTAGTTGATGTATGTTTATAAAATATATTAAGTAATGAAAAAAAGAGAAAAACATCCATATTGACGTTTCTATATGAAATATATCAAAACGTTTATTATGTTTATTATCAATTTCAGAAAAATAAAATTTGTAAGGTTTACCTCCAGTACTTTTCAACATCAGTATGTGCAATACACTATATAGAATTATGGAAACTTAAACTGTCATCAAATCATTAAATCTTGTCTGACCTTAAAAAAATGCTGTCGAAGATCTTCTGATTGTGTTCAACATACATGTATGTACGAATTTTTACACTATTTAGTGCACTTATAAAAAGTTTCAAAAAGAAATAGCAACTATCGATGTGTTCGTAAATTTTAAATATCGGTTTGCGAACGTGTTTTAGAGGAATTGTGAGGCAAAAACGCTAAAGACATGTATAGTGAATTGTCTGCTTATTATCTGGTTTCCACAATTTATACCGGCATTTTTTTTAAAAATTGATTATTTGGTCAAGAAACAAGTTTGTGTGCACCGTAAATTTATTTCGTAACAAACGAAACTGTAGTTTTATGAATATTATCAAAATTATTAAGCAACTTCCTCTCAAGTAGTAATCGCACGCTTATATAAGACATACTGCTGGGGAAAAGTTACAATCTCATCGCGATAATAGTTCGTGTTATCACTTACTGCTTTTAGTGAAACATTTTTTAAATAAATATCTTACAAGAAGAAATCCTTTTGCATTTACTGTAAATGCTTATAACATAACAAAGGTAAGAAAATACGGACATGTGCTTGACATATACACTGCTTAAAAACATTCACCATTCAGTGAAATGAAACGCATATCAAGTTAAAAGGAACTTGTATACAAGTAGAAATAATATTAGATTCATTTTGGTAAATACACATACTTGTATCTAAAGAAATTTTTAATATGTTCTTGAATGTGCATTTTACATTTACTCACTTGATTTACATAGTTGCCCTTCATAACCAGGTTGACATCCAGAAATACATGTTCCGTTAATATGGAAACATCGATTTTCGTCAAGACAATGTCCACACTTCTCTTTGCAGTCCTTACCATACCATCCCTGTGTACATCCTTTCAAATAATGACATTTCATTTTCTTTTTAAATTTTAAATACTTTTTACAATTGATTTGGCCTACCAATTTGCGTTTTAATTGCATTATATTTCGTTTAACATGATGACCATGTCATTTGATTCATGAACTCACTTGTTTTACACAAGCTTCCATGATAACCAGCCTTGCAACCATTCAAACAGGTACCATTGACATGGAAACACTGGCTATCGTCTCGACAGTGTCCACATGTTTCATTGCATTGGAATCCATAGGAATTTTTATCACAAGCTGCGTGCAAATGTTAAATGATGAAAAGGAACACTCAGTACACAACTATTTAACGTTGTAATTCATATCTCGTGAATATAGTTATTGAAAAAAACCACATTGATTAAAATGCATTATATTGATAATTGTTTTTGTTCCTTTTAATTAGAATTTACATAGTATAAAAGATAACAAAAACAAGAAGCCAATGGGCCACATCACTCACCTGAGCAACAATAGGTATGATACAATCAGCTTAACAGAGTCATATTACAGAATATCTGGACAATGTAGTATAATACTTGTAGATCTAGTATAGAAAAAAGTCCATTTTTTCACTCTGGATATAATTATGTTTATAATGAAGTCCCTTTTCTAACAGGATTATTTTATAGTGATATCACCTGTTGAGCATTGCAGTTCTCAAAAACAATTGTTTATATATGGAATATAAACCTAAATCAAACTATGTTCCCCTAGTTGGGCCCAAAAATTGTCCTGGGCAAAGTCTCAACAATTTTAAAGAATCAGCAATATGTCAAAATGATTGCATGCAAGTAAAACATATATCATAACCTTCACTTTTTGTTAATAATTAAAACATGTCCCTTGTAAGTCGGATCCCCAGTGCCCCAGTGCCCCACCCTACTCCTCAAGATCTGAACAAACTTGAATCTACCCTACCTGAAGATGCTTCTACACAAGTTTTAGCTTTCCTGGCTGGCTGATTAGTTTCTGAGAAGAATATCATTAGCGATTTACTCTAAATATTCCTATGTAAAAGTTCGACCCCCAATTGTGGCCCCAGCCTATCCCCCGGGGGTCATGATTTTCACAATTTTGTATATATACTACAGAAGGGTGCATCCATACAAGTTTCATCTTCCTAGCTGATCAGTTTCTGAGAAGAAAATTTTTAAAAAAAAAAGTACCCTTTATATTCCTATGTACAAGTTCGCCCCCTCCCCCCAATTGTGGCCGCACTCCTACCCCTGGGGGTCATGATTTTCATAAATTTAGATCAACTCTACATGATGATGCTTCCACACAAATTACAGCTTTCCTGACTGATTGGTTTCTAAGAAGATTTTTAAAGATATACTCAATATATTCCTATGTAAAATTTCGACCCCCCATTGTAGCCCCATTTTAGCCCCGGGGACCATGATTTGAACAAACTTAAATCTACACCATCTGAGTATGCTTTCACACAAGTTTCAGCTTTTTTGGCCATATGGTATTTCAGAGAAAGATTTTTGAAAAATATTAACATTTTTTAATATATCCTAGTTATCTCATCTTTAAAGAAAGCACGGTCTTTATTTTTACAAATTTCATCCCCTTTACTTATGAATGCTTTGTTTTAAGTTTGGTTGAAATTGGCTCAGTGGTTCTGGACAAAGTAAAAAATGTAAAAAGGTTTACAGAGAGACGGACAGACAGAGGGACAGACGGACGCCGGACAAAGAGTAATTAGAAAAGCTCCCTTGAGCTTTCAGCTCAGGTGAGATAAAAAAAAAACTTAGAGGATAGGAGCAATTATTTTTTTTATTGCCAATACTTATGTTGCAATTGTGTCCCTTCCAGCCAGGCAAACAACCATAATCGCACAAACCATTGACATTGTTACACCCCATACATGTATTGTTGCATTTGGAAGCACAGTTCTGACCAAAGTATCCCCAAGGGCAAGCTAGAAAAATACATTATCATTTTAAAAACAAAAACCATGACAAAGAAACCGTCGAAATATTTGCAAAGTCCTGTCGTTTTACATACAGTATCACATTAATAGATGCATGGCGATTTGGTTGTTTATATGGTTTTTTTATGTCAGGAAACCAGGCTAGTACACGTTTATCTAAATTTGGAATTGAATTTCATGCCATGTGTGCACAAAGGTTCAAATGCACTGTAATTGTTTAGATGTCGGTAACAGAACAGAAAGTATTGTATTTAAAGAAATGATCGGCGTGTGTTGTGAATGACAGAATCATGGAAAATGTTTTTTGTACGCCGAAACTACAACATGCATCACAGAGCTTTAATTGCAATGTTTTGTTGTTTTCCAAAAGCTGTCACTGTATAGTTGACAATGTAGAGCAAGGAGTAATGTGTGCGCAATTAGTTGATTTCAGCGAATGCCTAATTCTTTACATGTTATTTTCATTTATATAATTTGTAATAATGTTCGAATTATATATATTCTTTATATTTGGATGTAAAAAGTCAGGGTTATAGCGTGCTATAATTGGTTAAAAGCAGGTACAATCTCTGTAATCTTAAGACTTTCACTTTTCAGTTAGAAACACATACAATTTTATGCCAGCAGAGAAAAGTCAATATACTTAGTTTAATACTATAAATGTTTTAGCATTATCAACATTCAGTTTTTTCTATTATATTGAATCAAAAATGGGTAGTAAATTGAAAACCGATAGAGGAAATTCGGACTAGAATATCTATAAAAATTGTGAATGGTGAAAGTAAGGCAGTCTTTCTTTAAAGACAGCAACTTGTTGAACTTTTCTTACTGCAATGGTGCGCTCAGAATTAACTTTTAATGTTGTTTAATGTGTTTGTACAGTTTACAAACGCAAAATATTTTGGATCAATTTACATGACGTATTGTTTTGTGTAATGTCATCGTAAACATCGGCGGGACTACGACTAAAACCTTAACAGCGCAGCGGAATCTCCTTAACAATTTACTTAATTAACAACCAGATACATGTAGACACGTTTAATTAATAAGAAAGGTTTCCAAAGAGACATATCGAAACTATTAAACAATAACTTTTCTGTTTGATTTAAAGTGTTAACATAAATCATTTACTCTTTTTTAAGGAAAGAGAGCCCGAGAAATATAATGATTTGCTTCATGAATGTATAAAGTCCATGTGTCTTTTTACTCACGTGTTTTACACAAGTATCCTTGGTAACCTGCATCACACCCATATAAACATCTGTTGTTGCTATGGAAACACTCGTCATTGTCGCGACAGTGTCCACATGTTTCACTGCAGTTAATTCCATACGTGTTGTTCTCACAAGCTAAAAAAGTGTGAGAACGAAATATAGATATCAAAAGCTGAACAACGCTCGTAAAAAGGCTCTGTCCGCCATTTTTCTCTGGAAAAAAATGTCTCACTTGATAGACCTCGGGGAAAATAAACCACTTATTAGTTTTGTTACTGCCTGACTCAGTGATAAATCTTAATAAGTGTAATATTTTGTACAAGTAGAACCAATCTTACAGATTTTTTTTTCTTTTCACAAATTTAAATATATATGAATGCTAAAAATGTGAATACCTATACTGCAGTTGTTTCCCTTCCTGCCAGGCAGACATTCAAATTCACCAAAACCAGTGACATTGTTACAAAGGTTATACGTATTGTTACATGTACTTAGATCAGCAATATCCACGCCTGATAACTTTGAATGGTCTTCTAAAAAATTAATCAATTTAGTTACTTTCTTTGTTTTAAAATAGAAACTAGACACATCTCCTGGTAGATATGTGTTTTCCTGATGTAAATAATAATAATAATAATTATAATTATAATAATAAAGAAAATGAACCATCTGCACTTTTATGGTAATCACATTCGAAAAACAATGATTAATTCAGCTGGAAACCAATATAACTTGGAGCATGCGGATATTTTCAAGAACAACAAATTCAAAAAGAAAAAAAAAACAATCACATTGTATGGACATCGTGTACAAATATTAATAAAAATATGATTATTTATATCCGACAACAATATAAATGACAGTCATTTTTGATAACTCAAAGTAGACATCATATTTTTAGAATAGAATATACAAATACTCGGTAATTAAAATGGTATTTGTAAGTAACGGCGTTTTGCGTGTAGTTTTGTAGATATTTATAACGGGGCTAACCTTCGCTACAAGTATTAAATAAATGTATGAGTTGTTTGATGTAAAGTTTTTGTCATTTTTTTTCATTAATTGTACGCCTTCCAGGAAATATATAGATATGTTATCAGTGATCATAATTAAAACAAAACAAAAAATTACAGCATGAGCAATTTTCTATTATATATTTTATCGTTATACTTGAATTAATGGTTCAAATGCTGATGAACTTTAAAGATATAAATTTATACAGATGGTATCACTAATCAGTTATAATTATAGTTTTAAAAAAAGATTACAGCATGAACAATTTTGCTATTCGATATTGTATCCATACACTGATATCAATAGTTCAAATGCTAACCAACTTTAAAATACATAATTATATATCCATCAGTATCTTTTAATTTTTAAGTTTATGTCATAATATCTCAAAATGGGATAAAATCGTACCAACACTAACCAGTATGTTGATTTTATTATACCCCCGCTCCGAAGGTGCAATTATTCATTGTATCTGCTTGAAATTTACACTCATTGTTAAAGCATGCCATATGGCGGGATTCATTTTTGTTCCAATTGGGCGTCAACTTCCTGTTAAAGGACTATATTTCTTCATCTTTTGCTTAAGTTTTAACAACATTTTAAGTCAAAGATATTTCAGCAGCCATTCATCGCTGATCATGGTGCTTGCAATTTTTCAACATTCTTTGTAAAGGTATGCCAAATAAATATGAACGGAACCATTTTTGTACCAATTTGATTTGGACGTTATGTTAAATGTCGACTTTACCTTTTTTTTGTATATTCACATCAGAGCAGGAGAGTCACTTGTGAGCATTGCCTCCCACTAACCTCGTTTTGGTTTTTTATGCGTTTTTTCTTCTGTTTTTGTTCCTATTGATATGATTAATATTATTAATAAACGTGGCACATAATTTTTTTAGTAATTTAGTACAGTAAACAATTTACAATATCACTGATCAATTACGTTAAACTAGAGAAACAATGTATGATTATATCAGAGTTGTTATTAATTTGTATTTAATTTGATTGAGTATTGAGTGTTTTAGACAGATTTGCAAGAAATCAGCCGTTCTCAGATACATCTTGTTGCAGCACGATGGTCAATGATAAAATGATACAGGGTATCATATAGGGATAAATCATATAACGTCACAATGATAAAAAGAATATAATTTTAATGTTTTGTGTTTGTGTTTTTTTTTTCAGAACTGAAAACAAAAGGTTTCATTCATTTTGTATTTTGAACTCTATTTCTCTACTGTGGAGTCTAAACTTTAATATAAGACTCATCTGTTGTAGAGGGTTTTAGGATACATGTAACATTTTTTTTTTAGTTTTTTTTTCCAACATGTATGGGTGTAGAAAAGAGGAGAAAATTTCGTATTTATACGCTTAATTATACCTGCTCATGAAGCCGTGGTGGTAAAATGCTCATTATCAACTATATATGATTTGAGTAAAATTTGGCCCTCATAAATCGCCATTATTGAAAGTGTTTCAGGTACATTAAATTGTTATGCCTTTTTTTTGTTAAATGTTGATGCAAGATATACTTCCCATGTATTTATTTTAGATATTTGCACTCGCTGGTAATATATGACTTCAAAAGTGAGGATTCTAAAAAAAATAATCAAATTTAATATTTTTCTAATCTTTTTTAATTGGAAATACCAAGCGTGAATTTGAACATGGAGAATTTTGTTGTAACACATCAGTCTTGGATAGTGACATCTCTGATGAAAATGTTTAGTTATCACAAGCATGCATTCGCTAAATGTTTTCTGAAAGAAAAGTGTGCTTAAAACAAGCCGCTTAATGTTAAAAATGCGAAAAAGGCAAAGAAAATTTAAAATGTATGATGCAACATTTCTTATTTGAGAGCATCATAATTAAAAAAAATTTTAACAAAAAAACTTTTACAAGTTTATCTGTTTTTAACTAAAACTATGAATTACAGTAAAATTATGAGGTTCATTTTAAGGGACCATTTTAGGTCATATATAGTAATTTCACACTTTATATTCTTCTACTCTTAGATTTTCGAACCATAATTTTAAACCTGACCGTGTAGTTTTCAAGACAAAGTTAACAATGTAAAATTGTTAACGTAAGACGCACAATGAATTGAATACGGTCATTATATTCTAAATGAGACTTAACTAATAACAGATGTTATTGGTTAAGAATTCTTTTTTTTTTGAATAAACTGAAATTGTACATGTATAGTAAGTTTAAAGTAAACATCGGAACCATTTTAACTTAATTTGTTACTCACCCAGGCTACTAGAGGTATCCAAAACACCCAGAAGTATTATGAATGCTTGTGTTTTACTAACAAAGTAATAAAATCTCAAAGTCATCTTTTTATATTTTCTTCGTGCAGTTTACCTCATCCGAGTTCTTTTTAAAGTAAGCACTCTTTAAAAGGAGAATGTTAAAATCTTAGTGCATAAAGATGATTTGTATAAAACACCAATTAACCTAGACGTAGCAACGTTTTAAAGAGGATGATGGAGCACTATTAAACTTATAACATGAAGAAACGAAGAATAGGTTTGCCGTATTCCCGAAGGTCCACCAGTATACAGTTCCAGAGAAATAAACCAAGTGATGAAGTATTCCGTATTTATTGGACGAGATTCAACGATGGCAACATTATAACAATTTAACAAGCAGACATATTACAAACAAGTCGGATATGGCCAGTAGTGGCCTCCGGACTCAAGACTCTGGGTGAGTCGGACGTGGCCGAGGCTGGCCGCCGTATTCCAGACTGCCGATTGACAATTGTACATAACTATATCAAGGAATTTGAACAATGACTATAAATTGGCAGGTGATGACATTAGTAAGCTGAGTGAAAGGTTCACAGATATAAAATAATTAAATAAACTCAATGAGTCTTTGATGTCCAAGAAATGAAAAACTGATAATTGCACAATGTTGTTTTAAGAGATTAACAGTCCTTGAGACATGACACTTTGTCTCTTTGAAATCACATTAAGAGTCCGAAAAGTGTCAATCACTAACTAAATAAGTAACTTTGTAAGAAATAAACTGTGAGAAAATATTACGAAACAGATGTTGAATTTTAAAAGAAATGTCCAAAATAAAGTTATAATTAAACAGTGAATTTTGCACGGTGATAGTTTCCCACCGCTCCGGGGAAAACATGTCCTCGTGTTTTGAATGAAATATCACAATCTTGTCATTTTGTTGAGTTTTATGGTTGTAATTGGGCGTTGAAAGGGTGTTGAAACGTTGGTTGGAACTTCACGGTGATCAGATTTGCGCTGTCCATGATGACTGTGGCTGTTGTTGTCCATCGTTGATACGTTGATTTGATGTTCAGTGGGGGAAACTCGCTGGCTGAAGAGGTCCAGGATCTGACTACTGCAAAATATATGCAGCAGCCCCGCATCAAATGAATTGAGTGTTAGATTCACGGGTATTAGGTAATAAGATTAACTCAATGAGTCTTTGATGACCAGGACATGAAAGGCATATAATTACGCAATGTTGTTTCAAGAGATTAGCAGTTCTTGGGAGAAACATCCGTCTGATTTGTAATAACAATTTAATAAAAAGTCTGCCTAGTGTCAATGGTTAAATCACTTTGTAAACATTAAATTCTAAGAATATATGACAAAATAAATGTTGTATTTGAAAAGTAAAGTCCGAAATAAAGATAATTATTGAACAGTCAATTTTGCACTGTGATATTATTCCCACCTTCTTTCCCTCCCCCTCCCGCACTAATTAGAAATTGCCTAACATCCCAAAAACTGTTGAAATCCCTACTCATAAACCATATATATTTTTACTCGCATTCCTTGTATCATGAAGCATTAAATGGTATATCGGTCTCTCGATTTTGTAGCTGAAGGAACATATATGTAAATGTAGCTCCCAGTATGCAAAAACATGATGAACGACCTGATAACTTGCTTCGTAGTGTTAAAAAGATGCAATTTTCAACACAGAAACAATTGTGCTACTTTTTTGACTGATTAAGCTTATTTCCACATGAATATTGTAACTTTTAACACGCACAGAATAGTAGCGTCAAGGTCATACATCCATTTTTTAGACCGGTAGCTAACAATTTTAGTCTTCACAATATCGCAAACTATATTTATTTTATTAATTATAATTTATATAATATTAGTTTTAATATTAATCTGTCAAAATAAAGAAACAACAAGGATGGAGTTTAATTGCTTTTTTTTTCAACTGCAATGTATAACTGTGTGTAATTTGTAAATATAATTTCATGTGTTTAAATGTATTAGGTCAGTCGCGTTTTAATTGCAATTTTCAAAATATTAAAAACGTTTTTTTAACGTTTACCTCAAATGCTTATAATCGATAGAAAATACAGTTTATAGACAAAAACCTTGTTTTTCCTTATTTGATTAATGAGTGGTCTGCATGTTATACATGTAGTTATTTAAAAATGAGGTATCATTTTGGGATGTATATTGGGATATAAATACGGGTTGGTCACGTGATCAAATATCATACAACCCGATGGAAGCCTTGATCACGTACCAACCCGTATTTATATCCCGTTTATTTGAGAAAAAAGTACAAGTTTTCAAGAATGTTGCAGAATAACTTTCGAGGTCGAGAAATGTTGTTTTGAAATAAAAAAGCCGAGGCGTTAGCCGAGGCTTTTATATTTTAAACAACATTTCGAGACCGAGGATGTTATCCTGCAACATCCACAATAACAAGAACTTTTTTCTATTCTACTAACAGCCCAGTGTTTCTACAGATCGTTTCTCCTAAAGAGAGACGATCTATGTCATTTTGACGGCTGTTCCGTGTAACTCCGATGGTTTTGTTAGTATTGTTTACATGTGTATCGATCAAAGGAATCACATGCAGACGACATAACTTTTCTTTAGATTTTTAATACTCTATACTTATTTATAAAATATTTTTGAATCATGTTCCTAATATTTTAAGGGCAATTTAATACGATTACTATTATTGCATGTTATATATTTTATGTAAAAAACACGCAGTAAAAATGTGATAGGGAGGTCCTAGGAACAGCCACATTGACTGAAACTAACCCGTGACATTTACATAGTTTTAAAACTTTTTACGGTTTAAAGTTGTACTTTCATGGTCAGTGCGAGACAATGGGTATTTCTGATCTGATAATTTACTGATGACGTTTGTGGTTATATTGAAGAATAATTTCCGCAGCATTTCTTTGACCTCGGCAATAACTGTAGTAGAAATTCCGATATACATCCAAAAATAATACCTTTTTTCTTATATTTACATTTGTAGCAAATTATGACGATAACAATGCTCTGTACTTCCTTTTTTGGTGATGACCTTGAAAGTCGCTTCCATAATGATGACGTTACTTAGAATAGTACTGCAAGTACAGTTCTGCAAGTATTTGATTGTCATGATAAACAGATAATTAATGCACCACTTTTGACAAGACAACACTGTTTATTAAAGTAAAAGGAAACAGTATAGGGAATTTAATTCTACAATTGATAAAAAAGATTGAAGCATGGCAGAATAGTACTTATTCTGTTGAAGTCGTACAACGGTTGGAAATTTGAAAGCAAAGCGATTGAAAGTTGAATTAGAGTCCATTTAGGGATTATCAGGGGATACTCCATCGCAGAATCAGATTTCAGAAGCATAACAATTCGTCCGACATTGGTTTGGGGTGGTGGAGGAAAGCAATTCTAACGTCTTTTATGGAACAAAATGGACAGCGAAGCAGACGGAGTTAAATCCGTGAATGGACGAAAGGTCTGTGATATTGCGTTTTCGATTTTGATCGAGTCATGGAATAAAGTCATATGAATAATAACTGATTTTAGGTCATTTGACAAACTGCCGATGTCGATTCATTTAAGTACTAAATCCTTATTTTTTGACAGATATGTTTGCACACACCGTTGCAGTTATGAGACTATATCTTTCAAAAAATAAGGATTTAATGGTTATATTTACATTTTTTTTTACCTTCTTGCGTTGTACGCAAATGCAAATTTTACCTTAAATTACTGTATTATCCTATGGGTAAGTTCAAATTAATGGAAGAGCCACAGCAACAGCCACAAGCGTGATCTTTGATTTTCGCTTGTGACGTTGTATTTATCAGCGTTCAGCGTTTGTGACATCATAATTAAAACTCGTGATTTAACCTTTTAATACCTTGTCTGTGTTATGGTGCTATATCTGCAGTACCTTTAGATGCAAAATATATGTGGAATGTAAATATAAAAAATTATAGAACTACATCTATTTTGCCTGAACCTAGAGCCATGATCATTTTTCCCTGCAGTTAATGTTATATTTTGTAAGGAAATGAATGAGTAAAACTAAGTATAAGAAAATACAATTTTTTTTTTTTAATTTTTTAAATATATGCATAAATTGTGTTTACATTACGATATTTAACGTGTTTAGCAAAGTATGTTAGTTTGCGTACATAGAAAAAGTAGTGATCTAGATTATTCATCCAATACTTTAACCTCTTGAACATTGTTGATGTTATGTAGAAATAAAAGCGGATTAAGCAAACAGTGCTTCATAAGGAAAAACATTTGCAAGTGTAAATAAAAGAAAAACACTACGTCTTTAACTAATTTCGAACCCTAGATCTTTAGATTTGCTTTTCCATTACGCTAACCATTCGCTAATGTTAACTGATATGCGCTCAAAATTCTAAAGACTGTAAATTAAATGACTGGATTTTATGCAAAAAGGTATACGACTTTGGGTGCACGGTGTGTGTGTGTATGCATTTAATGACTGGTTGACATGACACAATTTTTGATCACGAAAAATAATTAAAAAATTAATTATGTGGCCGGATATCGTCGACTAACACAGATATCGTTGACTAAGACATAAAGTCGCGGGGTCAAAGTCTTCTCGCAATCAGCTAATTAAAGATGTTAGAAGGTGACCCATACTTCTACTTAAACAACTTACTATTACGCATTCTCCTTTTATTTGCCTTAGTATGTAGTAAAAAATCGATTGATTGTTGTAAATTTGAAGAAGAATTTGATAGCTTTACTTACATGTTATTAAATCAAATATTCGAAAATATAAATTTAGTTAATTTGAAAACACGTTTTCCCCACGACATTGCGTTACCTCAGTCCATTTCTACACAGAATGAAAACGGATGAAAATGTGTTGACCGCAGCGAGAAACAACCTGCAGCCAGTGGTGAACCTTTTGATGACCATTTGATATTCTGGATTCAAAATCATGATTCTACTGAAGGAATTGACAAAGAAAATGTTTTCCCACCTTCAGTTGTTCAGACGAAAAAGAATCACACACACTAGCAGATGTTTGTTACAGCAGAATTACAATTTCCATTTTATGACAACTGCCTGTTGCTTTAAACTTTAGAGTAAGAAGCTTACAGTTTTGAAGAAAATAATGAAAGGTCATGTTTTTTTTTCATTCGGTTTCAGTGCAATATTGGCAACTATGATTGATATCTTTGGTCTTTAAACAATGAATATCTTGTCAACAAGCGACTCAATCATGAATATTTTTGTAGTGGAATGCCAACCTCCTATTATACAAGTACTTACGGCGCTGGAATAGGGTGCATCAAAGGAACAACGAAGAACAATTTTCTTCGAAAACTACAAAAAAGGTTGCCAAGCATGCTTAAGAGATTCCAAAGCTTTCTACGCAGGGATAAGCACTTATTAGTATTTAGATGGAATCAATATTGTTACAGATGTAAGGCATGGATGGCGCAAAAACGCGAAGGATACTTTTGTTGACGCTATCGGGAAAGGTTTGTTTAAAGTTTTAATTATGCAAAGGTCAGACATGGTGCTTTTGCTAAAACTATTTACTGATACAACATATCCATATTGTTCATATCCTTAGCTTAATATACGGTAGATATCACGCACGTAATAAACTTTGGATATTACACTGTGTATTCTTACTCGCCGTGACGTCATAATTAAACATTACGTAGGTTTAAATTATGGAGTTGTAAATGTGAAGCATTAAACACTGTTTTATTTCTTTTCATGAATGAATTAAAATGTGTTCGAAAATGAAATGTTCGTTTGGTACGTTGGAACTTTTTTCTTGCGTAACGTTGTTGACTTCTGGCAGTAAATGCGTTTAGTGGCTCTAAATTATAATTTTTTCAGGACAGATTAAGGTTTTTGAAAAGACGTGGTAAAGCATGTGATAGAAATATAATCTCATGGTTTGCGATGGTATATAGTTTTTATCCAATTCGTTGTTTGTTATCTATCCCAAGCCCTCGTCGGATAAAAATCAAATACCATCGCAATCATATGAGATCTTATATACATGTTTATTCAATAGAAATAGAAAATTACATAATTTAAAACATACATGAAAAAATATGAAAATTATCATACATTGTAACGAATATAAAATTGCCATTTGTGACAGACTGTCATAAAAAAGGATGAATTTGTTGCACCTTGAGAAAGGCATAATTTCAATGATTTTACCAAATAAAAGGATAGAAAGAACACATCAATAAATACATATACATGCAACGTATCTCTTTAATTAAAAATTCAAGAGTAGTTAATATCATTATTTTTCTGTTGATAAATTTTTTTTGTTTAATTTTTATTCTTCATAGGAAAAAATGACAATAACAAACTGTCAACAATCTTGAAAATCCATAAAAACGATATACAAAGGTAGAAACAATAAATTTTGCATTCTTTCAAATGGTTTTATGTACAATATAAAAATTTGAAAGAATTCAAAATTTTGGTTCATTATGTCAATTCTGCTAGCCAAACTGAACTTGCTCATCTTTCATCATCTCCTTCTCCCTGAAATAAGAGACAGGACCGCCGTTTAGATAGTTGTTTAATAATACGATAGTTAAGGCGGCAGGATACATGAACATATTAGTTGTTTCCTAAACTATCGTATCATGCAGATAATCAGATTTTATATTATATTGTATTGTACTGTATAAATTTTACGAGCAAAAAATATCGCTACTAAAAATCTACCTTTCTAATTTTAATAACATTACTATGCACAAAGCAATAAGTATCTTTTTATTGCTTAAACATATATTTGTTTTTTTTTAATTCAAATAAAATGAAGTAATTGATATATATTTAATTAAATCCCTCAAAGTAATTGAGAATAATTTCATTGAAATACATTTGAAAAAAAAAATGTATATGTTATTGCAATGCAAGTAATGGGCAAAGTTATTGATGCATTTAAAAGTAGTGAATCACGTTTTAAAGTAATTGACCTCAACCTTGAATCAATCAAATTAAATCAACTTATGATTGGATGTACAAATATTTATAAATTAATAATTAACATGAAAGTATGTAGAGAAAAAGTTGGGATAATTTTTGTATAGGATCTATTCTACTACCTTGTTCAAATATTTGCAGTGTATGACTACATGAAGCTGATTCAATTATAGCGATTGTTCAGGTGAGCGATATGGCCCATGGGCCTCTTTTATGCTTCACGAATTTGAAAATAGTCTGCATATTAGTTTGTTTTGATATTTGCACACCTCGCGGACAACTAAACCTCATCGATACAAATGACCGTAAACATATTACTAAATACCCCAAAATTTGGCTTATATGCTCATCGTACATTTTATGAATTTGATAATAAAGTTTAATTTCCTCAAACTTTGTTTGTATATCTTTTATTCTTGATTATAAATATCATGGAACAAGTTATGACAAATTTTATTTGTATGATTGGATGCAGTTCATATGATATGATAGGATTATTTTGTCAACATTCAGGAGGGTCGAAATATGTAAGGTACCCTCTTTAAACCGTAATATTAAAATACAATCACAAGTAAGCTCTTTAACCCTCCCCCTTTGCAGACATACATTTCTTTGATTAAGCACTACTTCTAAATTTAAAATTTTTGATTTTTAACCAAAAAGAATATTAAAGAGATATTTAATACATAGACCGTGCGGAGGAATACATTGAAAGTTTGATAACAAGAAAAAAAAAACAATATATAATGTATATATATATATATATATATATATATATATATATATATATATATATCTGTGTGTGTGTGTGTGTGTGTGTGTGTGTGTGTGTGTGTGTTGATACATTAAACGGCAAATATATATTTACTATTTCACAACGACTTCCAACCCATCCACTAGCACAAACGCAAGCGAACGATCCAAGTGTGTCATAACAGGCTCCACGATTCTGACATGGGCTACTGAGGCATTGATCTATTTCTTATAAATAAAAACATTATATATATATATATATATATATATATATATATATATATATATATATATATATATATATATATATATATATTTCAGCTTCAAATAGAGCTGTTAGTAGAAAAGGAATTACGATATTGTTAACGTGGTTTATGCAAGGATAACTTCCAATATGTCAAGGTGCTGTTTGAGTTTTTATTTCATGAGAGAGAGAGAGAGAGAGAGAGAGAGAGAGAGAGAGAGAGAGAGAATGTACCTCGTTCACATAAGACCCCCTCAAAACCATAATCACAATGACAAATAAATGATCCAGGTGTGTTCGAACAATCGTCCGTCTTAATTCCACAAATAGTAGATTCACATTCGTTAATATCTAAAATAAGAATAAATACAGAGCAAGATTACTTAAAGAGTGAAAAATTGGTATGGAAATAATATAAAAAAAATATCGATATAAAATTTAGAACTCATCCCTAGAAACAACTGATTATGATATCTGATGTAAGTAGTACTACATAGTAATCATTGTATTCTCTACATAATGAACCAGCTAGCAAATATTAACAGTCAACTTCATGTTTATACGTACACGATAGCGATTTATATCTAACCATTAGTCAAAAACACCATTTATTTGGCTATTTTAGTGTTGAGTTACAATGTAGTCATAAACGCCTATCTCACTTATGTTACACTGACACTGGAACGCAATACGACACCAGGTGTCCATTTCTCGCACTCTTCTTACATGCTATATTGTTTGTGCAATACCTTCGTTAATGAATGTATCGTCTTTGACAATCTTATATCTGGAACGTTTTAAACAATGCTTTATAGACAAAAAACGCGACCGATAACGTACATTTACTTCTTTGCGGTGACAAACTAATTACACCTAAGGTTTTTTACCTGTAAAGGCCGCTTATTTAAAAAAAAAAACAACAATTCAGTATAATCTATATACAGAAGAGATATCTCAATGTAATAATTTATTTTAAATAGTAAATATCATTACTTCCTCGAACTACTTTCGCGAAAACGTGTAACTACACAATCCAATTTGCATTATTAAGAAAATCTGTTTCGCCGTGAATTAAGATACAGTGGTAAACAGTTTCAGCCTGTATGCAAAAATGTATTGTGATATGAATTGAAATTAGTTTGCTTTCATTTTCAAGTATTTAAGAAGCATTAAAGTTTTAAAATGTACTTATGCAACCTGATAATGATATGAACGACTTTTATCAACATTTATTTTAACATTGAAAACATAATATGGCAGTTTTATTTATCTGAAGCTTGCAACAATTATTCCATTTGCAATACGAGCAATTACAAAACAAAATATCGAAAAAATGACAAACTGATTGATGGAGACAAAGAAAGAAAGATAAATAGACAGACAGACAGATAAATAGATAGATAGATAGATAGATAGATAGATAGATAGATAGATAGATAGATGTACCCTGATCACAGAATGAACCCTCCCATCCAGTTGCACATGTACAAGTAAATGATCCGTCATTTCTTATGCAGGTTGCGCCGTTCTGACATGGATTACTGTGACATGCATCTTTATGCAAAAAAAAAAACCCACAACAAATCATTTAAGTGGTATGTAGAGGTCTATACATATATTAAAAAAATATTACGTCATGACACAAAATACAATGTCGTATGAATTAGATCCGAATGCATGGTAAACAAAATCAAAATACATGAAATATTATTACTCTTTTTCCTAAGAAGGAGGGATCGTGACTTGATGCATATTTAACAAGAAACGACTGAAACGTGTTGTTAATTTTATCAAATATTCTCTACAAATATCTAGTTTTTCTTTCATTTTTCGTTGACCAACGCTTTCTTTTGTCTTGTTTTACGATATTAAAAAAAAAATATATATTCTACTGGAAAGTGTTGCTAGAATTCAATGTTCTGTTTTGCTCTTGTGCCACACATCGTTTTTGTACACACGGTGTAGACGTCGGGAAACTATATAATTAAGGACAGTGACTGATTACACTCGCGGTTTCTACATAACAAAGACGTTTAACCTTAATTTGATATATTTATGGCTTTGTGGAAACTGCGGCGAAGTAACTATAATACTAATTTCATACTGAGTGACTACATGTAAGTTTTTACACGATAACGCACTGAAATAAAAGTAATAGATTACCAAATTTCACTGCATTGTACTTGCGTCGATATATAATAATAATAATGAAAATGATGATGATGATGATGATGAGGATGATGGTGATATCAATAAAAAGATAGATAGATAGATAGATAGATAGATAGATAGATAGATAGATAGATAGATAGATAGATAGATAGATAGATAGATACCTTGATCACAGAGTGCACCCTCCCATCCAGTTGCACATGTACAACTAAATGATCCGTCATTTCTTATGCAGGTTGCGCCGTTTTGACATGGATTTTTGTGACATACATCTTTATGCGAAAAACACATCATTAAAGCATTATGTACTGGTATTTGTATATAATCACACTAGTAAACCTTGATCAAAAGTGAATAGGGTCATAGCAGAAAATACAATGTACTGTAACTTTGATCGCAATGCATGGTAAACAGAATTAAAATACATGAAATCTTTGAACTCTTTTTCTTAGATTTAACAAGACTGAAACGTGGTGTTAATTTTATCAAATATTCTCTACAAATATCTAGTTTTTCTTTCAATTTTTCGTTGACCAAGCTTTCTATTGTCTTGTTTTATGATATACAAAAATAATTAATATTTTAGTGAAAAGTGTTGCTAAAATTCCATGTTTTGTGTTGCTCTAGTGCCACACATCGTTTCTGTACACACTGTATAGACGTTGGGATGGTTTTTTGAGTGCTGGACAAAAAATATATAATTTAGAAGAATGACTAATTACACTCGCGGTTTCTACATAACAAAGACGTTAAAACTTAATTTAATATGTTTATGGCTTTGTGGAAACTGCGGCGAAGTAACTATGAAACTAATTTCATACTGATGACTACATGTAAGTTTTTACACGATAACGCACTGAAATAAAAGTAATAGATTACCAAATTTTACTGCATTGTACTTGCGTCGATATATGATTATAATAATAATGATGATGATGAGGATAATGGTGAGATAGATAGATAGATAGATAGATAGATAGATAGATAGATAGATAGATAGATAGATAGATAGATAGATAGATAGATACACAAATATAGATAGATAGATAGATAGATAGATAGATAGATAGATAGAGATAGATAGATAGATAGATAGATAGATAGATAGATAGATAGATAGATAGATAGATAGATAGATAGATACCTTGATCACAGAGAGCACCCTTCCATCCAGTTGCACATGTACAAGTAAATGATCCGTCATTTCTTATGCAGGTTGCGCCGTTCTGACATGGATTACTGTGACATACATCTTTATGCGAAAAACACATCATTAAAACATTATGTACTGGTCTATATATATAATCACACAAGTAAACCTTGATCAAAAGTGAATAAGGTCATAGCACAAAATACAATGTAGTGTAAATTAGATCGGAATGCATGGTAAACAGAATCAAAATACATGAAATCTTTGAACTCTTTTTTCTTAGAAGGAGGGGTTGTTACTTGATGCATATTTAACAAGAGACGACGGAGACGTGGTGTTAATTTTATCAAATATTCTCTACAAATATCTAGTTTTTTTCAGTTTTTTGTTGACCAAGCTTTCTATTGTCTTGTTTTATGATATACAAAAATAATTAATATTCTTCTGGAAAGTGTTGCTAGAATTCAATGTTCTGTTTTGCTTTAGTGCCACACATCGTTTTTGTACACACGGTGTAGACGTCGGAAAATATATAATTAAGGACAGTGACTGATTACACTCGCGGTTTCTACATTACAAAGACGTTTAACCTTAATTTGATATATTTATGGCTTTGTGGAAACTGCGGCGAAGTAACTATGAAACTAATTTCATACTGATGACTACATGTAAGTTTTTATATGATAACGCACTGAAATAAAAGTAATAGATTACCAAATTTTACTGCATTGTACTTGCGTCGATATATAATAATAATAATGAAAATGATGATGAGGATGATAGTGATATCAAAAGATAGATAGATAGATAGATAGATAGATAGATAGATAGATAGATAGATATATAGATGATACCTTGATCACAGAGAGCACCCTCCCATCCAGTTGCACATGTACAACTAAATGATTCGTCATTTCTTATGCAGGTTGCGCCGTTCTGACATGGATTTGTTCGACATGCATCTATGTGTGAATAAGAAAAAGTATAACCAATTTTGCAACATAATCACTTAAAATATTGACGAATTAATTATAATTCATTTGACGAAGTTTTAGTTATATTTCCGCTATGTTATTAGTTTCATTGATTTTGTTAAGGAAAGAGCTTGGCAAACAATAGGTCAAAATCGGCCCTGTCGAGGATATTAATACATGTATAACTGGTGGGATGTATAATTGAACACTTTTTGTTATTTATCAGAAGTTATTATGATTACATTAAATTAAACCTGTATCGGTCGAATATCAGTTAGTCTGATTAACATTTCATCAAAATGTCTACTTATTTGCAATATGTATATAAAACAAATAACTTAGATAACTTAATAAAATTAGAGTCTTCTAAATTGTATTTGAACTTAAAATCAGCCATAACTAAACAAATGAAAAATAATACTGGACTTGAAGAACAGGTTTTCTCTTCATCAGGCATACTTCTTATTGAAAATAAATATAGATATCAGCAATTATGTTGACATCTGATTAAGATATGAAGTTTTTATTTATCATTTAAATGTTAAAAGACTTGAATGTTTATCAGCTTTTACTACTAAAATGAAGTAAATATTTAAACACAAAATTGATATTGCTTTGTCCTCATTCATTTCATTTTCTTTCTTCTATTTTCTTAAATTTTGATGTTATTTTTATTCTTGCTCTTTACTTCCAAAAATGAAATATTTCTGATTTCTAAATATTATGAAAGCTTTGCATAAAGATATAAATTGACAAAAAGCTAACATACTGACCAATTGTACGGACAATTATTAAGTGAGAAAAATAATATTTTAGTGACATTTTCCTATTATACCATTTATAGAAAGTGGCTTAAACAAATAAAAATATAACTTGTTTTTGGCAAAATGTGTGTAAAAACATATTCTAATACCCAAAATCTTATCATTAATTCACATAAGTTGAACAATTCGAACATAAATGTTATTGTTTCAAAAACGCTAAATACTAAATAAATACTGACTATGCTAAACTCATGAATCTATAGCAATTTTGTATTTAAAAAAAAAAACATGATATTTTCCTGCGCCAATGTTACGCCAAAATTATAGTCCTTGGTAGATTCTAAACATCGACTACAGTTTATATGCCATGCTAAGTAATAGTAAAAAAAATAATGAAAAATTTGACAATTGAATTTTTTAAAATCTTTTTAACAATGTTGTCATCACTGAAAACACTGTCGTCACTTATCATCAAGGGGTTCATCACTATATATTTACATTCAGTGTAAATATTCAGTATATATCTAGGGTATTCCGTCTTCAGCGGAAGACCCTTCTATTATTCTATTGTTTCTTTTTCACTTTTCTTATCATTATTAATTTTTGTCGTAAAAATTTTGTGCAGGCGATTTCTCGGAGATCGCTCGTTTGATTCCCTTCAAATTTTCAGGGCCGATGCCTCGTACTCTGAATTTTATACCACCGAGACAGTTTTTGAAAATCTACTTCCGTTCGGAAGTTATCTTTCTTTTACGATTTTTAAAAGTCAATTTTCTCTGCGATGTTTCTCAAAAATTAGTGAATATAGAGGGCAGAAATTTTTAGAGATTATAGATCTAGCGTTTTTCTGGTGTACCTCGGTCAAGAGAATGTCCGTTGTCACTTCCAGTCGTTTTAAGCTTTTTTGTTATATATTTTTTTTCCCAGTAAGATAATAGTGACTCTTTCAGTGATTCAGAATATGTATTTTGTTTTATTAACGATTAACGCGCTCTCGAAAATTTAAGCGTCAAAGTCCTGAAGCGAGAGTCCGAGTAGCTCAGTCGATAGAGTCGTGGACATGGTCTAGGCGACCCAGGTTCAAACAATGAGTGCCGCATTTTTTTTTACTCATTTTTCGCTTAGATTTAGGATTTAATGTTTGAATAGATGAGTTTTATCAGATCAATTCAAAAATCGGACCGAAGACCCACTCGTTGCTCGCAACGAGAACGATCTTGTTCTTTTTATGTTTGTATTGGAAATCTGCAACATGCAGTTTTCTATGAATATACTTTGCTAATTCATGCGCCATGAGCACAGATAGAGACGTTTTCACGTGTTTTGAGTATATTTATTTTTGTTAAATTAAATTAAACTGTTAATCTTACATAACCAATTTGATATGTACTTTTGAAATACTCATTAAGATATATCTATTCCTTAAAAAAATATTTTTCCACAAAGTTTCTGATACTCTAATTTTAACCAAATAAGATGTTAATATGGCTGTTCCATATATATTTCATATCCCTGATTATTAGCGCAAATACTGGCTTAATAGCGGCGATATACAATATATAATAAAAAGACATCAGTATGAACGTAAAAATATAATCATTGAATGCTTATTTTTGGATGTCGTCGGTCCTATGTGTTATTTATGTCTGCATCGCTTGGAGTGTCATAGGACCGACGACATCCAAAAAATAGGCATCCAATGCTTAACACCGTTGGCTTTCATCTGTGGCATATCGTTGGCATTCTTTTAAGTAGGCACACCAATGTTCACTAACAAATTTAGTATCAGTGTTTTGTCCTGCTTATCGTATGCACCAGAGGATGGAAACGAAATGTGCGCAGACTCCAACTTTCCGAGTTCCCGAGTTCATAGCACCAAGCAATAAATGCACTTGCGTAGTACTCAATCCACAAAAGTATTACTTGGATACTACATGCCAACTTCATCGTTGAATTATAATTTCATTTTCTTAATGGACAAAAAATGAAAGATCTTCATGGATATTACTTGAACTGTTGAATATTTGTCGGAACGTCAACATCAAAATTACGTACACGATTTTGGTTTTATGCCATTCTTAACCTCACTGTTCTTGTATCAAGAATTTCTTGAGAAGTATATCGTTGAAATATGTAGACAAAACATACTTAACAAATACAAAGATAATGGAAGGTCAGTGTTCATTCCTCTCAGTAAAAGCCAAATCAATTTGACTCTTTTGCACCAAAAAGGCTTATTTCAGCCTGATTAGGATTTGTTTTTGTTATTTTTGATTAAACGAACTTATTTCTTCAAATATTGTTTTTAATTATGCACAATGGTTATTGAGTAGAGGGATTACAAAAAAAGTTTCCACGAAGCTTCATAAATTTTCTTGTGACCTTTTTGCACTTAAAATAGACAATTTCTATAATAGTAACAATTTGATTTGAAATAAACATTTTGAATATCAAGATATGTTTTTTTTGATAATCCAGCTTGCCTAGCAATGTATTCATATGGTGGCATATCTCTGCCCCTTGTGTGCAAGTTATTTTTCTATTAATTATGTGGACATGCAAGATAAATATGTTGACATGCAAGATAGTTATGACAACATGCAACATAACTATGTTGACATGCAAGAAAACTGCAATCAAAATAAGAGTTATAAAAAATCTCAAATATCGCCAACATGTGACATTCAAGATGCTAGATACGCTACCTATTGATGTCAACATGCAACTTATTTATGTTAACATGCAACTTAGTTATGTTAACATGCAACTTCTTTATGTCGACATGCAACTTCTTTATGTCGACATGCAACTTATTTATGTCGACATGCAACTTAGTTATGTTAACATGCGACTAAGTTATGTTGACATACAACTTATAAGTTGCATGTCAACATATTTATCTCGCATGTTAACATAACTGAGTTGCATGTCAACATATTCATCTCGCATGTTGACATAAGTAAGTTGCATGTTGACATAAATAAGTTGCATGTTGACATAAAATAGTTGCATGTCAGCATATTTATCTTGCATGTTAACATAAATAAGTTGCATGTCGACATAAAAAGGTAGCATCTAGCATATTGGATGTCACAAGTGGGCGATATTTGAGAATTTTTGAGATTTTGTAATATTCTTATCTGATTGCAATTTTCTTGCATGTCAACATAGTTATATTGCATGTTGACATAATTATCTTGCATGTCAACATATTTATCTTGCATGTCGACATATCTGATGGAAAAATAACTTGCACACAAGGGGCAGAGATATGCCACCATATATTCAGAATCATTTTGACATTATAAAACATGGGGGTCAGTGATGTCAAAATTTAGATATATGGCTTCAGAGGTAAGATTGTGGCATACTTTGGCCCATACATGTTCTATATATTTGCATGATTATATGCTAATCGTCTTTAATCTCTCAAAATTTATTTTTTTACACTTCGCACAGGACCTTTAGAACATGTTTCAAACTTATAAAATTTTAAGAATGTGAATAATTAATACAGTATGATAAAAAGAAAAATATATTGAAAATTCATAAAATTTCTTGTTTTTGTCAAATTTCTCTAAAAAAAACTTCCGCAGGAAAAAAAAGAGTTCCCCAAAAACTTATTTGTTTCTTGAATTCAAATTGATTTTCTTTATAAATTCTGTGTAATTATAAAATAATGATCTTTTTGTGATGATCAAATGAATAAAATCATATACATTTAGAATATTATAATTATTTGCGCAATGATATCAAAACGTGAGAATTTTTAAATAGTATCGTATAAAAATCAAATCTTCATAAATCATTGTAAAGTGGAAGCCTATCCCTCTAATCTTGACTTGAGTCGCCATTGCGGATTCGCTGTTTATCTATGACGTCCTCCAAATGACGTAATTCTCGCAAATGTGCAAACAAACGAAAATGTTCTCATTTTTGCTGTATATTTTGCATTTGGAAATATAGAGCGCAGGCTTGCTCAAGTAAGAAGTTAACATATGTTTTTGATAATTATACACGTCATTATAAAAAAATGGTACTTGAGCAAGCCTGCGCTCGGTGTTTCCCAATCGAAAAACCATCGGAAAACACCCACATTTTGCTACATAACATCAATTTATCAAAATAAGGCAATCTTCAAGACGTCATTTCTACATTATGACGTTACTTTGGTGATAAACTTTTACACCCTTTTTTTCAATATGATCTTAACTATATTATATCTTATTTTTTAAGCTTGTAATAAAACTTTAATTTTGGGGGCAAAAATGCAAAATACCGCACATGGGCCTTTGAATGTTTACCAGTGTTTTTTTTTTTTTTTTTTATAAACAGCTCATCTTCCTAAACAGATCAATAAAGAGGACCAACCACACAGTCCTCTTAAATAACATTTCATTCAGAACTTTTATAATGCAAGTCATTTTATGAATAATTTTACCTTGCCTGAGTGACCCAAGATATATACCAAGTAATGCACAGAAAGCAACGAAAACAGCAAACAACACAGTGGAAACAACAACCAGTGTAACTTTCGCACGTTGTCCAGTTTTACTTTCGCCTGTGTAAAGAAATAAAACAAAATAGATGTAGAGTACCACGTACATTTATCTTAAATCAAAATATAAATAAAATGAACAATGGGGGGAGGGGGGGGGGGGTAAAAATTATTTCAAAATTGAAAGAAATAAAAGAAGTTTGATTTTAGTTCTCGTTTAATGTATCTGTTGGGAATGCTAATGCCATCAACATTCAAATAAATCTTCATAGATTTGTTTTGTGTCTTAACAAAGTTGGTATGTGTTATCAAACATATAGCTACACCGTTAATCCTAATTTCTCATCATGCTACACATGTGTTGTGTAGCTTTGTTCATCAGACAGTAGAAAAAGGTACTTAATTCTAGTGCGGACGTTTAATCAAATTTAATCAATCTATGAAAAACATTTCTCTCATTACAAACAGAACGTGGTGTTGACAGAATTGATATAATAAGATAACTTAGTATTTAGAAAAAAAACATTTTCATTTATTTAATCCAACTGTTTTGCAATTTTATTCACTTTATAAGATGGTCTAGGCAATCTTTTTTTAAACTTATAATTAATATTTAGTCGAATAACAGTTGAAATAAAAAAGTATTTGACAATGTACGGTTTCTTTAAATAGAACAACTCTTGATTATGACGTTTTAGTAAATACAAGTATTATACCATCAAAACTGTATCATTTCAGTGATTAAACCAAAAACCCCCAGCTTTTACACACATTTACATGGTAGTTTATTATACTTTTCCAGGGACTCTTAGGTCATCAAACTTTTCATTATTCCAATCAATCTCCGATTTAAAAAGGCCTTGGGATATTATAAATAGCAAACTCGTCTTTACCAAAGTATGTGCAGCTGGATGCTGTGGGCAAAGTCAAGATGACTCAGGGCGGATACGTTTAATGCTTGATTACTGCTTTTTAGTATTTTAAGCAATGAGATTTCTATCATTCTAGAACTACGTACATGCTAAAGTTCCTTTTTTATTTATAAGAAAACAATTCTGCATATCTTCTTACCTTTTTTCGAAGGCGTGGTAGACTTTACAAAAATAAACAGTTCATGTATTGAGCATAATCATTCTCAAAATGTTATAAAATAAAAATAGCTGGAAATAAAATCTTTGTCACTTACCCCTAACTTTGTCTAAATTATCCTGCATCACGCTACGTATATGTTGAAGATTAATATGATGTTCTCTGGAACTATAACTGAAATCTATATGATAGTCTTCCAACTATTATAGGTTATTATTGGGTATTTCTAAAACATTTGCATATTCAACCGTAAATGCACACCTCAGTGCTTCTTTTCTGATTTTTAAATATTCTTGCACTTTTAGGTAAACGAAAATGGTACTTCTTTATTGCTTATCTTAAATACACAAGGCTCATTGAAACGCTAAAAAATTCACGCTTCTGGTGCACTGAATAATCCTTTACATTTTTACATATTTTGGCAATACTTTAAAAAGAGTACATGTACTTGTTTGATAGACTAGCAATTTGATCACATATATAAATAAAAACGTAAAAAAAAATTACAAAGCAATATTATTACCACAGTTGATTGAATTCAGTTAATTTTTTTCTAAAAAGTTAAGAAATCTCAAGATGCAAGTATGTATATTGTCTGTTTTGATGAAGGACACCTCAATCATGACAAAGCTATATGATATACATAATATGCAATGATTCATCATATTTATTAACTGCATATTCTCGTACAAAATATTATACATAAAAAATTACAAATAGAAAAAATACACATTATTACTAGAATATAAAAATGTCAATGAAAAATACAACATTGTTACATAAACGGCGGTGCTTGAAGTTTTTCACACATCTTTTCCTTGTAATTGCTAAATAACAATGCAATTGTTTTAGATGTCCTGAAGAACTTAATTCGTCTGCACTTTAAAAGTATGTTACCATCTTAATGTGATTTAAATTGACTTTTAGCAATTTTAAATACGGATCAAAGGATACATTTATTAGGCAATAAAATGCAATACGAAATTCAATGATACAACCAATCTATCAAAATAGAGGTTTTGATGATGTTTAGACACCATGACATCATGGAGTTAATCTCAATTTTGAGTTAAATAGAGACGATAAATTAGCAGTTTAAAAAAGAGGGGTGTCAATGGTAGGACAGAAATACTTAAAAAAGCTTATTTTTTATTTTTGATAACCCAAGTTTGATTGTTATGCATCCCCTCTCTCTCTCTCTCTTTTTCTCTCTCTCTCTCTCTCTCTCTCTCTTTCTCACTGTTGCATTTATTACATATATCTGTTTCGAAACACGTTACTCGTTAAGTAAAATATAATAATTTTGAATATCATTTCAGACATAAAAAGTTCAAAGATTTTGTAAACTGTTCATTTAACTCTTAAAGTACAGACTCATTTAACGCCGTGAATCTTTGATGTTTGCATTGCTCGAATTATAAATAAAATCAACCACGTGAAACACTAAAACCTAGTTAAAAAATGTAGTCTGTGTGCATCACAAAGCAACAAAAACTTGAATTTGTCATATTATAGGATTTAACTATCTATGAGTTGCTTTTATATATGAAACGACACATTTTTTTTTAAAATTGGATGATTTTACACAAAACGATTAGGACATTAATTGGTCAAACACGTATATATTATACATCTCTTTAGGTTAATACTTGCATTGAAAAGTTAAAAAAACAGGTCCACAGAAATGTTATATATTTCTTTGTTTCCATATCTATACTTCTAAATTAAGGCATTTTGCAAATAAACTACAAAACGCCTGCAACACAGTAATTGCTTACACCTTTGGTATTTCAACACATGTGAGATGATGTCAGTAAGGTATAATTAAATTTTAACTGATCAGATATAATTGTGAAATTAATGAAAAACCTACTTTCATTTTCGATAAACAAGCCCAAAATAGCAAAAATTTGAGGAAGGTGGTGGACACGCTTAAGTCAGGGATAGTGTCGATCAAAATATAAACTTGCAATGAAATTTTATTGATTAATACGTAAATATATTTACTGTGGGCCTATTTAGAAATACATAGAAGTTCTAAAATAAAATGAGTCGACTCGTTTTTTCAGTGGATGATTTTAGTTTTGATACTCATTCACATGCGAAGCACGACCTCTGGTGAAAGAATTGGCTAACAAAGAACGCGCATTGACTTATCAACGAAAAGTGTAGGACGAGTTTATCATGCATCGCGGGTAGATAATTTAATACATTTACAAAAAGTAAGTAAATAAATTAATTGGAACAATTAATGCTATTTTAGTATCGATGAAAAGAATTTTCATCAAAACGGGGTGCCAAGAAATGGGTTGACTAATTGACATAATGGCGGAAAGTTTAAGGAGAGTTAACAATCGGGAAGATACTTTGAATCTGACAACTTTAAATCATGCAAATAAATACACATAAATAAGCGTGTTCTAATTTCATACATTTTCATACCACGACAGATTGGTAGTAAAACTTAGACATAATTATTAGAGATTTTCCTGTGAGGTGCCCATCAGCTTGGTTTTTTGCAAGAGGATCTGTAGGTTGATAGAAAATAAAGTGCTTTTATAAACTCAAAATAAAAAAATAAACTTGCACATATGTATTTACTATTATATATTTACAAATTTAGTCTGACTTTTTATTGATTGAATCTGATCTAATGATTATTTTATAATTATTTCACATATTTTAGTTAACTTTTTTTGGTGTAAGTGCTAAATATTTATAGTATGTATCCCTCAAATTATGTTAAACTTTGTAGGCTTATACCTGATGCCAACTGCATCTGTGAAACTGATTCTTCCTCCATCTCTTACTCGTGGTCCTCATCTGCCTGTTCCCCAGTTTTTCCTGTGACGATACCTTTAGCATGGTTTTGTGCAAGAATATCTGTAGGTTGATAGAAAATGATGTGCTTTTATAAACTCAAAATAGAAAAGTGAAATTTCAATAGGTATTTACTTTAATAAATGTATAAATTTAAATTACTACTTATTAATTGAGTCTGTTAATGATTAATTTGTTATAATTTGACATCATTTAGTTTAAACTGTTGTTGGTGAAAGTGCTAAAAATTTAAAGTATGTGTCCCTCGAATTATGTTAAACGATGTAAGCTTATACCCGAGACCAACTGCATCTGTGAATCGACTGATTCGTCCTCCATCTCTGGCTCGTGGTCATCATCTGCCTTTTGCCCAGATTTTCCTGTGAGAAGACACAGAGCTTGTGCAAGAAGATCTTTAGGTTGATAGAAATGATGTATAACCTCAAGACATAAATTAAGCATGCTTAAATACACTCATCACACATGCATTACTTAAGTTGCTTCTTACTAGTTTATAATTAGATATGATTAATTGATTTGATATCTATTTTAATTTTGAAATTTCATTTCATTTTTTAATGTTCAGTTATGTTTCATGTTAACAATGTTGTCACCATCCATGGACCACCAAATGTTACGTCCTTCTAACAAGAAATCTGCCATTCTTTCACAATGGGTCTGATATAAATATGATTGAGTCCGCAGCATCTCAACTGGAAATCTTGTATCTTCACCTGTTCGAAGTAATCTTGCCTGCTGATTCCTGTCTTTAGTAGTTATCTCTCCTGTCATTTTGCTGTTGTGCATTAAACCTCAATATTTCCTTGTCAATGATTTTTCCACACTGCCTGCTTGATATGTTCAGGAAAATCATGTGCATATCTCCAAATGATCGTTCCTCCTGTTCTGGAATCAGAGATCGGAAACAGAGGATTCTGAAAGTCTGGGGTGCATGGGCTGTCATTCTGTGGAAATGACACCCATACATTTTTTCTCGTTGTCATCTTCTTTGGAGTTCCAATTACTGTTTTTCAGAGAACGCTGAAAAGAAAGCTTTGGTTATAGAGTCTTAATTGTCTTTGGAGTCATTTGATGGTGATGGACAGTCAGACACACAAGGGTAAAACAGTATACCCCCTCTCCTTCGGAGCGGGGGTATAAAAATACAACATTGTTATATAAACGGCGGTGCTTAAAGTATTTCACACATCTTTTCCTTGTAATTGATACATAACAATGCAATTGTTTTAGATGTCCTGAAGACAAACTTAATTCGTCTGCACTTTAAAAGTATGTTTCCCTTTTAATGTGATTTAAATTAATTGAATTTAGCAATTTAAAATAAGGATCAAAGGATACATTAATAAGCAATAAAATGCAAAACGAAATTCAATGATACAACCAACCTATCAAAATAGAGGTTTTGATGATGTTTAGACACCATGACATCGTGGAGTTAATCTCAATTTTGAGTTAAATAGAGACGGTAAATTAGCAGTTTCAAACAAGAGGGGTGTCAAGGGTAGGACAGAAATACTAAAAATGCTTAAAATTTATCTTTGATAACGCACGTTTGATTGACACTGCATTTCCTCTCTCTCTCTCTCTCTCTCTCTCTCTCGCATTTATTACATATATCTGTTTCGAAACACGTGACTCGTTAAGTAAAATATAATATTTTTTAAATATCATTTCAGATAAAAAAAAGTTCAAAGATTTTTTAAACTGTTCATTTAACACTTAAAAGTACAGACTAATTTAACGCTGCTAATCTTTGATGTTTGCATTGCTCGAATTGAAAATATAATCAAACACTTGAAACACTAAAACCTAGTTACAAAATTTTGATTGGGTGCATCACAAAGCAACAAAAACTTGAATTTGTCATATTATAGGATTTAACTATCTATGACTTGCTTCTATATATAACGACATTTTTTTTTGATAATTGGATGATTTTACACAAAACGATTAGGACATTAATTGGTCAAACACGTATACATTATACATCTCTTTAGGTTAAAACTTGTGTTGAAAAGTTAGAAACAGGTCCACAGAAATTCTATATATTTCTTTTCGTTCCCATATCTATACTTCTAAATTAAGGCATTTTGCAAATAAACTACAAAACGCCTGCTGCAGAGTAACTGGTTACACATTTGGTATTTCAACACATGTAAGATGATGTCAGTAAGGTAATATTGAATTTTTACTGATAAGTTGTAATTGTGAAATTAATCAAAAACCTACTTTCATTTTCGATTTAAAAAAAGCCCGAAATAGCAAAAATTAAAGGAAGGTGGTGGACACGCTTTGGCGGATATAATTCAGGCGTAGTTTCGATCAAAATATAAACTTGCAAAGAAATTATATTGAATTAATACGTAAAGAGTATATATATTTACAGTGAGCCTATTTAAAAATTCATAGAAGTTAAGATTTGACAAATGTTAAATTTGACAAAAAATATATAAAATGAGTTGACTCGTCTTTTCAGTGGATGATTTTAGTTTTGATATTCATTCAAGTGCGAAGCACGACCTCTGGTGAAAGAATGAGCTAACCAAGAACGCGGATTGACTTATCAACGAAAAGTGAAGGACGAGTTTATCATGCATTGCGGGTAGATACTTCGTTTAATACATTTACAATAAGTTAGGAAATAAATTAAATGGAACAATTAATGCTATTTTAGTATTGATGAAAAGAATTTTTATCAGAACGGGGTGCCAAGAAATGGGTTGACTAATTGACATAATGGCGGAAAGTGTAAGGCGAGTTAACCGTCGGGAAGATACTTTGAATCTGACAACTTTGGTTTAAATCATGCAAATCATGCAAATAAATATGCATAAATTAGCGTTTTCTAATTTCGTAATTTTCATACCACGACAGATTTGTAGTAAAACTTAGACATTATTATTAGAGATTTTCCTGTGAGGGGCCCATCAGCATGGTTTTGTGCAAGAGGATCTGTACGTTGATAGAAAATGAAGTGCTCTTACAAGCTCAAAATAGAGAAATAAACTTGCTCATAGGTATTTACTATTATAAATGTACTAATTTAGTCTGACTTTTTATTGATTGAATCTGAGGTAATGATTAATGTATCATCATTTGACATCTTATAGTTAAACTTTTGTTGGTGTTAGTGCTAAAAATTTATAGTATGTGTCCCTCAAATTATGTTAAACTTTGTAGGCTAATACCTGATGCCAACTGCATCTTTGAAACGACTGATTCTTCCTCTATCTCTAACTCGTGGTCCTCATCTGCCTGTTTCCCAGATTTTCCTGTGAGGAGAACTTCAGCATGGTTTTGTGCAAGAATACCAGTAGGTTGATAGACAATGATGTCAAAATAGAAAAATAAAATTCCTAAAGGTATTAACTAAAATAAATGTACACATTTAAATTACTACCTATTAATTGAGTCTGTTAATGATTAATTTGTTATTAATTTGTTATAATTTGACATCATTCAGTTTAAACTGTTGTTGGTGCAAGTGCTAAAAATTTTTAGTATGTGTCCCTCAAATTATGTTCAACTTTGTAAGCTTATACCTGAGACAAACTGCATTTGTGAATCGACCGATTCATCCTCCCTCTCTGACTCGTGGTCATCATCTGCCTGTTCCCAATCATGTATCCGTTGCCCAGATTTTCCTGTGAAGAGACACTGAGCTTGTGCAAAAAGATCTTTAGGTTGATAGAAATTATGTATAACCTCAAAACATAAATTAAGCATGCTTAAATACACTCATCACACATGCATTACATAAGTTACTTCTTACTAGTTTATAATTATATTTACTTAATTGATTGAAAATTTAGTTTTGAAATTTCATTTAATTATCTTAAATGTTCAGTTATGTTTCATGTTAACTTACTTTCATTCCTATTTATTTTTGGCCATTTTCAAATGCTGACACATTTTGACCAACATTTGTCCAGGACTTCGATTAAATTTGCAACAGTGTCTATTCGAAAGTGCTGAGAGCATAATGATTGATCTTGGTGCATAGGACCATCATGGAATACAATGTTGTCACCATCCATGGGCCACTAAGTGTGAATTCCTTCTTGCAAGAAATCTGATATCCTTTCACAACAGGTCTGAAATAAAATATGATCGGTTCCGCAACATCTGATCAGAAAATCTTGTATCTTCACATGTTGGAAGTAAGCTTGCCTGCTACCTGATTTTTGTCTTTTGTAGTTATCTACCCTGTCATTTTGTTGCTGTGCGTTAAACCTGGGTGCATGGACTGTCAAGCTGTGGAAATGACACCCATAAAATTTTCTCGTTGTCATCTACTTTGGAGTTCCATTTACTGTTTCCCAGAAAACGCTGAAAAAAAGCTTTGGTTATAGAGTCTTAAAATTGTCTTTGGAGTCATTTGATGGTGATGGCTGTAAAAAAATGGATATCATTTCCACAAGTGATGTGCAGAGGAGGAGGATTTCTTTGGGAATGCCATTTTCTGTAAACTTTTGGTGTACAAATCTGGCCAGCTTTACAGCAAATAGCCTGGCATCTCATCCCTTTTACTGAATCTTGTCCCCATTGTGGCATTAGCAAACTTCTCCAAAATAAACTTGCACTTTGTTGTCTTCAATGTGAGTTAGAAGCTCCGTGATTTAATTGTGCACAATATTGTTTAAATCGTGAAGAGGCTCACATTGTGGAATTTCATATCTGGACAATAATAAAGAATGTATGTCACTACTTACGAGTGCAGGCGGTCTTTGAATGCCATGGATAATTTCAACAAGATTCTCTTTCATTTCTGCCGCAGACGTTCCATGGGTGTCAACACCCCTTGCTTTAAGTTCATCAGTTAGGGCTTCCTTCTTGAAGTAACAAAGAGGGTTGGTGTTCCTTTCTCAATATTCCTTCCAGTGAACTCCTAATTTCAGATCTTCATTCTCTCAGATTGCCTCGGAGGATGGAACCGCAGATCACACTCCAGATTCTGGTGTTCTTTAACGGTAATACCGCAAAAACAGCTGACGATTCCACCTCTCTATATCCTGTTTTAAACTGTCTAGCAGGATCATTTCACTGAAAGGTCGAAAATATCATTGATTGTGTTCCCTTGAAGTATGTTGACTAATGTAATGAGTTGATATCTTCTAATCTGGTGGATGTGTAAGACAGCTGGTCGACATCGGTGGTTTTTGACTGAGCCAAAATATATACCGTAGGTATGGCTTCTTGACAGCTGACTAAACGTCTATCAGGATACCTCTCTTTGAACTCTTCATCAGTCAAAAATACTGCGTTGTAATAGAGGGCAGAAATCATAAAGCTGGCATAACTATGATTAAGGATGCCTGAGTGATCATGCCAGACTTTCAAGTTTCTGGTGTGTGCAACTTTCATCAACTCGTCAAGTGCTGACATAGGCTCAATGGGCACAGTGATCTTGAGCTTGCTGAACTTCTCATCCAGGCTTTCATAGCCATCCTTCCTCCATCTAAATAGCAAGCCCTGGTAAAGATTCAGTTGACGCCTGATGCGTTCTAGGGGGATTTTTCGTCCATGCACAATGACATTAGTTTCCTCAAGGTTTCCACTTGATGTTATGTGGTTTCTCCGTTATGTTTTTTGGTGCAATCAGTTCACCTACATATATCTTCTGGTTATTCAACCGTCTTCTAATTTCTGTATTGAGCTTTCAGGTGGGGTGAGAGGCAGGAATTGAGACCTTTTGGTACATGAGTGCCGTGCACGCTTAATCCGCTGAGCATAGTCTCTCCCGCTGATTATCTTCTTGTTGTTGAATTTTGACACATCAATTCCCAGTGAGTTGGCAGCTTCCATCAAAACATTTCCTCTGTTACTTGGACGTTTTTCACCTGAAATCTGATTCCTAGGTCTCGCCAGCTTACCTTAGAGCCAGAGGAAGGGCTTCTATAATTTTGTTAAACGTATCCCTGTCAAGCAAACAATTTACGAGTTTATCCAAATGGCTTTTGGGTTTTTGAAGCCAAGCTTTAAGTTTTTGAGTCTTACGGACAGTTCTTAATCTGGTGGATTGTGAAATTTCAAAATATGTGTTAATGCGGTCTCTGTTTCTCTAACTAAAGGAACTGCCTGAAGCTAAAAATGAGGCGACTTCACAGTCATTGATTGATATTATTTTAGCAATTTTTTCGCTACTACATTTTGTTGATTTTATTTTCTGTCTTTGTTTTTTTTTCGCTTGATACTTTTTCTTTCAAGTTATATTGAGTTGATACTGGGTTTTTTCATGCTTGTTTTAAATGTGGTTTCCATTATGGGCTCTATCATTTTGACCAATTGTTCAGCACCATCGACTAGCCTTGCAGCATGCATATTTTGTATTTCTTGTGCAAGCTCGTTTATATTTGTTTTATCATGTTCTGTGTAGTGTCACTTGAAGAATAATGCATTGAGGAAATTGTTGGATTGCTTGGCTCGCATTTAATGCAGTCAATTATTCTGTGCATATGTTTCTCTCTTTCAAAGAATTTGTTCTATGATTGCAGATTGACATTTTCTATACATTTGCCTTTTTCCCCTTTCCTGTCTCCATGTTTCCAAAATTTACTCTCTGTGATATGTTTCTGCAATCTAGGAAGATTTGAGGCAAAAACCTTGGATGTCAGATACATTTTGGGGTACTTGTTACATGTAATAACATTCTGGTAAAAGTAATACCGTTTAGCCACAATAACAATGCTTTTAAACACCGGTATTCTTATTGTTGTTATTTCTGTATTGTGCTGCGTTTCCTTTGAGTTACTTGCAATGTTGAATTTTGTTCTTATGACTTCAAGAACATGCACTAATATTTGAAGGTCATACCGCCACCATGGATTATAATCTCTAAGAAATGTTTGATTTGCAATTTTTTTTTATCACTATTTAAAATTTTAATGGGTAAAATTAGTTGAAATATGTATTTCTTTTTTTAACCATGATTTCTTTGTAAACATTTTTTCACTGTGCATTATTCCTTCAATATTTCCCTTCAAAAATGAACAAAAATGTATTAAAATCTATATATTTGTTCTTGTGACCAATATTTAAAATCTTTGAGATTAAGAAATGTGTAGATCATGTAATTATTCAATATCTCCATATAAAAAAGAAGATGTCGTAGAGTGTTATTTTTTTAAATGAATAAATATCAAATGCAACTATTACATTCTACCATTCGAATATTTGAATATCCGTGATGTTTTTATTTTCCGTAATAAATAAAGAATACAATACTTTTGGTTTTTATTTTACTTATACATATAGTATATAGGGTAGTTTATAGCTCCGTGTTCTTCATTGGCTGAGAGGGTTTTTCCGCGAAGTTCTTTGTGCTGGTCAGTGAGAGAGAAATATATTTTCAGCCAGTTAAAAGGTCAAGTTGTTCCTGAAATATTTTGACTACCTGACTATAATTATTTAATTAATTAATCACGAAAGACTTCAGGACATCGACTGGCTATCTGTCGTTTTCTTTTCGCCCATAAATCAAGTATTGTACCAAATTTGAACCCTGATCCTTAATCAGATATACCTGTATAGAAATATATTTCATATATTATGCATAAGAGCTGTATAACTCATATGATTATTATTTATAAATGCGTTTGTGAACTCATAAATGTTCAAGTTCTTATATAAATACGTGTATATCACTTTGATATAAGGGGAATAACTCTTATGTTTTTTTGGCATTTACTAAGTATAATTGTAAACTTTTAAAAAAAACTTCTTTGAAAATATCATTGTATATATGTAATATGTTGGTTTTATAATGAATGTTTAAATTCCTATTGTTAACCTTTCTACAAAGTTCATAATGAAATTATAATAAATATAGAGAACCTGAGACGTGGCGTTTTCGTTGATATCATACAAAGAAAACACTACTACAAAGATACTGTACGAGTTAAATTTCATACATTTTCACTTAATGTGCAAGATGTGTGACTCCCTCCCATTATTCTTTTGGGGAGGAGGGGGCGGGGGTTGTTTTGTGCTTGTATTTCCAGTAATGTAAATGCAAACAATATTGAAGAAGAACGTGTAAAAATATTTTGTTCATCATTTATTGAAATTATTGGCAAAGCAGGTACAAAATAAATCAAATGAAAAAATGAATGGCTTGTCTATTGTCGCTGAATAAACATTATAAAGCGGTACATGTAATATCGTGGTTATCTCTCATGTTTTTGCGGATCCTTTTTTCTCCGATAAATATCTGATCCACGCTGGCGCCTGAAATTTACAAATGTATGACATTTATGTACACATAAGTTACGGTTTAGAATCAAGCAAAACTTGTCATATAATCTGAAATTTACAAATGTATGACATATATGTACACATAAGTTACGGTTTAGAATCAAGCAAAACTTGTCGTATAATGCTCGTATTGAAATTTAAATTTCCCGCATTACTATATCTACAGAGTTTTTGCCCTTAGCCGAAATCTAGATCGGCGTTAGTTTGAAAAAGGGATTGAGTTAAGGAAAATTTATGTATAATATATTCAACGCATTTTCGCAAGGGCATAACCTGCATGGCTACTTTTGATATTTTAAACAGTGATAGAGGAGGTATTGAGGTAACTGAAAACTGTTGTTGTGTTGATTTACCTTATTCGTTGTTGAAAAATGACGTGATACCCCGGTAAATGATGGATTTTCGGATATGCCGTTTTAATTAACTTTAATTAATCACATTCAAATTATATATGCAAAAATAACAAATGTGCAACGGGGATATGCGCTTGCGATATTGAAAAATATGGTGACCTAATAAAATGTTTATAAATATCAATGTCACGTGATAGACACGTGATGATTCCATATGTGCAAGTGTGTCTTAATACATAGGTCACTAGAGTAATAATGATAGCATATTGGAAAAAGTTGCATTCGAGTTTTGAGATATTCAGCCATTACATTTGTAGGTCATTTTTAATTAAATATTCCTAGTAATTTAAGTAAATGCAGCCCTAACAGTGATGGAGATTTTCACACTTATATATTGCTGTCAGACCTAAAACTAATGCTAACAAAAGGCCAATTGGCCTTAACGTTCAACTGAGTAGCATATAACCCATACACAAACTTTGTAATGACGACCACTTTCCTGCCTGATATCTTTCAAAAAGGACTATGAAGACTTGAAGATTTGGTCTACAAAAGTCTATGAAGACTTAACGATCTGGTCTACAAAATCATGAGTTCAGTTTTCTTTTCAGATGTGTGGGAGTTTTTAAACTTTATATGCATTAACACCATTTTGGCCCTGCCCTATAGTCAAAACCAATACTCCAGGGGACATGGAATTTAAAAATTAAAGAGGACTTCCTGGTTAACATAATTATGAAGGCAGTTTTTCATAAAGATGTGTGACAATAGAAAAGAAGATTTTAAACATTAAATGCCTTAATACTTTATTGCCCGCCCCTGAATGTCCTGAACCCTTGACCCAGGGGCCATGAATTTCCCAATTTAGGTAATGGAGTTAGTTGACATCATAACCATGTATTAACTTTTTGAACACTTGTGTGGGTTCAAAGACGAATATTTTTTAAGATTTAATACATTTTACTAGATGACCATATTGGCTCTACCCTAGAGCCTGAACCCCTAACCCAGTTCTGATGAATTTCACAATTTTGGTAGAGGGCTTCATGGACATCATAATCATGCATTTAGTTAAAAACAAATATATATGGGAGTAGAGAAGAAAATTTTGTACAATTTGATACAGTTTTACTGTATGGTCATATTGGCCCCACTCTAACGCCTGAACCCCTGACCCCAGGGGTCATGAATTTCACAATTTTGGTAGAGAGCCTCATTGACATCATAATCATACATTTAGTTTTTAACAAATATATATGAGATTAGAGAAGAAGATTTTCTAAAATGTAATACATTTTTACTATATGGCCATATTGGACCCACCCTTTAGCCTGAACCTCTGACTCAGGGACCATGAATTTCACAATTTTGGTAGAGGGCATCATGGACATTTTAATCAAGCATTTGGTTCTTAACAAATATATATGGGATTAGAGAAACAGATTTTCTAAAATTGAATACATTTTTACTATATGGCCATATTGGGCCCATCATTGAGCCTGACCCAGGGGCCATGGATTTCACAACTTTGTTAGAGGGCCTCGTGGACATCATACCTATGCAACCATATTTTTTTTTTTATATGTATTTGAGTAGAGAAGACGATTTTAGAAAATTTGGCTTTTTGGGGGCATATTTGGCCCCATCTGTGGCACCCCGGGGATGGTAGAGCAATAAATTTGCCAATTTAGATTCCTCCTACATGTACCATAGAGATGCCTCACACAAAAAATCAGCCTTGTAGTTTCTAAGAAGTTAAAAATATTTTTTTTTTTATATGTATTTGAGTAGAGAAGACGATTTTAGAAAATTTGGCTTTTTGGGGGCATATTTGGCCCCATCTGTGGCACCCCGGGGATGGTAGAGCAATAAATTTGCCAATTTAGATTCCTCCTACATGTACCATAGAGATGCCTTACACAAAAAATCAGCCTTGTAGTTTCTAAGAAGTTAAAAATGTGAAATTGTTAACATACGACGACGAACGAAAACGGATAGTAATAGGTCACCTGAGTAAATAATGACAAGGACCATTTATATCACAAAAGTTCTCTCATCAACATCAGATGTGCTATTAACAGATTTCTCACAGTTAACAAAAGAGAAATAAACATAATCAGAGACAGAATTTAAAATTGTCAATGGAATTCTCGATGGCTTAATTAAAGAGAGAGCACGACTTGGATTGTCTTACATGTACATGTAACCAGTGACCCGTAAAAAGGTTATAGAGCCCGTTGACCTAAGTTAACTTTCTACTTACATTGAACAAGCAACTACATCACCAGTAATACCTCGGCAGGCTGTGTGGTATCTCATTCCCATCCATTTTGTCATGCGTGACATGAATTTCATCACCAACTAAAATTGGATAGTTTTGAGTTTAATAAGGATGAAACTGGAGACTTTGTCACCCTTAAACATGAAACTCAACAGAAATCCCATCAAGGAGGTATTGCACTTGCAAGAGCAGTGGAAGGTCACACGGAGAAGAGAATGTATGGATCTCCTCACAGTACCTACTTTCCAATCAAACTTCTCTAACTTCTAATTGAAAAATCAGAAAAAAGTGCAACTTCTCTTTTCAATCAATACCACACGGATGCAACCTCGCAAACAGACAAGTGGTATGCAGCAAAACCGCTCTATAAACGTATCTTGAGTAAGTTGTTAAGGTAGTCCATCCATAACTAAGGTGAATTTAACAATTTTGATTGATCTTTACTACATCAAATACATATTTTATATATTTAAAAATCACTTTTCCCCATAGACTTTAATGTTAACTTCAACATACGATAAATTTATCAAAATTACTATTTTTTAAAGATTTAAAGGTGAAACTTGTTTTTTTAATAAACTCCTTAAAATCACATTAAGATTTTAGTGATCAAACTTGCAATCTATTAGATATGAAATATGATAGTTATGGATGGACTTCCTTACAATGTAAATGAAATATGCAAAGCTGCAGGTGTCGACACTAACTGTCACACCCCCACTGACAAAGAGAAATAGCAATTACCTATCTTAACGACCTTGGGTACGAAAGTCGACATATCATGTTTATGTGAAATCATAAAAAAAGCGAAAGCTCACTGAAGTCTTACAACAGATCGATGTCGTCTAACCAAAAGTAAACAATAAGGAAATCTTTGTCAAACAATGGTGACCGGTAGAAAACAAGAAGAGTCGTCATCAACCATGTCAACAATGGATTCTTCAGCCTTACGTACTGTATCCGAGACTGGGGTGTCAACACTTACTAACCTTATTTCTTCAACAACTTCAGTCCACAAAAACGGAGTAAATCATCCAGTCGGATTAAGTTCCACTCGATCTTCAAGGACTGTACGTTTAACTTCAACTGAGGAATGGCCGTCACGTGACCGCATCACCGAGTGTAACTACGCCGTGTTATTTACTACTTATTGTTCATGTTTCAATTTTAAAAGTTTAGAATTAAATTACATACATGTTTAATACAGTGTTGTAAAACTGTTCAGCAATAAAGTTGAATATATTGTTTAAAGCAAATTTTCATGAGTTATTTTGGATTATTTTTTACAGATTATCAGCCAACAGTTTATGTGATAACCAGATTAAATTGGTTTGAGAAATCAGCTGTTGTGGCTAATTTACTCCCTCCTTGGTCTGCAATTCTACCGATTTATTTATTACGTGATTATGACGTCAACACATAGTAAAGTCAAAACACTATACAGTGCATAAAAAGATTTAACACAATTATAATAATAAAAGTCCAATGTCTCTTGTATATAATTATATACATGTTCATATACATGTATATATATGCAGATGTTAAAAATACATAATATTAAGAATTTAACTTAGGTTTAAACAGTTTAATAAAATGATTTTCTTTAGCTTTACACAATTGTTCATTGTTTTCTTTCACTTTGTAAAAAGGGAAAATATAAAACATTCCCTTTCCGCATATATCGAAATGGCCGCTGCATGCTGTGTTCCTCACCACTGGCGTCGGAAGGAAATTGAAAGTGGGGGGGCTAGACTAATCCTCAGAAATATTGAAAAAAAAGTAATTCCCAAAATCTTGGAACCGTGGGGGGGGGGGGGGGAAGTATACCTGTACTTCCAAAAAAAAAAATTACCAAAATTTTTTTTCCCCAAAATCATGAAATTCCTAATCCGTGGGGGGGGGGGGGGGGGGGATGCTTCTGAATCCAACTTCTCAATCTTTTAGGGTAAATTTAGGAACAATAATATTTCCTGCGAGAAAACGTGGGGGGGCTGAACCCTCGATCATGCTATGTTTCTTGTGGTTAGGTATAACTTTGCAAAAAAAGTGGGGGGGCTAAGCCCCCCCCTAGCCCCCCCGGTTCCGACGCCTATGCTCACAGATGGGTCTCTAATCTGCTGCTTGTGGACGCGCACTCTATCCGCGAGTTTGGTTCCAGTTTGTCCTATATAGTTGTCACCACAGGTAGGGCATGTAATGCAGTAAATCAGGTTCTTGGATTTGCAATTCATTGTTGAATTAACGTTGAAATGCATACCGTTCTTGAACATTATGGATGGGCCAGTTTGAAGAAAAGGACATGTCCCGCATCGTGGATCCTCGCATTTAGATACAGTTGGTTTTACGGGGTTTGAAGTGAATTTGGCTTTGGTAAGAATGTTCTTCAGATTTGGAGGTTGCCGTCTGCTGCTAAGTATATCATTAGGCTGGATCAGTTCTTGTAACTTATCCGATTGTTGTAGAATAGTACACCGATCACCTTCAATTAGAGCTGTAAGTAGAATATAAAGTTACGATTTTGCATAATGCAGGATAACTTTCAATGTTTTAAAATGCTGTTTGATATAAAAAAAATTGTCGGCGTACGTCTTTGCTCGTATATTTTGAAGTAAAAAGTCTTAAAACCATATATAATTATTTAAGATTTCGATAGATAGATAGATAGATCGAGATCGATAGATAATTAGAAAGTGTACCGTTTTCACGTTACCCCCCTCAAAACCATGTTTACAATGACAATCAAATGATCCACGTGTGTTCGAATGATCGTGTGAGTTAATTCCACAAATAGTAGAAAGGCATTCGTCAATATCTAAAATAAGAATGAATGGATGGTTTCATAGCTAAAAGAGTAAAAGACAGACATGAAAATGACACAAAAATATACCAATATAAAACATCATTCCTAGGTACAACGATACTGACAATGATATTTGATGATTGAAGGAACAAGGTTATTAGTGTAATGTCAACGTCATGAACCAGGTATCAAATATAAACACTCAACATTAGACTAATGATCTATGGAATTTCCTTACCATGAAATCAAATAGTGTATGTATTGCAAATAAAGGATCAGTTTTTTTATACATATAAGTAAACGATTAATATCTAACTTCAGAAAGCACCATTTACTGGGCTATTTTAAGTGTTGACTTACAATGTACATATTTCTATACAATAAATTAGCGAATATAAAATCAGGAGAGAAAGAGAAAGAGAGATAAAGAGGGAAGAGCAATATTGAGATCCACATCTTAGAATTCGTAAAGAAAGAAAAGTACATTGGAAAATTAATTAATATATTCTTAATACAGTGTAAGCCATAGTGAGTTTATTCGTTGCTTAATGGATATTTTAACAAAGTTTTAAAGGGGGGAAACAAATGCAAGTTTACGTGATGTACATCCTCTCTCTCTCTCTCTCTCTCTCTCTCTCTCTCTCTCTCTCTCTCTATATATATATATATATATATATAACTATATGTGTGCATATATCATCATTTCTTCTGATTTTATATTCTACATTTCATTGTACAGGAATCTGAAATTCGTTCTTGAATACACATCTTATTAAAAGCGTTTATACCTACACCTAAGCTATAGTTAAAAACAAGAAATTAAAGTCAAAATTTCCGCGATTTAAACCAATACAGTCATTTTCATCTGACGAGCATTTTCTCAACTACATGTATTTCTCGCAGTTTTTTTTATCTCTAAGGTTGCTATCTAGGTACCCGCATGTAACAACAGCAAAGAAAACAAAATGATTATTATAATAATCATCCCTTTATTTTTTATATTCAATTAGTAATCATTGTAAACAATGTATTTTTGAATGAAATGGAATGATAAAAAGAGATAAATATGTATTTTTATCATATAAAAACCGGACAACCAAAACATTATTTAATAGTTAGATACGCTTGTACTTATAAAGTAATAATAACACTGCTGTGTTGTATCATTTTCTTTTTCGGATAAAAGGCTGATGTTGTCACTATTTTGATTGCCTAATATTGCTATGGGAGAAAATATTGTATAGAAATTTTATGGTAGAATATATTTGTTGGTCAAATAATGTTCAATGCAAAAGTGTTGCTTAGAAATAAATACACTGTGGTATAGTCTGCAAGATTTTGTACAAATTTAGTATTGGGGTTACAATACAGTGTGGTGGCAGGTTGCATATAAGTGATCAAGTTGTTGGATCAAGAGGCATAGACATTTAGAATAGCTAGATGGTTCGAGAACAAGTTGCCTTGTTGAATTGCAAGGACCATTGACGTTGAAATAATCACCAGGCAGGTGCAAGATATATAAATACTGCATTGATTTTTATCCATTTTCGTAAGAGGCATTCGGCAAGTGTTATTAGTCCTTCTTTATCACAATTCCTATAAAACTCAGTGATTGCAAAATTTCAGAAAAACGGGGGCTTTCAGAACCATATTTAGATTGGGTTTTCAATCTAAATTATATTTATCTTAAATCCTCTCTCACTTATTTTTTTCCAAATTTTTTAATTTGTAAAATAGGTCTGCAGCTGCGCACTTCTACAGCTGTTTGCTTAGTGATTTAAAGGCTTGTATTCGTACTTTGTTTACAAAACAACACGTAGTGCCTCATATTATTTGTTTTTTTTATCTATCGTCAACAGGTTTTGCAAGTTTGGGACAGAAACCAGCATGTTCAAGATATGTTTTGTTTCCATTTTTATTCCCAAATGTACAAGATGGCGGCAAACCCTCCTCTTAAAAAATAGAACAAAATAGCAAATTCGTGAAGCATTGACTTTAGGATAAAGACAAACATGAAACTACTAAGGAGTTTTTTTTGGTTGAATGGTTTGATCACTAACTGAACATTGTCAACTCGTGTCAGTTGTTAGTCTGATTCGAAACTACCATTGCATTTATCCAAAACTGTTACCCTTTAAGCAAAAAAATATTCTAGAAAAACAGGTAATCTGCAGGATGTTTAATTATTGAACAAGAGGCCCATGGGCTACATATCGCTCACATGAAAAATAGTGCTTGTATCATTTTATTTCGAAAGGGTTTATTATGAAGTGAACTCTAAAAAATATTGTAAAAGTCTCATATTTCAAGATTTTGCCACACATTAAACAAAACATAACAAGGAGAAAACAATCATATCTTTGGCATGTTTGTGTTCATAATTATTTTACATATCAAATGAGACTTAATTTTAAGCTCTAAAATACCCAGATTCTTTATCGATTCATCAAATAAAATATTGCAGTGGTGATGAAGACATTAGACGTGTTAGATTTTGCATTCTCATCTTTCTTATAGACTGAACTCAAAAACATGGAAAGCCTATATATAGTTGATATAGTCTATCAATGATTCCTACTTTTCTTTCCATAACCTTTATTATCTTTTGTTCCTTTATCTTTACAAACTGTATGATCGGGAATTAAAACTCCGTAAGAACTAAGATCCACACCTTTTGAAGTTGTTTGAATTTATGATCTTTGATCCCGATCACTTGGATCCCGATATGTTAGTAATTGATGTCAGGATCGACATTCCGAAAAAGTAGTCGATAAACATATTTCCAGAATGATAATTTAACTATGATACACTTATCATGGAAATTTCTTTCTTTTATTTTTGAATACTTCTTTAATAAAAAATGATTTTGACAATTAAGAATCTACACTTTCTTAGAATAATTGCATAGGAATCTCACGAACTGTAGCATTGTAATTCTTGGGGGGAAAAGTTTAAAATCATTTTCCCATGATAAGTTTATGTTAAACTTTGAACATTTTTTGGGGCGGTTGTATTAATTTTAACAATTTAGAATCCCTTTCCCTTAAGGATGCTTTGTAGCAAGTTTGGTTAAATTTGGTTCAGTGGGTTCTAGAGAAGAAGTCAAAAGTGTGAAAAGTTTACGGACGGACGACGGACAACAGGTGATCAGAAAAGCTCACTTGAACCTTCGGTTCATATGAGCTAATAAAAAGCAATTAATTGTTGTTACAACACAATCCAATTTGCATTATTGCGATACCCCTTTTCCAGTGAATTAAAGGGACTTTGACACGACTTGACTTAAAACTTTCAAATTTTATTTTTTTCATTTTCAATGTTTATATAGATTAATATAGAAGTTTATAATGCTATGTCAAAATTTGAAAGTCAAATATCAAGTTATAAGCAAGATACAGAGTTCATAATTCTTTGTTTTGTAAACAAATCTCAAATATTGTCATTTTTAAAACGTGTTGTATTGGTGTAAGTTTCAATCAAATGTATCTTTCTCCTGTTGATAATAGTATTGCACATTATTACTATTATATACAAACGTCAAGGAAAATACAACATTGTTACAAAAAGACGGTGCTTGTAGTTTTTCACACATCTTTTTCGTGAATTGCTACATCACAATACAATTGTTTTAGATGTCCTGAAGACAAGCTAAATTCGCCTGCACTTTAAAAGTATGTTACCCTCTTAATGTGATTTAAATTGCCTTTTAGCAATTTTAAATACGGATCAAACGAAATATTTAAAGATGATCGTAGGCAACAAAATGCTAAACGAAATTCAATGATACAACCAACCTATCGAAATAGGGGTTTTGATGATGTTCAGACATCATAATATCGAGGAGTCAAATCTCAATTTTGAGTTAAATATAGACGATAATTAAGGTGGTATGAGACATCTGTCCATATTAAAGTGGATTAAAGTACATTATAATTGAAAAAAACTTCCACCGGTTTAGAATTTTCAAATTTTACAATATCTTATCAAAAATAGCTTTTAAAAATATTTTGAAACGGAAACATTTTAAAACCCAACGTGGGATTGGAACTCATGACTTACAGATTCGTACATGTAGTAAACTCTCTAACTCACTGCGCTACGCTGTTAGATGACAATATTGGGAAAGAAACTCCTTATATAACTGCACTTAATTCTATTAACAACATGGAAGTGTCCCATACCACCTTAAGCCATTTAAAAAAGAGGGGTGTCAAGGTAGGGCAGATATACTAAAAACAAATCTATTTCTTATCTATTGTAACACACGTGATATTGACATTGCATCTCTCTCTCTCTCTCTCTCTCTCTCTCTCTCTCTCTCTCTCTCCCATTTATTACAGGTATCTGTTTCGAAACACGTTACTCGTTAAACAAAATTTTTTTTTTTTTCAAATATAAACAGTGGTCCGATTTAGTTTTATCAAAAGTTCAAAGATTGCATTCGTAAACTGTTCATTTAACTCTTAAAGTACAGAATAATTTAACGCTGTGAACCTTTGATGTTTGTGCTTTGCTTCAATTCAATATAAAATCAACCACTTCAAACACTAAAACCTGATTCGAAAATTTTGTTAGGTTTCATCACAAAGCAATGAAAAGTTGAATTTGTCATTTAATAAGATTTAATTATCTATGACTTGCTTTTATATTTAAAACGATATTTTATTTTAAAAAAAGGATGATTTAACACATAACAAATAAGAAATTATTAAATCATTTAATAAAAGATCATGCATTTCTTTAGTTAAATCTTGCATTGAATGAAAAAAAAAGGCCTACAATTTATTTTTTGACTGAAATTTTGACAAAGATACGATGTTACATGAACTCATGTGGCAATACTTCATAATGAGGAATCAGCTATGATTTGTTTGCATTACAATTAAAAACAATGCAGACATTTATGAAAAATTCATCTGGCTGCGATGTCAAAAAAGGTACACACAATACTTTACCAAGAAAACTTGGCTATAGTTTGCTGCTGTCACCAAAAAAGTCTTTTAAAAATGAAGATTAGCGGTCCACATGCTTGAAATGGAATTGTAAGAGTTGTTTGTTATATCAAATGTTCATTTTTTAAAACTTTCGAACAAATCACTCGGGAAGAATCAAAAGATAGAAGCAAAAATGCATTTTTATGCACAAATTACCGCAGCATTTTAAATGAAATTTAAATGACATCAGATCCTAGTCATGGCTACCCTCTTTAAACATTTTAACTATTTTACCGAAGAGTGTTTTCATTCGTAAGGGAGACAGTTTGAAGACATGGATATTAATGAGAACAGTGTCACGTGTCATTTAGCTCATGCATAAAGTGTACGTGATTTCTCCATATGTATAATACCGATCTTCAGGTATTTATTGTATCTCGACATACGGACACCAAGTGGTGTTCTAGCCAAGGAGTTTTACTGGAAAGTATCCACGTCTACTTTGAGGAGCAGCCCTTTGCCCATTCTGTAAAAACAGAAGAGGTAGAAAAGCAGCTCCCAGAGATAACAATCATTATTTTTTTATAATTGACATTTTAAAAATGAATATTAAGACCAATTACAATGAAAATTGTCAAACATTAGTATTTATTACAAAGAAAACTTGAAAACAAAATGTTATAAACCCACCTAATCATCTAAATTTAAGAGCAAGTGTTTGCATTTAATCTTACTTGTACAAAAAAAAAAGAGGAGACAGAACGACAGCATCCAGTAAACCTGTGTCCCATACACACTCCTCTCCCCATTTTTACGTACAAACCATGGGTTTTTTAGAAATGTAAAATATAGTAGATACAATTCCGAAAAAAGCCTGCTAAGAAAATACCAAGACTAACCTTTGCAAAAAATAGTTTTATAATATGGTGTGCAATAAAACCGTAAAACATGCATATATTTTGTAGTCAGTGTAAGTCTACAAAAACTCTCTTTAGATATTGATGAATGGTTTGTTCATTACACAACTCCAATCTATTGGTACTACATTTGTAGATATACCATGTTTCTTTAAATATCGTTAATTATTGAATATATTGATTTATAAACTCTGAATATGAACTATGATTTTGTAAATGTACTTTCAGCTGTCTATATATCACAATAACGTGTTGCCAATTAACTATTACTATTGGTATTAGCCATACAGTACTTTTTTCTACAAAAGAAAAAAAATTATATCATATGCCACTCTTAAATAACAAAAATAAGAATAATCCTGAATACATGTACAATGTGTCATTTAAAAATACTGACAAAATAGCAATAATATACTGAGGAATCTTTTGATTTCTTGGTGGCTCAATTGCGTGGAGTTTGTGGGTACCTCTCATCCATGAATTAACATCCTCCACGAATTTATAAATTAGGGTTATAAAGTTTATTTCCTTTTGAAAATATAAGATAATACACGAAATTACATCCCCACAAACCTGTAGAATTTTAACAATCCACGAAAATAGGCCATACTAATTAAATTTATTGATTCCACAGTACTTTTATAAATTTTCAAAAACCTATACATTTTTAGAGTAATATGCAGCAAGAATTATTTATCAAAATCAGCCCGTATGGATTTTTCACCCCAATTTCGGTTAATGAGGTCTCGTCCAGCACTACAAACTTTCCAAAGAGCGAAGAGAGACATTGCATTTTTGGCATCGGTTGGCGACATTTCTTCAAAATAATTTGAAACAGGTATAACACGATTCGGGTTAAGCATTAAAGCTTTGGCTACATCATCACATATTTCTCTAATGCGAGGATATGTATAAGCATTTTCCATATCGTATTTGATGACGTCGATTTGATCAATGGCTGTCACAATGGCAAACTGCATTGCGTCACCTGAAATCAAAAAAATAAACCAAAGATGTAACCATGTCAAGTGTATTAAATATATACAACAAGATATGTTTGTGAAACACTTATACTCCCTTCCCTTGTAAAGCCCCACGAAGAAAATTAACGGAAACTGCAAAAAATTGGATTTTTTCTAAGTAAAAGGGCCATAATTTGTCAATAATTACTCGATTGTAACCAAAATCAAACTTAACCTAGACATTATTATAATAAATCTATATATTAAATTTCAATTTAATATGTTCAACCTTCGCAAATAAAATAACCGGAATATGCAATCAAGTGGATTTTTTACGATCAAGGAGCATACCTCTGTCTAAAACTCCTCGATAGTATCCTTAATCAAACTAGATCTAGATATTATCATGATAAATTAGAATAATTAATTTCATCTTAATAGGGGCAACCTCTAAAAAATTGACAGAAATTGAACGTAAACTGCAAATAATTAGATTATTTTTTTATTCCGGGGGAATGCATGATCGTACCTTGACCTAGATATTATCACAAAAAATCTGTATACCAAATTTCATCTCAATACGTGCAACCTCCGCAAAGAAAATAAAGGGAAAGAATTAGTGGACCGACCGACCAACTGACAGACAAACCGACAGCAGGAAAACAATATGCCCTCCCTTCCTCAAAGGATGGCATAACATTAGTATTCAGAAAATACAAAATATTTGGGGTTGGTAAAAAAATATAATGTTCTAAAAAAATCTAAGATAAAATGATAAAACGAGAACAAACGAGTAGCAAGCAAGTATCACTGTGTCCTGAGTATCCTTTATTATACGATCAAAAAGGCAATTCTATGAATATGTGTTTCTTTAACATCCTTATGATGGCACATGCCGATATTCTACTTGTAATACACTTTTATTAAAAGCCCATTTCTTGTGAAGATATCTATCCACTAGCAAGTATTTGTCAAACATATTCAAGTAAATTAACTATACATTAAACAATAACCCCCCCCCCCCCAAAAAAAAAAAAAAAAAAAAAAAAACGGACCATAAGCTAACTTTGCTTACTCGTAAGGCGCACAATTTCTGCAAACGGGACGGGATAAAAGATATCTCAGCTGAAACATGCATCTGAATAATATTGCACCAGATTGTAGTTGTGTTACGCGACCGCACTAAAATTCATTAACTAAATTTACATTATCTTTCCTTTTGTTAATTGCTATAATCAATCCATGTCAAGGCATGTCAAGAACAAAGTAAACCTACATTGAGAAATATCCATAAGAACTAGGTTAACTTAAGTTTACGGTATGGATATTTTATTGATCTTAGTATTTTCAGACCAGCGTTCTTGAAGAAGAGAGTAGAAAATAAAACAATGTCCTATTTTGTCACACGTTGACAATGAAAATTAGCATGACACGAGATATGGAATGACCTTCAATAGAGCACATTCAAAATGAAAGAAAAAAAAACAAGAGACCCATGGGGCCACATAGCTCACTTGATCAACAATGGGCGTTCAAAAGATAATGTGCCATATGGACCCTCGGTAGAATAACAAAAAATAAATATTGTAAAATATTCGAATGTTCCCCTTATTTTTGCATAAATGTAATCTTTGACATTATACCTTTATGAAATACTATTTTTTACCAGAATACGAAAATCCTACGCAAGATATAAAACTAAACATTTGGCAGGGGTACACTGTTAAGTTGTTAACTTCCAATTCCCTATATGTTCGTTCTGTCCCCCCCCCCCCCCCCCCCCACACACACACACACACACTTTGTAAAGCGATCAAAATATATGAGAGCATATAAGTACATTTTTTTCATCAATTATTTACTAGTTATTGTATTTAAAAATAATATTATAGTTATTGTATTTTATTTAAAAAATCCTACATGTATAGATGAAGAAGAAAATTGTACCTCACTGTGCTCAATTCCTCAAATCAAAAACATTAAAAAAAATAATTTGTCTTTTCAATTATAATTAAATGACTGTTATTTACCTCACGTACAGACCATGGATAATTTTCCGCTGTGATATTTTCTTAGGAATAGCGAAAATTACTTTATCCCCGCAACAGAAATGTGTCAGGACTATGGAAACTGTTTTAAAGATGTCGTTTTTATTTATGCGTGTTTGAAAAACTATCAAAATTGATGTAGATTTCACATTATTTATTGTATGAAGAGGGGGCCCCAGAGAGTAGGTATATACAGAACATCATTCTTTTATTTTGTTTGTACAAGTATTTAACATAGTTTTACTCTAATTCATATAAAATTTCTAATGTTCAACCAAAATTTCAGCGTCAATCGTAGAATTATAAGCAAGATACAGAGCTCACAGTTCGCCTAGGTTTGAGTCATATTTTGTTCACATGAGTTTATTACATTCAGCTTTAAGATACAGTGTACTTTATTATATTCAGCTTTAAGATTTTTAACTTGGTATTTCCTATTCAGCATTTAAAATGAAAAAAAAAATGGCCTAAGATTTTCAATTCTTTTATTCACTCAAGACCAGTTCACTGGTATAAGAGGTTCAAAATCAGTTTATACAAATGTACACAAACACAGTCAAGGATCACATGTACAGTAGGAGTAATAATGACGAACAAAGATTAAGTTTACAATACAATAAGTTCTTAAAGTTGGTTTCTGGAAGAACAGACTTTGAAAATTTTCTTAATAAATATTGACAATTTTTTTACTTTTTTAATCTTTAGTTTTTAAGATCTGTGTACAAACATAGAATTTGTGAGCAAATCTCTGTATCTTGCTTATAATTCGAAGATTAACACTCAAATATGGTAAGTAAATAGAAATTGTAAACAATCAAACACAAGAAACATGCACTATAACAAATAAAGAACACAATTTATTTTTTCGAAAGGAATCATATATATACATGTATATACCTACATATTTCCGTCAGCGATATCAACTCTATTTAAACTGAATGAACTCGAGAATATGCCGAGCATCTCAACAAAACCTATCGCATTAATCTACCATTACGCAAAAGATAATGCCGAATTACCGATAGAATGATTTGTATTTCAGTAGTTTTTTGATACATCAGATTTTGCTTAATTTGCGCAGGTAAACAGTTTACTCTTTGATTTACCGAAGTCTCTGTTTGATTTGATACATAAAAATCACGAAATACAGACGATAGTTCCCAGGTTACAAAGCATAAATAATGAAACGAAACGAAAATCAGAACAAGCTAACACCAACGTCATGTGTGAAAACTGTCAACGCATTGAAATATTTAGCCTCAAATTACTTCACAAAATCGGCACCAATATATTTTGCATGTTTCTAAAATTTCCCTTCATACGCGAACTGTTGCACAACTAGCAAATTCATCATAGTCAGATCGACCCTTTTTCGTATAATGTCATGGCTGCTTTAAACAAAGAACCTCGTTTTAGAAGTATGGAATACGAGTCTTGGTAAAATGGGTATGCAAACCCGGGCCGTGACAAAATAAAGGCCGTGGCAGATCGGCAATCGTCAATTCCAAATACGCATTATTTTACAGCAATATTGACAGCGAATACAAATATAATGGTCCATCAAATATCCTGAAATTTTAATGAGATTGGCAGATTAATAACTGCCAATCTTTTGTTTTGCCAAGGCCAAGTATTGCCTACCCATTTTACCGGATGCCGAACCCAAAGCTATTAAACTGATTGAAACACGCCTTTCTTTCATTATTATTTTCGTAATAACTCAGATTTGAAACAGAATTAGCCCTTAAATTTTGCAATATTTATATTTTCCTTCCCATAAGGATAATATATTCTAAACTACATTGGATTGGACTCAGTAGTTCTTGAGAAGAAGATTTTTAAAACTGCACCCCCCTTTTTCTACAGTTTCGAGGTTTTCTCAGCTTTGAATAAAGATAGGTCTTTTATTTCTGCAATTTATATTTGACTTACCATAAAAATGCTTTGTGCGAAATTTGTTTGAAATTGGATAAGCGGTTTTAGAGAAGAAGTTGAAAATGTGAAAAGTTTACAGACGGACAGACAGACGGACGACGGACAAACTGTGATCAGAAAAGCTTATTTGAGCTTTCAGCTCAGGTGAGCTAAAATACGTAAAATTTATAGACCTAACAAGGTTTCTTATTATTATATAATATTTTGTAAAAATGAAAACATTATACCTTCCGCTTTTCTTTTGTTGCGAATGTTACACATTACTTTTAAACTATCTAATTGATGATGATCTTTGCCCATATAAGATGTAGCTCGTACTACAAAAATAATGCAGTGCATCTTGTCCGCCGGTTTTGGATTTTCTCTTAGAATATCTTTTTTCTGCGCCATTTCTAAAGCTGTTTGAATCTGAAAATTGAAAATTTACAAATGCAACATAGGATTTTGTTTAACATAGAATTAATTATACGATAAAATGATTCAAACTGAATATTACTGAAAACGCTGTTGTACAAGAATTTAATGTAAATGAATATTTTTTTTATATAAAGAGCATTTTCTTTAAGTGTAATCTCTTGATGAGATCAAAACATGGTTAATAGACTCATTGAGAGGGCATCGAAGGAGGATGACATCAGAGGTTGATAAACTATCATCAGGTCTATAAAAACCATGTTTCGACCGAATTAAAAAAAAAACAATAGCTGTTTTATTATCATAAATAATTAATAATTAGTTATCTTGACTTAATTCTATTCAAGCGTATTTTAATAATATATTATTTTGTTCATAAAGTATTGGCTTTTAATTCGCTATTATGACGTTACTATGTGCAGGATGCTAAACTCAGTATTTCTATTTGTTGTTTAGTAAGATCTAACAAAATTGATAGCACGGCCATGAGACAACAACTGACCAATCATATACTAAGGAAAAAAGTTGTTACAATAAGATTTGAAATTATTTACTATTTTATAAGACAGAAAAAAAATATATAACTAAGATATCAACGCCTTCGATCAAGTTTGATGTTTCTATTATCAAACAGGATATTATTTTTAAATAAAACCTTAAGCCTCAGTCACAACTGGCCGTACGTGTTTGGTAAACGTACGTGTGCTACGGGTTTTGCCAGTCCCCGTGGCTCCCGTGGATGATCGTTGCATAAAAAATCGTGATGAAGTATTATGTTTCCCCTTTCAAAGGGGAGACATATTGTTTTTGTCGACTTTCTTATTAAGGTCTTTCGTTTCTTCTGATTCTTTTTCTTCTTCTGTTTTTTTTTCTTAACACTTTTTGTGCACGTGATATCTCAGAAATGGCTCACCCGATTTTCAGATCTTACTACCTATGTTCTGAACCGTATCGGAAATGTGTTTGGTTGATGACTGTAGTGAAACAGTTTCTTGAGCGACTTGTCTATTACTGTTTAAGACATTTTACGTGGAGGTTCCGAGAGCGCAGTGGCCAATAAGTGTCATAGAACAGTGTTTTTCGAGTCAAGATGGCCGGATTAGAAAAGTGTCTGTGCGTGTGATTAAGAATCAGAAACCCCTTGCTTACACTAGACCCATAACTGAGTTGGTTTACTTGTTTGGCGAATCATAATTGTAAATGTACTTGTAATTGTGAATGCTTCATTTGAGTTAGTTTATGTGCTTTCTAGTAGAAATCAAGCGGGTAATGAAGTGTAACAGTTTCATTAACGACTTGTCTATTACTGTTCAAGCTATTTTACGTATGAGTTTACATTCTTTGTTATTGAAAGTAAACTGCACAGCGTGCACACGCTATTATGTACATGCAACTTTAGCAACTAAATTACAGTCCACCATAAGGTAAGTTAAATTAACATCAGATGTCACTTATCAGTTTTCATCACCGTTTAACTCTTACACATTTCAAGTTTAATTGCATGACGTCAGGCACATCTAAGGTTTAAAAGTTGCATTCTACAAAACAGTGCAGACAATGGAAGCAAACAATCTCCTGATATTTCACAAAAAAGATTAACCGATGCATGTTTAAGGTGTCAGCATTTACATTCACAATTGATGAAAATGTTATATGGGATGTAATAAAAACAGCGAGCAAGAGTTTTCAAGTAAAAGAGATGTTCACCATACAGTGTACGAGTGTAATCCTGATTTAAAAATAGATCAGCATTCCACCATATTTGAACGGTGGAACAGGGGGAGGGGGTCATCGCAACAAATTGTATCATATTGTCTATTACGGTACAATGTAAGTAATAATTGGTGTTGGATTATCATTAGTACAAGAGTGTCATCAGTTTGAACTAAAACAAATATATATTTATAAAGCTGGAATGTTTACTGGAGGAACTAAATCGCCAAAGCGGCGCGTGACCCAATTTTCGTTCCGTTGGGGGATTTCATTTATCTTGAAAAGGGATCATCATAACTCGCGTGTCTTACTAAATGTACATTACTACATTTAACAATTACTAATCAAGTGTGTTTGTTAATTCGATTTCTTCCAAAACATCCGATCCAAAGTATAATATACATGTATATAGCTGATACAAAACAAATTGAAAACAATTCATGTAATCCCCTCCCCGTGCATTTCTGCTAATGGATAAGTTTATTCAATCAATTGGATCAAGATCTCATCCGTTGCGTGAATGGTAAAGCAGGACTTCGCCATTATGTCTCATTTATAGCTTTTGCGCGCCGATTAGTCGACGAGTCCGTTGGGATCATGCGAATACTCTAGAGCACACCGTGTGTTTACATCACAGGCACGTAGCATCGGTGATTGGGGTAAGGGGGTCTGCTTCCCCCACCCCACTTTTTTGCAGCAGGCACTTTTCTTAACTTTGTATAATAAACGGCAATGTCATGGATTCCCCCCCCCTCCTCCACTTTTGTAGAAGCATGTAATAAATAAAACTCCAAACAAAGAATTCTAATTTAATTGAATTTACAGTTAGGGTTTTTATCATAAATTTGAAAATTCACACTTGTTTAATTATTTGTCAAGATGATTTGGATGAAGCTATCCCCACACACATGCAAAAACAATACGTGTTTGTATACCCTTTCATACTTCATATGGTTGGAAATTTTGAAAAATGCCTTTCAGTTGACTTTGCATTTTAATATAACAAATACAATTTTTAGAAAATGACTAAGTATTTTATCTCCAGCTTTCAAGCTTGCATGCAGTTATATATGTGTACATTCCTTCAAAAAGGCTTGGGGTAAAAAGCTGACGATGGACCCTCCACTTTGGAGGGTCCATAGTAGAGGGGGTGGAGCTCGGTGTGTCAGTCTTAATTCAGAGTCCGTTTGATCTGTCATTCCAATTATGTAATCAGAAACAAAAAAGGGCACATTGTTTTATTTATGACTTTAAAAACAAGCACATAAAACTTATCTCCCCTAATTGACGATGACGAATGGTGACACTTTCATTGAAGTGCTTGATTTTTAAAAGTATATATTGTTCATCAGTTCTACACAAGATGTATATAGTAAACATATTACAGTTGCATTATTGCTGAAATGGACACAATTTTTAAAATTTATAACAGCTTATGAATTTTATTCTACAAAAGTGTAAGTCTTGTAAAAATAATTAATTTATTTTATAATACATTTCCTTTAAATGTCCCTATGTCCTGAAGATAATTGTGATGAAATTTCTAAATGCACTATGACATGGCGAGACCTTTCAAACACCGGACATTGTCTCTGACAACAATCCGCATTGTTAATACATATTTTGCAACGAAGCTGACACTTTTGGTGACTTGGAATTCGGACTCATATATTTCCGATAATCATACTGTTTGAGAACAAGATCATTGGGTGGTTTTCTAAATGTTTCTGTAAATAATTGTCCACATCCATAGCATTTTTTTTACTATTAATATATTAACATTTGTTACTCGGGTAAAAAAGATAAATATATCACAACGTTGAGGTGAGTTAACTTCCTGTTCACAGTCTCACTGGACTCGGAATAATTGTTACACAAACATAGAGTAATATATGTATCCTGATAAAGTTCATTTGAAGTTGCTAAATTCATTAAATGTAAGGACCTCCCTCTCCTTTTTTTCAATTTCTAATAAACAACCCATATGTTTTAGCATGATGAAATTGGAATGACAGATCAAACAGACTCTAAATTAAGATTGACACACCAAGCTCCACCCCTCCACTATGGACCCTCCAAAGTGGAGGGTCCAGCATTAGAATTTTACCCCAAGCCCTACAAAAATTGAGTTAATAAAATAATTGAATTTAAAATGATATATAAGTACATGTTCTAGATCTAAGAAAAGACAGACATTTCGTCTTAAATTTGCACGTTCCGTTTAGCAGCAAAAATTAAAATTCATTTCTGATAAGATAGCCTAACTGATACATGTATGCTTCCATTGAATAATTTTGTTTAGTCAGGCAAGCTTTTAGGAAAGCTATTACTTGTGATTTATTTACTATCAGGAAACATATTGTGGTATACGTAACTCCCGCCATTTTTGTAAACGTAACTGTGTCGTTTATACATCAAATGTTTGTACCCAGTTTGTGATGTTCATTTTTTGTTTATTGTAGTATTTTACCTCTTCCGAGAGTCTGTGAAATAAACTTTAAAACGCACAAAATAGTTTTACATCACAGTAAAATATCTATGATATACGATGAACCCGAACACAGCCACAGGCGAGGGAAGTGAGCTGAGGCAAGCAAGAACCCACACTCAGAAAGCAAAGAAAATTACGAAGACACTGTAACTGCTTTTTCAGAGCAATTGCGCGAGGAAAAGAAAGGTATAGAAGAATAGATTGTGGCATTCACCCAATTTCCATTGCATACGGATGCAGAGTTCGTGAGAAGGAGGTTGGAGCAATCACTAGATCGCTACGATACCTTATCGGACATGTTTATGACATTCTTAAGTAACACAAGAACCAAAGAAAGTGAATGTGAGCTAACAGCCCATATAATGGTGAACTAAACCATCAAGACCAAAGTACAAATGTTTGTTGCACAACTAGAACAGTACAGATAGACTGAAGAAGAGGAGAGGGATCCTGGACCAAGTTAAGGAGTAGAGATCAAGCAAGAAATATCATATCCTGAGGAAGAAACTTCACACCTCAGTAGGGCAAAGGCAAAGTTTGAAGCGGCTAGAACAAAGGCCAAATATGCAGAACTAGCAGCCAAAATAATAAAAGAGAAGTCCCAATTAGAAGAGGACGAGGCCATTGCAACAACAAAGATCGCCAGAAAGAAAAAGGATTTAGATGTAAGTCTTAACCTGATCACACTACAACAGGAGGCCGAAGAGGCTGAAGTGGAACTCGAAGCCCTTGTGGAAAGTATGAGCATGACAAGACACAGTTCATTCCTTCTGAAAGAAGTAAAACACAAGAAGACCAAAGACTATGTATCTGAACAAAGTGGTGCCATGTCCGATATTTCTTCCATTCGTTCTCCAATCATTACCGAGAAACCACAGAATGTACATCGAGCAAGGTATCAGGAAGATTTTTCAAACCGTGACATACACGACACTGCTGATAAACATACCTCACAGGACTACGAAATGCCTATCACATCTAAAAAAGAAATCCACAGCATAAGGGACTACGAAGCACCGACAGAGAGTGAGATACCTACCGGTGATGTGAAAATCAAGGAAAAGACGGTCACACATAAGCTGACTGACCACAATCAAAATACATTGCCTTGTGTAGGCACAGAGCCTACGAAGTTTCTTGTGAAAAGGGACCTTCTTTTATCTCGCTTATCTGCATTCAATGATCGCCCTGAAAACTATTTGATGTGGAAAGGCAGTTTTTCTATTATAATGAAAGACTTGAGTGTAACGCCCATGGAGGAACTAGATATACTTATGAAGTTTCTTGGACTGGAGTCAAAGCAACACGCCATGATAATTCGAGCATCATATCCTAGTGATCCAGCTAAAGGACTTGATAGAGTTTGGGAGCGACTAGATGAACGTTACGGCTCTCCAGAGCTTGTTGAATCTATTCTCTCAGAGAAAATATCAAAGTTTCCGAGATTGACGGCCAAGGATGCAAGGAAAATATATGAACTCTCTGATGTAGCGGCCGAAGTGGAGTCTGTTAAAGAAAACCCAAAGTACAAAACCTTACTGGCATACTATGACTTTTCTTATGGAGTAAACTCATTTGTCTGCAAGCTTCCTGGATTTTTTCAGTCAAAGTTGACAGATGGGGCAGTGAAGTACAAAGTGGAACACAACGTCCTGTACCCACCATTTACTGTATTCACCAAATTCTTAAAATAAATGAGTGTACGTATGATTGACCCAAGTTTCGCATTTGACAAAGGTTCCCCATCATCATTTGATAACAGACAGAAAACCACGGCAGTAAGGGGCCAGATAATCACTAATAAAACTAGATCTCGTTACGAGTAACGAGTAGGTCTTCCGTCCGATTTTCTTTTTCATATGATACGATGAAATATCGATATTCTCTGCCAAATCTGCGATCTTGGTGAATCTAGGTTTTTTGTCTCGAGACCGAAAACGGACGAACAAAAGAGGTTTATGAAAATAAAAGCTAGGTTTATTTTATACATTTGTTTAGTGTACACTACTGTTAATCATGGAAGATTAAACACCAACGATAATCAGTTAAACTTGTTAAAAAATGAATTGTTTGAACTCTTCTGGTGAGTACCGGAAGTGACGGTTGACAAAAGAAAGCCCGTTTAATATATCTTCAATCGATTGTCTATCATTTATAAAACTTTGTGTCTCAATCACTTACAGTGACTAAAATCTCGCTGGTATCAATTTTGTAAAAAGGCTAGGTACCAAAGATATTTGAAATCTTGATTGTTTTCAAGTTATCTGTAATATAGTTAACGAGTGTCTTGGCCCCTCATTTAAGGGGCCAGCCCCTTTTTCTTGAGTTCAATCGAAATGTCTTACGAATACTAACATTTTTTGTTCTTACACCGATCTAAAATTGTTGTTCATTTTTGAGATACAAATGATTGAATATTTTAGGGGCCAGCCCTCTAGATCCTTAATGGGGACAGACCTAAGAGTTTTGATTAGTGGAATCGATTAGAATCATCAATGCAAACATTTTCTTTTCTACATTGCCTAACAAAATATGTCTCCTTCTCTAGATATATTGCATTAAAGTTTAAGTACTTTGGCCCCTTAAAATCCCTAATTACGTCATAAATGGGTGTGAAAATGATTTTACCTGATAAATATTGCTACAATCAACAACTTTGCTTCTATATTGTATTACAAAATTTTGATCGTTTTTAAGTTATTTGTAATAGAGTTTACGAGTGTCTTGGCCCCTAATTTAAGAGGTCAGCCCCTTTTTTTTGATTTTTTTGGAAAGAACGTTTAATTATCTACTACTTTTGTTATATATGTCTTAACAAAATATTAACTGAAAAAAAGATACAGATGAAAACGTATGAAAATTTTGAATGAAAATTCGTACTCAATTTTCGAGCCCAGGCGAGCTCCAAGAAATGGCGCCACTGGCGTAAAACAATATAATAGTGCACAACTTCAGACTATAGACTACCTATCCTGAAAATTTCATACTCATATCTCTGAGAGTTTCTGAGATCAGCTCTGCACAAAATAGGTCGTGAAAATTAACAAAATGGCAGATAAATCGGTACCGGAAGTGCCGACAGGAAAAATCTCAAAAACGTATGAAGTTTACATCAAGTCTCATCTTCTGTGAAAAAATGGTCGAAATCGGTCGAATAGTTTTCGAGAAATCTCGTGCACAAAATTTGTGGAAAAAAATAATAACTAGATACGATCTCGTTACGAGTAACGAGTAGGTCTTCCGTTCAATTTTTAAACGATAGCATCAAAATATCAATGAAATTTCAGAATTCCCCTCAACCACTTCCCTTCAGAAAATGTAAACGATTGTCAATATCCTTTAAAATGCTTAACAAAGAGTTTTGCTTTTTCTCATACAGAACATTAAAGATGTAAGATTTTTGTCCCCTAAAATCCCTAATTACGTCATCAATAGGTTTGGAGATGAGTTTTACAAACTGATATTGTTACGATCAATAACTTTGTTCCTACAATGCATTACAAAATCTGTATCGTTTTTAAGTTATCTGTAATAGAGTTTACGACAGTCTTGGCCCCTAAATAAAGGGGCCAGCCCATTCTTCTTGAGTTCATTCGAAAGGTCTCACGAATTATAACATTTTTTGTTCTTACACTTATCTAGAATTGTTGTTCATTTTATAATTACAAATGATAGAATATTGTAGGGGCCAGCCCTCTAGATCCTTAATGGGGACAGACATTGGTGTTTTGATTAATGGAATCGATTAGAATCATCAATACAGATATTTTCTCTTCTACAATGATTAACAAAATATGTCTCCTTCTCTAGATATATTGCGTCAAAGCTTTAGTACTTTGGCCAAAAAAAATCCATAATTACGTAATGAATGGACGTGGCAATGATTTTTCTGATAGATATTGTAACGATCAACAGATTTGCTTCTATAATGCATTACAAAATCTGTATCGTTTTAACGTTATCTGTAATAGAGTTTACGAGTGTCTTGGCCCCTAATTTAAGGGGCCAGCCCCTTTCTCTTGAGATCATTCGAAAGGTCTCACGAATAATAACATTTTTTGTTCTTACACCTATCTAAAATTGTTTTTCATTTTTGAGATACAAATGATTGAATATTTTAAGGGCCAGCCCTATAGATCCTTAATGGGGACAGACAATGGTGTTTTGATTAGTGGAATTGATTATTTTTATTAAGACAGACATTTTCTCTTCTACAATACTTAAGAAAATATGTCTCCTTCTCTAGTTATATCGTGATAAACTTTTAAGTACTCTGGCCCCTAAAAAACCCTAATTACGTCTTAAATGGGCGTGGCAATGATTTTACCTGATAAGTATTGTTACGATCAACAACTTTGCTTCTATAATGCATGACAAAATGTTTATCATAGAGTTTACGAGTGTCTTGGCCCCTAATTTAAGGGGCCAGCCCCTTTTTCTTGATTTTTTTGAAAAGAACTTTTAATTTTCTACCACTTTTGTTATATATGTCTAAACAAAATACCAACTGATAAAAAAATACAGATCAAAACGTATAAAAATTTTGGATAAAAATTCGTACCCAATTTTCGTGCCCAGGCGAGCTCAAAGAAATGGCGCCACTGGCGTAAAACAAAATAATAGTGCACAACTTCAGACTATAGACTACCTATCCTGAAAATTTCATAATCATATCTCTGATATTTTCTGAGATCAGCTCTGCACAAAATAGGTCGTAAAAAACTACAAAATGGCCGATAAATCAGTACCGGAAGTGACGACAACAAAAATTTCAAAAACATATAAAATTCAGATCATGACTCCTCATCTCTGAAAAAATAACTGAAATCGGCTGAATAGTTTTTGAGAAATCGCGTGCACAAAATTTGGAAAAAAAAAAATAATAATAACTAGATACGATCTCGTTACGAGTAACGAGTAGGTCTTCCGTTCAATTTTTTAAACGATTCGATTAAAATATCAATGAAATTTCAAAATTCTCCCTCAACCACTTCCTTTTAGATAATGTATACGATTGTCAATATCCTTTAAAATGCTTAACAAAGAGTTTTGCTTTTTAACATACAGCACATTAAAGATTTAAAATTTTAGTCTCCTAAAATCTCTAAATACGTCATCAATGGGTTTGGAAATGAGTTTTACAAACTGATATTGCTGCGATCAACAACTTTGTTTTTATAATGCATTACAAAATCTTGATCATTTTTAACGTATGAGTAATAGAATTCAGGAGTCTATTGGCCCCTAATTTTAGGGGGCAGCCCCTTTTTCTTGATTTTATACGAAAGGTCTCATGAATACTAACATTTTTGGTTCTTACATCCATCTAAAATTGATGTTTACTTTTGAGATACAAATGATTGAATATTTTAGGGGCCAGCCCTCTAGATCCTAAATGGGGACAGAAATTCGTATTTTGATAAGTAGAATCAATTTAAATCATTTAATCAAACATTTTCTCTTCTTTGATGTCTAACAAAATATGTATACTTCTCTAGTTATTTTTCGTCAAAGTTTTAGTACATTGGCCCCTAAAAATCCCTAATTACGTAATAAATGGGCGTGGCAATGATTTTTTCGAATAGATATTGGTACGATCAACAACTTTGCTTCTATAATGCATTACAAAATCTTTATCGTTTTTAAGTTATTTGTAATAGAGATAACGAGTGCCTTGGCCCTTAAAAAAAGGGGCCAGCCCCTTTTTCTTGATTTTTTTGAAAAGGTCTTAAGAATACAAACATTTTTTGTTCTTACACCCATGTAAAATTGTTGATCATTTTTGAGATACAAATGATTGAATATTTTAGGGGCCAGCCCTCTAGATCCTTAATGGGGACAGAAATTCATGTTTTGATCAGTGGAAATAATTTAAATCATTTATTCAAACATTTTCTCTTCTATGATGTCTAACAAAATATGTATACTTCTCTAGTTTTTTTTCGTCAAAGTTTAAGTACTTTGGCCCCTAAAAATCCCTAATTACGTAATAAATGGGCGTGGCAATGAAATTTTCGAATAGATATTTGTACGATCAACAACTTTGCTTCTATAATGCATTACAAAATCTTTATCGTTTTTAAGTAATATGTAATAGATTTTACGAGTGCCTTGGCCCCTAAAAAAAGGGGCCAGCCCCTTTTTTTGATTTTTTTGGAAAGAACGTTTAATTATCTACTACTTTTGTTATATATGTCTTAACAAAATATTAACTGAAAAAAAGATACAGATGAAAACGTATGAAAATTTTGAATGAAAATTCGTACTCAATTTTCGAGCCCAGGCGAGCTCCAAGAAATGGCGCCACTGGCGTAAAACAATATAATAGTGCACAACTTCAGACTATAGACTACCTATCCTGAAAATTTCATACTCATATCTCTGAGAGTTTCTGAGATCAGCTCTGCACAAAATAGGTCGTGAAAATTAACAAAATGGCCGATAAATCGGTACCGGAAGTGCCGACAGGAAAAATCTCAAAAACGTATGAAGTTTACATCAAGTCTCATCTTCTGTGAAAAAATGGTCGAAATCGGTCGAATAGTTTTCGAGAAATCTCGTGCACAAAATTTGTGGAAAAAAATAATAACTAGATACGATCTCGTTACGAGTAACGAGTAGGTCTTCCGTTCAATTTTTAAACGATAGCATTAAAATATCAATGAAATTTCAGAATTCCCCTCAACCACTTCCCTTCAGAAAATGTAAACGATTGTCAATATCCTTTAAAATGCTTAACAAAGAGTTTAGCTTTTTCTCATACAGAACATTAAAGATGTAAGATTTTTGTCCCCTAAAATCCCTAATTACGTCATCAATAGGTTTGGAGATGAGTTTTACAAACTGATATTGTTACGATCAATAACTTTGTTCCTACAATGCATTACAAAATCTGTATCGTTTTTAAGTTATCTGTAATAGAGTTTACGACAGTCTTGGCCCCTAAATAAAGGGGCCAGCCCATTTTTCTTGAGTTCATTCGAAAGGTCTCACGAATTATAACATTTTTTGTTCTTACACTTATCTAGAATTGTTGTTCATTTTATAATTACAAATGATAGAATATTGTAGGGGCCAGCCCTCTAGATCCTTAATGGGGACAGACATTGGTGTTTTGATTAATGGAATCGATTAGAATCATCAATACAGATATTTTCTCTTCTACAATGATTAACAAAATATGTCTCCTTCTCTAGATATATTGCGTCAAAGCTTTAGTACTTTGGCCAAAAAAAATCCATAATTACGTAATAAATGGACGTGGCAATGATTTTTCTGATAGATATTGTAACGATCAACAGATTTGCTTCTATAATGCATTACAAAATCTGTATCGTTTTAACGTTATCTGTAATAGAGTTTACGAGTGTCTTGGCCCCTAATTTAAGGGGCCAGCCCCTTTCTCTTGAGATCATTCGAAAGGTCTCACGAATTATAACATTTTTTGTTCTTACACCTATCTAAAATTGTTTTTCATTTTTGAGATACAAATGATTGAATATTTTAAGGGCCAGCCCTATAGATCCTTAATGGGGACAGACAATGGTGTTTTGATTAGTGGAATTGATTATTTTTATTAAGACAGACATTTTCTCTTCTACAATACTTAAGAAAATATGTCTCCTTCTCTAGTTATATCGTGATAAACTTTTAAGTACTCTGGCCCCTAAAAAACCCTAATTACGTCTTAAATGGGCGTGGCAATGATTTTACCTGATAAGTATTGTTACGATCAACAACTTTGCTTCTATAATGCATGACAAAATGTTTATCATAGAGTTTACGAGTGTCTTGGCCCCTAATTTAAGGGGCCAGCCCCTTTTTCTTGATTTTTTTGAAAAGAACTTTTAATTTTCTACCACTTTTGTTATATATGTCTAAACAAAATACCAACTGATAAAAAAATACAGATCAAAACGTATAAAAATTTTGGATAAAAATTCGTACCCAATTTTCGTGCCCAGGCGAGCTCAAAGAAATGGCGCCACTGGCGTAAAACAAAATAATAGTGCACAACTTCAGACTATAGACTACCTATCCTGAAAATTTCATAATCATATCTCTGATATTTTCTGAGATCAGCTCTGCACAAAATAGGTCGTAAAAAACTACAAAATGGCCGATAAATCGGTACCGGAAGTGACGACAACAAAAATTTCAAAAACATATAAAATTCAGATCATGACTCCTCATCTCTGAAAAAATAACTGAAATCGGCTGAATAGTTTTTGAGAAATCGCGTGCACAAAATTTGGAAAAAAAAAATAATAATAACTAGATACGACCTCGTTACGAGTAACGAGTAGGTCTTCCGTCCGATTTTTTTTTTTTGAGATAAAATGATACCATGAGATATCGATACAATTTCAAAATTACCACCCCCCCCCCCCCCTCAAAAAAAAAAAAAAAATGAAGATAAAGAATAAAAACCATAATTACGTCAGACATGGGCCTGACGATGACTCTTTCAAACCGATAATGTAGAGATCAACAACTTTGATTTTTATAATGCATAACAAAATATTTATCGTTTTCAAGTTATTCGTAATAGAATTTAGGAGTCTCTTGGTCCCTAATTAAAGGGGCCAGCCCCTTTTTCTTGATTTTATTGGATAGAACTTTTGATTCTCTACTACTTTTGTTCTATATGTCTTGTCAAAATATCAACTGATAAAAAGATACTGATCAAAACATATGGAAATTTTGATTCGAAATCTGTACCCCATTTTTGTGCCTAAGCGAGCTCCAAGGAATAGCGCCACTGGTGCAAAACAACTAAATAGTGCACAACTTCAAACCATGCTCTACCTATCCTGAAAATTTCAAAGTCATATCTCTTATAGTTTCTGAGATCAACTCTGCACAAAATTGGTCGTAAAAAATTTCAAAATCGACCGTAAATCCGGACCGGAAGTGACGACGACAAAAAAATCAAAAACATATAAAATTCAGATAATTTCCCATCATCTGTGAAAAAATTGTTCAGATCGGTTGAGTAGTTTTCGAGAAATCGCGTGCACAAAATTTGGAAAAAAAAAATAATAATAAACAGTACGAAAACAATAAGGTCTTCCGTTGGAAACGGAAGACCTTAACTAGATACGATCTCGTTACGAGTAACGAGTAGGTCTTCCGTTCAATTTTTTAACGATACGATTAAAATATCATTGAAATTTCAGAATTTCCCCTCAACCACTCCCTTTCAGAAAATGTATACGATTGTCAATATCCTTTAAAATGATTTGCATTTTCACATACAGCACATTGAAGATTTAAGATTTAAGTCCCCTAAAATTCCTAATTGCGTCATCAATCGGTGTGGCAATGTGTTTTACAAACTAATATTGTTTTTGTTTCTATAATACATTACAGAATTTTGATCGTTTTTAAGGTATGTGTAAAAGACTTTACGAGTGTCTTGGCCCCTAATTTAAGGGGCCAGCCCCTTTTTCTTGAGTTCATTCACAAGGTCTTACGAATACAAACATTTTTTGTTCTTACACCCATCTAAAATTGTTGTTCATTTTTTAGATACAAGTGATTGAAGAATTTAGGGGCCAGCCCTCTAGATCCTTAATGGGGACTGGCATTGGTGTTTTGGTCAGTGGAATCGATTAGAATTATTAATACAGACATTTGCTGTTCTACAATGCTTCAAAAAATGTCTCCTTCTTTAGATATATTGCATCAAAGCTTAAGTACTTTGGCCCCTAAAAATCCCTAATTCCGTCATTAATGGGTGTGGAAATGATTTTACCTGATAAATATTATTACGGTCAACAACTTTGCTTCTATAATGCATATCAAATTCTTGATTGTTTTCAAGTTATCTGTAATATAGTTAATGAGTGTCTTGGCCCCTCATTTAAGGGGCCAGTCCCTTTTTCTTGAGTTCATTCACAAGGTCTCACGAATACATATATTTTTTGTTCTTACACCCATCTAAAATTGTTGTTCATTTTTGAGATACAAATGATTGAATATTTTAGGGGCCAGCCCTCTAGATCCTTAATGGGGACAGACTTTAGAGTTTTGATTAGTGGAATCGATTAGAATCATCAATGCAAACATTTTCTTTTCTACATTGCCTAACAAAATATGTCTCCTTCTCTAGATATATTGCATCAAAGTTTAAGTACTTTGGCCCCTAAAAATCCCTAATTACGTCATAAAAGGGTGTGAAATTGATTTTACCTGATAAATATTGCTACTTTCAACAACTTTGCTTCTGTATTGCATTACAAAATTTTGATCGTTTTCAAGTTATTTGTAATAGAGTTTACGAGTGTCTTGGCCCCTAATTTAAGGGGCCAGCCCCTTTTTCTTGATTTTTTTGGAAAGAACGTCTAATTATCTACTACTTTTGTTCTATATGTCTTAACAAAATATCAACTGATAAAAAGATACTGATCAAAACGTGCAAAAATTTTGATTAAAAAATTGAACCCAATTTTAATGCCTATGCGAGCTCCAAGAAATGGCACCACTGGCGTAAAACAAAATAATAGTGCACAACTTCAAACTATAGACTACTTATCCTGAAAATTTCATAGTCATATCTCTGATAGTTTCCGAGATCAGCTCTGCACAAAATAGGTCGTAAAAATTACAAAATAGCCGATAAATCGGTACCGGAAGTGACGACACAAAAAATGAGAAAAACGTATGAAGTTTAGATCATATCCAATAATCTGTGAAAAAATGATCGATATCGGTCAAAAGGTTTTCAAGAAATCGCGTGCACAAAATTTGGAAAAAAAAAATAATAAGAAACAGTACGAAAACTATAAGGTCTTCCGCTGGAAACGGAAGACCTTAACTAGATACGATCTCGTTACGAGTAACGAGTAGGTCTTCCGTTCAATTTTTTAAACGATTCGATTAAAATATCAATGAAATTTCAAAATTCTCCCTCAACCACTTCCTTTTAGATAATGTATACGATTGTCAATATCCTTTAAAATGCTTAACAAAGAGTTTTGCTTTTTAACATACAGCACATTAAAGATTTAAAATTTTAGTCTCCTAAAATCTCTAAATACGTCATCAATGGGTTTGGAAATGAGTTTTACAAACTGATATTGCTGCGATCAACAACTTTGTTTTTATAATGCATTACAAAATCTTGATCATTTTTAACGTATGAGTAATAGAATTCAGGAGTCTATTGGCCCCTAATTTTAGGGGGCAGCCCCTTTTTCTTGATTTTATACGAAAGGTCTCATGAATACTAACATTTTTGGTTCTTACATCCATCTAAAATTGATGTTTACTTTTGAGATACAAATGATTGAATATTTTAGGGGCCAGCCCTCTAGATCCTAAATGGGGACAGAAATTCGTATTTTGATAAGTAGAATCAATTTAAATCATTTAATCAAACATTTTCTCTTCTTTGATGTCTAACAAAATATGTATACTTCTCTAGTTATTTTTCGTCAAAGTTTTAGTACATTGGCCCCTAAAAATCCCTAATTACGTAATAAATGGGCGTGGCAATGATTTTTTCGAATAGATATTGGTACGATCAACAACTTTGCTTCTATAATGCATTACAAAATCTTTATCGTTTTTAAGTTATTTGTAATAGAGATAACGAGTGCCTTGGCCCTTAAAAAAAGGGGCCAGCCCCTTTTTCTTGATTTTTTTGAAAAGGTCTTAAGAATACAAACATTTTTTGTTCTTACACCCATGTAAAATTGTTGATCATTTTTGAGATACAAATGATTGAATATTTTAGGGGCCAGCCCTCTAGATCCTTAATGGGGACAGAAATTCATGTTTTGATCAGTGGAAATAATTTAAATCATTTATTCAAACATTTTCTCTTCTATGATGTCTAACAAAATATGTATACTTCTCTAGTTTTTTTTCGTCAAAGTTTAAGTACTTTGGCCCCTAAAAATCCCTAATTACGTAATAAATGGGCGTGGCAATGAAATTTTCGAATAGATATTTGTACGATCAACAACTTTGCTTCTATAATGCATTACAAAATCTTTATCGTTTTTAAGTAATATGTAATAGATTTTACGAGTGCCTTGGCCCCTAAAAAAAGGGGCCAGCCCCTTTTTTTGATTTTTTTGGAAAGAACGTTTAATTATCTACTACTTTTGTTATATATGTCTTAACAAAATATTAACTGAAAAAAAGATACAGATGAAAACGTATGAAAATTTTGAATGAAAATTCGTACTCAATTTTCGAGCCCAGGCGAGCTCCAAGAAATGGCGCCACTGGCGTAAAACAATATAATAGTGCACAACTTCAGACTATAGACTACCTATCCTGAAAATTTCATACTCATATCTCTGAGAGTTTCTGAGATCAGCTCTGCACAAAATAGGTCGTGAAAATTAACAAAATGGCCGATAAATCGGTACCGGAAGTGCCGACAGGAAAAATCTCAAAAACGTATGAAGTTTACATCAAGTCTCATCTTCTGTGAAAAAATAGTCGAAATCGGTCGAATAGTTTTCGAGAAATCTCGTGCACAAAATTTGTGGAAAAAAATAATAACTAGATACGATCTCGTTACGAGTAACGAGTAGGTCTTCCGTTCAATTTTTAAACGATAGCATTAAAATATCAATGAAATTTCAGAATTCCCCTCAACCACTTCCCTTCAGAAAATGTAAACGATTGTCAATATCCTTTAAAATGCTTAACAAAGAGTTTTGCTTTTTCTCATACAGAACATTAAAGATGTAAGATTTTTGTCCCCTAAAATCCCTAATTACGTCATCATAAGTTTGGAGATGAGTTTTACAAACTGATATTGTTACGATCAATAACTTTGTTCCTACAATGCATTACAAAATCTGTATCGTTTTTAAGTTATCTGTAATAGAGTTTACGACAGTCTTGGCCCCTAAATAAAGGGGCCAGCCCATTTTTCTTGAGTTCATTCGAAAGGTCTCACGAATTATAACATTTTTTGTTCTTACACTTATCTAGAATTGCTGTTCATTTTATAATTACAAATGATAGAATATTTTAGGGGCCAGCCCTCTAGATCCTTAATGGGGACAGACATTGGTGTTTTGATTAATGGAATCGATTAGAATCATCAATACAGATATTTTCTCTTCTACAATGATTAACAAAATATGTCTCCTTCTCTAGATATATTGCGTCAAAGCTTTAGTACTTTGGCCAAAAAAAATCCATAATTACGTAATAAATGGACGTGGCAATGATTTTTCTGATAGATATTGTAACGATCAACAGATTTGCTTCTATAATGCATTACAAAATCTGTATCGTTTTAACGTTATCTGTAATAGAGTTTACGAGTGTCTTGGCCCCTAATTTAAGGGGCCAGCCCCTTTCTCTTGAGATCATTCGAAAGGTCTCACGAATAATAACATTTTTTGTTCTTACACCTATCTAAAATTGTTTTTCATTTTTGAGATACAAATGATTGAATATTTTAAGGGCCAGCCCTATAGATCCTTAATGGGGACAGACAATGGTGTTTTGATTAGTGGAATTGATTATTTTTATTAAGACAGACATTTTCTCTTCTACAATACTTAAGAAAATATGTCTCCTTCTCTAGTTATATCGTGATAAACTTTTAAGTACTCTGGCCCCTAAAAAACCCTAATTACGTCTTAAATGGGCGTGGCAATGATTTTACCTGATAAGTATTGTTACGATCAACAACTTTGCTTCTATAATGCATGACAAAATGTTTATCATTTTTAAGCTATTTCTCATAGAGTTTACGAGTGTCTTGGCCCCTAATTTAAGGGGCCAGCCCCTTTTTCTTGATTTTTTTGAAAAGAACTTTAAATTTTCTACCACTTTTGTTATATATGTCTAAACAAAATACCAACTGATAAAAAAAATACAGATCAAAACGTATAAAAATTTTGGATAAAAATTCGTACTCAATTTTCGTGCCCAGGCGAGCTCCAAGAAATGGCGCCACTGGAGTAAAACAAAATAATAGTGCACAGCTTCAGACTAAAGACTACCTATCCTTAAAATTTTATAGACATATCTCTGATAGTTTCTGAGATGAGCTCTGCACAAAATAGGTCGTAAAAAAATACAAAATGGCCGATAAATCGGTACCGGAAGTGACGACACAAAAAATTTCAAAAACATATAAAATTCAGATCATGACTAATCATCTGTAAAAAAATCTTTAAAATCGGCCGAATAGTTTTCGAGAAATCGCGTGCACAAAATTTGGAAAAAAAATTAATAATAACTAGATACGATCTCGTTACGAGTAACGAGTAGGTCTTCCTTATGATTTCTGTTTTTAATCGATATAATTTTAGAATTATCCTCCCCCCCCCCCCCACACACACATTTTCAGATTATGTATACAAATCCCTAATTACATAATAAATGGGTGTTGCAATGAGTTTTCTAGTAGATATTGCTACAATCAAAAACTTTGCTTCTATAATGCATTACGAAATCTTAATCGTTTTTATGTGATTTGTATTAGGCTTAACGAATCTCTTGCCCCCCCCCCCCCCAAAAAAAAAGGGGGCCAGCCCCTTTTTTTGATTTCTTGGAAAAGGTCTTTAGATTGAGATACAAATGTTTGAATATTTTAGGGGCCAGCCCTTTAGATCCTTAATGGGGACAGACATTGGTGTTTTGATTGATGGAATCGATTAGAATCATCAACGCAAGCATTTTCTCTTCTACAAAGCTAAACAAAATATGTCTCCGTTTCTAGATATATTGCGTCAAAGTTTAAGTACTTTCGCCCCTAAAAATCCCTAATTACGTAATGAATGGGCGTGGCAAAGATTTTACTTGATAAATATTGTTACGATCAACAACTTTGCTTCTATAATGCATTACAAAATCTTTATCGTTTTTAAGTTATTTGTAATAGAGTTTACGAGTGTGTTGGCCCCTAGTTTAAGGTGTGTTGGCCCCTAGTTTAAGGGGCCAGCCCTTATTTCCTTAATTCATTCGAAAGGTCTTACGATTTGTAACATTTTTTGTTCTTACATTTATCTAGAATTGTTGTTCATTTTTGAGATACAAATGATTAAATATTTTTGAAGCCAGCCCTCTAGATCCTTAAAGGGGACAGACATTGGTGTTTTGATTAATGGAATCGATAAAAATCATCAATGCAAACATTTTCTTTTCAACAATGCTTAACAAACTATATCTCCTTTTCTAGATATATTGCGTCAAAGTTTCAGTACTTTCGCCCCTAAAAATATCTAATTACGTTATAAATGGGCGTGGCAACGATTTTACCTGATAGATATCGTTACGATCAACAACTTTGCTTCTATAATGCATTACAAAATCTTTATCATTTTTAAGTTATTTGAAATAGAGTTGACGAGTATCTTGGCAACTAATTAAAGGGGCCAGCCCCTATTTCTTGATTTTGTTGGAAAGAACTTTTGATTCTCTACCACTTTTGTTATATATATTTTAACAAAATATCAACTCATAAAAAGATACAGATCAAAACGTATGAAAAATTTGATTCGAAATTCGTACTTAATTTTCGAGCCTAGACGAGCTCATAGAAATGGCGCCACTGGCGCCAAAAAAATACATTGTGCACAACTTCAAACTATGGTCTACCTATCCTGAAAATTTTATATTCATATCTCTAATAGTTTCTGAGATCAGCTCTGCACAAAATAGGTCGTAAAATTTTGAATGAAAATTCGTACCTAATTTTCGTGCCTAGGCGAGCTCAAAGAAATGGCGCCACTGGCGTAAAACAGTACAATAGTGCACAACTTCAAACTATAGACTACCTATCCTGAAAATTTCGTATTCATATCTCTAATAGTTTCTGAGATCAGCTCTGCACAAAATAGGTCGTAAAAAAATAGAAAATCCGCCGTAACTCGGTACCGGAAGTGACGATTTCAAAATATCAAAAAACGTCTAGAATTATGACCTCTGGCAATCATCTGTGAAAAAATAGTTAAAATCGGCCGAATAGTTTCTGAGAAATCGCGTGCACAAAATTTGTGGAAAAAAATAATAATAAGAAACAGTACGAAAACAATAAGGTCTTCCGTTGGAAACGGAAGACCTTAATAAGAAACAGTACGAAAACTATAAGGTCTTCCGTTGGAAACGGAAGACCTTAATAAGAAACAGTACGAAAACTATAAGGTCTTCCGTTGGAAACGGAAGACCTTAATAACTAGATACGATCTCGTTACGAGTAACGAGTTGGTCTTCCTTGCGATTTCTGTTTTAAATCATACCATGAATAATCGATACAATTTCAGAATTATCCCCCCCACACACACACTTTCAGATAATGTATACAAATCCCTAATTACGTAATAAATGGATGTGGCAATGAGGATTCCAGATAGATATTGCTACAATCAACAGCTTTGCTTCTATAATGCATTACGAAATCTTAATCGTTTTTATGTAATTTGTAATAGACTTTACGAGACTCTTGCCCCCCCCCCTCCCCCCAAAAAAGGGGCAAGCCCCTTTTTCTTGATTTCTTTGAAAAGGTCTTAAGAATACTAACATTGTTTGTTCTTACACCCATCTAAAATTCTTGATCATTTTTGAGATACAAATGATTGAATATTTTAGGGGCCAGCCCTTTAGATTCTTAATGGAGACAAAATTCGTGTTTTGATAAGTGGAATCGATTTAAATCATAAAGTCAAACATTTTCTCTTCTATGATGTCTAACAAAATATGTCTACTTCTCTAGATATATTGCGTCCAAGTTTAAGTACTTTGGCCCCTAAAAATCCCTAATTACGTAATAAATGGGCGTGGCAATAATTTTTTCTAATATATATTGGTACGATCAACAACTTTGCTTTTATAATGCATTACAACATTTTTATCGTTTTTAAGTTTTTTGTTATAGAGTTTAAGAGTGCCTTTGCCCCTAATTTTAGGGGCCAGCCCCTTTTTCTTGATTTTGTTGGAAAGAACTTTTAATTCTCTACCACTTTTGTTATATATGTTTTTACAAAATATCAACTGATAAAAAGATGTATATCGAAACGTGTGAAAATTTTGAATGAAAATTCGTACCCAATTTTCGTGCCCAGGCGAGCTCCAAGAAATGGCGCCACTGGTGTAAAACAACATAATAGTGCACAACTTCAAACTATAGACTACCTATCCTGAAAATTTCATAGTCGTATCTCTGATAGTTTTTGAGATCAGCTCTGCACAAAATAGGTCGTAAAAATGTACAAAATGGCCGATAAATCGGTACCGGAAGTGACTACAAGGAAAATCGCGAAAATGTATTAAGTTTACATCAAGTCCTATCTTCTGTGAAAAAATAACTAAAATCGGTTGAATAAATTTCGAGAAATCTCGTGCACAAAATTTGGAAAAAAAAAATAAAAAGAAACAGTACGAAAACTATAAGGTATTCCGTTGGAAACGGAAGACCTTAATAATAAGAAATCGTACGAAAACTATTTTCCAACGGAAGACCTTAATGAAATTGACTCAAGGCAAGCCTGCAAAGTGTCCCTTACATGAAACAGATAAACACACACTCAGTGATTGCAGGACATTCAATGGTAAACCAATTACGGAACGAAAATCTTTTGTCAGACAGAATGGATTGTGTTTTTGCTGTTGTAATGGAAAACACTCAGCCAGAGAGTGTCAAGAACATGTCTTGTGTAGCATATGTAACTCTAATAAACATTACACTTCAATGCATGAAGAGAGAAATACTAAATTTGCTCATAGCGGGGAAGATGGAGCAGTTCGGTCACTGAAACCAAACGACGACTTTTTACAAGAACTAATGTAAGGACCAGTTGTACCCAAGTATGTGGACACGAAAGATTAAGAGACAAGTCCTGTGCCAAAACAGTTCTAGTGAACATACATCCAGAACATAACCCAAAACGCAACCTGAAGGATTATGTTCTCATCGATGATCAAAGCAACCGATCATTAGCAAGGTCTGAGTTTTTCGATACTTTGGGTAGAATACTCAAGAAAAAGTATATGTTGTCAACATGTTCAGGACACATCTCAACCACTGGAAGACAGACATCTGGGTATGTTATTGGGTCCATTGATAGCAGCACTAGTCTTCCATTACCTACACTGATTGAATATAACCAAATTCCCAATATGAGAGAAGAGATTCCTACACCAGAAGTGGCCAGATATCATGATCACCTCAAGGATGTCGCAAATGAAATACCACCATACGATCCAGATGCCCCCATTTTGCTTCTTATAGGCAGAGACATGATAGCAGCACATCATGTATTGGACCAAAGGATTGGACGCAGCAACCCCCCCCCCCCCCTCCCCCATGCTCAAAAAGTAAGGCTTGAATGGGTCGTCATTGGTAAAACATGCTTAGGAGCTGCCAATGAACCCGAGATGATCACCACCAACAAAGTTCACGTTTTAATTAGAGGACGTCCTTACATATTACAACCATGCCCGAATAATTTTGAACTTAAGACTAGCATCGTTTGGGAAGGGTCAGATCACGTCATTGGAAAGGATGTATTTTTACAGACCAAAGATGATGACAAAATTGGTGCATCAGTTGAGGATAGAGAATTTGTAAGTCTCATGAGTGGCAGCTTTCAGAAGAATTTACATTGAAAGTAGAGCGCACCTTTACCGTTCAAGTCCAAGCGACCAGTTTTGCCAGACAACAATGAACAAGCACTACAACGAGCTAAAAGTTGCGAACTTGAGAATGAATCCAGATGAAGAAAAAGAGTTCTGTGCATTTATGGAGAAAATATTTGAAAAGGGCCATGCAGAGCCAGCTCCTCCATTGAAAGCGCATGAGGAACGATGGTATTTACCCATATTTGGGATATTTCGCCATAAGAATAATAAGATTATGAGAGTTGTTTTTGACTCGTCAGTTCCTTGGTGTTTCATTGAATGACGTATTGATGACTGGCTCTGACCTGACCAATAGTCTGATTTGCGTACTCCTGAAGTTTAGGAAGGACAGTAGCAATAACAGCAGACATCGAGCAGATGGTTTTTAACTTCTATGTGCATGAAGAGGATAGAAACTTTCTACTATTCAACAACATTGATAATGCACTTGTTGAATTTAGAATGTGTGTCCATGTGTTCGGCAATTCGTCATCCCCTGGAGTTGACACCTTAGGATTGCGGAAATATGCATGTGATCACCAATCGCCTGAATTCTGCAATGAAGTGTGTGAATTGGTAAACGAACAATTTTACGTGGATGACGCACTTGTGTCCTTACCTGATGCAAAGTCAGCAGTTGAACTTATAAAGATAACTCAAGCTGTCTTGAAAGAAAAAGAAAAAGTACGACTACATAAAAGCAGGTCCAATAGCAGCGAAGTGAATCAGAAGATGTTCTGAATATGGACTTCAGCGAACAAGTTAGATGCCTTGGTCTCCTATGGGACATTGAACACGATGCATTTACTTACCAGTTATCAGACGATGTAAGGCCGTTTATATCGCACCAGTGATTCTTGAAGGCCGGGTGGTTCTCAAGAATGCCATGAACAGTAAAGTGGACTGGGGTGATCCTCTCCCAGATGACTTACATGCTGAATGGGAGAAATAGAGAACATCTCTATCTAGCTTGGAATCCATCAGAATTCCCAGAATGTTTATGGACATACAGAACGTCACCAGAAGTGAGCTACACACTTTCTGTGATGCGTCTAAAGATGCCATAGGAGCAGTGACATATGTTACACTGTAAGCTGTACAATGAACATGGACAGTCAACCTATAGTTCGTGATGGGCAAGTCCAAATTAGCTCCTCACCACAGCAGCACGATTCCACGGTTAGAACTGTGTGCAGCAGTACTTGGAGTAGAAATAGGAGAATTTGTGGCAGACCACCTTAATATACCTACAGAAGCATGTTACTTCTATACAGACAGTCGAGTAGTTTTGTGCTACATATACAACGAAAGTCGACGATTTCATGTTTATGTGGCTAACAGAGTTGACAGAATCAGGAGAGCCACCAAACCAAGCCAATGGAACTTTATCGCTACAAATTGCAATCCAGCTGATCAGGCAACCAGATATCAAGGAGCTGACAAAATTGCCGACAGTATGTGGTTAAAAGGACCATCTACACTTCAGTGTCAAGGTCAAGACTTCTTCAGTCTCGTCAATCCAGATGAGGACAAAGAACTTCAGCTTAATGCTCTTAAAAGAACTGTGTCCAACAAGGAGGACATAGGTTCAGAACGCTTTGGCAGATTTTCATCATGGCCAAAATTGGTGACAGCGATAGCTAACCTCAACAAGATGGCTACAAAATATAAGAAAGAGAGTACCACAAAAATCCCTCTCACATTTTGCAAGGAAGCAGACCTATTTATGCTAAGAACAATTTAACAGGAATGATACTACAGTGAGATCAATTGTCTGCGCAGTGGCAAGGCCATACCAGGGAGCAGCACCATCGTAAGTTTTTCTCCAGTGCTTGATGGTGAAGGAATATTGCGAGTTGGCGGACGACTGGGACGTGCCAATTTCCCTACAGGAGAGAAGACACCAGTGTTAGTGCTTGGAAGGCACCATATAGCTAAACTAAATGTCGTGTACCACCACGGATCTATTCATCATCAAGGGCGACATCTGACTGAAGGATCCATTCGACGTGCAGGTTATGGATTACAGGCGGAAAGCGTCTCATATCTTCAATCCTTCACAGCTGCGTACAATGCCGAAAACTCCGAGACAGGGCAGAATACCAGAAAATGTCAGATCTCCCGGCAGAGCGCCTCACACCAAGCCCACCATTTAGTTATGTCGGGGTGATGTATTCGGTCCATGGACCATTGTAACCAGGAAAACAAGAGGAGGCAGTGCAAATTCCAAACGATGGGCAGTCATGTTCTCATGTCTAGTGACTCGCGGAGTGCATATTGAGGTCATAGAAGAAATGAGTTCCTCCTCCTTTATAAATGCCCTACGAAGATTCATAGCTATCCGTGGACCAGTCGTGGAGTTCCGGTCGGATAGGGGAACTAACTTTATAGGAGCAACCGACGACTTAAGGATTGACAAATCAATATTGAAGATGGACCTACATTCACCAACCGCTTCTTGTTAAACAGTGGAACTATATGGAAATTCAACGCTCCTCTTTCGTCACACATGAGCGGTGCCTGGGAACGAATGATTGAAATCGCACGCCGTATACTTGACGCAATGTTCAGCAACCTTCCTGGCAAATGTTTAACACATGAAGTTTTGTGCACTCTGATGGCAGAAGTTTGTGCAATAATGAACTCAAGACCCCTAGCGGCGGTATCCTCAGATCCCGACTCACAAACCGTCCTGTCCCCCGCAACAATACTCACCCAAAAGACAGGTCAGCGTGTGGAGTCTTTTCCACAATTTGGAGTTACGGACATGATGAAGTCACAGTGGCGTCAGGTGCAAGCCTTAGCAGAGCAGTTCTGGAACCAGTGGAGGGACAGATACTCGACAACGCTACCAGCGCGCCAGAAGTGGAAACACATGGAGGTTCCGAGAGCGCAGTGGCCAATAAGTGTCATAGAACAGTGTTTTTCGAGTCAAGATGGCCGGATTAGAAAAGTGTCTGTGCGTGTGATTAAGAATCAGAAACCCCTTCCTTACACTAGACTCATAACTGAGTTGGTTTACTTGTTTGGCGAATCATAATTGTAAATGTTCTTGTAATTGTGAATGCTTCATTTGAGTTAGTTTATGTGCTTTCTAGTAGAAATCAAGCGGGTAATGAAGTGTAACAGTTTCATGAACGACTTGTCTATTACTGTTCAAGCTATTTTACGTACGAGTTAACATTCTTTGTTATTGAAAGTAAACTGCACAGCGTGCACACGCTATTATGTACATGCAACTTTAGCAACCAAATTACAGTCCACCATAGAGTTAGTTGAATTAACATCAGATGTCACTTATCAGTTATCATCACCTTTTAACTCATACATATTTCAAGTTTAATGATTTATTTACTATCAGAAAACATATATTGTGGTATACGTAACTCCCGCCATTTTTGTGATCGTAACTGTGTCGTGTATACATTTAATGTTTGTACCCAGTTTGTGATGTTCATTTTTTGTTTATTGTAATATTTAACCTCTTCCGAGAGTCTGTGGAATAAACTATAAAACGCACAAAATAGTTATACATCACAATGACGTCATTTCCGTTCTTGAGATATTGGCATTTTAAGGATTTATAGGGTGTTGCTTTGTCTAAGAGTTTTCTCATAAACTACAAAGGATATCGATTTCAAAATTTAAGGGAAGATAGACAAAAGATTGTTTGCACAAAAATCATTCATGTTGCCTAGCACAAGAAACGCCGGAGCTCGATAGAGCTCGAAAATTGAGATAAAAAAGCGTTGTAATTTTGCTTGGTTTTCTTTGATAATCTTTTTTCTCGCAAATATTTTGGTAAGACATGTAAACGAAAAAATATTTTAAGTTACAAGATCTTTTGACATCAAGAAAAAGGGGCTGGTCTCTCAAATTAAGGACCTAGACCCCTTGAAAGTGTTCTCTTTATAACTCAAAAGCGGTTAAGATTTCGATATGGCTGCAAAATTTGTTCATTATGATCTTATCAATGTCGTAACAATACTATTTTGTTCGGGTATTGCATAATATGAGAGTAAAAAATAGACTTGCTACTATGTATTTGTGTTTTATTTGGCAAATAAACGGGGTATTTGTGCGTATAACTGACATAAAGGGTACCAGATTACATACGGAAATTGTTTAAACATTTAGTTATTTTCTAGTAAAACACATTATGGGCAAAAGAACTGCTTCTATGCAATACATTTGAATCGCATTTAAAATCTAGCTGGATTCCGAGCTGTGTATGTGAACAATTACGTATCCGATTCCTTGCCCGCGGCCGCGTGACTATTTAAAAGAACAAAAATAGAGCAGTGTACATTTGTTCACAAGTCGTTTTGAAGTTTACATATTTTATTTGTTGTAATAAATCATATGAAAAGGACATATTTCAAAGTCGTTATACAGCCATACCTAGCTACGACGTAAGGGTCAGTTTAAACACGAGGCGAAATAATTTTGTAATAATCTTGTCTAATCCGGTGGTTCTAAAAACATTGGCCGGATTAGGCAACATCCGGTTTAGAGGATAATGTTGCAAATTAATTATAGTATTTATTGCAATAGGTCTTGATCGTGTATTCTTGCAAAATTTTCAATTTTTCTGATACATGTATATATTTGATTTCATCGATCTTACTTACGGGACCAATTTTCATTTTCGTTTTTTTTTTTTTTGGAAAACAGTAAATTCATAATGGATCTTTTATCAATAGCAGATATGTTAATGATTGTATGATGTGTTACGTTATAAATAAGAGGTTTTTAAATGTCAAATGTCCAACATTTTAATCACCCATAGATCAGAAATGAAATATCTTTGGAAATATAGTATAGAAGAAAAGATGCTCAAAATGATGTACTAAACAGTAATAGGATACAAAAGCAAAATTAAGTATAATACGTTTATATATCCTCATTTTCTTATGTGTTACCTAACTAGGGCTTTTAGGGGCCAGAGGTAAAAAAGTTTAATTTTTTCTATCTTAATTGGAAGAAATGCAAGTATTTAAAAAAGCAACGTAAGCAAACTTATAAAACACATTACAGGAAAGCATTAGTACTCCACTACTATTTCCAGATCATGTGTTGTTGTCGAAAGTTAAAGTCGATGACGTCATATCACCGTCTGAAAATCGGACGGAGGACCTCTTCGTTGCTCGCAACGAGATCAAGTCTAGTTCTTATTCTTCATCCACATTTGTCCAGGCCGTAACTAAAATACCCTTTGGCATTAAGACTTCAAACTTGGAACATAGGTAGATGGTATTGAGAAGGAGTGCACGCCAACAACAATTTTACCTTGACCTTTTATTTTCTTCAAGGTCAAGGGTTTATTTAAAAATATTGTCCAGACCATAACAAGACTCCTTCAACATACAGACTTTTAACTTGTCTCATAGATAGATGGTATATAACCTAGTTGAACCTTTCTAAAATTTTAGACCTTGAATTAGAATTTTTATTTCAAGGTCATATTAGAAAAAAAACTTCATTGTTCAACTCCCGAATATACTTTGACAGAAGGGTTTCAAACTTTAAATAAAGAGCAATAAAAATACACTGAAGTGTACTATTGATTAATATTTGACCTTGACCTTGTTTTACTCCAGGTCAAATTAAGAAAAAAATAATAAAATTTTGTCTGGGTCTTAACTTAAATACCCTTTGACATTAAGACTTCAAACTTCAAACAATTGTAGATGGTATTGAGAAGGAGTACACGCCACCAAAGGTTTTGACCTTGACCTTTTTTGTTCTTCAAGGTCAAGCGTTTTGTAACACGTATTGTCCGCACCATAACACTAGACTCCTTCAACATAAAGACTTTTAACATGTATTATAGATAAATGGTATATATAACTTACTTGAACTTTAGCAAAATTTTTAACCTTTACCTAAAAATTTTAATTAAAGGTCAAATTAGAAAAAAAGTAAATAATTAACTCCTGAATATACTTTGACAGAAGGACTTTTAACAAAGAACAATATTAATAATCTTAGGTGTATTATTGATTTATATATGACCTTGACCATGTTTTACGCAAGGTCAAATTAAGAAAAGAATGATAAAATTTTGTCTGGGTCTGGGTAACATATAGCTGACATCATTCTTTTTCACTTGTTAAATTTGCCCCATATTACAATCCTTGGGGAGAAGGGAAGGCGTGTTCTTTTTGTAAAAAAAACAAAAAACAAAACAAACAATACCCACTAGTTTGAAAGTGCAACGTAAGAGAAACGGCTTTTTACGTGCCAGTCGAAGGTGTCACATACATTTTTTTTGAGATGGGCTATCACTTGCAAAGTGCGATGACCTTAGAGACCGTACCTGTGTCTTACGATGTCGTGCAACAAACGTGCATTTGCCTTGCAAACGACAGTAATAACATTCACGTCGTAGGTCACTTGCAAGTAAATCGTACCGACGTCTTTCTTTGCTTCACGATAGCTGCGCGGACAATTATCAGTTTTGACATTAAATAAAGAACTTCTTTTTCTTTAGACATGTACTGAAATAAATCTACCGTAAACAAGTGAATATTGAAACGTTCAAAGAACTTGAAGAACCAGAAGACTATTATTCTGTAATTGCTGCTTTCATGAATAGACTAGCTAACCTAGACGATACAAAGTAAACGTGTTTTGAACACATAATCTTCCGTATCTACTACCACAAAAGATAAAAAAAAATCTTGAAGAATTTCTGCGCAAAAATCTATTTATAATTTCAGCGAATTGATTATCCAATGATAATTTTCCTGGCCAATATTAATATATCGTTGAATGATGTTGTATTTTTGTTAATTATTTCTCAAACTTTACAATATCTTTGAAAAAAAACCTTTAACGAAACTTTTAATTGAAAGTATAATTCCACAACCAATTACAGAGTAATTTGCTTTTACAAATGTTAATGCTAAAAGAGTGACACCATTTACACTTCAATCATTTAAAAAAATCAAAGCCTACAAATTGTTTTCTGATATTCAGATTTTAATATCATTATGAAAACAAATTTTAAAAAAAATGTTAATGGTCATAAGAGATGATATTTAATATTTTTAAAACAGAGAAAGTATATATTAGCGTACAAAATTATCTTGCTCACGAAAATTACTAGCATTATAGCTATCTGAGAGATTCATTAAAAATTGTGTGCCCAGTTTTTGTGACAAGTCCTTCAACAACTTCCTCAAGTAGGATGTGTTGAAGTTTTGTGAAGATAGTTCTAGTTAAAAATATCGTTCTGTTCGTTAATATCATTTGTCTTCTCTTCACTCCGAAAAATGATTGAAAGTTTCAGAACGAAAATCCAAAATAAAAGTCTTCTTTCATCTTTATGCAAATAGCAGGTGCAAATCGTCAGATGGCGTTCAGCATAGTATTATATTCATAATATTTCATGCAATTTGCAACAGTTTCTAACGGCGTCAGAAATTACGTCTACAGAAAGACGAACAGACAGACAAAAAGACAGGAAATTGGCAATGTAAATCCCGTTCCATTTTGTTTACGGTGGTATAAAACCATTCAAATGAAAATCAACTTTATACTAGATATTATAACCATATTTTATTTATTTAATTTAATATTTATTTACCTTAGCGTTTGGTTTAATCTTTCCATCTATAACCATGTTTAATTCATCTTCCCGAACAGGGTTTGTATTTGCAATTCCAGGAAAATCGTGAAGTCGTACATGTAACAGATTTTCTCCAATATGCAAAGGCTCTATGTGATTCTGTATAGAAAAATTCAAAACAACAAAGCATCAAATATTTCTTTATTATTAGTTGCACGTTTGAGGTAATAGTTTCTAAGTTGTCTGACTAATGTAAACCAACTTTTTACGACAACTTCATTTTGCAAATAACCTGAGATAAAATGGTTCGCGGCGACAAATTTTCGCGACAGGTCCGTATCAAGAAGAGTGCTGGTTTTTTTTTTAACAATTGACGTAGACTAGTTCGCGACAAGAAATATTCGCGGCAACAAGGCCCCCTGCTAGCATTCCATTTAACTTGTCACGAATGGCTGGTGGTTGAGTTAAAACGCTTTCTTTAGTGATTCATCCGAGTATTAAAGTTGCAGTCAGACGCATATATTTCAAAACAAACACCATAACATAGAATTGAAATCGAAAAGCATAGCATTTGAACCTCAAACCAGAGCATTTGGATCTCGTACTATAAATTCTCATTCGTCGTATCATAAAATTGTAAAAGATACGATAGTTGTTAGGAAAGTTCGCGGAGAAAGTGATTAACTGTAAAATTACTGGGTATATAGTAGAATGGTGTATGTTTTATTAAATAACTATACCAACTGAAAATAAGTATGCCAAAAAACATGTATGCTATGGTACTAGATTCCAATGCTATGAAATGTGATTTTAATGACATGCTGCGCTATTGTGTATGATGTCAAAGATATGCTTGAACTGACTGTTTGCAGTTGTTTGAGGTGTTAATTTATAACCTAAATGAAGCTCAAGTATATAAAAAAAAATAATTTAGACGCGTATTTTGTTTTTTTTATTGAAAACTGCTTAAAGTCATTTTTTTTTTTGAATTTCAATAGATGAACATGTATGAATTACATTCGGTTATCTTTGAAAAAAAAAAAAACTGTGATAATTACAGTGTAATTCAGTAGTATATCCCATTACATAAACACAACAGCGATATGTTTAAAAAGGGGGCGTGATTCTGATTCAGAATTAATATTTGTACATTGTTCGTTTACGTAGATTGTCCATTTAGTTCCTGTACACGTATTTTTTTGTTTTTTTAATGACAGAGTACAATGCATTCAATGACGTTTAATAAAAACAACATAAGTAAAGACTATGTAAAATCAACGATCAATGCACATTTATGGCTGTTATACACAGAATTATAACACATCAACACGAGGGTCAGTCATATGGCTAAGGTTGGATGTTTGTGATAACCTTGCGATAAAAGTGTTGTGTATGTGTATACATATAAACCTTTCAAATCTCTTTCGCCACAAATCAAATACTTATCTAAGTATCGACAATTGTGAATTCTCGAAACGGTTGTGAGAGTTGCATGTTTTTATTCATCGAAACTATTTATCTTAACCACGATCATTTTCTAGACAATTAGAAGATGCCTTAAGTGTAGGGACATTTTCTTTGTGAATAATAATTATTATACTGCTTAGCGCCTTAGACAAGCTCGGGACTTTATTGTATTGTCTTTATTTGTTTAAAGAAACTTTTGCTTCTACATACTACTATTGTTAAATAAGTACTGACATACGGCATATTGCATATGAAATACCTACCCGAGAATAATATGAAACATTCATTATCTCACCAGAGGGCAAGGTTAAGAGTACTCGCCAGCAGCTCAGTAATGCAATATGCTTCTTTGGTGTTTTAGAACACAGATGTTTCTGCGTATTGAAAACAAAACATTTCTATCGCTTTTTTATCGAGCCTTGGATTTTAGCAAATATGCCAGACTTGTTTGCATCCGCTATTTGTATGATCATCTGTCAAAGTCTTAATGTCCATCTCGAACAAAGATGGGTAAAATAAAAGTCGCTTGGGAAGCCAGGTTCTAGAATCTGATGCTTTGATTTTGTCTAAGGCTACCGTGATGCGTGTAATTATGGAAGCGAAGCTACAGCAGTGTGCCAAATTTAAAGATGCGTTAGCTAATGTTAAAAAAAAAACGACATCCTAGTGGAATTCACGTGGGGCAGCTACTGGGGTAGCGGTCTCAACCTCACCAGAACATCCCATACCGTGATGCAACACTGGCCGGGACAGAATAGGCTCGGACGCTTACTCGCTGGCATTGCATCCCATTTGCAGTGCACGGAACCCAGGTCTAACCCTTAGTCATGACCAAGCAGCAGCTCCAGGACATCGACGAAGAAAAACAAGAAGAACCAAGCTCTAGTAAGCTTTAGCAGTATGCTTCTTTTAACGTGATGGACAAGCTTAAATGTTTATTTGTTAACTGCAGAGGGTTAAATACTGCAGAAAAAATTTATACCTGGAAAAATGATAGTAAATTTGATATTATATTTATACAAGAAACACACTTTACCGAAAATAACACTGTATATTATGATGCACGATGGACTGGTATATCTGTGCCCTGTTTTTCAGACTCCCCTTTTAGCAGGGGCGTTTCAATTTTATTTTGAAATAACTTGTCATGTAAAATTATTAATACTCATAAAAAATGATGGTAGAGAGCTTATGGTAAATATAGAGTTTGACCAAAAATTATTACAATTGTAAATATATATGCACCAAACGATGTAAATAATAGATGCGATTTTTTAAAGAAAACTTTAGACAGAATACACAAATATGCTCAGAGTTTTGAGAATTTTTTGATATGCGGGGACTTTCACTGCCTATCGGATAATCTAAATCGAGATCAAAGTGTACTTCTGTTTAAATCTTTGTTGAACAAACTCGATTTATGTGACTTATGGAAATATATGAAAGGAAACAAGCAAGGTTATACGTGGTGTAATGGGGCGAATGTCCCAGCAAGTAGAATTGACTATATTCTAAAATCTAATGCTTTTTTGTTATGCGTGTGAAAGTACAAGAATTCAAAACATTCCATAGTCTCATTCAAATGGTACGAGAATGTCCGATCATAAATGTTTAATTTTTTCTCTAACTACAAATTAAACTTTAAGAGGACCAGGATATTGAAAATTTGATGCTTCGTTACTTGAAAACAAAAACTTCAAAGATGAAATGAATAAACTCCTTAAGCAACTTGCTTTTGATAAAGAAAAGCCTATCGATGAATGGGATATTTTGAAAAGAAGGATAACAACTTTCTGTATAAATTTCTCAAATAAGTTATTTAAATCATATGAAAACAAAAAAAGCTCAATCCAAAAAGAAATAAATATTATTGAAAACTTGCCTTATAAAAATATTAATATGAACAGAAAAAGAGAATTAGAAACAGAATTGTCAGAGTTGATAAATAAAAAAGCAAAAGGTGCTCAAATAAGGTCGAGAGCAAACTGGAAAGAATATAAAGAGAAAAATACCGCTTACTTCCTAAGTTTAGAAAAGAAAAGACAATTATCAAAAGTAATTAAATCTTTAAGAAACGGAAATGATTATATATCTGTTGAAGACCAAATTTTACAATCTCTTTGCGAATTTTATGAGAAATTATATAAATCATGCAACACAAATAACAGTACATTACAGTCGGTTCAAGCATATCTTTTACAACATACACCATAGCATAGCATAGCATTGAAATGTCATAGCATAGCATGGAAATCTCATAGCATATCATTGGAATATCATACCATAGCATATAATCTCATAGAATCGCATTCGTCATATCATACCATAGCATAGCATTCAACATTCTTTTAACTCGGTTTTAAATGTTTTTATTTGAAAAAAATGTTTACATAATATATTTGTGGTAAACTTTGGCTTCTTATTATTTTACTTTGAAATGTGTGGAACTCTTCTTTGTATGGAGGCGCTTTTGTTCAAATCTCATAGCATAGCATAATATATCATTTAGCCCTTCATTTCAATTTCTCATAGCATTGTATACAAATCTAATAGCATAGCATACAAATCTCATAGCATATCATTAAAATCGCATACCATAGCAAAGCATAAATTTGTAAAAGATATGCATGAAATGACTGTAGATGAATATCTCGATAATCTAAATTGAAAATATATAAAACGACAAAGACAGAATTGAACTAGACAAATTTCCAACGCTTTCGAACACAAAATGTGCACTTGTTCTGTCCGTGACCTTCACCTTGCCCGAATGACCTTGGTTCAAGGTCATGACACACCCTGAGGTCATAAGCAATCTTTGTGTGAAGAAAGAACTTCCAATGTTCCTCCATAAGAAAGATATGGACCGGACACGAATTGAACAGAAAGACGGACGTACGGAAAAGGTGATTCCTATATACCCCCCCCCCCCCCCCAAAAAAAAAACAAGAAACAAAAAAAAACAAAAAACTTCGTTTGTTTGGGGTATAAAAATACGTGACCACGCACTATCATGAAATTCAATCTCTCTGACTTGAAAGAGTGTTCCATATGAAGACTCTGTGTGGGTTTACTTTTGACAGTTCATACTCAGTTTCCATAGCAACGACATTGAAACATTTTGCCTCTGGTCAAAATGACATATAGAGTACCATTATATAAATAACTCGTAAGCTCCCTAAATGCATGCCGGTTTGGTCAGGACATTTGATTAATTTTATTAGCTTGTACACATAAATTGATTTCAGTGAAATTTACTGATAAGAATACCATCGGTTTGTGTTTCATAGATTTAGCTTATAAAATAGTGAAAAACAGGCACACTAAATAATATCAATTAATTTTAAGCAGGCAATTGAAAGCTGAAATAAATATTTAATAAGTTAAGACCTTGGTCTAATAAAAACAATCAAAATTGGCTTAGGTATATTCACTTGCTTTCACATACAAATATTTGAAGTTACCGCTTTTTCACAAAATCCAATTTAAAGTTACTTTCCATTGTTGACTCTTCTGTATTGAAGTACAAAACAACAACATGACAAAAGGATACGTTGGAAAAAGATAGATCAAATGGAGTTGAGAAAGCATGTGATTTAAGTTTTAGTGTATTTAGAGTAAGTCTCTAATGAATTGATGAATATGAAATGAACCACGCTCTATTGGGATTTAGCTTAATTGCCGAATAGGTGTACTGTATTCAAACCTTTTGTAAACATGTGACTGTATTGTACATTTAAAACAATTTGGATCAAATGAAACAGACAGAGATTTTCCCTACTTAAGTTTCGGTAATCTGACATACGAACCCAGCACTCAACTAAGGAAGCTATTAGCTACATGTACCAACCTGCAACACTTAAATAGGAATGCAATTCAACTAAACACCCCCACCCTGGACTGATGGTGTGGAAGATGGAACGAATCGCAGTGTCTACTCTTCCAGAGTGTCAACCCATAGTTCTGAGGATATACTTGTTCGTACCCACAGCAATTACAGAAACCCATCATTGCCATGCACTTTAAATACAATTTGGAACAGACTACTTGTTTCTTTTGCATCATGTTTCATTTCATACCTAAGTTGTATTGGGGTTGTTGTTATTTTGTTCTGTTTTGAGAAATCTTAATTAAGCAAGCAGTGATTGAAATATAATTTGGAACAGACTACTTAACTTAGATTATATAATATACATAAAACGTTAACATCATTCAGGTAAAGATGATTTGGGAATGTTTAAAATATTTCATTTTATTATAAATTTATTATAAATAATATATTAAAATACAGTTGTAGGATTATGTGTATGCTGCAGAAATAAATGAATTTGGCCCTTATCATCACAACATAGTCTGTCAAAAGGAAGACATAGAACAGGAAATGTGAGTTGATGATTTTAACAAAATTAATCAAAGAGTGTCACCTGTACATATTCAAATCAGGTCTATATAAAAATATGTGTAATTAGGGTAACACTGATGAAATCATTAGGTAGGTAGGGATTTTTTTTATTTTATCATATTTTTTTTCTGCATGAATCCTAAGAATGTTTTTTTTTTGTCATATTTAAAAACAGATTTTTGAAAAGAAGTAAAATAAAACTCACAATCGGATAAAAACAGACCTCTACACATAGTAGGATAGGGGCATTTAAGTAAGTTAGGTCGGGTTATCCTAAACACATAACTTTTTTTAGGCCTCAGCTGATAGTATATCATAGTATCTATCATGCAAGGCTCAACAGAAACACTTGTTCAGTTGCTGTGTCCAGCTGATTTTGTATTTGGACAAGTCGATCTACACGTCAAACATTTGTCTGGTTTACAATTCATTTTTCTCGAACAATTATATGATGATAGACCTCAAAAAATATTATGAAAACTAAAACATTTTTTTCACTGTAATGGAACAAAAAAATGATCAGATCAAACTTTAAGTAAAAAAAAAAATATGAAATTTCAGAGAAGGTTGAACACCTATATTCAAACTATATGGTAGCTCAGTTACTGAAATAAATGTATTAAACCTACTTGTCAGTGTCATATCACAATAACACACTTGTAGATTGAGTAGAATATTACTCTCTGGAGTGATATTGTACACAATATTAAGATTTTTAAAAACCTTAATATTCTTTTTTAATATTATTTTTTTTTGCCCCAGTACTGATATACACTGTATAATAAGAATGGATAATTTTTAATGAAATATTTTGTGACAGTAAATAATGGGAGACCAACCATACTCTTATTAATTTCTATCATTTATTTTAAATTCATTCATAATTTTCCAAACTGTTCAATGGCAAATTACAATTTATAATAGCAATTACACAAGTAAGCAACTTGCCCGAAGAACAGGTTAATATTTTAGTTAATGTTGATCCTTGTTATGCCATATTTTAATTCAGTTGCAGCTATTAACAAATGCTTGTAGTTATGTACTAATATTCCAAGTGAAAATAGCATTAATTATTATAACTTGAGATATTTAGTAAAAGTCAGTTTCTCTTTTTCACTATTTAAAGTTTGTATATGTTAACATAAACACATCAGGACTTTGTCTCTTATTTGAAAAAAAAGTCACATTTGAACATGTCTGTTGTGGTATTCTATGTTAAATACATACATGTAAATAATTTTATTTAATGATCAATACTTGTAATATTTTAATTTTCAACATTGCAGTGTTGAGGAAAATGATCAGAACAGTCCAGTGAATACCCAGACAAGCAAGACAGTCAGACATACAGTGCTAGATGAGCAAATAATGAACAAACTGAACTCGCTAAAATATTGAGCAATTCAACATTAATCAGTTGTCACTTTGTTGTGTATTTTTTTGTTCATGATTTGGAATATATTTTGAATATTTATGTAAAGAATTATTTATTAACTTTCAAGTAAGTGTTGATTTTTATTTCTGGAGTTGCATTGAAAAGATATATCATTTTCCCTCGTGCTGATATTTGGAGTTATCTGCCCTTTATCATACAAAACAGCAATTTAACGCGGGCATGTTAAGGCTTCCCGATGGATTTTACAGCGATGCGTAAAAAATAACTTGTCTTTACTTCATACGATATGACGTCATATTTAACTTTGACGTCACGATCTGCATTCCTGTCGATAGTTCTCAGGGAATATATTTTATTAACGTTAAAAGTGAGTTTTATCAAATCACTACAAAACCGCATGTTTCCTCTACATAGATGCTGCTGTTAATGCTAGACGTACAGAATCCATTCATATTAAAAACCAGTATCAAATAATCGACAGTTTTAAAGCTTCGTTTTAAGTAAAAGACTCTTTATCAACTTGTGGTTTGGAGACTCTCCCTGCTACGTGTAAACAAGTGACTGAAGAAATTTTAGTGCATGTAAACCAGCTTGGTGCAGGTGAAAGATTCGTCCGTCACGTGATTACAATGAATATATGACTTCACAAAAATGCATCAACTAAAATGTTTAATATCAGTGTCAATAAATTTAACAGATTTTAAAAAAATACTCCCGGTCAAAGTATTTTCCAGCCGTATTTAGCATCGGGACGCCCTAACATTTCTACGAAGCCTTCTTAAAGTGGTAAATATCATAAATGTTGTTATTTATTTTTAAAAGCAGTTCATTAATGGAAAGTATCTGAAAACAGAGTTTCATTCTATCATTATTTGTTAAGACTTATTTGATAGGGTTTTCTTGCCTGGAGTTATCTGCCCTTTGCAAAAAATATATAGAAACAATGCTTATGAAGTCAAATTAAATTATCCTGATACATTGAATTTAAAATATATTTTGAAATATTTAATCAGTTTCTAATTTACTTCAGCAGAAAAAGTATTTTTAAAGGAGATTTATGATGAACGTTTTGTTAAAAAAAATATTTAAGAATTGTTTAGGGGGATAGGAAGGTGTCAAATTACCAAATTCTGGAAGTAAAATAAACAGAAACGAAAAAGATACCCGCTCTGGTTTTTATTAATAATTTTTTTAATATAAATTTTTATATAAAATTTTGCAATTGATTTATTTTTTCTTTGCCTGCAATTTTGAAGAGACTCAAAAATACAGGGTGAAAATTGAAATATCAAAAATTTATAAATTTTGGTCATCTTTGAGCCACCAGTTTTATAATAAACAAGGACATTGAGATTTTTTTTCTTTTGCATCATGTACATGTTTATTTGTACTTTGTATATTACGTCTGAAATATTTTGAAAATTTGTAAATAAGCCTGTCCTGTGACTTCGAGTTTACCTTGTTTTACAACTTAAAAACTGTACTGGCACTGTACCAGCTTTAATTTTATGTTTTCTTTCCGTGTTTCCTTATTTCTTGATATATTGGGATATAACTTTTCATACTTTAAATTGTGAACTCTTTATTTATCCATCGGTTAGATTACATCATCATTTAGAACCCAAAACATATTGTTTCTGTGCTTTTTAGCACACCCCGAATTTGCCGAGGTTGTATGATTTACTGTACCAGTTATCGGTAACAGTAAAATCCTTGTATATGTTGATTTTATATTCTGCAAAGTGTAAATTGAATTGTGTCCCTTGCGGGGTCAGCCTTTAGGTCGTAGGGGTTATTATACATAAACAAAACTCATACAATTATTCGTTTTTCATCATACAGTAATAAACAAAATCTTACGCTTATCAATACATAATTATACAACCAGGCGTTCAACTGCGCCATGAATCTCTCGGAATAATGTGAGTTTCTTTTGTTTATAAATGTTATATGTAATGATATTATATGCCAAATCAAAAAAGGGATATAATTACGTATCACAAAGAGGTCATATTCTATTTTAACGTATTACGTCACTTCCCCCACAGCTGAAAGTGCAAAGATGTAAATCAGCGGTAACCAATGATCGTTAAAGCTCATGTTTAAGACATATTGAAGACAGTTTTCAAGAAAACTTACTTTTCCTTATTCGAAACAGACGACTGAATTAAAATATATCAAATATTTGCGTGCTATAAACCTGAACCCACAGTTTAGCTGATATCTAGTACAGTACCAGTATCATGTGGAATCATTAGATTTCGTGGTGGCTCAATTTTCGAGGATTTCGTGGGTACTCAGCTATTTTAAGGAAGGTCTAAGAATTCTACCACGTGTGATTTAGAAAAAATTGCATAAGCCCCCCCCCCCCCCCCCCCCTTATTCATGAGATTTTACGAGATATGGGTATTTCGGTAATTAACAAACATCTACCAACATGAAAATGATTAATTATTGGGTTTGAATGGTTCAAGAAAAGTGTACTGAAATAAAATCATTAACTATTCTTTATATCTCGCGAACTCATGAAATTCCTAAGTCGTCTGATGACGTGTCGAGGCTGACTACGTCACATCGGCGCTTGCAGCTGTGATCAGAATAAACATGTGGAATTCAGTGATATATCTCGGAATTTAACCCGTTTACAGCCAGCGTGGACAGATACAACTGAACGCAGGACAGTTAAGGCAACATTTTGCTTTTAAACAGCAGTAAAAGGAGGTCGTTTTGCTTTTGTCTATTCATTTCTGCATAATGAATAGTTCTAAACTATTTTGGGTGTTATTGTAAAGATATGGGTCTCCTTTACTTGACCATGTCTAAATGTGTCGGTCACGTGACTTTTTAGGGTCACGTGGGCGTCTTTTAGACAAAAATCGTCAATGCTAAAATGAGACAAAAAGTTCAAGGGCAAGGCAAAGAAATTTAAGAGTAAGTAATATGGCAACATATTCAAAATTATCCATACATCATAGAAATCAATGCTCATTCAGTTGTAAAGTTTACTAGTTATGAAAATTTCTTTAAAAACTGGCTACTTGTTCCTAAAACAGTGCATTTTTGTATATTTTCATTGCAATTACAAAGTAAACCTTCATCTCTCAACAAATGAGCATCAGTTTTTATAAAGAACTCGTAAAAGGGAAGAAAATCATACCAAGTTTAATAATATCTATAGCCGTCTTGCACTTGAACTTTTGCATTTCATTTCTCAATCTAGAAGTCCTCTCAAATCAATACACATTTCAAACGCACAAGTGATCCCAAAAGGGGAGGTAACTCTTTGAGCGATAACTCTTTTGATATAGGCGCGATGTCATTTTATCATATAATCCGAATTAATTTTAGGATATGTTTACACAGTACATTATGTAAATGGTTATTTAAACATAGTGCTTCTGTTTTATTTATTTCAAAAGAGAAAAGATGGTTACGATGAATCGTCCGCATTTCCTCTGTTGTATCATGGATGTAAACAAAAAACCGTCCAACGGCTGAAGAGATTATCAACGGAGAAGAGGTCAATATTGCGATCACTCCGGGTAAGACAACAGAGGACAATGGGAACCGGTTTGCGGCCCACGCGGTACCAGTAGACTCCTATAAACAGGTGAGACGGTCTCTTGTTGAAGTTATGCGTTCAGACAGTATCGCCAGTGCTAGTCATAATATCTTTGCGTTCCGGTTCACGGGTAACGACGGAACAACGCACGACGGATCCGATGATGACGGGGAACACGGGGCCGGGAGACTGTTGCTGAAAGCGCTCATCGACAATGACGTAAAGAATACACTAGTGGTCGTTTCGCGATGGTACGGCAACAAAATCGGACCTAGACGCTTCAAACATATTAATGAAGTCGGGTTAAGTGCCGCAAGAAACATGTCGGGTTCTACCTGAACCCCAGCCAATTGAGACGGACAACATAGTCAAAGTTTAAAACAAATATATGTGTTGTTCTTGATATTCAAACTATCGGATCACTGTGTTTATTTAAATTTTACATACATGTACAGGCCTTAGTCGCTGTAGCATCCAATTATGATATACTAATATTTCCACAATATGCGCGATTACTGTTAATTAATATTTTTACTGAAAAGCTGTACTGTAAGATAGTAGAGATAGTACATCTATATTTCACAAGCCTAAACTCACCGATTTATTGTTATTGTAAATATTTTACACGTTTTTCATTTCATTTAGACTGTAAATATAGTTTGTTTATCTTTTGCTATATAACTTACGTAGGGCGAGTTTTTCCGGAATTGTCCTGACTGTTCATAATTATTTGGATTTTTGTTTATAGTTATCATATCCGGTTTGTTTTTTTACTTTACAAACATGTGAACCAGTAATTGTAAGTGTTGTTTATTTTCTTATTCTTATTTAGTTAACGCAACGCAAGGGGGAGTGCATGTGTATAATTGTATTTCATGAACATTAATATATCTCACATAGTTTTGGTATGATTTTTATAATATGCTGTCATATTAACAAGCTCAAATCATCAGAAAATCAAGGTACTTTTTTTTTTAAACACATAGTATGCGCAGCCTAGGATTAAAGGTTTTTAAAAAAAACAGACAATAAGTTATACATATAAAACTCCTCACGACCGATTCTAATTATTTATACTATTGTATGATTTTTTTTTTAAGTTGACAAAAAAAGGTTGTTTTTGGTCAACTTCATGCAGTCAACTATTTTTTAGTGTTGGTAAAATTAGCAAGCGTGATGTGCTTTCGCAATTCCAAACCTTTACCTTTTAACTGTTTTTTCTCCCTTTTATTTGCCCCCTTTCTATTCTTTTCGGGAACCGTAAACCTTATAAAGCATTTATATAGACATGGATGATAAAGTGCATCAAAGCTATTTAAGCATATTGACATTAAATTGCCAAGGCTTAGGTGATATCAATAAAAGGAGGGACATTTTTAAAGTCTTAAAATCAAAAAATTATAATATATACTTTCTTCAAGACACTCACTTTGTTGAAAAGGAAGAAAGCTTGATAAAGGGATTATGGGGTTATAAAGCCTACTTTAACTCATATAAATCAAATTCTAGAGGAGTAGCTATACTAATCAATAATAACTGTGATATAACAATACTCAATGAACATAAAGATAGTGATGGTAATTTTCTTTTATTAGATGTTACCATAGAAAGTCTTCCATTTTTATTAATACATATATATGGACCAAATTCGGACTCACCAGGCTTTTACATAAATGTCCTTAATAAGATTCAAGATATTTACTCTAACCAGCATATAGTTATTGGTGGTGATTTTAATTTAGTTTTTGATAAGGACTTAGACTCCATGAACTATAAGAACTTAAATAATCCCAAAGCAAGACTCGAAGTCTTAAAAATTATGGAAACACTTACTCTGAAAGATGTATATCGCGAGCATAATCCAACTCTAAAAAAATTCACTTGGAGTAAAAAAAACCCAATTAAACAGGCTAGACTTGATTTCTTTCTTATATCAGAATCTTTACTTTACTTATCTCTCCATGTAAAATATGAAAACAGTTACCGCTCTGACCACTGCCCAGTTGTCTTGTATGTAAGAACAAATGAATTTCTTAAAGGAAAGGGTTTTTGGAAATTTAACAACTCTCTTCTTAAAGACAAAGAATATGTATATCTAATCAAAGAAAAAATAAAAAATGTAAAACAGCAGTACGCCTGCCCAGTTTACAATTTAGAAAATATTGAAACAATAGATGATAATATACAATTTATTATAAGTGACCAATCATTCCTAGACACATTACTAATGGAAATTAGAGGAAAATCAATATCCTATTCAACTTATAAGAAAAAGAAAACAACAGAACGAGAAAAACAATTAGAGCAAGAGATTTTACTTCTTGAACATAATTTTACAGTAGAAACAAAAGATGAATTATCAAATAAAGAAACAGAATTAGAACTTATTAGAAAAAAACAGATTGCAAGGTCAATGTATTAGATCAAAAGTAAAGTGGATAGAGGAAGGTGAAAAGCCATCAAAATATTTCATTAGCCTTGAATCGAGAAATTTTTCGAGCAAAATTATACCAAAAGTTGAAAAAGAAGATGGCTCCACTGTTTTTAATCAATTTGAAATACTAAATGAATTAAGAATGTTCTACGATAACCTTTATCAAAAGAGGGAAACTATAAACTCTGAAAACATTTACGAAAAATTAAAGTTGAATGACATTCCCAAATTAAATAAACAAGAATCTGATCTTCTTGAAGGCCCATTAAATAAATTGGAAGTCTATAACTTTTTGAAGAATATGAAAAACGATAAAAGCCCAGGGCCTGATGGGTTTACAAGCGAATTTTTTAAATTCTTTTGGAACGACTTAGGCAGCTTTATAACAAGAGCCATAAACAATACTTACGAGTTAGGACACTTTACAGAATCAAATAAACTAGGTGTAATAACATGTTTACCAAAGGCAGGAAAACCAAAACAGTTCTTAAAAAACTGGCGCCCAAATAGTCTTCTTAATGTATTATATAAAATTGCTTCAGATTGCATTGCTAATAGAATAAAAACTGTATTATATAAATTAATTAATGAAGACCAAACTGGGTTTTTAAAAGGTAGATTTATTGGAGAAAATATTAGAATGATATATGATATAATGCAATATACTGAACAAAATCAGATCCCTGGCCTTCTAATGTTAATCGATTTTGAAAAAGCTTTTGATACTATCTCTTGGAAATTTATATACCAAACACTGGATTTCATTAATTTTGGGATTTCAATCAAAAACTGGATCCAAACTTTTTATAGTGATATTAAATCTTGTGTTATACAAAATGGAATTGCCTCTGATTATTTTTTTCCTCAGAGAGGATGTAGACAGGGTGACCCAATTTCCCCATATCTTTTTCTGCTATATGCTGAGGTTCTAGGGATTTTGATTCGAAATAATAAAGAAATTCGTGGAATTGAAATTGACGGTGTAGAATACAAACTTTCGCAATATGCTGACGACACTTCAATAATATTTGATGGATCACCTCAGTCCATGGATGGTATTTTAAGAGAACTTGATTATTTTGCATGCATATCTGGTCTAAAAATTAATTTCTCCAAAACTAAAATGGTATGGATCGGAAGTAAAAAATTTTCACAAGAAGTTTTTCACCACTCGCGATGGAAGCTTGACTGGAACAATCCCACTTTCGATCTACTCGGTGTTAAATTTTCTGTTAATTTGAATGAAATGGTAGAATTAAATTACCAATCAAAATTTTTGGAAGTAACCCGTTTGATAAAACAATGGAAATTTAGAAATCTTACAACAGTTGGAAGATTGACTGTGATTAAAACTCTGATAATACCAAAACTTAACCACTTAATCCTAACTATACCAAAACCTAGTGAAGAATACCTTCAACAGTTTGAGAAAGAAATTTACATTTTTTTATGGGGAGGCAAGGTCCATAAGGTAAAGAAAAACATTATAATTCAAGATTACAGATATGGGGGATTAAAAATGATAGACTATATGGAATTTGTTTGTGCATTGAAATCTACATGGATAAGAAGACTTATCCACTCTAATACAAAGTGGGTAAAACTTTTTGAATCAGAATTAGGATTAAAAATAGAAACCCTATGGGAAAAAGGTTCAGACTTTATTACCAATATTAGCAATAAGATAAGTAACAAGTTTTGGAAAGAAGTTTTATTAGATTGGGTTAAAATTGTTATGTCCTATAGCCAAAATGACATAAAAGTACTTAATGAACATATATGGTTTAATCCTAATATTAAAATTAATAACTCATCAATTTTTATTAAGAATTATTTCAACTGTGGTTATAAATTTATTAAAGATTTGATGACAGAAGAAGGCAATTTTGTAAGCCTTGAAACTCTTGAAAACTCAAATGTTAAGACCAATTTTCTAGAATATAGGAGTTTGAAAGGAGCAGTTTTTGAAACATTAAAAGCCTTAAATAATAATAAGGTAGAATATGGACCATTTATTCCAAATTCTCTCAGTATTTTTTACAAACAAAGCAAAGGATGTAAGGATATGTATTATGGACTCATCGATAACAAAAAAGAATCAATTCGTTCAGTAAAGAAGTGGACAGAAAGTGGATTTGCATTAACAGAAATAGAATGGAATAATATTTTTGAACTCCCATTTAAAACCTCGAAAGAATCCAAATTTCAATGGTTGCAATTCCAGATTTTACATAGAATTTTGCCAACAAATGAGTACCTTTTCAAACTCAATATAATTGATTCACCAGCCTGCTCTTTCTGTAATCAAGATATAGAAACTATAGAACATTTATTTGTGGACTGTTTTCATGTCAAAGAAATGTGGCTCTACTTTGAAGAATGGTTAAGAAGGAAGTTTAATTTTTTAATGACATTTGATAAAAAAACTATACTTTTTGGTAAATTCAAAAACAGAAATATGTATAGACTTCAAAACATATTGATTCTTACAGTAAAACAATTTATTTTTGCCATGAAGTATAAGAATGTCCCAAACCTCTCGACGCTCATGTTAAAACAAACAGTCACTGATAGAATACATATTGAGAAACTACTGTTGTTGAAGAATTGTAAATTTGCTGAGTATGAAAAGTATTGGCAAACTATTTGCGATTTGTTATAAAATGTGTTTATAATAGCTGCAAGGAAATTGTAAGCAAATATTGACCAAAAAAAATTTTAAGTCTACTTTTATGTATCCTCTTGCATATATATGATTTTTTGATAGATAGTGTTCCCCTCTCTTTCTCCCCCCCCCCCCACCTAATAACTAAAAATACTCCAACTTTCATGGGTGATAAAAGCAAGTTTTCAAGATTGTTTGTGCATATATATGTCTGTCTGTCGGTGTATACACCTGTCTGTACGTGTGCTTTTTTATGTGACTGTGTTTATAGTATACTTATATCCTCAAATGAAGTGAATATGTGATGTGTATGCACTGTAAACTAAACATATAAGAAGATGCAAATAACTTGTACATGAAAGTTTGAATAAAAAAAACAAAAAACAAAAAACCCCTTGTGTATCAGTTCTCTTGGTTAACCACATTCGCAGAGTTATTGGTTTCTTAATATTTTGTTAGTAATGGGAGAAAAATATATAAGAGCTAATTGTACACAATTATTTGAGGGATTAGATGTCAACAGAGACAAAAGAAGCCCCTGATATTAATAAACTAACTAAATTGTTCTCATAATATATATTAAAAAATAAGATATGGAGTATTTGTATTTTTTTCATTATTTATGTGCAGCCTTTGCCCAATGACTGCATATTCTATAGCACTGCTTGGGTCTGTTATTCTGGGGAGGGGGTTTAAAGGGGTAACTTTATTCTGTTTGCCAGGGGCCAGGTACCATGGTGTTTTACTATGTAAATTGTGAATTAAATTAGAATTTGCCACGGGGACTATACATGTAGATCTGCCCATGTATGAGGTCTTTTCCCATCCCCCATAAGCAATCAACAGTATTCACCTTTGTATTACACATGTTTCACTTGTAATTTAAACACTCATTAAAATTGACTTTTATTTTTATTCAACACATGCAGAATGATTAAGATTAAGGAGAGGGGGAGGGTTAGCATATCTATTCATTCACAAAATAAATTCTAAACGCTCATTTCTCATTACCGAGAAAGGAAGAGAGTGTGTAAATCCTACAACAAGGCGATCAAAAGCCATTTTTGGTTCACATCAATATATTGAATTTAAATAAGTCTGAATTCTCCTATGTGAGAGACTCTCTCTCCCGCCCATTTACATACCATCCCCTTTCCACTTCTCAAACAAAATTTTATATATATATATAAACAATTATATTTGGTTCATTTGTTTTATTAATTCAAGAAGATATTAAAAGGGACTTTCTGAAAAAAATTCTGTGACAACATTTAAACCTGACATATGCATGCAAACTCAAAATTGCAATTTCTTTTTATGATGTCAATGTGTTTATTGTATAACTTCTTAGTTCTGGTCCTCTTCTCTCTTCAAAAACACAGTCTTCCTGTTTCTAAAGTTCAGGTTTTTCTTTCCATCATTTCATCTTGTATATGACACCAGGATAAGGGTGCGGGTAAATGATCACCAATAAGAACATCATTGTAAATCTCAAGACAAAGCAGGTACCAGCTAAAATGAAAATTATATATATTTCAGTAAGTTTAACTTGTTATCAAAATGGCTGAAAGACTGAAATGGAGGATTTTCTACAATTTGATATTCAATGGAATTTATTTATCTTAATAAACATTTCATTATGTTTAGATGTGCATTTAATTTTGCACAAATTCAAATACAGCTTTTCAGTTTGATCGATTTGAAATTATTCGCATCCTCACCCCTGATATGTGCATGATATTAGTTTAATTGCACCCCTTTATTTTACCCGGCCTGACCTTAAAAATGCACACACCTCTCTCTCTATCTCTCCTCTCTCTCTCTCTCTCTCTCACACACACAACTGATTTGATTGATTGATATTACATAATGCTGGTGCAGTCAGTGTGAATTAAAACATACCATGTATTTTTTATTTGTTGATGAGCAATATTCAAAATTGTAGATTTATAAATAACATAGGTTAATATCAATCATTTTAAAACATTAAATGAAACCATTCGTTCTTGAAAATACTTTTTCTAATTGAATTGTCTCATAGAATAATCAGATTGGTCATTATTTCAATGATAAATTATTGAACTTGTACATGTATGTTATTTACTTACATTTTCTTCCAGCCTTTTTTTTTTCAAATCAGTGTGACACTTTTCAAATTACTCTGCAAATAACAAAATATAATTATGAGAAGTCATACAATTTAATTTACATGCATATAAGGACATGTCAACAGTAATTTGAACATTTTTGTGAAAGGTCCACATAATATATTATGCATGGATGGGTAAAATGACCAACACTTCAAATTTTATTTGAAAGTTACATATGCACATTCTACACAAACAATACCATATATGACCATGAATGTAGATTCCTCATTTAGAGAAAATCAGATGGAGACATGCAGTCATTTGATTATTATTATTTGGGGTTTTTTATTAGCAATAGTATAGCATCATAAGTATTAACCCAGGTGATTTCAAGATTTCAAACAGTGTTATGGACGTAGTAATATACTGAATTCTAAAAACAAACTAGTAATAATTAAGAATTAATGTGCATAAACATCTTAATATATCAACTGGATGAATGTGTAAACAATATAAATGAACTGTCATGGAAGAACTTTGAACACAGTAGAAAGGTGTTATTGATCAGCTGTTCATCAATTTCCAGAAAATGAAATCAGCATCTTTTAGCCTGCACTGTACTGATTTTCAGAAAATCAAATCAGCTGTTTTCACACAGTCTTTGTATTGTTTACTTACAAATTGAAATAAAAACAAACAGCTGTGTAAAGCTAAATATTGTCAGTACAGGTACTATGAACTGATTCGTGTCGATTGGTGAAAATGATCAACAATTTAACGGACTGGCAATAAAGCTACATGTACAATGTACATTGTATAGGCCTAAATGTAAACAATGCAGTCTCTCCTCATGTTTTGAAAAAAACAACACATTAAGTCGATCAGAAATGCATCAACAGTATAAAATCACAATAAAATAGTTATTGAGCTATCTGGTATATTACAAATACACTGTATATCTAATCTACATACCTGATAAATCATCAAAAGATCGCCATCATCGGGAATACCAGCTACACGTGTTTACATCGTCTGACGAGCGCTTTTGGGACGCAGATTCACACCCATACGACAGATGCGTTATGGAAATTCTTCGTATATTCTGATTGTTGTAAACTTATAAAAACACACATGAGTGATTCGTAGTTATATTTTGCTTATGAAGTATTAAATCAGCCGTATTTTATGCTTAAACTGCTGTTTTCGATATATATTCTATATATGATAATACAGAGGCGGGGCGTTTATTATGACGTCATAACTCATTATCCCTTCATTAGCATATTAAAACGATGTGTTGCCTTATCTGTCCTGCGAACAAGGTAGGATTTATCAGTACTTCCCCTAGATATTGTTTTATATTATTTAATATTGTTGGATGGAACGGAAACGAAGTGAAATTCCTCGGCTTCGATTTTGTTTACTTGTTTACATTTGTTTTTCCTGTAATATTGTGTTCAAACATCAGTTTGGTGACTCAGTCAGGCAAAGTAATTGTTCTACGTTTCGCTAGTTTTGATCACAAAGAGCATTGAGGCTCATTGTAGCTTCTTACAGGTCTCATATCGCGATAATTTTAGATCGCATTTCCTCTATGTTCAAAGTACACAATGAAAAGTCCATGGCCAAACACTGTATGTGCTAGCACTACAAAGATTACTTTGACGATCTGGAATGATAATATGATGATTATAGACAATATTGTAATGTTGTTTAAGTAAATCGAAATGTGTTATTTTATTCAGCCTTCTGTTATGAAGATCTAATTAATTTTATTAAAATATTTAAGACAAAATTAAAGTGTGTTCAAACTGAATTTCCACACATTTTAAAGAATAAAGATTATGCCTGTTGTAATATCACTGAAATTGAAACCGCCATTAACAAGCCCAATAATAGAGTAATGTTTCATTTTCATGTTATCTTTAACACAATAGCTAGCTATTTATGACACATTATTCATTTTCAGGGTTACTTAGGCAGTAGATGGTCCATTGAAAACACTTGTTGGGATGTTGATAAAAAGTAGGTACTATATAAATATTTCTTTTACTCACTAACTTCAACTTCATGTATAGTTTGTTGTTTTAAAATATAATTTTGATCATGATACTAATGTAACCTATTATAATAATTTGCATTGATATCTAATCTATTGAAATGAAATTTGAAATTGATATATATTCATCATTTCAGGTATTGGTTTTCTGATCAACTGGACTACTAAGAGAAGAACATGTAGTATGCAAGAAGAATTGTCAATTTCCATAAATTCCACATTATGACTGAAAAATACTAAAAATCAGAAAACACTAGTCTTGTTGAACAGTTTGTCACAGAAAAGCAATCTCTATAGTATTTATAAAGTTGATTAATTATTAAAATAAATTCTTGATTATATTGATATATTGTTTCTTCTTGCTTTCTTTAATTAGTACTAAAATATCAATTATAATACAAGTAAACCTGATTATACATTAAACGAATTTATTCACCAGCTTAGTAACATAAATTATTATGATACATAAATGTGTAAATTACAAAAGTCATCACTTCCATCCCCCCCCCCCCCCCCCCCCAAATAAAGGCAACTGATGAAGTTATTTTTTTCCAATTTCAACAATTTCGTAATGATGATTGGTGTGAATAGAAACAACATTATTTTAATGAAATTCACAGCGTTTAATTATTTTAAGAATTAAAATTAAAATCATGATCTTAGTCAGTGTTGCGTTTGAATTTCACGCAAATGACGCTGAAAGTGAAATGGATCAGATAAAATGCAGTAGTGCAAGGGCATACACATGCCCAAATATATTGAAAATTTGCATGTCTTACCATTGTATCCCCATTATATCAAAAAGTGCTGGGAGCTGTATGAAATCGCTACGCATTTGATATAAATAAGCGTTAATTGCGGGAAATCCCTGTAAATTGCTGTTCATACACTGTTTATATTGAATTTAATAATTGTTCATACTTGAATATTTTAAGCTCCCAGCACTTTTCGAAATTTTGAAGGTTCATTTTACAAGTTAGAAACAGAAATAACTATATTTGTTTATGTAATGCCCTTGCACTTTGCATTTTTTCGTATTATTCCTGGTTCATCTATTTTTAGCAGTATCACGTGACAGGGTAATCCCAAGAGACTCAAAAATTGCTCATGCGATAACAAATTATTTAATTTGTATAATCGAGAAAATATCACTTTGTTTAACAATTTTTTGGAGTAGAATACCAAGATTGTTCAAAGGCTAACATTTCATGTGATAAATATCGCTATTTTTTTAAGGACGCCCTTTACATAGCTGAGTATATCTCTCATCCACGAATTAACATTCTCCACGAATAATATATTAGGGTTATAAAGTCATAGTTCGTTTTGTAGGTATACGAAAATACACGAAATTACGTCCCGCGAACCTATAAAGTTTCAGCAATAATCGAAAATTGGCCCCAACAAAAATTAATGATTCCACAGTATTTGGACCCTAAATGAATGAAATTGGTTACCATGGCAACCAAGGTAATAGGCATTATATTGATGGTGGGTAATATCATATCTTAGAAGTATCAATCACCAGAGAAAGTTTATGAAAATCTTAGATGGTGTGTGGCATGACCCTATAGTAATATTTTGGTCTTTACAGAGAATTGATGTGAACAAATACGTCGCTATACAAAATTAATAAAGAGAACAAATGCCAAAACGCCTTTGACAACGAACTCTTTACAATTTTAATACATGTTTTCAAAACATTATCAAAGTAGATACAATAGGCAGACACTTATGCTACCATTTAAACATTTTTACATGTACATCATAGTGCGTGCGAGCAATCTTTTTTTTAATGAGGCTATAGAGTATATCAATTAATGACATTGTCAAATAAATAATTATTAAGCAAGATTTAATTTTTATTTAATAATGATATATGAATAATTTTTGGCGATCAGATTAAACATACTCCCAGAGAGAGTGAACAAAATATCCGTTAATGTGAAAACATGCATCACTGTTAGTTATGTTTAGAATATAGTTTAAAGTCGACATATCTGAGATCACTTAACTACTAGCTACTTATAAAAAAAAGTATAAAAATGGTAGTACTTGTTGCATCGACTCATATTAAATTGAGGAAATAATAATTGTATTTATGTGAAGCATAAAGCCATTTATACAATCTCATAATAAATTGGGTTTTTTTTTATCAATTTTCGGACTAGTCATGTGTACCGTATTCGATTCATATTTTTTTACCACGTGGTCTTTGTTTACCACATTTTTTGAAGGGCAAAAAATTCAATAAGTTGTTTTGAATTCGTTAGCGTATTGTCGTCGTTTTAAATTAAGCATTTTGATTGACACGGCATGCTTTCCCTTTGTGAGCAGCTCAATCAGTATAAGTACGGAATGAATTTCGTCAACTAGTGAAACTGTACTGACCTATAACGCTATGGCTACTCTCGCGACCCTTCCATGCAATGACGTGTGAATAGAAACCTAAATTTGAACTGTGGCGAAGTACAAATAAGTAATAGTGGACACGTTTGGGTTCTTTGGGGAGGATTCGCGTGCTTGGCACGTCTTACGTAATAGAACAGCGCCCAGATGTTGTCATTATTCAAGCCGTGTCTAATGATTTGTGCAAACCAGAAAAGACTTTGGACTTGATTTTTAGATGTTTAATTGAATTTGTGGTCGATATACGCTATGGAAAATCTGTAGAATCAGTGGTAATTTTACAAACTTTGCACTGAATTGCTCCGTTAAATCCCACTTGGGGCACTTGTCTCTAACCTGCTGGTTTTCGACAAGTATGTGGCATGTTTTTAATATAGAGTAGTACCATCTTTTTGCCATTCCTTAGTCATATGTTTTTTATTGTGTATGTACAATTTTTATATTAATGATACTGTCTCTTTTTGGTTGTTTTATTTTTCATTGTGACAGGTGTAACATACAGTTTGATAGCGGACAATACAGCAACATTTACATTGGCATCTGTAATAAAATGCTCTCTTCAAATCAACACGTTGATAATATTGTATTTCAAATTCGCAAAAAACAGAGCTTCGTAGACTCTAGTTGAAAAAATTAATATAGGTCATATCAGAGAAACATGGACGATGATATAATAGTAATAAGTAGTTTTACCGTTGATGTGAGACTATCAAGGTCGTTACTTGTAGGGCCTGAATTGCAGATTGTTTTGATGGTTTTTCCTCCATCAAGGGCCGTTGCAAATGTATTCACCAACGACGACTTTCCTGCACCACCTTCGCCGACCAGGATAATATTAATGAATGGTACGACATTCGTTATTTCAGAAGTCAAGCTGCTAAACAAGTCTTTATATTCAGTAACAACCTATATGTTTTGAATGAAAGAGAGGATAGATTAGAAATGATAATAAGGAAAGAAAAATTAAACACATCAATCTAGATGGCTTTTTATATATGGAAATATAAATCACCGTCAAATCTAGCTTTGGAGGATAACCTCTCGAAGCAGCTAGGGCGGATCCTTCTAAAAACAAAATGTTGATTTTATTATTACAAGCAACAATCACAATAATATACACATATTTCCGTTTTATTTTGACAATATACTCCTACTAACAGGAATAAAAAAATATAATATGTTATTTATATTTTAAGTATTTAACAGCTTCTAGGAAAATTTTGCAGGTATATGCTCCCCAGTTTTGTTTTTGTGAACAATAAAGTTTACATTTTGTCACTACCCTGAAAACAGATTGCCATAACCAATGTCACCTTAACGACCAAAGATCATCGTTATCAACTAACATTGACGTCATCTCTCTCTTTCTCTCTTTCTCTTTATTTCTCTCTCTCTGCTTGTATGTGTGAAAACCTAGTAATAAGGAAGATATTGCGTTCAATATTTGACTAAATATATTGAAATCAATCATCTGTTAGAGTAATTAATTACAAGTTTTCATTTATCTATCTTTCTATTTCTGCGAAAAAAGGTGCATTGTGTTATTTTACTAAACATGCATCTACTGAAAGTGTAGGTCCTGTATTGTGAAAACGGCGAACCGAAGACGTATACTGAGGCCATAAGAGGGAAACTTTCACACAGAAATAAACAGGACAGGTGTAGAAATCTTCTTAAGAACTGTAACTGTACAATTTGGGAGATTTCTATATAAGCAACCACAAAACGTGTACGTGAACATAAAAAAAGTTAAAATTGTGAGCCCCGGACCAAAAATGGGTCATAAAAAGGGTTTATTAAAGGAATGAATTCAATATTTATTAGTTTTATAAGATATAAAATGGTTTGGTGCAGTTTACGCTTTATAAACCGCGAAGCGGTTTATTAATAAGCGTAAACTGTTCCAAACCATTTTATATCGTATAAAACTAATAAATATTGAATGCATTCCTTATAATTCAATTTTTTGCTATCAACTGTTGATGAAAACGGTCATTTGATATATAAAATGACATCACATTGTGCAAAATTCAAACGTAACGTCAGGCGGATTGATACGTTTTTGACGTTATTATTACTATCACGTAGGCAACATTTTTTATACGATATAAAATAATTTTTTAACCAATCAGAAAGCGTGTAACAACCAGAATTTAATTATTGTTCAATGAAAAAAAAAGGGGGAAAATGTTTTTAAAAATTCTCCTCAGTATACTACAATGCACAGATATTCTTGATATTAGGTAAAAGCTGTGTTTCCCGGGCTATACATTAAGCCCTATACTGTTTCATGTTTAAGATTGAAATATATATGTGAATGTTTTAAATCTTCTTTAGCACCACAATACTAAAATTTGGGATATTAGAGTGCAAGCCTCGTAGGATAGAGTGTATTCCAATTTATTTAAATCTTGACCCCGGATCATGTAGTGGCTCTCCACAATAGGGCCAGCATAGCAGTTTATAGAAAAGATGTCTAAAATTATTCACAAAAAATGTATTGTCATCCCTATTTTTTTTTAATTTCTTTTTTTTTTTGAACATCTTCATATCAACACATCCTCATATAAAGTAAACAGTAACAATCTAAACTTTTTCATAATTATATATAACTTGTTTTTTTTTTTTTGTTTTTTTTAAGTTTTACATCATAAGTACGTTGAAGCCTACATTAGGGATTTTTATACATCAATATTTAATTTCCAGTTGTGTTATGTTAAACACAACCAGGGAGATATACTAAGAGTGTTCAGTTATACATATAAGGTCTTAATCAAAGTACTGAAGTACTAACGGGAGTTGATTTTATCGATTATTATTCATTTTAGAATTAACGATATTTTATTTTGCTTGGCAAGTAGTTTATAATCTGTATTTGAATTACGCACACTTTTATAATATGAATTCTCAGACTTTTCCGACACGAATTTCGAAAAAAAAACCTTTATGAATCATGTTGTGTAATATTTAAAAATATAATTGATTCCATTAAACTATGTATCAGTAATCGAAATATTTCAAAATTGTATGGATCTATGCAATAATGAACTCTAGTCTAGTTCAACCAGATGCTCACCTGTTTTCATTAATCTCCGACAAGCAAGAGATACATGTACTACCTGCCAACACCAGGTCGAGTGATAGCTTGATGAACAGACTCTCTGCTTGTCGGGGATCTACGGAGACAGCCGATGGTTGAACGATACTATATTTTAAACTCCAGATTAATACATACGACTGCAAAAAATATCTTAAATGTTCGTACTATTTAAAATCTGACTAGTTTTAAGGTATTTCACTCCTCATGTTTTGATTTCATTGCACAGATGATCATTATATTCAAAATGAATATGATTTTATTTATTTAATCATCACAGATAGAATATTATTTCATAATTACACAACATTTATAAAGAAAATCCATTTGAATTCAAGAAACAAACAAGTTTGTTGGGGAACTATTTTTTCGTGCGGAAGGTTTTTTAGACGAAAATGACAGAAACAAGCTATTTTATGAATTTTCGATATACTTTTCTTATTATTATACTTTATTCATTATTCACATTTTGAACATTTGATAGGTTTGTAACATATTTTATAGGTTCTGTGTGACATGTACAAATCAAATCTTGAGAATGTGATAGCCGTTTAGCATAAAATCATGCATATATATAGAACGTCTGAATTTTTTCAAGCCAAATTTTGCAAACTGGATAAATCTTATAAAATTCTTGATATTCAAAAAAGTTTTCATTTCAAATCAAAGTGTAACTATTATAGAAATTGTCTATTTTAAGTGCAAAAAGGTCACAAAAAATTTATGCAGCTTTGTACAATTTTTTTTCGTAATCCCTCTATTCAGTGTGACCATCGTGCATAATTAAAAACAGTATTTGAAGAAATAAGTTTGCTTAATCAAAAATACTGACAACAAATCCTAATCAGGATGAAATTGCATTTTAGGTGCAAAAAGGTCAAATTAAATGGGCCATAACTCAGGGGGATGGATACTGATCCCTCATTATCTTTGTATTTTTTAAGTTTGTTTTGTCTACAGATTTCAATGATATACTTCTCAAGAAAATCTTGATACAACAACATTGAGGAGTGGGATACCTTAAGGTATTCGTAAATAAGTTTCATTTTAAAAAATGCTTCAGCATACATTACGTCAAATTTATCGATCATTTTCAAGAACTAGGTCTTCAGTTTCGGTTTGCCAGAGTAACTGCATAGGAGAGTTGATTAAAAATCAACTCCCAAAAATGACATCTAAAGATGAGACTTTTTTCTGTTACGTTTACAATACCGTGGATTATTGGAATATATAAAGCGATAAATAATTTGAACAACAATGATGCAAGAAGTGTTGATTAGGACAACGATGTGCAAATATCTCTAATAAAGATGAAAAATTTAATGCTTAGAAAAAAAACAACATAAAAGCTAGCATATAGTATTACATGTCTTTTTTACTCTATTATAAATAATTAAATATAAAAAAGACTTAAAACAATACAAATGCAAATCAGTTTATTCTAAATGTATAGAATGTCATTAAACATTAACACATTTTTAAAAAAATCTTTAATCTAACAGATAAAGAAGTTATACTTAATGCCTTCAGTGTTTGCTTTAATGCCTCCAGTGTTTGCTCAATCTTTCTTATATCTTCGGGTGTTTTTTTCTTCAACAGCAGCTCGTGGGACTTTTCGTTCATTTTTTCAAATTCACATCCTAATAAACGTATTCTCCTACAAAATATGTCTATTTATAATAATCCAAAATAGATAATATATATACACTTAATTTTCTTTAAATGTTTGCAACTTTTTCACTTTGAGATTTTCAATTGTTTAGTTTAAGGAAGGAGTCTTTTATGGTTGACAACTTGTCAAACGTACATTTGATTAATTGTTTATTAAATCAAGCTGAAAAAAAGAGTATATTTTTCTTTTTTTATTATTATCATACAACTTGGCATAGAAAAATTAATCAATGTTTAGATTATCACAAGGGCTATATCTTCGGCGTAATATTGGCGTAGGAAAATATCACATGTTTTGCAATTCAGAATTGCTGCAGATTAATAACATTAATGCTGGATTGTTTTTCTAATGTGAACTAATGAAATGATACTTGTGTTTCGGAGTATGTTTTTAAAATATGATTGCCTATCAAATTACATTTTTACAAGCTTTTTAAAGCACCCATTCTATACATTTTGAAATCACAATAATCAGTTGTTTTCTCTATTAAATGGTTAATATATTAGCTTTTCTGTCTATTAATATCTTTATATAAAGTCTTCATTATACATAAAAATCAGAAATATTTTATTGTTGGAAACAAAAAAAAAAAATCAAAATTTAATAAAATAGAGAAGATGACGGAGCAATATCAATTTTAGTACAGTATCCGCAACGGTATTTTGTTTTTACAAGATAGGATTGGATAGGATTCACGCATGATATTATAGGATTGACGTACGATAGAATAGTATACACGCTTACAGATATGATGTACATGAAATATTGGTTAATTTTGATCTAATCAAATTAAGAAATTAGTATCATGACAGAATGCTGGACAGGATTTTGCAATTCTTGTTCGATAAATTTTCGTAAGCGGCGCACTGAACGACTTGCAACTTTAAAATAAATTTACTGGCTTATGAACAGGCACGAAACGATTAACACGATAGGATAAACGGAAAAACTGTTTGAATTGAACGATAAACCTGATAGGATTAACGCACGATAGGATAGGATTAACGTACGATATGAAAGGATTAACGCACGATAGAACAGTATACACGCACAATATGATAGGATTAACGCACGATACGACAGAATAATACACGATACAATAGGATTGTAAAACAAGTATTCCTTTTAAAGGAATGATCGGCAATAATGATATATTGATAGCTAGAAGCAATCAACATGATCAGTTTGATGTAAAATAATTTTAAAAATACTGTATTTTTACAAAATATATACTATTTTGAATCTGTACACCATAATTTCATCATTATAAACCGTCAAGAAATTTAATTTTGAAAGTTCGTAAACTCCTAGTCTAGTTTTATATTTTTAACGTAACTATTAAATGTTAACGTATCTTCTTCTTCTTCTTCTTCAGAATACTGAGTAGGGCTTTTCAAAGAGCATTAACACGTATACAAAGAAAGAGTTGTATTAAAATAATATAATGCGACTGAAAAACATTGAATGCCATCATAACTTGCTATTGAGGTCGCATTATAACGTAACTGTGTGTATTAATCAAGCCGTCTTCCTAGCTACTATTATGCAACATCAATAGATCGAGGTCAGTTCATGGAGCATCTTTTTATGATTGAGGTCACTTCATCGAGGTCAACTGCATTACTGATTGAATCTTTCGATCGAAATTCGTACGCGCGAGACAAAATGTACATTCTTGAATTAACAGGTCGAACTGTATTTTATGTATGTTTGCATCTCTTAAGGTAAATGAATTGAAGTAAAACTGAGTAAAATGTTTTATAAATACTAAACCAAACTTCAAGTTTTTATAAGAACTACTTATGCAAGCGGAATGTGTGCGCACGTGGAATCATTTGCCGGATGCTTCATATTGACAAAACAGTGATCGGCCGAAGCCGATCACAAACATAACGTTGCGGGTACTGTATAAATATTTCAATTTAGTAGTATAAGCTGATAGACATTCTGATATTCTATCATTTCATTGAAGAATATCATCTTCAAATCTTATACAAACATCCACAGAACTACAAAGAGATACACTTATTTGTATCATCTTTTACGTTGCGGAAAAAGGTAGTGACCTTGACCTGACCTTTATGCGAAAACAAAAGAGTCAAATTTGATTAAACTGATAGAATCATTTGGTAATATGATTCGTTTGACTGTGTCAAAATTTCATGAATTTCTTATTATAAGAAGTATGTTTGAAAACGAGAAGAATTTCATGCTATATTTCCCGCGAAAAATGTAGAGGTAGACCAAACATCTGTAATGCGTGTACTCTTTTTATAGCTATTTCAATGTAGACTGCGATACCTGCCTCATTACCATATGATTTGTTTTGATTTTTTTTTTTGATATAGAAATTATATAAATATATACTAGCAAGAGCCATGCTTTAATGTCATATCGATTCTTTCTAAGCTTATTGTGCATGTATGTAAAGTGGGCAGGTACGTATATAGGCAGTAAGAAAATAAACAATAGGACATTTTGAACTAAATTAAAAAGAATAACGAGAAAATAAAACAGTTAAAAAATTTATGCAGATATTGAAACCATTAAATTTGAAAGTGGGAAATTACACACCTACAAAGAGGGATCTCTCTCTCTCTCTCTCTCTCTCTCTTTCTTGCTCTCTCTCTCTCTCTCGCTCGCTCGCTAGGTGGTTGCGCTGTATGTATCATAACCAATAAACTTAGTACCTTTTGCATACTTATTGTAGAGAAATACTCTCTCACAATTCTTTTGAAGTTACATATAGTTGATAACTAAATAACACTAAGTTGACAATGATGTAAGGTACGCATAATTCTTGCTGCGCTCGCCACAACGGTAGAATCGTAAAACATATTATCTGACATGTTATACTTTAAGAGATAGACGAACAGAGAAAATGTAAGCTATACAATTGATATCAACATTAAATACAAAGTGGTTAAAATAATACTCTTTATTCTGTTTCCTGTAATTTCGACAGGTCCTTTGGGTAGTCGCTAATAGAAATGTGTGAAAACAATGAACTTTTAAACAACCTAAACCCAATCTTATTAATACATCAACAAACACGTCGATACTACTTGACCCTATTTTACAGAAACTTATTTGTTTGTTCGAAATGTTAAAAGTTATGATACAACTAATGAACGGTATTACATATGTATTACTAATCATATACGTTTATTCAGTACAAGCCGAACCCGATAGCAAACCTGATCAATAAATAATTGGCATATAGTACCTTTTTAATAATATTATTCGAAAATATATCGACCAGACGCTACAAAAGTAAACAAGAGGCCCATGGGCCACATCGCTCACCTGAGAAACAATAGGTATGATAAAATCAGCTTAATGGAGTCATAATACAAACTATCTGGACAATGTACAATAATACATGTTGATCCCGTATAAATAAAATCCATTTTCCCCTGGATATTCTTATGTTTATAATCATTAGTCCCTTTTCTAACAGGACGATTTTATAGTCATATCATATGTTGAGTATTGCAGTTCTCAAAAAGATCCTTAACAATTGTTTATATATGGGATATAAACGTACATAAACTCTGAACCTTCTTGTGAGGCCAAAGAATTGTCCTGGGGCCAAAGTCTTAACAATTATAAAGAATCATCTGGCTGATTAGTTTCTGAGAAGAAGATTTTTAAAGATTTACCATATATATTCCTTTGTTAAACTTTGAACCCCCATTGTGGCCCCACCCTACCCCTGGGGATCATGATTTTCACAACTTTGAATTTACACTACCTGAGGACGCTTCCACACAAGTTTAAGCTTTCCTAGCTGATTAGTTTCTGAGAAGAAGATTTTTAAAGATTTACCATATATATTCCTATGTAAAACTTTGACCTTCCATTGTGGCCCCACCCTACCCCCGGGGGTCATGATTTTCACAACTATGAATCTACACTACCTGATGATGCTTCCACACAAGTGTCAGCTTTACTGGCTGATTAGTTTCTGAGAAAAAGATTTTTTAAAGATTTACTCTATATATTACTATGTAAAACTTCGATCCCCCATTGTGGCCCCACCCTACCCCCGGGGGTCATGATTATACCCCCCGCAAACAAAGTTTGGGGGGGTATATAGGAATCACCTTGTCCGTCTGTCCGTCCGTCTGTCCGTCCGTCTGTCCGTCTGTCTGTCCGTCCGTCCGTCTGTCCGTCCGTCTGTCCGTCCGTCTGTCTGTGCAATATTCGTGTCCGGTCCATATCTTTCTTACCGAGGAACATTGGAAGCCCCCACTGCACTCAAAGATTGCTTATGACCTGAGGGTGTGTCATGACCTTGACCCAAGTTCAACTTGGTAAGGTCAAGGTCACTGACAGGAAAAGTGCAGTCTGTCTGTGCAATATTCGTGTCCGGTCCATATCTTTCTTACCGAGGAACATTGGGAGTCCCCACTGCACACAAAGATTGCTGATGACCTGAGGGTGTGTCATGATCTTGACCCAAGGTCAACTTGGTAAGGTCAAGGTCACTGAAAGGAAAAGTGCATGAATCGTGTCCGGTCAATAACTTTATTATGGAGAAACTTTGGAAGTCCCCACTGTACACAAAGATTGCTAATCATCTGAGGGTGTGTCATGATCTTGACCCAAGGTCAACTTGGTAAGGTCAAGGTCACTGAAAGGAAAAGTGCATGAATCGTGTCCGGTCAATAACTTTATTATGGAGAAACTTTGGAAGTCCCCACTGTACACAAAGATTGCTAATCATCTGAGGGTGTGTCATGATCTTGACCCAAGGTCATCTGGGTAACGTCAAGGTCACTGGCAGAAAAAGTGCAGATATCGTGTCCGGTCAATAACTTTATTATGTAGGAACATTGGCAGTCCCCACTGTACATAAAGATTGCTAATCATCTGAGGGTGTGTCATGATCTTGACCTATGGTCATCTTGGTAACGTCAAGGTCACTGGCAGAAAAAGTGCAGATATCGTGTCCGTTCAAGAACTTTATTATGTAGGAACATTGGCAGTCTCCACTGCACACAAAGATTGCTAATCATCTGAAGGTGTGTCATGACCTTGACCCAAGGTCATCTCGGTAACGTCAAGGTCACTGGCAGAAAAGTGCAGATATCGTGTCCGGTCAAGAACTTTATTATGGAGGAACATTGGAAGTCTCCACTGCACACAAAGATTACTCATGACCTGTGGGTGTGTCATGACTTTGACCAAAGAGGATTTAGCCACATCATTTGCACACCATTGATTATCATCTGAGGGTGTGTTATAATCATGAACCAAGATTTGCACAAGTTCAAAGTCAATCAAAAATTAATAATTACAGCGTTGGCCATATTTTCTTGCATAAATAGTTCATAAAATGAAAATGATTCGAACTTAAAACTTAAAGATTGCATGTGACCTAAAAATATGTTCTGATCTTGGTTATTGGTCATTGAGCATGTTCAATGTGACCAGAAAAATAATGGTGCATCTATTACCTTTCATTAGTAAATATATGGTCGAATGATTCATTGTTTGCTTCCATTTTTAAATCATTAGGTTGCCACAAGAGTCAAGGGTTCATTTAATTTTTTTTCTGACGGAAAATCTTACACATAAATAGATAAGTTGTTTTTCATCGGGTTCGATTTCATGCCGTTTTCATCGGGTTCGAAATTAAGTATTTGGAGTCCGTTTAAATCGGGATCGAAATTCATAGATTGTCGTCTGCGGATTCAAAGGAAAGAGGTAAAAATTTCAAACTTCTTACCTGTTTTCATATATTTAAATATGTTTAGGTTTGATTTGCTATAAGTAAAGTATTTGATACTCATGAAAGCATTTTTATCGCCGTTTTCTGCACAAGTTCGCCGATGTGAGTGGCATTGCAACGTTTTGCATTCAATGTTAAACGCAAACATACTATATAACAACATAGTACGCAGGATTTATTTTTTCATATGTTCATTTGTAATTGTGTATACATAAATTGTTTTCAGTTTTACCACAAGCTATTGAACGTAGCGGTGTTTTTCTTCGGGTGAGTATTGCTTTAAAAACAATAGTATAGTAGAGCTTACGTGGTATGTTTCTGCTAGGCATAAGGGAAACTGCCCAACCACGTATGCATTAATAAAAAAAATTCTTGACTTGCCCACAGAAATTTAGGAAATGGATTTTCTTGTAATTAAACCCTTCAATTGCACGAAAACAATTTGAAATTCTGGCCTAGAGATCGTGAAATTTCAGCCTTAGTTTTCAGTAAAAGACATTTAGAGGGGGTGTTAAAGAAAACTAATTTCACTGGCTATAAATAAACGTATTTATTATACACAGCCGTTATATTTATTATACACAGCCGTTTTGTAGAGTGCTTCAAATTTTAAAATTTGTGTAATGGGATGTGGTGTAATTAACATTAGGAAATGTTCCCTTCGTCAATTTAGTTTAAATTGAGTACACCTAAAATCGTTTCTCTACGTGAGAAATTTTTTTTGTAGTATGGATGAAATTAAATCTTCAACGCTTCAAATAACTGGGATATTTGCAAGACTTCAATGTAAACAATATACACCTGAAAATGCAATGAGGGAAGTTCTCCGTAGAACTGAAGATATTGATGCAAATGCTGAAAAAATGAACAATACAATAATGGACACAAGGAAGAAACTTGCACATGTTTCTTCGCAAAACTTCCAATTAAAACAAGAGATTTCTAAACTGAAGACTGAACTTTTAAAACTTAAAAAGGAAAATGAAAATCTTTCTAAAGATTTGTCATCTTTTGTAAACGAAACATTTGATGTCAATTCTGATGATGATCTACCAGTACTATCATCTTCAGACACTATTGCCAATCCAGGCACACCGTTGCTTCAATCAACACCCAATACAACCCTTTCAAATCCCCCTAGTACACCCACAAATCCAACAGCGGTAAATCCATCCGAGACATCGCAAGATTGAGCTTCCCACCATTTGCAGTCGTAAAATCTCTCCCATCAGAACTTTGCGTAATTTGTCTGCATAAGAACTTTTTGAAAAATTTCGATTTTAATTTTTTTAAGTTCCATGTCCATTAGGTCTAACGGTCAGATCTGAATTTCATTTACATATGAAAAATGTGAATTATTATGTTTTAAGGTCATTACCTGAATGTGTATCAAGAAATGATGAAAGATTTTTTGGTTATCTCTACAACATTACAATTGTGTTATTTTACTTTATGCCTTGAGGGGGTATCTTAATGTAATAAATGATAAATAAATAAACGTATTGTTTTGAAACCCTTTTTTGCGTTTGCTCGTAATTAGGATAACTAGAATCTAGATTACAAAAAAAAGATAAATAACATGAGGCCCGAAGTCAAATTCTTGAAGCAGACCCAATGTATTGTACATTTGTTATCAAAAACATTTACATGTATTTATAGATTTGAAGAAAAAATTGTTATATTTACAGTTCCCAGTGTCAATGAACATAAATTGTTCATCTATGTTGAACAATAGATTTTTTGAACATAGAAAAAACATATATTACAGTATTTTCATTTCTTTCAAGGTTATCTTCTTTTTTCAATAAGCAATGTTAATTTGAAAAAAAAAAATGATCTAAAAATATTGTGATGATGTGATGAATTAATAAACTTTAAAAGTTAATACATATATTATGGATCTCTTCAAAGAGTTTACCTGAAAGGATTATGACAATATTTGAAAAAAAAATATATGTATAAAAATATCCAATGATTCCATCTTCAAGTGGCACAAGTTTAATCTGGGTAATATTTCTTATTTGCAGGCTAAATATGAATAGGAGGAGAAAAGAAGAAGAAAGGCTGAGGAAAAGAACAGAAAGATTATCTCAGAACAACAATTTGTTTAGTATAGATCCTTCAACAGAACCATGTCTAATAAACCATGATAAAAAACCAACAAGTGACCATGTCAAGGTATTCACACAGGATGTTCCACAATGGATGGATTCATACTTTAAAGATCAAAGTGTTAAGGAACAAAATCACTCAAAAAATACAACAATTACATTAACAACTGAAGTAAGGAATTCTAAACAACCAAAAAAATCCTGTTCAACTCAGCACATTACTACCCAGAATGCAAAAAGAATGCAAGTCAAAAGACTTGACCCTGAATATCGTAATAAAGAAAGACTTAGTGATATTTTAAATAAAAGGAAACAGAGACAGGATGCTGATAAAAGACAAGACGAAAGGTTGAGAGATGCGAAAGCAAAAAGAGAAAAAAGAAAAGATCCTCTCATATCTAAAGATGAACAGGCCAAAAACTCTCAATCAAGAAAAAGGAAGCGTAAAGATCCTGAAATAAAACAGGAGGAACAGTTGAGAAATACTTTATCTAGGAAAAGAAAGCGTCAAGACCTTCAGGTAAGACGGGAGGAACAATTGAGAGATACTACAGCTAGAAGAGAAAAAAGAAAGAATCCTCAGATATCAAAGGAAGAACAAGTGAAGAACACTAATTACAAGGAAAGGAAGCGTAAAGATCCTAAAATAAAACAGGAGGAACAGTTGAGAAATACTTTATCTAGGAAAAGAAAGCGTCAAGACCTTCAGGTAAGACGGGAGGAACAATTGAGAGATACTACAGCTAGAAGAGAAAAAAGAAAAAATCCTCAGATATCAAAGGAAGAACAAGTGAAGAACACTAAATACAAGAAAAGGAAGCGTAAAGATCCTGAAATAAAACAGGAGGAACAGTTGAGAAATACTTTATCTAGGAAAAGAAAGCGTCAAGACCTTCAGGTAAGACGGGAGGAACAATTGAGAGATACTACAGCTAGAAGAGAAAAAAGAAAAAATCCTCAGATATCAAAGGGAGAACAAGTGAAGAACACTAATTACAAGAAGAGGAAGCGTAAAGATCCTGAAATAAAACAGGAGGAACAGTTGAGAAATACTTTATCTAGGAAAAGAAAGCGTCAAGACCTTCAGGTAAGACGGGAGGAACAATTGAGAGATACTACAGCTAGAAGAGAAAAAAGAAAAAATCCTCAGATATCACAGGAAGAACAAGTGAAGAACACTAATTACAAGAAAAGGAAGCGTAAAGATCCTGAAATAAAACAGGAGGAACAGTTGAGAAATACTTTATCTAGGAAAAGAAAGCGTCAAGACCTTCAGGTAAGACGGGAGGAACAATTGAGAGATACTACAGCTAAAAGAGAAAAAAGAAAAAATCCTCAGATATCAAAGGAAGAACAAGTGAAGAACACTAAATACAAGAAAAGGAAGCGTAAAGATCCTGAAATAAAACAGGAGGAACAGTTGAGAAATACTTTATCTAGGAAAAGAAAGCGTCAAGACCTTCAGGTAAGACGGGAGGAACAATTGAGAGATACTACAGCTAGAAGAAAAAAAAGACAAGATCCTAACGTAAGAGAGGTTGAACGGTCGAGAGAAACGGTGGCAAGGAGAAATAAAAGAGCTCCTCCAATTTTAGAAAATAATGTAATCAGTCTTTTCCACAAGAAAATTTTTGAAGGTCCTTCATTTATTTGTGTGTCATGTCAAAGACTATTATATCGATCATCAGTCTCTCGTCTCAACATGGAAAACTATGCAAATATTCAAGAGGACTTATTGTCGTCATGTATAACTTCAATAAAATCACACGATGGTCTTCAGTACATATGTAGCTGCTGTAAGTCTTCTATTCTTAAAGGTACTATTCCAAGCATTTCAGTTGCCAATGGACTGGAACTTGATGAAATTCCGAATGAGTTGAAAGATTTAAATAGTTTAGAGGCAGTTTTCATTTCTCGAAGAATTCCGTTTATGAAGTTGGTTGCTTTACCGAGGGGAAAACAAAAATCTGTACACGGTTGTGTTGTGAATATTCCCATAGAAATACAGCAGTCTTTATCTGTGCTTCCAAGAGTCCCATCATCAGATTCATTTATTACAGTTAAACTCAAAAGAAAGATCAAATACAGGGGCCATGTTTTCATGCAAAATATTAGACCCAGGAAAATTGAAAATGCACTGCATAATCTGAAGTATGTGATGAAAAATCCTCTGTATGAGGATGTTATCTTAAATGACAACTGGACACAAGAAGCACAAGCAAAAGATGACTATCTGTGGAGCAGTTTAGTTAATACATATGATGATAATTCCGAAGCAGAAACCGATGATGAAGACAACACATCTGATGAGGAAGATGAAAGAAGTAGATTAAGTGGCCTTCCATTTAATAGCTGCATTCAACCGAAAGACATTACTAGTGACACAAATCTTATTCTAAATTATGCCCCTGGGGAGAATAAGCATCCCTTAAGTTTCCATAGTGATGATCATTCAGAGGAACTTAGCTTTCCACAGTTACTTCCTTCTGGAAAGTACGGATTTTCCATGCCCTGAGTCAAAAAGCTGTCATTGAAGAAATACTTTCAAACCAGAATTTTATGTCATGATACAAGGTTTGCCAGCAATGTTGAGTACATATTTTATGCACAGTATCGTTGTGAAGTTAAAGAAATTCAAGACTCTTTAAGTGTTGCTCTAAGAAAAGGAAAACAGAACGATTTGACTGCGGGTGAAATTAGAGATAACATTAAAGATTATATTCGTCATGATCTAGGAATTCATTTCATGCAGAAAATCAGAGGATCACCTGCTTATTTTAATAAACTCTTCTTGGACTTGCTAGGAATGATCCGCCACTTAGGCCCATGCACCTGGTTTATTACACTATCAGCAGCTGACCTCAAGTGGACAGACACATTAACAGTGATAGCTAAACAACAAGGCATCTCCTTAACACTTGAGGACATAGCATCAATGACCTGGGAGGATAAATCCAATTATTTAAGATCAAACCCAGTGACAGCTGCTCGGCATTTTGACAATAGAGTTCAGTTGTTTTTGAAATTTATATTGCTGAATCCAAACTTGAACCCATTAGGACATATCACTGACTACAAGTACCGAATCGAATTCCAGCATCGTGGGTCTCCACATGTACATATGTTGGCTTGGACCGAAAATGCTCCATCTCTAGATAGGAATACTGAATCAGAAATAAATGATTTTATCAACACCAAAATTTCTTGTACCATCCCAGGAGATGATTCTAGCCTTGCAGACCTTATATCTCAAGTACAAAAACATACTCATTCGATAGCTTGCAGAAAGCATGGCCACAGCTGCAGGTTTAATTTTCCACGTCCACCACTGAATTACTCTGTTGTTTTCAAGCCTCTAGAAACACCCCCTTCAAAACAGCAGCAAGACATTTATATGAATATTCTCTCATCTGTATTTACAAAACTGGAAGAATCTGAAGACTGGGACTCAGTTGATCATCTTTTGAATGCGGCTAGTATCACAGAAAAAGAGTACATAGATGCACTCCATTGGAAAAAAACTTCAACTGGACAGCCAGCAGTCTTGCTTAAAAGATCTCCAAATGAGGTTAATGTTAATAACTACAATAACACACTAATGAAAGCATGGGAAGCAAACTTAGATGTGCAGTTTGTAACAAATGTTTATTCTTGTGTGATGTATCTGGCTTCTTATGTTTCCAAGCCAGAAAAAACACTAGGTGATGTATTAAAAGCTGTTAGCAAATCTTCACAGCACCTTGGTGCTAAACAATCAATGAGGAGTGTTGCACAAAAGTTCCTTACCCACCGTGAGGTTAGTGCCCAGGAGGCTGTTTATCGCCTTTTATCACTTCCATTAAGTCAAGGATCAAGGTGTGTACTATTCGTTGACACAGATTTGCCAGAAAACCGAACACGTTTGTTCAAACCAATCAATGTTCTTGAGCAACTGGATGAAGATGATCCAGATGTTTTTCTATTAGGAACACTTGATAGATATCCAGCTCGACCAAATAATTTGGAAAGTATGTGTCTTCATGAATTTGTTTCTTTATATAAAACCTGTTCCAAGCCCTTGTCAACAAACGATGCAAGAGCTATGAATAAAGAAACGGAGAAAAATATGCAACAGTTAAAACGAATTCAACTCAAAGACAATATGGGATACATGCTTCTTAGACAAACACCAGCAATAGTAAGATATCATCAGTGGTCACCAAAAAAGCAAGCAGAACAATATTTCCATGCCCAGCTTTTATTATACTTTCCTTGGAGAATGGAGATAGCAGATCTTTATGGCAATTCTTATAAGGAAAGCTACTTGGCCAAGGTGGACATTGTTCAACAGAATAGGAGTAGAAATGAATACTTTTCTGATGAACTTGATGATGTTATGGAAGATATACAAGAATATGGAATCAGAGAAGAGTCATGGCACGTAGTAGCACCAGAAACTGAAAAAGAACAATTTGAAGATGAAATTGAAGGTGCAGAAATTGAATACAATCCAATGAATGCGTTTGAGTCTATCACTCAGCAAAGAGCAGCTGCAAACTTTGACTCAGGATGTACCTCATTTCACTATGAAATGCTATCAGAAGAAATGCCTACTTCAGAATGGATAGAATGTAGTTTGTCGTTAAATCAAAAACAATACAGTCTGCACCAGTGCATTGTAGAATGGGCATCCAAAATGACCCTCTCGCATAGAATTCCAAAGCCAGATCCTTTTTGCCTGTTTCTTACTGGAGGCGCTGGTGTAGGCAAGAGCCATCTAGTGCGAACCATTGTGCAAACTGTCAACAGAATTTTCGCCATAAATAACCAAGGTAATGAAAACCATGTCCTTGTATGTGCACCTACTGGAGCTGCTGCATATAATATTTCAGGCTACACATGTCATGCAGCATTTCTTTTGCCTCTCCAAACAAAGAAAACAGATGATTACATACCACTGTCCACTGAAAAACTTGCTGTTGTAAAAGAAACATTTTCTGCCATTAAATTGATTGTAATTGATGAGATTTCAATGGTGGGAGCAGATACATTGCTGACAATTCACAGACGACTGTGTGATATAATGTCAAACACACAACCATTTGGAGGCATTTCAATATTGGCGGTAGGAGATCTATTACAGTTACCAGCTGTTGCTCAAAAGCCTATTTTTGCAAAACCTTCAGATCAAATGTCGGCAATATATGGTTCTTTATGGCAAACTCACTTCCAAATTCTTGAACTTACAGAAATACAGCGCCAAAAAAATGACAACAGATTTGCATCTTTATTGAATAGAGTAAGAACAGGAGATCAAACTGATGAGGACATTGCTCTTCTGAACTCAAGAGAAACATCCCCGACCATAGAAAAATACCCACAACATGCAACACATATTTTTGCGTACAACAGAGATGTGCACACACATAATGCTGCCATGCTTGAAACCCTTTCTCGACAGCTTTATACATTTACTGCAAAAGATTCTAAACGTGATGAACAAACAAAGAGAATAGAAGTTTCTTCTTTTTCTGATATGGCTGGGGGGTTGTCAAAAACATTAGTGCTTGGGATTGGAGCACGCGTCATACTCACAAAGAATTTGGATGTCTCTGATGGATTGGTGAACTCAGCAGCAGGAACTGTCACAGGCTTTCTTCCTCAACCATCTATGGATGTTATTGAATATAATCCCAAATTTATACTGGTGAGGTTTGACAATGAAAGAGTAGGGAGAAAAAGAAGAGAGGAACATCACTCTGTCCTCCCCCATACATGTAAAGACTCTACTCCAATTTCTCAGGTCGAAATTCCAATCCCTTTAGGCAAGTCAAAAAGGATCTCTTCAAAAAGAACACAATTTCCACTTGCACTTGCCTGGGGTTTAACAATTCACAAAGAACAAGGTAAAACAGAAGATTTATTAGTACTTTCGATGAAAGGCTCCTTTAACGCGGGACAGTTCTACACAGCTATCAGCAGAACAAAAACTCTAGAAGGGCTCTACATTCTTGATAAAGTTGAATCAAAAAAAATAAAAGTAAATCTAAATTCCCTGCATGAAATTAAGCGGATGAAAAGAGAAGCTCCCTTTTTGCCACCACTGCCACTTTCTTTCCAAAAGTCATCTGATGTATATTTCAAAATCAACTTCCTTAACATTAACTCACTCATTCCTCATTTTTCTTCTCTTATGAAAGATAAATTTGTGCACCAAAGTCATATTACAAGTTTAGCAGAGACTTGGATGACTTCCTCTGATGAACACCCAGAAATACCAAACTTCAACAGCTTAAGGTCGGATCAACTTCATGACCTGCATCATCACAAAAGACAACACAGAAGTGGTGGATTACTGCTTTTTATTCATCAGGACTTCTATTTGATTAAGCAGTATAACGTAGAGAATGTCAACATTCAGTATCAGATGGTGGTTGTATCTCCTTGTGTAGACAGGACTGTGCGAATTGTCTTCCTTTCTGTATACAATAATCCAAAAAATTCCGTACACCAGTTACTCAGTGATTTGGAAAGACTCTTAGCTGAAATACCAAGCAATCTCACTGCTTTCATAGTAGGGGATTTCAATGTTGACATTTTGTGTAAATCCAACAGTAGCCAAAAACTTTTGAATCTGTTCAAGTATTATGGATTCCACCAGTTGTGTAAACTCCCTACCCATAGGAGGGGGGGTCTTATTGACCATTGCTACACAAATGTACATTCAGAGGAAATTATTCTGTCCTCAGTACCAGTTTATTACAGTGATCACCATCTTTTATCTGCAGCCATACCATTTGTGTGTTTGAAGTGATTCAAACAAGTAAGAATAGCATTAATTATACCCCCACACAATTAAGTTGTAAAAGGTATATTGTTTTTTACCTGTCGGTCATCAGTTCAAATAAAACTTAAATTTTCTAAAACTTAATTCTGCACAAATTTCTTGTCATTTTGTTCATATTTAGGACTCCTTGCGTAAATATGCATTTTACCAGGACATTCAAATTTCGTTTTGGCCCTTCTTATTTAAAAATTCTAAAGGATTAGATGTGCATATTTGCAAGAAATTATGATATCATAATTTTTTCACAAGTGATACCCCAGTATATATCTCAGCAGTACAGCAAATGATTATATTTTCTTAGCGGGGGGTATCATTTGTGAGCTTGCTCACAGTACCTCTAGTTTTCACAACTTTGAATCTACACTACCTGAGGATGCTTCCACACAAGTGCAAGCTTTCCTTGCTGATTAGTTTCTGAGAAGAAGATTTTAAAAGATTTACCATATATATTCCTATGTAATAAAACTTCGACACCTCATTGTGGCCCCACCCTACCCCTGGGGATCATGAATTTCACAACTATGAATTTACACTACCTGAGGATGCTTCCACACAAGTTTCAGCTTTCCTGGCTGATTAGTTTCTGAAAGGAAGATTTTTAAAGATTTACTTTATATATTCCTATGTTAAACTTCGACACCCCATTGTGGCCTTACCCTACCCCCGGGGGTCATGATTTTCACAACTGTGAATTTACACTACCTAAGGATGCTTCCACACAAGTTTCAGCTTTCCTGGTCTTATGGTTCATGAGAAGAAGATTTTTAAAGATTTACTCTATATATTCCTATGTTAAATTTCGACCCCCAATTGTGGCCCCACCCTACCCCCTGGGGTCATGATTTTCACAAATTAGAATTTACACTACCTGAGGATGCTTCCACACAAGTTTCAGCTTTCCTGGTCTTATGGTTCATGAGAAGAAGATTTTTAAAGATTTACTCTATATATTCCTATGTAAAACTTTGACCCCCCATTGTGGCCCCACCCCACCCTCGAGGGTCATGATTTTCACAAACTAGAATTTACACTACCTGAGGATGCTTCCACACAAGTTTCAGCTTTCCTGGTCGTATGGTTCATGAGAAGAAGATTTTTAAAGATTTACCCTATATATTCCTATGTTAAATTTCGACCCCCCATTGTGGCCCCACCCTACCCTCGGGGGTCATGATTTTCACAAATTACAATTTACACTACCTTAGGATGCTTCCACACAAGTTTCAGCTTTCCTGGTCTTATGGTTCATGAGAAGAAGATTTTCAAAGATTTACTCTGTATATTCCTATGTAAAACTTCGACCCCCCCATTGTGGCCCCACCCTACCCCCGGGGGTCATGATTTTCACAAATTATAATCTACACAACCAGATGATGCTTCCACACAAGTTTCAGCTTTCCTGGTCTTATGGTTCATGAGAAGAAGATTTTTGAAAATTTCTCGAAAATTTTCATAAATTCCTAATTATCTCCCTTTGCAAAAGGGCGTGATCCATAATTTTCACAAATTGAAATCCCCTTAGGCTAAGGATGCTTTGTGCCAAGTTTGGTTGAAATTGGCCAAGTGGTTCTTGAGAAGATGTTGAAAATGTGAAAAGTTTACAGACAGACGGACAGACGGACGGACGGACAGACAGACAGACAGACAGACGGACGACAGACAAAATGTGATCAGAATAGCTCACTTGAGCTTTCAGCTCGGTGAGCTAAAAACTTGATCTTTTTTTGACATTTTCAAGCTGTTCAGCAAGTTTCATATAATTCCTCAAATGCATAAAGAAAATAAAAGTACGGAAAACTAAAGTGAGACAGACAAACAGTAAGATGGATGCTAAGGAAAGAGGTTAGTCTCCTCGTGGGTATGTTAAGGCTTTCCAACAACATTGGGTAATAAGTCACATGTCTGTACATCATACAATAAAACGGCATTATCAATTTTGACGTCATGATCTGTATTTCATTCCATATTCCTCATGGAACGTATTCAACTTTAAAAGTGAATGATATTGAAACAATAACAAAACCGCTTATTTCCTTTATATAGATGCTGATGTAGATGCTACACTGTAGCTACATAAAATTCAAGAAATAAGTATAAAATAATTGACTGATTTAGATCCTCGCTTTACGTAAAAACAACTATTTAGAGATAAGTGGTTTAAATACTTAATGCATGTTAAAAATACAGCTTGGCGAAGGTGAAAGATCAATAGTTTCAAACTATTTTACGTATAATTGGTAAAAATAAAAGTACCAATGGAAATCAAGTTTGGGAAGCCGACGGATATACCTCAAATTCGTACAAGTAAATCGTTTTTAATTTGTAAAAATATGCCTTCTTTTGACGATTTGATGAAATGTTTTAATAATATCTTTAGAAAATAAAATTTATATTTAAAACCAAAACAAGCTCAAAGTACTTTACATAACAAAATTTAAAAAAAAAATGATTTAATGTCAGAAATAACCTGCGCCAATGCAATTTAATAGGATAAGTTGTAAGGTTAAGATACGCTCGTCACGTGACAACGATGTACATGTACATATGACGTCTCAAAAGCACATCAAATGTAATGTTTAGCATTGTTGTCAATATATGTTATTAAGATTTTAAGGAATACTTCCGGTCAAGGTAAATTTTTGTTGATTCAAATAATATCGTTTTTTATCCGTATTTTAGCCCCAGAATACCTTAACATTGCTGCGCTACTGTAAAACCCGTAGGAGACTAATGGACTGTATCTCTAGAATGTTCGGCTGTAGCTGTATTTCTGTCCAACTCCGACTTTTCATTTTTTTTTTATTGATTGAACTGATATATAAAATGTTAATTCAAACGTAAATACAATCATTATAATATTAATATGAACATGATAAATAATATAATTCATTATGAAAAAACAACTATGTGTATTGTACATTCCTTATTAAACGCGTTGGATTAATATAATTTGAAAATCATATCTCACGGACTCAAATTCTTTTATAATAAGAATTAAAACAAACATTTAATGAGACAAAAAATTAATAAAGACAATTGCCTATATTTGAAATACAGTACTCGCAACGATATTTTTTACAACCCCATCCTCTCGTATCGTGTATCAATCCAATCATATCGTGTGTGTGCTTTTTCATAAACAAGTACCTTTTTTTTTAAAGTATAAGTCGTTAAGTGTACTGTATACGATAATTTATTGAATAAGTAATGTACAATTTTATTCAGCATTTTATCATGCTATTTTTTTAAATTCTTTAGATCAAAATTAAAAAAAAACATTACGTGTATATCCCATCTGTAAGCAGTTGAATTAAAAATAAGGACAGTTTTAGATAATTTTCCTTGATATTTTTTTTTATTGCATTTAAGACTGTTCTTGCCTAAATATTTTCAGGGTATATTACCGGGCTATTTTTTGAGCTATAATATTTTTAATTTTTCTTTTCATAGCAAGCAGAATGGAATTCAACGCTTTTTAGCTCACCTGAGCTGAAAGTTTAAGTGAGATATTCTGATTACATTTTGTCCACCGTCTGTCTGTCCGTCCGTCTCTGTCTGTCTGTCCGTCTGTGGACTTTTTTATATGTTGAACTTCTTCTCTAAAACCACTTGACGAATTTCAACCAATTTGGCACAAAGCATCTTTATGGTAAAGCAAATATAATTTGCAAAAACTGAAAGACCAATCTTTTTTCAAAGCGGAGAAAACCTCGAAAATGTAAAAATAAAAAAAACCAGTGGGCGCATTTTAAAAAACCTTCTTCTGAAGAACTACTGAGTCAAATTCAACGTAATTCAGCATTAACATTTCTTATGGAAAGGAAAATATAAATTGCAAAATTATGGGATAATTATGCTTCAAATCTGATTTATTACGAAAATAATAATAAAGCAAATGCGTGTTTCGATCAGATTATAACTTTGGGTTCGGTGTTCCATACTTCTAAAACGGGACAATGTAAAAGTAGTTTTTTTTTCTGTAAAGCAGCCAAGCCATGTTGAATGATAAACGGGTCGATCTGACAAATTTTATGCAACAGTTCGCATGCAAAGGATATCTTTGAAAAGTGCAAGATATAATGGTGCCGATTTTGTGAAGTAAATTGGGGTTAAATATTTCAATGCGTTCACAGTTTTCACATTTGACGGTTTGTATCCTGGGGAACTATCGCCAGTATTTTGTAATCTTACGTATCGAATCAAACAAAGACTTCGGTAAATCCGACAGTTGACTGTTTACATGTGCAAATAAGCAAACTCTAATGTATTAACAAAGTACTAAAATACAATTCATTCTACTGGTAATTCGATATGATCTTTTGCTTAATGGTTGATTAATGCAATGTGTTTTGTTGAGATGATTAGCATTTTCTCTAGTGTATTCAGATTAAACAGAGTTTAATATCGCTGACGGAAATATATACTAGATATATATATGATTCATTGTGAAAAGTAAATTGTGTTCTTTGTTTTAGTCCATGTCTCTTCTGTTTTTTTGTAAACAATTTATATTAACTAACCATATTTGAGTGTTAAGCTTCCAATGATATGCAAGATACAGAGCTTTGTACACAGATATGAGGCCATTTGTTCGGTTTACATTTTTAGTTGTTGAATAGAAAATAGCAAATAAAAAATCTGGCCAAATTGTGAGCTCTGTTTCTTGCCTATAATTCTATTATTGACGCTGAATTTTTGGTTGATCATACATTAGATATGGCTTGCTAAAAGTTAAATACTTGTACAAAAAATGATATGTTGTAGCTACTTTCTTGGGCCCCCTCTTTATACGATGATTCAGAATTATATACATTCCACATTAATTTTGATAGTTTTTCAGACATGAGTAAATAAAAACGACACCGTTAAAACAGTGTCCATAGTTCTGACACATTTTGATACGGGGATAAAGGCATTATAACCTTTCCTAAGAAAATATTACAGCGTAAAATCATCCTGGTTTGTAGCCATTTGTTGTTTTTGAAAAAAAAATGAAAATGATGGGTGGTTCTTAGTAAAATACAGTGATATATATGCCTGTCAATACATCGACTCTTATAGCTCTTATTCATGTCACGTGACAACATTTTTTATTCATCAATCAAGTGAGTGAGGTTTAAAAGTCACGGGAGTTAATGCAAGGTGAACAACAGTCGTTAATAATAGACCAATTACATGTTTGAATGTTTTAAATTTGAGGAACTGAGCGCATTGAAGCACAATTTTATTCTTCACAACCACAGGAATTTTTTAAATAAAATCTTCTCACCATATAGTTCATTTAACGAACTGGTGTAATATCGAACAATAAATATTATAATAAATGTTTCAAAAATAAAATAACTAGTAAGTAGGTGAGGAAAAAAATATACCTATACATGTATGCTCTCAAATATTTTGATCGCTTTATAAAGTGGGGAAAGGAGCTTGCAGAACGAAAGTATAGGGAATTGGAGGTTAAAAGTGTACCCCTAACAAAAGTTTAGTTTTATATCTTGCATAGGATTTTTTTTGGAGGGGGGGGGGGGTATAAAGACATTGTTGCTCAAGTGAGCAATGTGGCCCCATGGGCCTCTTGTTAATAAGGCCATAGCATATATTTTTAATTTAAATTGTGTATCCAAATAGAATTATAACATATACAGGATGAAAATATATCTTGGAATTACAAAGTAGAAATCATTGCGGAGATAGGAAGAAATAGAAAATAATGGAAGATAGGTCGCGTCTATAGGTCCCAAATGTAAACAATCAAGGAACAAGATACATATTTACCTGTATATCGATTATATTAAATCGTACATGAAAATATATATATGGCACGCCAAATTCATACTCAAAGTACTAAAGCACTGAAAGCCAGGAACTTTTGTTGTGTCTTTATGCATATTGTGTAGTAAAGACTGAACATCTCTCAATCTCTCTCTCTCATGCTCTTAATGTCAGCAAAGCGTCAGAGAGCGATCAAATTTTGTGAGCGGCTATGAACAAAAATATGTTAGTCAAGTAGAAAAATTTTCAACAGTTGCTGCCTTGAATTTTGCAACAAGCGTTATATAATAATCAATTCCCATTTCTTCAACGCGCAGCAAAGTAGTTTATGGAAACTCATGCGCATTGTAGGTGTCCAAATTCATTGTCTTGTTTTTAGAACACGTTATTAATAAGAAAACTAAAAAGATAGAACAATCCCTGGAAATTAAAGAAAGGAAACAAAATGCCAACACTTTTGACAAAACGTAGTTCTTGGTGTAACTATTTGGTATACCGGAAGCTATAGCTTTGACGATGTTTGGTTATTTGTTTACTTTTGAAGTGCTATTTATAGTAACATTGGCAATTTGCTTTCAGCAGAGTCCTACTAAAATGAACTAATCATAGTTTCACAGTCGATAAACTAAATTTACGGTTATTAACTATAGTTTACAGAAAGAAAACTATAGATATATTCTATATTTCACGTCTGTAAACCATAGTAAACGCGATCATTTATGCCTCAGATGCGTTAAACTATAATTAACACAGAACAGCTATTTGCGATTGCAAAACATGGTTTATCTAATAAATATAGTTTTACGATTGTGAAACTATAATTAACAGCTCTTTACATATGTACCATAATTAATAATGCAAATTACAGTTTTCAGATGTAATTCTATATTTATCAGCAAAATCATTAGTTAACGTTATTTGCAGACAGATAAACTTAAAGCATCACTCGTAAACTAGAGTTTACAACAATAAAATATGATTTTGCAGATGAAAACGTTAGTAAACGTATTGTTAATTATACATTTAGTTAACAAATCGTTAATTACAGTTAACGGTTTGTAAACTATAGTAAATAATAAACTATTGTTAACGATAGCTTAGAGTCCGTAAACTATAGATTACGGTCGATAGACCTAGTTTATCATCTGTGAAATTTTATTTAACGCCGTTAATCTATATTTCACATCTGTGAAGCATAGTTGGCACGATCCTCAATGTTTAAGAAGTGTATATTACCTATTATTAACACTGAAAAAAAACCATTTGCGATTGCAAAACATAATCTATGTGATAAATATAGTTTTGCAATTGTGAAACTATGATTAACAACTCTTACATGTAACTATAGTTAGCGAACATAATTTATAGTTTACAGATGTAAATCTATATTTATCAGCTAAATCCATTGTTATTGTTATTTGCAGACATATAAACTTAAATTTTCATTCGTTAACTATAGTTTATATAATATATATTTGTTTCATAGGGTGAACCGGGGCTTAAATGTTTGGTAAACATAATGAAAAATTATGTTTTAAACAAGCATCTCTATGAAGGATAAAAGTAACAAATCTCGGAGTTTTATCCATTTTGTCCTCTTTAAAATGATGTCAAATTGAGTAAAGGTACCGAGATTACTTTTCCCGTGATTAAATATAGAATGTCAAAATATTGTTTTTGACATTCTAGTAAATCAATTATGAGGTCATAGTGGTTTAAGCATCAACAAGATTAGAATTCCTGGATCCCCCGTCGGTCAAGCAGTATACTAGTATCGAGTCTATTGACCAAGGCTGATTTAAGAACTTGACCAAGGTATTAGTGGTATAAACATTTGGTATAAAGTTAATGAAAATCCGTCAAAATTTGAAGGCATGAGAGCGCTTACAAGGTCAACTTTTAAATAAAACGGAATCATTATTGTGGTCAAAGTCCCCTAACTCCAACAAAAAGTATCGACCAATGCTGATTTTCGAACTCGACCAAGGTATTAGTGGTATAAACATTTGGTATAAATTTAATGAAAATCCGTCAAAATTTGTAGGCATGAGAGCGCTTACAAAAAAGTGTGACGGACGGACACCCAGACCCACGGACCCAAGGACGGACGCCCGGCATTTCTTTGTCCCCGCACCGCGTTGCAGCGGGGGACAAAAAACCACTCTGGAATCATTTACTAGATCTTGACCTTAAATATAGTTTTACAGATGAAAATTTGAGCAATAAGTCGATAAACCTAATTTTTCAAATGAATAACTTTTTTAAGCCCATTTTTTGTTTCAATGCACACCTTTTGTTGCGGAAACAATGGTATTAATGATATATTTTATATACATTTAGAACAAGAGTTGCATTTTAATTGAGCCTATACTTTTGTAATGATATGAAAGTAATATTAACTATACAAATAATTAATTGATTGGTCATTTAAGTTCATAATTTGTGTTAATAAATGTTAAGTGGTCATTTTGGTATATTTTATGAATAAAGCAGCGGGGATAAACGACTTTCCGTTTGATAATTACAAGAAAGTGTGTGTATTTTTTTTTACAAATTTTGACGGACTTTCATTAAATTTATACCAAATGTTAAAGCTGACATGAATTCATAAATACGAATTATTTCCCTTTTTTCTCTTACCGCCATATTATTTGTCGGTTTCTATTGTTCTGCTCAGCGCTACACACCCCCTATATATAACCGAAAGCACTATTCATGATTCATCGCATTCAGGTATTTCCTACACCCGAACACGTTACCTTCGACGAAAAGACGTGTAGAAAAGCGTTTTGAACAAAAATAATTCGACAGCCACTGCTCTTGCTAGGAATATCCAATGAACGACGAAAAAAGACAGACAGAAATCCAGGCACATATACTTGTACTTCAAAAATCCTTGATAATTGTAGACCGTTTTCCTGTTTATGGCTATAACATTGTATATGCGCAAAAACACACAGTGGGGGATGGAGCAATGTCAATGATCGCATGGATTTTAGAAACGAAGCGTTTTCGTAGAAACCGATGGAAACGAGTAGACGATACATTGTTACTTTCTTGGATTTACTATCATTTAGCTACTGGGTTGGATGTAAAGCCGCCGGGGTTCTCAAAAAGATGCAGACGTTGTGCACTCTGTTTTAACGACACACGTGTTCGATGTGCATGTAAAGTAAGGCAGCACAATCTGTGCAAAATAATACGGATACTAGTTCCTTGGAAATTCTTTCAAAGAATAAATATATTTTGTATTTTATTGATTGTTGTTTCCTTTATTCTTTATTACAAACATTTTACTACAACGTGTATATTATGCATTTAGAAGTCCGTGCAACCTGAATGCTTCGATCGGAAATCAATCGACCGTAACTTTCTCGACCGGTATATATACCCCAGTGGCAGTAGAGGAGCGATCGAAACTAATATGGCGTCCAAATGCTTTTATGATTTCATGTCAGCTTTAACACCACTAATACTTTGGTCAAGTTCTTTTAGATTGTAGTATTTTGGATATATTTGCAACAGGAAACATAGAAAAAAACCGGGTGCTGGGGGTAAAAAAATGTTCCTCCCAACCTCATCACACATTTAATTCTGGCACAGCCCTGAATGTTTGAAAATATTGCAATTTCATATGCAGTATACTAGTATACTGCTTGATCGGCGGGGGACCCAGGAATTATGTTATTGTTTTTATTGTATCAAAAATAGGGTAAAGAGTTCGAAAACAAATTTCACTATCTGTAAGAAATGCCTAAACGCCTTTCAAAAAAATAATAAAAAACACCATAAGGATACACGTGAATAGTTTTAAATTTAATTGATTAGCATGCAAGGATTTAGACTCTTGTTTTGGGGGTTTGAAAAATAGTTTTGCTTTTGCTACATGTATGTTGTTTGATATATTTTGATACTATGTGTGAATGAAAATTGACTTACCTTTTGTAGAAGACTGAAAAAAAGTAAAAGTTAAATTGTTCCATTAACATAATTTAGTTTGAAATAAGTACCACACTTTACATAAATATAAGTTCAAAAAATGACATACAGGAGAAAAACTCTGACGATAATCTATCGCTTTCCCGTGTTATCGATGACAGTTCTGCATTTATGACTTTAATATCTTCGTCTATCAAGTCATTAGATTGGTATGCACATCTCAAGTCTTCTTCTAAGGATTTTATCTTTTTTTCCACATCTCTTTCTTCTCCAACAACATTAGCCGAAGCCATTGGTTTCACGTCAAAAATCGACACCTGCATTTTACAAAAGATGTAAATGGATTAAGTGGTGTCTAATTTCAAAGAACCGAATTCATTTCTTGAAAAAAATAATGTGTCATTTCAAAGATGAATAAAAACAAGTGATCTTTGTGTACAGATTATACGGAGCAATTTTTACATTTTACAAAAGTAGTGGTCTCATTATTTCAATTTCTACCTTTTTTTCATTCAACCCTTTTTTGAAATGTTAACAGTAAGAGAAAGGAGAAAGGAAAAAGTTGTCTCTTACAATTTTGTATATCAAAGGTTGAATTATTTAATTCCAAAAATGTCTTTATAGTTTATAGACAAAAAAAAGATACAAGGGTCCTTTTGATTTTTAGACGGGGTCACGTGACCCTGTTTATTAATTTACTGTCAGCCGAAGTTTCAAACCGGAAGGCACGCGTAGAACACATGAATTGGGTCTGTGCGTTAGAAAATAGTGCAGAAAGTGTTCATGCATTACAGTAAATATATTTTATAAAAACACGCATTAAATCTTTTTAAGACCTCTGTGTATAGACAACAATTTTTTTTTAGAAAATAAACAAATTGTTTTATTGATCAAAATATTCTTGCTCGGGTTCAAATGAGGAATGAGTTACATAACTGAATGCAAAACGCCGTTGACGATTCAGTTGGTGTACAAGCTCATAAATCAATAGAAGAGGTTAAAGGTTGAATCGAAGTTCCCATTTTTTTTCTACCGTTTTCGAAAATCGCCAACGAAGCTTTGTATAGAATAATTATAATAATAGAACTAGAGCAGAGCTCGTGGCAAAGCCACGAGTAGGTCTTCCGTTGTTGCTGCGAGTTGAAAATGTATGTGATATGGTGTCAATAAATTATAATGACTAAACTTTCAGTTCTGCTTTTGTTATAAAAATGTGTTGTGATTGAAAGCCTGTATATAAAACGTGTTTTGAAAAAGAAAGAATTTTTTTTAGGAAAACTATCTGTCGAACACAGTTTATGTAATCGTTTCAAACATTTTTAAAAAAATGAGATGTTTAATGGCGAGTTAAATTTTCAGAGGGTAGCAAGCATTGTTACATGTACTCATGATTCATGACAGGAATTGTGTTTTTGGGGAGTTGATTTTAATCATCTCTCCTATGCAGTTACTCTAGCAAACCGAAACTGAAACTGTGTTTGCACCTAAGCACAAATCATCGCCGCTGACAAGACTTCGTTCTTGAAAATAATCAATAAATTCGATGTTATATACGCTGAAGCATTTTTTAAAGGAAACTTATTTATAAATACCTTGGAAATAGTCAGATTTTTTATGGTAAGAACAATTAGAAGTTTTTTGTAGTCGTGTGTATTCCTACGCCAGAGTTCAATATATAGTTTCGTTCAACTATCGGCTGTCTCCTTACATCTCCGGCAAGTAGAGAGTCAGTCTATATTTAGAGGTCGCATCATCAAGCTATCACGTGACCTGATATCGCTTACTTGTCGGAGATTAACGGAGACAGCCGAGCATCTAGTTGAACGAGACTAGAGTTCATTATTGGTTGGATCCATTAAATTTTTGAAATATTTGGAATACCAAAACACAGTTTGATGAAATCAATTCTATTTCAAAATATAACACAACATGATTCATTAGAGGCTTTCTCGAAATTCTTATCGGAAAAGTCAGAGAAATCATATTATAAAAATGTGCATAATTCAAATGCAGATTATAAACTACTTGCTAAGCAAACTAGCATATCGTTGATTTTAAAATAAATAATATTCGATAAAATCAACTCCCGTCAGTACATCAGCAATTTGATTTAAAAACCGAACCCGCCAACAAAACACGTAACCTTTTCTTTAAGATAACTTCTTTATTTAAAAATATTTCTAAATTTTTTAAAACTATGTGCAAGTTTAGAATTGTTGCGTGATGACAAAATTTACAGACCCTGAAACGTACTACTACACCAAAAACGTGCGACTTACGTGCGAGAAACGTTTCGTGTAGACCGTTTAGCGTTTCGTGTGATTGTGAAGCGTTTCGTGTAAACCGTTTACTGTTTCGGGCAAAGTGTGCGAGAACCGCGTGAAACATTCATCAGATTTCATTCGGAACTCTCTGACAATTTAATTGTTTCAAAATGGCGCCCGTGTTTTACATTACTTTAAACTGTTTGTGATTGGCAAAACTCTTTAGTATACATGTGGTATTTTCATGAAAAAAAATCTACAAGAAATGATGAAGCTTTTAATAGGCATTTCCTCCAGAAAAGTTGTTATGTAGTGTTTTGACTGACTTTTGTCCAATCAGATTGTAGAAGGCGGAGTTGAGACAATACTGGTCGTGACTTAATTAGAGAGAGAGAGAGAGAGAGAGAGAGAGAGAGAGAGAGAGAGAAGGTTAACTGGTTAATGGAGTAAATTATAGATGACGCAGATGAGTGAACTATCTATCAACAATAGTTATCGTATAAAGTGACAAATCACGGTCTATAGTATGTCCCAAGTTATTGCTTCCATCAATTTTTGATGATTTTTAATAAAAATACACATACCTGTAAAAGAAACACAACTGAAATTGATGAAAGGGAATATATCCAAGATATCTTTATTGAACAATTTTCACTCATAAAATTTCACAGGAACGAAAACAATTTTCTTACGGATATTTATAATGGGAAATGTTTACATCTTTTCTTCATTCGGAAGTAATCGGGATACCTCGCGCAATTTTTTAACGTTATCATCCGGCCGGGCTTATTAATGGCTGATGCAATGCAAAATCCCCGTAGACTTTCAATATTGGGATGTGTATTGAAACCTGAAGCGGTAGAGGGGGGCGTTTCAACACATAATCTGGACATTTTTCATATACATGTAAGTGGATGAACGTAGTTTGAGCACTAAGGTATTTACTATTATTGAAATATCAAACAAAAAGTGGTGAAAGAAAAAACTCGGGACATAGTATAGTATATCTTATAAATTTATGAAACTTTGGAGTGTTTTGAAATTCTTTAACCAAGGAACAACGATGTCTATATATAGATCAGTAATAGGATAAGGTAATGTCAAACATCGAAGACGGTACGAATATTTAAAAAACTGTTTTTATTACAAGTGTAACCGTTAATAATCAAATCAAAGTTTGACGAATCTTTCTGGAATTAAACATAGGTTGTAAATTTACTTTGTATAAAAACTTTCTTCATGGTTACTCAGTGTGAAACATTCTTTACCTTAGACGTTTTACTTTTCCACTAAGCATCCGCTTTCGTTGCCTTTCCTTTACACTACATCTAAATTCATCATGTTCATAAGTGATCATTCGTTCGCATTTTAAAATATTTAATGTCCGTATTCTCGGACTCCATGCTAGGAAATTTAGTTGGATATAAGCTACGTCATTCTTATCCATGATCATGTTGTCGACGTCGCGCGGCCGAAGGAATTTTCACAATCGTTCTTTAAAACGCTCTAAAGTTATACAATATAGGATATTCATGTAATTTTTATATACAGAATTAATTAATTTGTTTGCAAGTTTCTAACTAATGATTATTCCTTTATCGGCACCACTTATAATTTACTCAATTCACTCTCTCTCTTTTCTTTCTCTCATTCAAGTCACGAGCGGCAATGTCTTAACTCCGCCCAGCTACGATCTGATTGAACAAAGGTCAGTCAAAACATTCTGGAGTAAACCCCTATAAACGCTTCAATGTACTTCGCTGTAACTTAAACGATCATGTTTTGATAAGCATATATATTTTTTTATTTATTTACATCGATAACTCTTACTGAGACCATTCGACTTTGTACAAGCAGCACACATAACCTCGGACATCGGGTGTCTCCTGCACCTGGCTGAACCTGTGTATTTGTTTTCATTGGATGGTCAAGCGTCTTTTTTTTTGTCAATAGTCAATGGAAAATTAATGACTTCAATGTAATTGGAAGAAGTATTTGATGAAGCATACAATTTAAATTACAAATTTTTTATTAATTATCTGAAAATTATTTAAACCACTGTTAACGGAAAACAAAGAGTCTTAGAAGTAATTAACACACAGGGATTTGCCTACAATGTACACAGTCATGCAATTACTGGTAATTATTATGGGAATCTTTACGCATGGTATTTAATTCGAACAGATTATAATAATCTATACACTGTACGCCGTTACACATGTACGAAGCGCCGGTAATATATACGAATATTGAGTCAAAAAATTAAATCATTTTTATTTTTCTTGTTCTTTTCAATACAATGTGAAATTACTTTCAGAAAAAAAATCCGAAATACTAATTACAACTTTCCTTTTCGTGTAATCATTTGATTTTTTTTCTGAGGTACATGTATATATATGTACAGAACATACTTATTTACGAATGATACGACATAGGAAAACAATAATCGGTTGTTCGTAGAACATTTTATCTTACGAATGTGACTAATTTAATTTTAGATATTTTTCAACATTATCAATGTAAATAATATCAGGTGTATTTACTGTTTGTGTTTTTACATCGTAATCTCTGAAACCAATAAAAATACTAATGTTAGCAGAAAAATCAAATCCCGCCCAATACTGAAAAACCGATTTCAGTTTGCAATCATACGGATTTTATTTTTGGTATTGACTATTGAGTTACGGTAACTTTTTTTCTGGATGATTTTATTATTTATTATTTTATGTAAAAGCACAATTTCAACTGTTACTCAATTATATAACAATTGATGACCTGGGGCTATATATGTTCAGAGCTGTGTGCGCTGAAGCGACACAAGATTCTCGGTCGCACGTGGCGATTGAATTTACACAGACTGACCGAAAAAACAAACGGTTGGGAAAGTGAAACAAAATGTTACACATGAAAAGAAGCCACCAAAAATGATTTTCGATAGATCTTGACAATTAAAAAAATCCAGCGCGAGCTCCTGTCAGCGGGACGGGAGGGGGGGGGGGGGGGGGCAGCAATGAGTTCGCTTCTACAAAGAAACGAACGACCATGTAGAAAAACTACAGAAGTGATTAATATGTGACCGATAGAATCTAATCTAAAGTTGTTTAAAATTCATGTGAAAATTTTTATAAAAAAATCATCGAATGCCTCAATTCAGGACATTTTTTTTATCGTGCTAGCACATACCGCAAACATGTTACATGGAACTTTGATTATAATTTGATTTTTAAACTACCTTGTACGCTATCTATAAATCAATGCTTAATCAACTGTACAAGTTTAATGAATTTATCTTTTCATCTTAAACGAATATACTAGTTGAAAACATAATAAAATATAGTTGTGTCCGTGCAAAATATGAAACATGAAACATGAACGCGTGATAAGGTACATGTAGAAGAACACAAACCGACCGCGGATTACTTGTCCACTCGCGCCGGTTCTCCTCAGCCATGTGCGAGGGATGATCACCATTTAAAGCTTTACTATTTGTGTGTGTGTGTGGGGGGGGGGGGTGATTTAAAACATTATATGTACAGTTTTTAAAATATTTTACATAAACAAATTTAACTAACCATTAATTTATGTCTTACAATGTGTACGATTTGGAGTAATATCGCCCATTAATTATTATTTACACTCAAATGTTCAATTGAATAAATACAAGATGGAGCTCCCGTTTTTACGGCTATATTAACTCAAACACGTACTTATGCATGTAAGTGTGCGTCGCGGTGTGAGAATCTTGTCTATTAAATAACCGCTTAATTACCGCTAGGTAGTGCAGCCGTGGCTGATCTCATCGGCCGTGGGCGAAGGATATATTACGTAAAGGTACATGTACAACGCACAGACAGGCACAGCTCAGAACCCAGGAAGATTTGAAAAGTTTGCAGTATAATGACCATACTCTATCAAATAGAAGTTATTTATTTTAAACTTAAAACCCACAATTGATCTGTGTCTATTATTGCTTTAGATTGAGAATGACATTGCCTTTATTAATTAACTGAACGATTTCTTAATTGACACCCAATCGTTTAATCCATAAAAAATTATGTGTAATCAAAACGAAACCAATTCTTGAGTTTGCAGCTAAATAAACTCATACATGTATATGAGAGACACAGCTCTCGTGTATTAGATAACCGCTGACCGCTAGGTAGTCCAGCCGCGAGCATGGTGACCGATTTTCTCGGCCGCGGGCGAGGGAGAACTTACGTAATGGTACACATACACACAGCTCTGATTCAAGGTAGATTTTAAATGCATGGAGTTAATAAATAAAATGTAATGCATAGAGTTTTTCAATTCCATATTTTGTAGTTTACTAGAAAAGAAAAAGAATGTTTTGTTTTCCAATTGCCGTTTTTAATGATTGTGCACTATAAGAACTCAACAACAATGACTTAAACTCCTTAAAAAAAGCATGTACTCCAACAAAAAAAAAAATATTCTTATAAATTATTGCCTCCTGTATAAACCAGCATACTTTCTGCGGCAACTTTATGCCAGTTTTACGCACAAAGACTTTCGTTTACTTGTCAAATGAAACCAGATACATGTCAACATGTAAAGCTTTTTACACTCATACTACACAAATCACTTACAAAATAATATTGTTACGACCTTTATGAGATCCTAACAAACAACTTTTCCAGCGCCAGCCATATCAAAATCCTAACCGTTTTTGAGTTATTAAGCAAAAACTTTTAGGGGCTATTGGTCCTTAATTTAAGGGGACAGCCCTTTTTTATTGGTGTCAAATGAAAGCCCTTGATATTCTGCACAACTTTTATTCTACATGTTTTAACAAATTATTTTTCGTTAAAAAGATATAAAGGAAAATATGTCTAAATTTTTGCAATTTTTTGAAAACTGTTTTTTGACCCCCTACCTTTTTCTAAATAAGGAACGTAATCGAAAAACAAAAACCGATGTGCACCACTACAAAGTCTCTGCTATTCAAATTCGTTGGATTCCTATTCCCTGCTATCATAGTCTCGGAGCCTTTGTCTGGAAACAAAAGGCCCTAAAAATTTTTAAAAGGGGAATAACTCTTTAACGAAAAGGGAATTCTAAATTTTATGAATTGCTTAAGATAGTGTTTTATAAAGTACACTAGTCCTGAAAATTTGAGCAAAAACCGTTCAGAAATGAGCAAGATATGAAGCCTCAAAGTTCGCGTCTAGGAAACAAAAAAAAAAAGAAAAATAAGAAAAATCTTAACCCGCACAATAATAGAAAGGTCTTCCGTTTTCAACGGAAGACCTTAATGAAAACAACAGGGCTTTTCGGCCGAGAGTCGAATAGCCTTAATTACATAAGAACGCTGCTCAATAGCATTTAGAGATTCAAAGAGATGCTAATACAACGTTGGGCTGACAGATATACAAACAATACAATTTTATAACACAATAAACAACAATGTACATGTTAGATGAATAAAAAAAAGATTTATTTTTATATGTTTAAATATTTTTAAGAACCTATCTTTAAAAAACATGAAGCAGATGCAGATGTAGCACAGCCACCGGGATATATGAACCATCTTTTAATTTAAACGAATACACAATAAAGCCTCAAGCAGGATCTTTTGCGCCCTAGTTAACGACAACGGTTTTTTTAATGACACACAGCGTACGACATTTTTGCGATTTCAAATAACGTATGGAGCAAAAATGAAATTATCCGGCTTATTTTATAATTTTGCAAGCTGCAAATAAAGCTTTTGTCCAATATGCAGGACAGGTAGGTTTACCTGTACTAGCAATAAGCACATCATTACCTCGTCTATAAGCATCAGTTTTGCTACTTTCAATATTTACAGACATATACATTTCATGAAATGATATATTTCTAACACATAAATTTGCTACCTTATTGTAACTAAAAAATCTTGCAAATCGAATCAAAAACATAGCACACACTATTACACATAACAAATCACGTCTACTGTTGTCATTTTCATACTTCGCTATGATCTTTTGATGACATTCCTTGACCATGTAACCGACTTGCCGACAGTAATAAAACCCGGCACGCTTTCTTCGGAATAAAAATCTTGTGTGTCCTACTTTGAATTCCACTTCTGAACAAGTCGGTGGAGCTATACGACTGTTTAAATCCACTAAAAAAGTCACTGTGCAAAACCGCCCTTTGGCCTGTCTGAAGGCGCGTTTCCTTTCTTTAAGACCCATAATGAACGCAGCACAGCAGCATCTTCAGTACCATCTGCCCGTGGGGTCGTCCAGATAATCATTAACTGTGTCCCAGCCTTGAGGGTCAGCAATTTTTAGGATGTTGTTCCTCTGCTGTAGAGCGGCTTTCTCTTTGTAAATAACGAGAGCGGCCTTTGCTAAATTTCCCTCCTTAACCAGCCATTTTTGTTTAGTGAGGAGTAAATGATGAATCTGCCTCTTATTTTGATAGTCCTAATCACTGCATTCCAATTTCATCTTCCTTTTAATCTTACTTCAAACACAACTAGCGAGCGGCGAGCTTAGAGTGCCATGTCAGCGCATAGTCCTACTATTTATATTTCATGATCACCTGACCCGAAACCTATTCGAGTATTGATTCTATCAAATAATTGTAATGAAAGAAAAGAAATGTTTATACATCTTACTAGGTCTAGTTCACAAAAGCTTACCCATAAAAATCATTAACGATATGCAGGTACATTAGAAGAGCTATCTAAAAGGATACCTATAAAGTGTTAATTAATTGAATAAAATTGGAAGAATCAAGTTAATTGGAGCTGGATGATCAACGCAATCCAGATCTTCCATAGAAAAAAAATTAAATGGTTTCATAACGTGTGACCATAAAGTATATTTAGTATAGAATCATTCGTAATATTCATGTTCCAAAATTAAAATAGTTTCTCATATCTTTACAATTGTTTCTATACAAAACATTCCTTGAAATGATATTAAATTAATGTAATATAAAAATGGCCATACCGTTTCAACTTTCTTGATAAGTTAAATCACAACATGCGTACGCCCCTATATTCTTTCATAATTTTTCGGTTTGTTTTGTCTTTATTTTATAAGTTGGTATCATGCTTTTAAATTATATACACAGGCAAAAGTGGCTGGCATGAATCTCATATAAAATTCACATAAAGTTCATGCGAATTCTTCGCATGAGAAAGAGACGAAAAGTAACACGCATGAAATTCACGCAAAGACTTCATGCGATTTTGACATAATGTTCATGCGAATATCATATGATTAAAATTTCGCACAATATTCATGCGAAAATGTATATCTTATGTTTCATTGTTGTTTCATGCGAATATCATGCAAATATCATGCACTTTTCATACAAAAAAACCATATGCAGCTTAATTTAATAATCTTGAAATCTTGATCTCTTTTTATCTAAATTTGAGAATATGAGCTGTTATATTTTGAAAAGAAAACTGAAGTCCTAATTAATTTGCTTCATACAGATGACAATAATCTTCTTAGGAAAATCTTCTTTATATAGATGAGAACAAAATTCAAATTTCTTCTTCTTCCACTTCTCGAAAAGGCTTGTTGCTTTATCAATCTACAAAAAAAATATGCATTATGCAATATTCATGAAATTTTCCTATTATTGAATGGCATACCGGTATCTTTTTTAAAAGTGAATTATCAATATCAATATTGGCAGATAAAAACAAAAGTCATTGATATATGACATGCAGTTGGTAACATGATAAATGCTTGTTAAAGCAGATTTGATCAAATACAATAAATTTCTGTTTGTCATATCCGAATACTACCATTCTCACTTTATCACTCTGGTTCATGTCTTTCAGTTTGTGAGTTTATTTAATATATAAGCCAAATCGCTCACCTGAGCATCAAAAGCCATAACCTATCAAATTTACTTTATGCTGCCAAATACAAAACATTTGCACAACTTTGAGGAGTACTATACATTTTGTTAAAGAGGATTTTCAATTGTTTCCTTACATAATCATCAAGCCCCTTTTGTTGTTTAATTTTTTTAGGAAAATATTTCTAAATGTCAAAAACAATTTCTTTTGTGGCCCAACCCTGGGAACCATTACATGTATATGAACAAATTTGAATCTACAATACCACAAAACACTTCTATACAAGTTTTAATCAATCAGACTTAACACATTATATTTCAGTTCTAGAGGAGGCGAAAATTGCAAAAGTTTACAATTCTTAAATACTAAAAGTATTACAAACCACTGTATCCATGAATTTTTCCTGAATGTTGTTGGTTGTCACGCTGTTAAAATATTTTCCATAGAGTCTTTGAAAATCTGCATGTGCAAACTTAAGGTTCGCTGCAAATATCATTGTTGTATTACTAAATGATTTCATTCCTGTTTGATCTTATAAATATCTAAATATAATTAAGTAATATAAGTAATACAGCTATTGTAATCTTGATATTAATTAATGGATTTTTTATTTAATAATTCACATCTCCTACACAAATTCTTGACAAAACTAATTTGTTGTTGCTAACTCAATTACGAACCTGCTATTAATGGCACTCTGGAAAAATGTGGAAGGATCTTTTCTTCTCTTCTTTGGATTTTTGGAAGAAAACAAGCATATATAATTAACAATTTACAGGCTTTGGGTTTGCTCGAAAAATCTCAGTATATTTAGTACTTTGATTTATCCTCACATTTTATACAGCCAACGTGCATATGTCATCATGTTCACACCTCCATCCAAATAGTACCAACTCCATATCCGTGTAGGGATGTTTTTGTAATTCTTCAATGAAAAAGATATCAGATATTTTATTGCATAAGCGTATAACATTACCCTAAAATTACGCTAAGCATATATGCAAGGTGTCTCTGGTCATCATCACACTACACTTCATCTTTATTTTGCAGTCATAAATAATTGTAACGAATTCTTTATAATATTTTGCAAAAATTTCGAATGGTGTTTTTTTTAAATCAAAACGGGAAGCAGAGATATTCCGATTATACATAAAAATTTCATGTTTCTTACCTCTGTCAATCACTTTGTACACTTTGTTCGTGATGACGTCACATATTGCGTATATTTTTGGTACTGAGAACCGTCAGGATTGTGTTTGGTTTTACATAGAGCAATATACCAAAAAGCAATAAATCAGATCAGATTTTGTAATTTAGATATGATTAGAATGATTAATATTAATAATTTAAAGCGATACAGGTTGATGTGCATTTTTTTGTAAGCCCTTGCAAACATTTGTATTCGTTTCCAAAATCCCGTTCGAGTTATCTCCCGCGATAACTCATATGCAGACAGACAGAATTTTCTCTGACTGCAGCTGTGTACATATTTAAGCGGCACTGGCTGATCAGGGATGCAAGCCAGCAGACACTTTACATCAACATCTTCAAGATGTGTCCGATCTATCGTACGATTATTTATTCAGCGATTTGGAAAGTTCGTGATCCTGGATAGGAGAGGAGCGGATCGTCAACATGCAGGTATCATAGAACTATGATGTTTCAAGTGTATGCATATTCTATGTTTACATGTTATATGTTAATTAACGTTGCCAGATACGCGTTTAAACACTGGAAAAATCTACTGTTATTATTAAACTTCGATGCAGGTCTTCACATGTAACTATACGGGGAAATTCGGGTTGACAGAGGGTCTGTCAATTTTCTCCGAAGAGCTTCGGATAAATCTTTACATTGCATTTTAACGAAATCTATGATCATGTATTTCTTATTCAAGAATGAATGAACACAGTGTAACCGTAATTATTAAGAAATGAATCTGCAGATATTTATTTTGAACATGCGGTTGCATACAATCTGATTTCAATCATGGATCCAGAAAAACAAGAATAGAATTCCTGGGTCCCCCGCCGGTCAAGCAGTATACTAGTATCGACCAAGGTTGACTTAGGAACTTGACCAAAGAATTAGTGGTATAAACAATTATTATACATTTCATGTAAATCAGTCAAAATTTGTAGGCATGAGGGCACATACAAGATCATTTTTTGGATAAAACGGAGTCATAATTGTGGTCAAAGTCCCATAACGCCAACAAAAAGTATCGACCTATGCTGATTTTCGAACTTGGCCAAAGTATTAGTAGTATAAACATTTGGTTTAAATTTAATGAAAATCCGTCAAAATTTGTAGGCATGAGAGCGCTTACAAGGTCAATTTTTGGATAAAACGGAGTCATTATTGTGGTCAAAGTCCCATAACTCCAACAAAAAGTATCGACCAATGCTGATTTTCGAACTTGACCAGAGTTTTAGTGGTATAAACATTTGGTATAATTTTAATGGAAATTCGTCAAAATGTGTAGGCATGAGAGCGCTTACAAGGTCAATTTTTGGATAAAACGGAGTCATTGTTTTGGTCAAAGTCCCATAGCTCCAACAAAAAGTATCGACCAATGCTGATTTTCAAACTTGACCAAGGTAATAGTGATATAAACATTTGCTATAAATTTAATGAAAATCCGTCAAAATTTGTAGGCATGAAAGCGCTTACAAAAAAGGGTGACGGACGGACACACGGGCGGACGCCCGGCATTTCTATGTCCCCGCTCTGCGTTGCGGCGGGGGACAAAATGTTCGGGGGAAGGGGTTGCCCGGCGGTTGATTGAGTAACAAGGTTGGGGGGGGGGGGGGGGGTAAGCTATATTTTTAAAAAAAATTATAATTTAAAGAATGATTTTTTAGGGGGGGGGGGTCTGGATTCCCTTGACCCCCCCCCCCCATTTCCTAGATCCGACTTACATGTATAATTTTTGTGCATATTGTCAATGAATATATCATGGTGAGTCCATTTTTAGGAGTATATTTCTGTTTGAAAATGTTTATAACATTTTATTTTTTCCCTACAGGGTTGTTTTAAGATCCAAAGCAATGTTACACAGACAGAAGAATAGGTGAATGCTGCTCCAGTATATATTGTGTGTATGATGGCTATAACAATAACATATTTCACTTGGGAAATCATGCACAACAAACTGTCTATATGATGATACCATGTAAGTATATATTCGGTGAAATATGCCTTGTGTTTTGAACATTTCTGAAGTTTGTTATTACCTGTATATAAAATCAAACACGGATTAACATATATTTGATAAAAAGAGGTTAGACATACCTCTTGATCTCATTTGCTTTTGATCGATAAAACATACTGTAAGTTACTTCAATACAGAGATACATTATGATTGTTTTTTTTTTTTTAAATTGTATCTGAGTGTATAAATCTTGTGCTTTATGCTGTTACACATGTACTCAATATATGTACCTTTGTTTGTTTTCATTTGATTTGAACATATTTTATTATGCAAATATACATTAATTTACATAAATGGATTTGGCAATAGGCAATGCCTATGTGAGCCTTCTTCTTGTTTGTTTTATTTAAGTTGCATTATGAATTATATTTTGTCATGCATATACACAAGGTTGACAAAGATATTTAAAAATGGAGAGGGATAAAGAGATATGCTACAGAAGAAGGAAGATAAAGGCACATGATAAAGACACCATAGTGATCACACCAACATCAGTCCAATAACATTGGTACACACTGAAACTTGTATCACAGTGTTAAGAATTTTCAGTGAATTTTCATTGGGGGGGGGGGGGGGGGGTTACATTATGCTGATATTTTGATATGCTGTTCATTTTTTTTTTACATTTTCATTGTCTAGCATAGAAATAATTAATTTTATGTTTGAATATATAGCTGGAAATTTTCCTATATGTAATTCACTTACAGGTTTGGTACACGCAAACTTTTAAATTTCATCTTAAAAACATAAGACTTAAAGTATGTATCCTAAATAATGACCAATGTAATCAGCACAGTATCACACATGTAATACAATCTTAATGTTTACTGACCTTCTAAGAAGAGAGATATAACTCTCAGTGGGTGTGAATGACTATAGTAAAGGCAAAGTTTTAGATGTTTACATGAACAAAGACTTTAAAAGTATTAAAAACATGTATATTTTGATAAAATGTATACTCTATTCTAATTTTTATTTATAAATGTATTAATTCTAACACATGTAGAAGTTGTTTAGTTACCTTAATGTCAATTTTTTTTTTACAAAAAAAGACGCTAGTATGTCAACATATGAATAAAAGAATGTTTTTAAAGTGTTACAGACTGATTTGTCATAATCAAAATTTTGTATAAAAAACATGGACTTTTCAGGTGAATTTTGTTTGAATTTTATATGAATTTTACACAAATATCTAATCGCATGAAAAACATACGAAAAATTATTCGCATGCAAATTGTACATTTTGTATGCGAATATCATGCAAACATATTCGCATGATATTCACATGGGAAACTTTTCATCTGATTTTCGCGTGATTAGCGCATGATTTTCATGCGAAGAGGAAATTGCATGAAAATTATGCGAGCCACTTTTCCCTGTGTATGTGAGTAGAATTTTGCTCTTGTTACAAACCCTTTATGAAATGCTTTATAACGCCTTTAGTTCAAATATACCAAAGGACCTTTTGATTGACTTTTTCTCACCTTGAAGTAATATTCAACTCCTAATATAAAAAACAGAAACGATGCACTTTTTTATATTTAATTGTTTAATAATTGTACGTGTAATTAAGAAATCATAGCCAGTTTTACTTTTCTTCTGATGTAAACTTATGACAGTAGTTAAATTAACATTCACGTCACAAATTTTATTTGTATTGTTGTCACCGATAAAACAGTGAACGTCACATATCTTAATGAACTCTAAAGAAAATAAAATAACGGATGAAATTTTTTTAAAAATGTATTTACAAAACGTGTTTTTAATATGGACAGTATTGTTCTTAGGTTATTAAAATATGGGGAAAAAATTAAGATTACCTGTGGAAAGCTCCTGTGATGGTTTTCTTTGTGACCTTTAATCACATATATGTATATATAGTGTCGGACTTCGATATTTACACAGCAAAGTGTCACATGCTATCGTCTGATCAGTCTAACAGGTAACGTACGGATAATTTTATCTAGTTTTTTGGTTATGCTAAAATTATTTTTAATGTAATATTAAAAGTAATGTTAACAAAATGCTTTTAAAATGAATTGCTTTTTTGCAGTTGTTCTCTGGGGTTTTTTTTGTTGTTCAAATATTCATTTGTTAAAGAATGTGCTTCTCATAATTACATTTGCCTTAATCTTATTTTACTTCATTTCCTTTCTTTAGAAATTAACCCGTATAAATGGTTGACACCTTAAAAAATCTAATTTATTATTGATCGTTTTCAACGTATTAAATTTTTAAAAAAAACCGTTTTTTTTTAAAAATTAAATGTATGGGATGACACATTGCCCGTTGATGTTCGCGTCCCATTATCTAACATTGTAAACCTCGGTTAAAACAGATATCTTATCAACTTGTTTAAGACGTTTAGTTTATTTAGTCCCTTTGACCGATAAACCAATTAATCTTATATAGGGGGATGAAAAGGTAATTGACTTTGTTTGATGGTGGATATGGAAGGTTCGTTAAATTCAAAACAGAAACATTGTTTGTTTCTACACTATGTGCCACGATATTTGTACAGCACATTCTTCTTAAAGCTCAACTGTTGGATATTTATAAACAGCGAAACAGATGAAATTCAGACATTTTTATTTTCTCAAATTTTGTTTTTGATGAAGTACTTTTTGCAGAACTTGAGTATTTAAAGTTTATATTTTATTCATAATTTTGCATATTTTCTATTGGTTTTATTTCACGTTTTCATTTAAAAAGATAATGGATGGCACACACTAAAAGCTGTCAATGAAAACTCAATGCTTTGTATCTATTTGGTGCCACTTCCGTTCTTAATCTTCCTTTCGGTTTTAATGGAGTTAAACCATTTGTATTATTTTTACAGTAAAGAAAATCTTAATCACAGTGTAAATTATAAAGGGAATTTTCTGCAATTTTCCAAAAAAATCCTTAATGACCATTATCTCATAAAGTAGTTTTTTTCTACAGTGAGCTTCAGATGACATGGTCCAATAATTCAACAGCAACATATCAATACAAGAAAGTGATCTCAAAATCAATAACAGTCATTAAATTGTACACCACATCACATCATGTTAGATATGATTGATAAAAAAGTACTTATTATCAGTAAATAAAAGCAAAAATAAATAAATCTTATCCGTTCGGGCGAATAATTTATTGTTAGGGACGGATACGATTTGTAAAGACGAATTACCATTTGTTCGGACTACCAAGTTATTACATGTAGTACTGACGAATTATAATTTGTTCAGACGAATAATTTAATTGTATTGACGAATTAGGATTACTTTTGACAAATTAGGGTGGTTTTTTTTTCAGAGACACTCTCTGTCTTAAATACAAAAAAAAACAAAAACATGTGGGGGTTTTAAGAGCAGACACCTAATTTAAAGGTGAAACCTCTATTTTGCTTTAGATCAGCATCAGAATTAAAAATTCGGAAGATCGTTATGGCTTCTCCACGAAAATTGTGCAAATTAGACCCGATTCCAACATCTGTTTTGAAGTTCTGTATTGATAACATTCTTCCAACAGACACGACCATCATAAAATCTATCTTAGAATTAACTGCCCCCACATCACTGAGAAACGCCGTTGTTCATCCTCTTCTGAAAAAGTAGGGAACAGACAAAGAGGTGCTAAAGAACTAACGTCCTGTCTCGAACCTTTCTTTTATCTCTAAAATCTTTTACAAGGTAATGAAATCTAAACTAGAAGATCATTAACAATAATTCATCCAAAAATATTTTGAAAGTGAGCCTCGTTTTCGGTTTTCTTAACTTACTAATATCATATTGGCAATTCAGTCTAATGAAAACCATCCCCCTTCTCCACTTCACTCTACACCCGCCAGGGTGTGATAGGTTTCGATAACAGGTCCTTTTCCCCTACATTTGTATACAGCCTAGATATACCCCCAACTTACCATAGACATGACTTAACTGGGTTTTTTCTGTATTCTGAAATCTAATGTTTATTTTGCATCGGAAAATAGACATGAATTAATTGTTCTGTCTCCTTTTGAAGAGTCAAAATATTGTATTGTTGCAATGACGTTTTTACTTGTTTGTAGATTTCAATTTAGCCTTGGAAAATACTCTTGAAATGGATAAAGACAATCTTGGTATATATTTTTCAATGCGTGAAATTTATCGAAATTTATATGTTTTATAATTTGACCAGAATTTTAGTACACCAACTGATTACAATTGTTTTTTTCAATTTAGAAATAGCAGCATATATTGCAGTGCTGGTAACTGCTGTCTTTGTTATAGTTATATGCGTTATACTTCTTTACAATTCCTGCAGAAAGAAACAGAAAGGTGAGAAATGTATTTCCTTTTATGAGGTTTATAAGGTTGGAAGGTCGAAACTTTTAGCATCTTAAATAAAATCCCGGACTACACGATATATACATGAAGATGTCATATTCAAATTCTAAAAAAAGACGACCTCAATCTTGAATATTTGTACTGATGTACATGTATACATCAACAATAATTAAGTTCATTTTACTTTTTAACGACCATTTCATTAATGTGTTACACGAAAGCTGTAAATATACATAATGAAATAATATTTTTTGTGATTCATGTGGGATATGATTGAAGTGACATTCTAGAAATATACAGATTTCGCCTAAGTGGAAAGTTTTAGAAGAGTGTCACTGTTTCATTTATTTCTTAATCAGATTTGTTACATTTTTATAGTACATATAGGACATTAGACGATACTAACCTAGACTCCTACATCAATCAAATCCGAGCTTGAGTTTAATCAATTGTTAAGATTTATGAAGATAGGGGACGATAAGCAAACACGCACTTTTTTTCAAAATGCGTCATCTTTTGGGTCTAACAAAAGTATTTTTAAAATAAATTTATTTCAAAAATTGTTATTATTGAGAAAAGAAAACAGTGTAGAAAAAATTAAGGACTTAATCGAAATTTTTAATGGCAAGGTTATGGCACAGAGAGAATTATATCACTTCATTGAAATGCATAGTTTTGTCCAATGAAAAGTTCGTTAATTTTAAAATAAAATGGATTTTATTAACATATCTATCATTTAGATAACGTTAAACCCGCTATATTAAAGTTCCATTATATTAAAATCAACCTATGCACGCAGAGTACAGACATTAACACAGTTAAAGGGGTGAAGAGAAACGTGTTAAACGAGATCGATCGGAATGCATTACATACAGATCGTAAGTTTAAAAAATGTGACCTTTCTTTTTTTTAAATTCCTATAGATAATTTTGATCATCGGACCGAGGTATCACACAATCAAACAAGAGAAAGAATCAGCGAAGAAAAAAGTAATATATAAATTTTTTCATTACAATTTACGTTAATTTTTTTAAACAAAATAATCAGAGTTTAAAAAGGACTCTATCACAATTTATTTTTGACTTCATTGCTTTGAAATATGATTTATTTACATAATCTATTAATATTTAAACACTGTGCCGGATAATTATGCTAGTGCCAAAGTGGCATTTTGGCACCCGCTTAAGATGCAGTTTCGGAAAAATCCATTTATAACAAATGATAGACCATTGTCTACTGAGTATATAACCACTTTTGCTTTTAGTGTGTTTCACCTGACAAGTGAGATATTTACTTTTAAAAATTAATATCCCATCGGAAAATGATAATTCTTTGATTGATTCTCCTAGAGGAAATATTGACAATCCTATAGGATTTATTAAAAGTCCTATAGAAATTATTTTTCCAATAGGAGAATGGTATTTCCTGTAGGATTTTGATTCAGACATGTGGTTTTCCTATAGGATATTAAGTTTTCCTATCGGATTTTATCAAATCCTATCGGAATCGAAATTACTACAGGAAGTTCTTGTATTCCAATAGGAAATTTCAAATATTGTTTTTCCTGAAGGAAAAATTATTTTCCTATAGGAATTTATTTTTAAAGGTAAATATCTTACCTGACAGGTGAGATGCAATGATAACAAAGGTGGTTGTTAACTCTTTAAGCAATGGCCTATCATATGGCATTTTTGAGTTTTTCGATATATGCAGCTTAAGCGGGTGCAAAAATGCCACCTTGGCATTGGCAAAATTATCCGGCACAGTGTTTTTAGTTCTTGCAGCTTTTATGTGAATACTTTCTGGTACTCTTAATGCCTGCAATTTTTTGGTTTTATTTTTTCTTCTTTTGAGTGGTTATATATATTATTTTCTTTTAATTCAAAACATATTTTATTGAAACATCAAATAAATTGGGTAACGGACATATCGAAATGATAACTTTCTTTAAAATAGAAAGTCATTGAGTGATGTATAAAAATAATCTTTAGAGTAAAGTATTACCAGGTTACAGACTAATAAATAATTAAAGTATTTTGTAAACAAGATAATGGATGATTTTGGAATTTAATCATTATTTTGACCTTTAGTACATATATAAGTTGTATTTATACAATTGTTTAATTTATACATGTATACATTCATACTTAAATTCACAACAGTGATTTTTTTTAATTTACTAAATATATCATAATAATTACTGAATAAGTTAAATGCATGTATCTTTAGACAAAAAAGCTTAGAAGCTCTAATATATTTGTGAACAGAACAAGGTAAAAAATTACAATATAATTAAATATGAAGAGTCAGAACTACCTTAAAGAACAAACATAATAAAAAAGGGTAAATTTACATCATTGAATTACTTGAAAAGGTAATTTCTCTGTAAAGTGTATCTTGGACATTTGAGAAAAAAAAATTAAAAAAAGGTATATTTCCTGCAGATTCAGACCCACAGTATAAATATTGACTCTTATCAATTAAACATTCTTACATAAGGGAGCATTTAAATTACTAGCTTTATTCCGTAAGTGATATCAAAATATATACAGTAAAACACGTTTACTGTAAAAGATCACGCATATAACGAATTGACGCTTATAGCAAATCACTCGTATTTCCTTGGCCAAATTTATATCAATATATTAATAATTCTTACCGTTATTGCAAAACTGAATATAACAAATTCACGGATATAACTAAATGATATTTATTGACATTTAGATAAAATAACACATATTTCCCGTTGTATATAACGAATATATTGAGTTTTGTTTTTACACATTTTCACATGGACGCACACAGCAGTAAACACATGCGTCCGTTTGTGATGTATAAGCAAGGGGATAATTAATTCATAATCAATATAGATTAAAGTGAGAATGTTGCACGATTTCTTTTTTGTTTTTTTTTTAAATGTGAATTAAAAATAGTAAACAACGTTTATAAACCATTAGAATTATCAATTGAATCTGTTATTTCCCATTAGCTTTAAATATCTGCGATAGAGGCCCCAAGCGGGATAATTATGCCAACAAGTGAACTTTTTTTCATTACTTAAATTATCAACGATATGTGAAATTTTAAATGAAGTTTTCATGTGATAATTTAGGTTTTAGGGTTAACTTTATTCTGTTGCAGTTACAATGTGGATACAATAACATGAGACGTGTATTTTCCATCAAAAAAAAATCTTCACTTGAAAACGAAAAATCAATAAAATGTTTGTGGTGTATGAAGGGGGAAAAAGCAACAAAAAAGACATTTGAACAAACATTTTTAGTACAATTCTTAAGAATCGTGATGCTATTTTGAAACAGTTTGATTCTTCGTCTCCCTCAAGAACACAGATGACAGGTGGTATGGGAAAAATGACCATATAAGAATAAATCAAAGTGCTTAATAATTAAAAAGGAATTCATTTTCTCATAAGACATACTTCGTATACATGTATTACTGGAATGGAAAGTGTAACACACAGGCGGAATAATAGACATCAAAGTAAAATGCATTCAAAACACTTGATTTTTTATTCAATAATGGTTGAAATGAAACGCATCCCTAACCACTGTTGAAATAATTTATTATTATGTAGATCTATAAATAATTTGTAACATACAGCTGTAGAAAAATTATTTTGAGAAAAAGGCCACGAGGTCATTTTTCTTCATACTAAACATGAAGAAAACTTACCCCTCACGAAAAAAAATCCCCATCATAAACACTAATAGATATAGGTTACTCTATACATCAAAATTGTCATTCGAAGAATGACCTATATTCTCGTGAAAAGACAGAAGAGACAGCATGCATAGGATGATGAAAGCTGGAGACTTCCGATTCCAGTAATCTAAAAAGGAAACAAAACAAAGTGTAGAGGTCTTAAATAGTGAAAAATAAATGACATTCAAATATTTTTGGGAACAACTGTCGTAGTCATCCGGTCGCATTGTGAAGGAAATTGAAAAAAGTAGACTTTCAAAACATTGATTAGAATATATCATAAAAATTCCATTAATCAAAATACTTTAATGAAGGATTTTATTACATGTATTATTGCAGTAACTTTGCAATTCATTTTTAAATTATTATTTTCAGTTATTGATTATTGCAAATCAGATGATGAAAACGACGACTTTGAGAATTTTTGTAAACAGTTTCTTCCGAACGACATTACAGTGAAAAAAATACGACAAAGACAGCAAAGCCCAAAACTACTAGCGATGGTGCTTATCCCAATAGTAGATGGACGAGATAACTTATTAGAGTATCTTCGAAAATTAATCGACGACACAATATCCAACAATCATATAAATGGTAAATAGTTTATTTCTTTTATTTTTATTTTTAAGGTAGTACAAAACAGAATTCAAAAAGGAAAACAATATCTTCAGAAACCTTCGTGTAATTCAACCATTTTACGATATGCGAATTCTTTAAGACTCTAAACAAGGTGAAGCGTGTATAGAAACAAAATATGAATCGTCCTATACTGAGTACTGTATTCGCAATGACTTTAGTTAGCCCCCTCACTGTTACAGAGCAAAAATGACATGATTTGGTGAAATATAACGTAACGTCAATTGTTTCATTTATGTAATTTAATCATAATTTTGACAAAGTATTTCAGTTTGCCCTGCAAAATGGCAGTACCACAGTTATTGTGAAGGGGTCTTATAGTCAACCCGCGTTTCTGGTTATCCAGGTCTGAAAAGTTCTACTCCATTTGCTCACCAGAGGTCGTGCTTCGCAAGCGTTCATTTAATCAAAACTAAAATATCGCAGTCAAGAAACGAATTGCCTGATAATATTGATTCAACAGATGTCAGCTCCTAATTTCTTTGTGAACTCGAAGTTCCCAGTAAATATACATGTATACACTCATTGCGTAATAATTCATTGTAAGCATATCATTTTTAAGCAAATTTCCACTTTTTCTCTCATTTTTGCTATTTCGAGCTAGTTTATCGGAAATGAAAGTAGGTCTTGAATTGATTTTAAACTAACTACTTATAAGGTAAAATTCAATTATAGGTGCGCACACCAATTGTTTCGTGTTGAAATACCAAAGGTGTAAGCAGTTACTATACTGCAGGCTTATTTTATTGGTAAAAAGAACAAATTTTCTCTTTTCCCTATAGAGTCTTGACACCGTATTTTGTCTAGAAGACGGTATTAGTTTTATAGAAGAAGCTGAACTTATTTAAAGTCGACACACAACACACGATGTCAAAGACAAAACAATCGCAGATAAATCACCTAAGTAACACATGTGACATTAGAGCATTACACCTTTTGATTTTTAAGTTCATGTTTTGTGTAAATCTTTGAAAAGTTTGATTTATTTTCGACATTTCATATATAAAATCAAGGGATTTGTTAACACATTTTGGGGAAAACCATTAAGTTTACATTTTTCACAAACATCGTAATACATTAGCGCAATATCAAACTCTTTTTTTGTACCTCCATATGATGTGCAAACAAATGTCACATGTACACTATGAGTATTTTGTTTATTGTACAAGTTCCTCTTCTTCATTTCTTAATTCCTTCATATGGCATTTTTGTATGACTAGTTAGAGATTGATCAACATCCCTTCCAGCTCCACCCATCAGCTGAACCAAAGTACCCATCTCTCTTTGAAGACCATATCGATCGCCATTGTGAACCACCCATAAAATTACAACCATCCAAGATGGGTTTTTACAAATTAAAACAAGAGGCCCATGGGGCAACATCGCTCACCTGAGCAACAATGTCTTATATGGGCGTTCAAAAGATAGTGTTCCATATGGCCCCTCGATACAATAACAAACAATAAATATTGTAAAGTATTCGAATTTAACACTTATTTTTACATACCTTTCATCTTTGACATTGTACCTTTATGGAATACCATTTTTACCAACAAAAAAAAAGAAAACCCTATGCAAGATTTAAAAAGCTAAACTTTTGGTAGGGGTACTCTGTAAACTTCCAATTCCCTATATTTCAGTTCTGCCCCTCTCCCCTTCCTCCTTCCCCCACTTTATAAAGCGATCAACTTACTCATTTCATTGATAAATGCACTCAAATGAAAAATGTTGTCACGTGTCATGTAAAAGAGTTATCAAAGTCAATGCACTGTCAGGCACATTACTCTATTTTTTTAAGGCCCACACATTATTTTCATCTTTATTAAAAAACAATAAGTGGCTACCAACCAGGATGATTTTACGTTGTTATATTTTCTTAGGAATAACGATAATGCCTTTATCTCCGTAACAAAATGTGTCAGAACTACGGAAACTGTTTTAACGGTGTTTTTTTTTTACTCTTGTCTGAAAAAACTTTCAAAATTAATGTGGAATTCATATAATCCATTGTATAAAGAGGGGACCCAGAAAGCAGTTAAGCATACCATCTTTTAATTTTTTTGTACAAGTATTTAACGTTAAGCGAGACATTTTTTATGATCAACCAAAATTTTAGCGATCAAAAGATACAGAACTCACAATTTTGCAAGATTTTTAACTTGGTATTTTCTATTCAGCATTTAAAATGTAAAAAAAAATATGGCCTCATATCTGTGTACAAAACACTGTATCTTCCAAATATGGCTAATAAATAGAACTTGTAAATGATGGTGGCATATGGATTAACAAAAGGTAGAGTCTCCTAGATCATCGTGACTTTACCCAAAATATTTTAGTACATATTTTATTTTCCAGAAATCGCATTGATTTCATTCACTTTATATTCTGTGAGAAACAGTGCGTTACATATTTCTTCAATAATTTTCTTTCTTTTCTCTGTCAACTCCATTTTCAACAACATGCCGGTGTATGTATCTCGCAACCTTTTTACTCGCAAGGAACGATAGTTTGTGAAACTCTCTAGATGACCGCAACGGAATTGCTGAATCTTCCAAGGGAGTATTAGAAAATACGAATCTGACGCCTGCTTAACGAATATGGCACACTCCATTTTTTTCGAAGAAATAGATGTTTACATATTTTTTTTTTATTTATTTATTTAATTAAATATATTACTCATTTTATTGACATTTGTAAGATGGCTTTTGAATATCCAACAATTTACATGTACATTTTAAAATATAAATAATTGTGTGTATTTTCATGACTTAAGTATTGTTTTGCCTGGAGTATCAGATACCTTATACGCAACTTTGATTTAGATAAAAGGGTAGAGTTTTTTTAACTTGGTATATGGATTACGTTTTAATGCTAAATAATTGCTGCAATGTTGAAAGAATCGAAAAAAATGTGAAATGTTTACGTTTACTGTTTTGTACTACCATTCGAACATTTGCCGATTCTGTTTTAAAAACTTAAATATTAATTATTCATATAAAATAAAAGAAAACAAACTTGAAGCAATTGTTACAGACTAATCCACACTTTACAAAAGTTCTGTCCCTTGGCCGCCATCTTTGGGGAAAACCCCACATATTCCTCACAGTAGCCTTTGAAGTTTAGTGGGTTGTAACTTCGTCATTTGACATTAGAAATCCGTTTGCGTTGTGAGTTTTGATTGCCCCAAGTTAGGGTAACCCACACATCGAAGGAATAAATTAAATTCCAAGAGATTACTTCACAGGACGCCCAAATATTTGGTTGCATAGGGAACAGTTGTTTTTTCCCTTTTGACCTTTGGGTTGACCCCGCAAAGGGGAACAACTTTTGCAAAGTGTGGATTAGACTGTTTCAACACTTATGAAATATTTTTATAATATCTGATTTTTTTTTTAAAGAAGACGAAAAAATTTGGCTTGTTCACATTTCACATGACGGAAACAACAAAGATGACCCTATACATGTGATGAGAGAAGAGTTATTTCAGAATGTGATACGAAATATCAAAAACAATATTATTGGGGTCATTAACATTGTATACGACGTCACTTCTTCCTTCCCAGATTGTCAGACTAACAGAGATGCTGTTAAACGGTTGAAATCAGAATTAGTACATACTTGATAGACGTCTACGATATTTTTGAGTTACTCGGGTGCAGAAACGTGAAGACAATTTCTTTTTTTTTAATTTATAAACAAAAATTTGTATACATAAAAAAAAGTAAAAATACTGAAAACAAAATCTATAACATGACAACAAACAAGTATTTAGGCAAATTACATTATGGAAATACAATATTTTGTATTTAACGCACTTAAGCAATGCAAATTATTATCATGTTGATACAAAGCTTATAAGATAATTGTTATACGTATCATGAACGATAACAAATAGATGCTCCATAAAACTTCATGTTTTTGAAGAAGAATACTTTTTTGTAAATTAATGTGTTGCTAAAGATAATGTAGAAAAAAAAATGCAAGTTAATTGTGAAAGGGTTATTCACTGGAAAGTTTGATTGTTACTGTACTACGCAAGGTGTGCAAAGTGTACACATGCATATAGAGAAATCATACTACATTTGTCTGTGTATTCTATTTAGCGCTTTTGGCGGAATGCGTCATCCGCTAAATCAAGTACATCGCTTAATGTCATGCATATATGTATAAGAGTAGTCACATTCAGGAATACGCTAATTCAAATCTACGCCAACTTGTTCAAAAACTAATTTCCGCAAAATATCGTACACGCCAAATATAATACGTTTACAGTATTTCATTAGGAACAGGTTCAGTTTGGTGTAAGATTACAATGAAAATACTTTGTTTGAGAAAAGCAAATACTTTTGATTATTTTGGTAAGATTTGTTGTTTAAAGAATTATTCTTGAAGTTCTATAAAGTAAAGAAAAATACATTTGGGTGATCTTTTGTTTAATTATGCAAATCCAGTCTTCAACCCTAAAACCTTAATGAATAGCTGAATTGAAGTTGACATTACAAAACGGATTCGTAGTGTTATATTAGACAACGACTTTGTAATATGCAAATCAAAATAAAGAAAATAGAAACAAAGTAAGATTTTTTTATTTTTGAATATCACTTAATCCATGAAGCATACATCTATAGTATGGAAAAGATTAAAAGATTGGTTTCCCTACTTTGTTTTCTCTCTAAAAGAATGAGCCATCCAGGGACAGCCACGCTTTGGACATTGTGCGATTTCTTTAAATTTTGTCCAGTTAAAAAAAACCGTGATCTAATTTAACTCGAATTCCGATTGCTGTAATAATGTTTACCATAAAAACATCTACATCGCAGAAAAAAAAAAACTTGTCGTAGGTATAAGTAAACACAACTGTACTGACTATTCAAAAAATAGCATGTTAATGCCCAAAGAACAAGAAGTATATCCCTCAGATTTTCTAAGATCTAAAAATGCAGTGATTGCAAATACACTGATAAAAGGACATCAAAAGAGTAGCATGTGAAAACATAAGTTTGCTTAGCTAACATTATGGCCGACCGTTAAAAATCAACAACAATAGTTTCGTTGACCACAAAAGGCAACAATGACGTATTTTGATACGCCAATAGTTGGACTGGAATAAACTATGTCAACTATTCTGGAAGTCATCATCTACATAACAAGCTTAATCAGAGTTAACAATAACAACAAATTGACAAAACATGGACATTAATTTCAATTGATGTGGAATGACATAATAAAGCACATTTAACTTTACATTAAATTAATAGAACTAAAAAGTTTGCTTATAATTCTAAAATATCTATACTACAATATTAAAAATTTATTTTTTATTTTTTCTCAATCAAGCTTCGCTAATTATTAATCAAAAAATCATTTAAAAAATCCGGAAATCATCTGGATTTTTTTGATTTTACAATCTTGCACATGCGCAGTAAATTCACACTTATTCACCTGAGGCTCTTTAGTTTAGGGTTCCACAATATCACGTTTGCATGAATAAACTCAGAAACGATATTACAGATACATGTAAATTTTCATTGAAAATTTGTTATAACGGGAGATAACTATAACTCAGTGCATTTAAAATTTAATGATTTTTGTTACGGACGGACAGACAGACAGTTTCACAAGGGTAAAACAATACACCCCCTCTCCTTCAGAGCGGAGGTATAATGAAGATATCAAAGTTTTTCACTTTTGTGTTTACAAAAATGTAGGGACATATAACCATTATTAAATAAATACCGTAGCAACCGTATTCTATTTAAAAGAGTATAAAGCATAAAACTAAACCGATGGAATCAAACGTGTTTTCGTTCTACTGATATGAAAATGTTGTACCTTATTTTTTGTTTCATTAAGTATTGTTTTTTAATATTGTTTCTCTTTTTCATTAAATGCATTGTCATCTTACATCAATATATGTCAAATGAGTGTCTTTTATTTGTCTGAGTTAAAACATGAAGATTTGAACAAAAGAGTGTTAACTTAAAGCCACACAGAAATCCTAAACTCAACCATACGAGGAAAAACTATTACGTATTTGCAATCTTAAAAGTTGTATGATTATATAAACAAATTAACCTTTAATAGTATACACTTTGGTTCCAGTCTTTTTATCTCTGGGAAGTAAATCTCAAGAGTGCAATATACGGAAAATGGTAGTCAATCTTTGTTGCCCGTTTTGTTTCTTTAATGATGCCCTTAGATTTTTTTTATTCTTAGAAACATTATAATTATTTACTTTCTTCCATTGAAAAGGTTGGATTTATTGTTATTAATGAGGTTCTTGGAATTTAAAGAATCTTTAATTTCGCAAACAATATTTCTTAGGTCGTGTGGATATACCTGGGTTTCTAACATTCTTAAAAAAAACAGTATTCTATTTAATTTTTTTTACAATGATTTCCCTAAGTTGATTATAAACTTGGAAAAATGTAAAGACGACAGAATCACCTTTCACCAATCACGACTGAGCTATTAAGGCTAGAAACAATATCGGTTACCGGTCTCTGTCATTTTAAAATCAACTTCTGATCAGTACAATTGAGTATACAAAGAGGAGTTATATGTGGATATTGTCACCTAAAGTTCAGAGGTTTTCAAGCAGTGTACAATTAAACGTAACGAGGAGGATTACTCTGCTGGAAGGTATGTATGTACAATTATTTACCGTTGTAAGACAGGGAAATTGAGAGAGAAAAAATCAAAGTACTAAGAGTACGGTAGACGGAAGCATGGTTGTTAATAAAATTACGGAACAAAAATTAAGGTGGCATTGAAAAGCTGACAATAATAATGTGGATGAAATTCATTATAACCAAAATGTTTTTATCTGTTTAATACTTAAAGAAAATGGAACCGGATATCCAGATAATAAGAACGTTTACACATTCCAAATTTCGTACAAACATTGAGCAGGTTACAAACTGTTCTTTACTTCACTTAAAAAATGGGGCAAAGGGTTTAAAGAGCCAAAATAGCTGGAAAACTAATGGAACTGTATGTTCATGGTAACATACACAATTGCCTAATGTGTCTGCGGGTATGATTCGGAAACTCTAAGCGATCGATTGAGTAAAAAATCCTCCGATCGATATGACATCACTTAAGCAGCATTATGTCATATTTCAATTAGAAACATGTAAATTTAAACTTCACCTCTGGTTTAAGTTATAAAAACTACAGGCGTAAAATATCACTAGAAACTCTTATAACTGAATATATCTTCGATGTTTCTGTATAACGTATAATGATCATTAATGACGTCACAAGCATGTTTAATAGAGACATTCAATGTCGGTAGACAAATCATCGGAATACAGTGTAAACAATGCCAAAATATGGGTTTTTTTTATACAGATACCAAAATGTACATAAATATCGGTTAGGATATAATCAGGATAATACAGACATGGATATTTTGCGTTTATTAGCAAGTGTTATAAGGTAAGCAGATAGACATTTATATGGCTTGACCAGCCTTTCCTCTGACAATGTGCACAAAAATGACAAAAGTGTAACACTACCCCGGCTATTATCAAAGTTAAATTTGGCAAATATCAAAAGCACATAACCTAAAATACTTGAAAAGTGCTGCTAGAATCATGTGCCTTGTTGTTGTAAATAAAAATTACGTAGTATTTTCAATGAAATTGAAGTAGTTGAGGAGGTTTCCGATAAATAATGACAATATTTGTTTTATGCAATTTACGATAGGATTTTAGCAGTAATACTAATACATGTAAACATGAACCAATTGCCGATTGAATTATTGCATCAAAAATAAAAATGATCTTAGGGGTAGTGTTACATTTTTTGATTTTTTGTTTAAAAAATGATCTATTTTTAACTGTCACGTGATACCATCGCACGACAGCTTGAAAGATTGACTCGATTCTGAAGGGGAAAAATAATATCCTAGCGAACATATATATTAAACTCGGAGTTGCCTTAACTTACCCACGTCCTAATTCCGTACAAAGTGTCAGAACATACTGTGGAGCAGTATAAGAGAGTTTTGCTTACCAAAAAAACCCACAAAACAGGACTAATGGATTGACGGAATGAATGACGGACGGGTCAAAACATTTTTGTGGACAGTTTATGGCATTTTTAGAGGTGTTGGCGCAATTGATTGCGTCTCGTTCTTTGTACACGGCATCCCAGGTTCGAAACCGACTGTCGCTATCGCGATTACATTGTAAAACTTGGCACTTTATAAAGGTTTTCTACCTTTCAGATGAAAGACATTTTGTATATCTTGTGTATAAATGTATTTTAATCTTTCAAGTGAAATACCTGTTGTATTTATTATGTTTTATTAAAATCATTTTTCTTTTAACTGGAAATATTGCAACTTTTTTACTTCCTGTAATTGACCATAAAGCGTTGTTGTACCTAATGACCCTTTCCTAAATAAATCCAAGAACTTACAAAGTTATTGCCCTTGTTAATAAAAAGCTTATTATCGCTACTCCTCTTAAACCCTTAAAGACAGTGACTTGAAACTTTTACTTATATGTCAGTGTTGTCGGACTGACCTCTAATATTTGTTCATTCTATTTCTAATACAACATTTGATGTGTTAATCATTTTAACATGTTATTGCTTTAAAACGGAGTTTTTTAGAAACAGAGTTTGTAAAGCAGTGTTTAGTATTGGAACATCAATTTCATAATCAGAAGAACTGTTATCAATTGGCGGATCTAAGACCTGTAATAGTAATAAGTTGCCTGATTTAAACAAAGTAAATATACTTTTTCAAAACTCCCTTAAATTGATTTCACCACAAGGAGAGTGAATTTTGGAAGTTGTCCTATTTTTTTTTCTCAGTGGTAAGATTTTCTTGCAAATCAATGCTCATTAAATTAATGGCCTCTTAAGTACTTCTCTTAGTTGCAACACAAAAAATACTGTGGAATCATTAGAATTCGTGATGGCTCAATTTTCGTGGTATTCGTGGGAAGCCTTTTCCCATGAATTTACATCCTCCACGAAAACAAGTTTAGGAAGATTAATCTTTGTTCCTGAAACTTAAAACCGACGCAACCGTGAAATTACATCCCCACGAATGAGTAAAAAACTTACAATCCGCGAAAACTGGCCCCCACGAATTTAAATGATTCCACAGTAGGAATTGAAAAAAACAATGTGAGTGCAAGGGGAGTTTGTATAATTAACGAAATGAAATAAGGTACAACTGTAAATAATTTAATGTTGAATTGAACATTTTAAAATATATTGATCTGATTTGATTTAAAAATATTTTTTATGCAAATTATTAATTTGAGATTGATGTCTCTCGGAATATTTTTCTTGATCATCAAGCTGACTTTCTAGTGAATCGACGTGTTGGAGAGATGGTACTTTTTCAAATTGGATATCAGAGAACTGTTAATTAAATGATTCATGATTGAGTGTGATCGAGACTGCTTTTTGAGTGGCAATAATATGTTTTACGGTGCGACCGTTAGGGCGAGCACAGCATGTGATCAAACAATGAATTATAATAAATTAATAAAATAAAATTAACAACGTGAAATTTGAATGCCAAAAAATAAAACATACCTATTTTTCAGTAAATTTTCATTATTCATAGTTTATAAGATTTGTTATAATTTATTTATTTATATGTAGAACAATGGTTTAATCTCAGATACAATGTTGTTAAATAATAAAGATTTTAATATATAAATATTCATTGCACTGCATCTCCTCTTTTAAAGTGATTGTGATTATGATTGATTGATTGATTTCCCCCTTTTTTTTTAGCAGTAGACATTTTTTCTTAAACTTACATATAAAACTTGACTCATCATAGAGCTCCCCCCATGCTATTTTTTTTTTCATTTTGTCAATTTATACATAGAAAATCGACTTACCATGGATTTGCCCCTCCACTTAAAAAAAATAATTAATGTTTAATTTTATTTTTAATTTACGCTTAAAAATATTTGCTTATCATGTTAAAAGAACATGGTGTTGCCTTTCATTATGAAAACTCGGTGACAGGCTCCGCTTTATGATTGGCTGCAGCTGCGAGTAGCTGATCCAATCACAGTGCATGTAAATATAAACTTTAAAAGAAAACAATCAAGTACAGTGCTTCTCCAACGATGGTCTAACCAGATCGCTTTAAAACCTACATGTATCTATTTTACTGGGATTGAACATGTAGCTCTACAAACTTGTCAAGGCTCGCGTGATCAGCATGGGAAGTAAACATGGCAAATGTAGAAGTTGCCTATCCCGTTAGTATATATACGTCCCTGCTTATGGTTATTGCTTTTAAAGATTCAATGATCTTTGTCTTATTTAATTTCTTTGGTCCGCAATATTCACGACAGCGATACCTGGTTTTATGGAATGAAAACTTTCACATACATGTAAATCGGCGACTTTCTCACTCCGGTCCTTACAAAACACGATGAATAAAACATTCTGTGCTTTCCCTTCGTTATTACTTAATTCGTATTTAACATGTTTAATATCATCGTTAATTATGTTCCGACATTTGGTAGTCAGCATGTTTTTAAGTTGTATTAATACTGTAGTGTGTATATAACCCGTTGTTTAATTCGATTAAAATGTAAATATGCAAGGGGCGCAACTCAAGTTGCTCGCTAGATAGCGCCACCACATCACCGAGTTTTCGTAATGAAATCCGCCAAGGGTTTACGGGGAGCAAAGTGGACCGAAAACCCTTGGCTAGCGAAGATGGAAATTACCGTAATTATAGTGAATAAAATATTTGTGAGCATTCATCCAAATTAGTGCAATTTACAACTGTTTCCTGTATCTGAAGAAATGTCCTTATTCGTAAGCTGTTCTTTATCTTAGCCTTTGCAAGATTTTAAGAGGATTTTGGTCATTTCAGCAGATTTACAATAACTTCAATTAGAGTAATTTCCCCTTATCAGTGCTTATTGTGACGTCAAAGCTGACGTTGGTTAAGTGTCGTCTTACTCTTTAAAACTCCCCTGAGAAATAAAAGTATGCGAAGTATACTGTTTTATTTACTTAAAAAGCATGATGTTCTTAAAATTACACATCTTATAAGCTTTTCAAAGGTTTTACTTTGATTCTCGGGAGAACATGATGTTGGAACGTGAGGTTGGAAACCATTGGTACTATGAATTGTGGGTCAAAATTTACTGACTCCGAAAAAATATATCGGATCAATGTGTAAACGTTTGTGACGTCACACGATTATTTTTGATTGAAAGTGTACTGAGGTGAACTTTAGAGGTAACATTTCTGTATGTCGCTTACACCGTTATTGTTTTTACTGTCTAAATTTGTCTTGCTGATTCTCGTGAGAGTGTGAAGTGATAAAAATTGCCATGATTACAGGGAACTACTGGGACGATTAAAACGATGCATTACTGGTCCGATTTACTGACGCCAAAAAAATCCGTTGAATGAATGTGCACCTTAGTCCGAATTTTCTATTCACACACGCCTTGCCGGTAGAGCTCGCTTCGCGCCGGCGCTGCGCGCCGGCGAGCTGCGCTCGCTATTATCTTTTGAGAGAAATTTTTATAGAGTGTCTAATGCGTGTAAGTCTTTGTAATAACCGGTACAACTAGTATCACCCAAAGCGCCGAGGCTTGTATTGTGCGCCATAGAAGTACATGTACTAGTATCACTTTCACTGAACAGGTGATACTGTCTATTTCTATTCTTTTATTTATTATTTGTCATTTAGTCAATTAATCACAAGCACAATAATAATACACATGTATTGATATTCACCAGCGTGTTAATTTATCTATAGTTCAATGGCTAAGGAACTATACACGGGTGTATATGGGTGTACACATATATACAGTGAAATGTCGCTAAGTCAAAAAAGTAAGTCTAGCGTTGGATTTTATGCACATTACTCACGTTAAATGACACAGGACTCACTCCTACATAAGCCATGCATCACATAATGATCACTCGGTTGGTAGTGCAGATTTTCCGGATATTTTTAGATTTGTAGCTGATAAGAACATTTTTACATCCTTCATGGTGGACGACCTTGACCATATTTAAAATATATTAGTAGAAAGGAACTATTCTTTTTAAATAATTGTGGTGATTAGCTGAGGTTGATTATATATGATCAAATCTGTTATGAACCTTTTGGAGTTTTATTAAAGTTAATCCCCAGATTGTATCTGGACAGCCCATAGTACTTAAAAAATGATTTATTGATAATTGTATATTTTGATATTAACAATATGTTAATTCGCAGGGAAAGTAGTTTCGTAGCTCTACAAGAATACTTCCATGTACGCACATTTTTCTAACATGATTTTTTTAGGCTTTTCTGGCAAGAATGCTGAGTTATGGACGAAATACTACAAATGAATTACGTTGTATAATTTTAGAAAGAAGATAAGGAGAGTTGATTTAATAAGTTGTCATGTTAACTCCTCCTCACTTGCAAACATCAAAATCTTTTGTAAATCTTTTGTCTTTTGTCGGTAAGATGTTGTGCTCTAGTCTTAGAGTAAGAGAACAATCAAGTTGTTGGCAAGATGATGTACTTTGGCGTAAGAGTAATAGAACAATCAAATTCTCAGAGAGATGGTTTGTTAAGCTTAAGAGTAAGAGAACAATCAAATTGTCAGAAAAATGGTTTGTTTAGCTTAGGAGTAAGAGAACAATCGATTTATCAGAGATATGGTTTGTTTAGGTTAAGAGAAAGAGTACAATCAAGTGTCAGAGAGGTGATTGTTTAGCTTAAGAGTAAAGGAGCAATCAAGTTGTCGATGAGATGTGGTGCTTGAACGTCCTTTTATCAGCTGTTTATGAAGAAATAGTAATCATTACGGCATTATAGCGGTTTTTGCAATGTTAGCAACTGCAAGATTTAATATGAAGAAGTGGTAGTCTTTACGATACGTCGTCAAAAGTGATATGCCAAATTACGTTTTTAAAAGCGGTAATATGTCTCCTTTATACCGAACATCCAATCATAGCATTCGTAAAACTCCAATTACACAGGATGAATCTCTGCCATTCCGTCAACTGAAATGTGACTGAAAGGTAACTGAAATGTGACTGAATGGCATAACTCTGCCATCAGTCACCTTTCAGTTGACTGAATGGCATAGGTTTATCCTGTGATGACTGTACAAGTAGTAGTACTCGGAAATTTTATAGGTTCAAACTTTAAATACTACTTTGGACGCATCTAGTTTAAAGCAATATGAGCTGTATTTTTAAAATTTTATTTTAGTTGAAAAACCTGTTAAAATGATAAGTCTGCATGTAACTTAAACTTTGATTATAAATACTATTTAAGTACATCATTGATTTTTTGTCAGCAGAAAGATTTCTCTTCTAAGGAATATATACCAAATCAATTTTTGTACAGGTTGACAATAATTCAATTTTCCTTCAATTAAGGCTTCTTGGCGCCTTTGCAACAAACATAAAGCTAACAGAAATTTAACAGCCGTGGTGTTTTATGTCATTTTAGCAGAAAATAACATTTCGTAAAAAAAAATTTCAACATAAAAATTTCAGTTCATATTGCTTTTAGAAATCCTATAGATACAGCTCATGAATATTACATGACCATTCTCACCGTAACTCCACCCATTATCTATTTGTTTCACATGTATCCTTTACTGGTTTATTAAAACGTTGGCTGTCGTAGTTAATCGATTGTTTAATTTGAAAAATCTGTTCTAGTGTACAGACAAGGATGTTTCAATGTTTTCATGAATTTGTGGCCTGCAAGACATCAGCAGTGAAAAGTATGGTACATTTATGGTTCGAGATATCGTCCATGTAAAGGTATGTTTGGATATAGCATACGTCATATCAATTTTGATTTAAAAAAAATGTTTGCGCACATTTTTAGTCAAAAGAAAATGATATCTTTGCTTGCAGTATGACATTGTTTTGGAATTATTATTTGTTATTTTGATATATTAATGTAATTTTCAATCTTTTATTTAGTCTTATTTTGAATTGAACTACAGTACACAACCCTTTAATCATCGCATTTAAAATAGATAGGTTTTTTAAGTAAGGGGTGTAGAAATGTTAAAATCAAAATGCCTGTTTTCATCATGGTAAAGTAGAATTTTGGTACTTTATATAATTTAAACAAATTTTACCTTTTACTTTATTAATTATTTCAAAAATCCCGCAACGATTGGTGCATTGCAATCGTGTACATAACAAATTTATATATTTTATATGTTAAATGTTGTGTAGGTAACTTTTAATATTAGATACCTTAACAGGTAGAAACTACATGTACATATGTGGTTGTCAGATTAAGATTGACCACGGAATATTCAAGAGACAAAGGCTTAAATACCAGGCTGGCCTGTCATTAATTATCACTCTCCGATCCACATAGATGCATACATATAAAAGCATTTTTCTATTAGTTTTGTTGTTATATTACACCTGTAATCAATGTTATATTTATATACAAGTCTTTGTTTTTCAGTTGTTATTTTCTAATATCTTGACAGAAATTATTAATCGTAAGATTGAATATAACTTCGAAAATATTCAAACCGAATCACAACAGATTCAAACTGCAGGTCGCTACCGGTCTGAAAAAAAGGACGAACGACCTGTGATCTATAGGTTCATACGTGTGAAAAACTTGCAGTCAACTTTGCAGTTCGAGCTGATTAAAAATATTTTCACACTTTATTTTAATTATTTTGTCTACCATTACTTAAAATTTTAAGGTTAAATCTACAATAAATAACAAACAGAAGACCGTTTAAACAAGAAATATTTTCCCTGAAGGGTGGAATTTCCCAATACATACTTTTCTATGTTTTGTTATGTATGTGGTCAGATGCTATATTATATGTTGCCAAATATTTTGAAAATGTATCAGTGGTGTTTTTCTAGTCCCGTCTGACCCCCTCAATATTTACTGTTATTGACATCTTTGTCATTTATTTGAATAAATGGCCTATTTTCATCTTCAACTATGTTATATGTTTTTATTCTCATCAAAAAATCTAGTGCAATCGTCTTTCCTCTTAATAACAAAGGAACATAAATACATTTGTGTTTTAACTTTTGATCTATTCTGTATTGATACTAGACTCGGCAACATGATCAGAAAGAAAACGGGTATATCGTCTGCAGCAGATAACATAGATGTAGATGTTAATTCTTGATCTTATTGTGACGTAAGAATTGCGTGGTTTTAAATTTTCGCCTTAATTTGATTTATTTGTTTTCGGTATTTATTTTTTTTTACCTTTAATGTATAAACTTCAAATAGAAAATATAGATATTTAAAGACTTGTTTGTCTTAAAAAATAACTGTCACAATTTTGAATTACTACAATTGCTATAAGAAGTATCAAAATTTAATGAAAGTTTTTAAACATAAAAGCTGCTTTGTTAATTACAACAATGAAAAAAAGATAATTTGCCATTACCTTGATTATTATTTCCCTTTAATGTATTATACAATTATTATTATTATTCAAAGTAAGGATATTAAATTGGTTGTGAAATTGCGTTGCAGCTGAACATTTATTTTGCACTCATTTTAAAACATTCAGTACCTATGAATAATTGATAGAATGCAAAGGATATTTCATTGTTAAATCCATTTTATGTAAGGTGAAGAATTTCAAAAGATGCAATACCATTACTTGTAAAATAAAGATTTGAATACTTATGACACGCATACAAATATTCTGAGGATGAAATGTTTACTATCACAAGAGCTGTATTTTAAAATCAAGAAATATGGACCGTGGAAACAAAAACATTTATTCTGCAGTAGCTGCATGTCAAAAATATTCAAAAAAAAAAGTTTTCTCAAGATTAAAAAAAAAAATTACAGAATCACCCTAAATTGTTTGAGATATGGTATATTTTAATCGTTTATATTAAAACAATATTTAGTAACTCATTTCTATATTCGGTCCAAAGTTTCTGCTTCCACCACTTCTTGCGTAATATCTCGATGATCATATGTATGTAAATACCTTTGTACTCAAACTACATTCATTTCCTAGAACAAACACAGGATGAACCTCTGCCATTCGGTCAACGGAAAGATGACTAAAATGTAACTAAAAGGTGACGGAATGGCAAAGCTGTGCCATTCAGTCACCTTTCCAGACCTTTCAGTCAACATTCAGTTGACTGAATGGCAGAGGTTCATTCTGTGAAAAATGCCCCCACGTCCGCTTCAGATCTCAAAACATAATAAACAATTAAAAAGTCTATGGAGATTTTGAATTACAAATGACATGACTATCCCGGACGATACCGTTAGAAATTGTGCGAGGTGCCCCTTGTGTTTCCGAATGGAGACAAACAATGCAAACATTTCCCCATTTTCCTTGCGATGTTTGTTTCGAGTAAAACCAGATGATGTATGTATCGATGAAAAAATCTTGTAATTTGTTCCCTTTTAGCGTTTTAAATTGTACTTTATTGACAGGTTTGTTTATAAAATAAAATCATTTAAAAAAATTATTGGAAACAAGATCAAAGGACATAATAAAGTTAAACTCTCCCTCATTCATTATCGGACGTGTTAATTCTTAAGTATTTTTTATGCAAGTACGATATTATGATTTGATATTTGAATTGATTTTTAATACAGTTGTTATTATCTCGAAAAAAAAATCCCAGTTACAATTACCAAGTTAACCTCATCATAAATATCGTAACAAAATGTTTTGCTTTAAGTCAAATTTTGAACAAAGATGAGGTTGAATTTGATGTGCGGGATCAGGTATTTAAACTTTTGAATTATTTACGCTGTTACGTGCATCAAATTAATCCATCATTTTACAATCGACAAACTATTGTATGTACCGTTTGATCAATGAAGGGCTCTTTATTTTGCCAATTACAATCGTAAAAGAGTATAATAATAGAGAAAAATGAAAGATTGTTTTTACGGTTCCTTCTCTCTCTCTCTCTCTCTCTCTCTCTTTCTCTCTCTCTCTCTCTCTGGTCTTTACAATGAAACAGAATATTACTATGAAACAGGATATACTTTAAAAAGTATACAAAATAATATTATTCAGGAATAAATAATTCTTTGAATATCTTTCAAATTTGCTGGTATAATTGAATTTAAATTATCAGGTGATTCAGAATATTCACATCAAAGTGTAGATATCATTTGTGAGCATTGGCTCTCGGATATTTTTTTTCCCTTTTTTTGTTGGAAAATTGGTTGGAAAATTAATAAATAAAAAATCTTTTTATCTTTTTTTCCAGAAGATATAGACATATTTACGAGACTAGAACACTGCAGACAGTTCAGAACGGAAAACGTTTGGCATCTATATTACTCTAAAACTGTGTTTTTGGACAACACGCAGTACAATGGCGAATACGTATGTTGTTATTGCAGCATCAGTTTTGTTCTGCATTGGATTCATCGGGAATTCTATCACCGTCGGTTTTATTGCTGTGTCCAAAAAGCTCCATACACCAACTTACGTCACCATTGGATGCCTTGCAGTCTCTGACGTACTCGTTTCCGTGACGCAATATGTCAGTTTTCTACCTGATCCGGTTGAATCTTTCTTAAATGAATACCCTAAAAAAGACATATATGCTGTATTCACCTTTTTTTCCATTCACTCTGCATTTTTTCACATGGTTATTGTATCGTATGTACGATTTGTTATGATCACTGATCCCCTGCAAAGTTTACAACTGACTTGTCGTAAAATTATGTTGAAGTCCTCTGCCGTTTGGATAAGCTCAGTCGTTATTTCTGTGGTATACGGACAGGCTCGGTGGTTTACGATCGAAATAATGACCTGGATCCAGATTGGGTTTGTTCTCTATGTTTCTGGAGTTCCATTTATTGTCGTCATGTATTTGAATTTAAGAAAACTGTTTTACCTGTATAACCAAACATCATCTGTTCGCCGGCTCAGAGTAGCTAATTCGATGTCGTTAATGTTTTGCATTATCATAGCACTGTATCTCCTCAGCACAATGTATCCTTTATTTTTTGCAATAGACGGCGCAGTGTTGAGAAACAGATCACTTCTAAATAGGAAGGTATATATTGTTCGCAAAATGTTTAATTTTTCATTGTTTGCAAACAGTTGCTTAAATCCTTTGATATATTTCATGTTTTCACCTCCTGTTTTAAGACTTCTATCGCGATTGAGAAAACGTTGTCACCATAGTACAGATGCACATGCAAACAATCCTAGAATGTCTGCAATTGGAATAAGTTCATAAACAGTTTTGTCCTTACCATTTACCCGATAAAGTGCAATAGCAACCAGGTAATCCGGATAAAACAATTCCGTACCTGTGTTTTCTATTTTATACAATGAAAAACAGTAACATATACCGTCCTTTAAGTCAAATGGAATCTGCCTCTCGTGATTTTGCAATATCAATTATTTACTTTATAGCTAAACAGTGAGAAAAATGATATTGATCATTCTTGTACTTCGAAGTGCTATAACTGTAACTTTGGGTTTCTCATCAAACAAACACACAGCAAATGAGTGATTTATGCTGTAATCTAAGGGTGATGTGCAGCCATCTTGTACTTTTGAGGATAAGAATGTAAACATATTTGAACTGGTTTGTTTCTGCCCGAAACTTGCCATATATAAAAGCAATACATATTAAGTCCTACATGCCATTTTGTTTAAAGAAAAGGGCAATGCCTTTTTAATCACACAGAACAACTGTCGAACTGCGCAGCTACAGAGTTATTTTGAAGATTTAAAATTGGAAAAAATAAGAAGGAGGTTCATTGGTGTCCTCTTTACAATCATTAATTTATAAATATCTATTGGTAAGATTTTAATTAAATCTATAATACACTTACTTAGGTAGCTCAGTGTAGTTAATTAAAACAACCTGATATTCTTTTTCTGATCGTTTGCTTATTTGCTCATCACATCAATCACTTGCACACAACACTTTCTCACTGGCATTATTGTTAATGGAAATATTAATAAAAGAACTTACTTTTCAAGGTCATTATTGTGTCCAATGAAATAGAATTATATTTATCAAAATCTTCACTTACTGAATGCTGAAGTTGAATTAAATTATGAGAAATAAAAACTGAACTCTCTAGGAAATTGACCCTAGAATTACCAATAGAAATCAAGAAATCTTATTAACGATTCCAATCAAGATGCATCATCATGTACTACAAATGAAAAAAAAGAAGAAATGATATCAAATTACTTTTTTGTGATTTACTATTTATTCATATAATACAGTGTCGCTTCTTGTTGTCTATTGTAATTTAAGTCATTCTATTGTTCTTAAAGATTGTGATGTTCTGAAATTCTTTCACTGTTTTTTACTAATTTTTACAGACTTGTTTGTTATTGATATATGTTTTATTGCATTTTAAACATGTTTTCCCTTGGTGTGAACAGTAATGCATTACTTTGTAAAAGTTGTACATATATTTTTATATAAGATTAATTTTTTTAGTCGGTTACATTTAAAATACATGTACAGAAAAACACGATTATAGCAAACCCGCTTTCAATAAATTGACGCTTACAGCAAGTTATTTTCATTCCCTGAGACTTTATTACATGTTGTAAACCTGACGGATATACCGAATTACGCTTATAACGAAGTAAAATCGTCCGTCTCTGGGACTTTGTTATAAGCGTCTTTTACTGTACATATATATTTGTATAAATTTCAGTTTTTTTAGTCGATCTCATTTAAAATATTTTTTTTTAATTCAAAAATTTTACATGGGTGCATAAAATACTTATGTTAGTGACTACTCTAATAAAGATGCATTTATGAAAAAAAAACATTTCATTTTTTGTTAAAGTCATATGAATCAACAGCAATTGGTCTTTGTCCGTCGTTGTGCGTCGTGAGAAGTGCGTCATGCGTTCAAAATATTACTTGTCTAACTTCTTGAAAAAGAAAAGCATGGCCGATAACTACCATTTTTTGCTTGAAGCGTTTCCAGAATAAGATAAATCTAAATTATGAAATAAAGGGTTGAACCATCCCGAGGGCTCACAAGTGGGATTAAAATAAAAAGACATTTCTTCTTCAACACATGTATGAATAAAACTAAATGCATACTTTATATGTTCACTAGGCCAATACCTAAAATTCATGACCAATATGTCAGGTGTTCAAAAGTGAAGGGCGGGCAAATATGGCCATATTGTGAAAATATATTAAATCTTTGAAAGTCTGCTACTCTACTCCCAAACACAATTTGGTTAGGATGTCTATGAAGCCATCGACTAAAATTGTGATATTAATTGTCCTTGTGTCAAAGGGTTAAGGCCTTAGGGCGGTGTCAATATGGACATAATTACGTCCCCACAAACCAGGACAAAATAGGCTACCCACGAATTTTGACCCCCACGGATAAAAATGATACCACAGTATAGTGAACATGTATAATCCATAACTTTTGCCACTCTATTCTGTACATTTTTGACAATATTATATATACAATATATTTGTGTGTGTGTCGGTGAATATCAGGTTTCAACCAAGTGGAACTCGAGCTAATACAACATCATCAGACTAATAATAGGATGTGATATGAAAATGTCATGAAGCAATTTTATAATATAGCATCTATACTTTTAAATCAGTGGCGTCGGACGGAAATCGAAAGGGGTGGCGCTAGACTTAGCTCCCCTTCCCCGGTTCCGACGTATATGTGAATGACGGCAGTTTTCCAATGTCTGCACCGGAATCACTACTTACAGCTGTTTGCTTTTAACATATAAAAGATGATATTTGTAAACTATCACTGAATATTTTACCTAAACAATAATAAGTCTGAAATTTACTCAACCCTACTTTCATTCTCGATCAACCACAACCAATCAAGTAAAAATGAAATTAAGTTGGTGAATACGCTTTGGCTTATCTAAACATCAAAATATACATACTTACATGACATAATATTGTATAATATCTTTACAAAGTATTTCTTTAAAGTAAATTGAGGAAAATAAATCTGATAAATGTTGCATTAAAACACGAAAACATGCACCAGTACGTATCGTAAATGTATGATTTTAGTTTTGACTAAAGAAGATAACAGATAATGGCTTCACTACAACATGACAGGAAGTGAAGGGCTTCTTTCTCAGCCTTCGAACAAATATCTTGAATTTTGATTAAAAGTATTCAAAAGATTTGCATGCACTCGCGTGTTTGAAATACATTATATAAATAGTGCCTGTTTGGGAGGGTAACATTTGAAATTGACACCCCTCAAAAACCATTGTCAACCTCCGCGTCGTGTTTCAAATCGTGCTTTTAACTGAAAACTTGTTATTGCAGTTTAAAGCTGACACGATTTCATATATGCTCAGTATTTCCCTTTTATCTCCGACTACCGCCATATTAGTTTCTTTTATTCTACTAATCGTTACACTGTACTAAAAATTATATAAACGCGCTTTTACCAAAATATATATTGCAGCCACTGCACCGGTAAAGATTTTGAAAAAGAAGACGGAACAAAACAAATCCAAGTACACATATACTCCATTACTCCGTTTTAAAATTCAATAAACATCTTTCTTTCAAACGGAATCTCTAAAGAGATTTTTGATACGGGTTAGTGTGTCTCGTTACATGCAACTGATTTGGATTTAGGTTTATTATCAGTCTTTTAATTTAGGATGGTTTTGGAAATTGAGTGTAAGTCTTGATTTCAATCAATTTTAAATCGCTATTAAAGTATTCCCTATATAGCTTGTAACCTTTTTGTAGGCTTACCTGATGTCTATTTTAAATGAAATAAATGACAATATGATAAGACGTTTTGATTAAAGTAATCCCACCAACAAGTGCCGAATGTATCTAGTTCTTCTGGTTGGTGATTTCTCTAATTTTATCCGAACTTTAATCTTAATTGATTTTCGAAAAAATAAAATCGTAAGATCGACGTATACTTGGATGTCGCATAATTGAAACGAAGTCGGACAATGATAATTCATTTAGTGACATAACTTTTCAGCAGAGTATATTGTGTTACCTATCAATACTTAATTTGTTTTTTGTAAGCTACTCTTGATACCAGAAATGTATAAGAATTACTTAATTAATCAATAAAGAGCGGCTGATAAATCTGGGGCGACTAGTATCAATAAATGCCATTGCCATTTTGAGATAGCAAGTATCCTGTATCACTAAGCATAAAACCTTGCGTGTTTTTATTATTTATATTTACTTGAAGGCTAAACTGTCTGCAATAAAAAATAGGACGATCTAATCCAAACGAGATAGCGTCTGTCGTATGGTTCTCTCTGTAACTTATAAAAGAACCATTTTAGCAATCTCTTGATCTTTGAGCATTTGTGTTAAACAACAATGTGACGTAGCCCTGTCTTTTTCATTGCTGGCCACTCAGCCATCGCCCTTTAAAATGAACAAGACCTTCCGGCCTTTGAGCTAAGACTACGCAATCGGCGCATATTTCGCTTGAAACTGCGTCATTTTTAACTTGTTTTGACGCATGAAATAGATAATTACGTCCAACCAAATGTTCAAGGTATTGTTAAAATGGCTCTAAGTAAATGTTAAATGTGTTAGATATACATGTTCTTATGATGACCTTTGGGAGATAAACTTAAATCTGATATTAATAGTTTTAATGTCAAATAATTTGACTTTGAAAATCGTTACATCAAACTTCCAGACATATCTATATATAAGGAATAAGGAATCATTCTTTGAGTAATGTCAATTCAAATTTGTGAAATTCAATTCTTCGGACTATTTTTAATTATCGTGTAAATTAACTTTTTTCGGACTTTGTGTTAAGGTGGATCTCTACACCAAATAAGTGTAAGAGATTTTTGTTGCATGCATTTGTTACCAATACTAGGCACAGTATTCAACAATAATAGACCTCAAAATACAATACACTATTTTCTAGAGAATTTTTAAAATATCAGTCTGGTTCCAGATAACCCCTTATTTATCAAAATTTTAAACATTTCTGTTTTAAAATTCTTATGAAAGTGAAATGTTATTAAGTTTAGAAATGAAAAACAAAAAAATCATGAAGAAAGTTTGTATGATTTTTATTGGAATCCACATAAATATGAAACTAAAATATAAAAAAATTCTTTTAAGGCAAACTGCTGGACAAAATCCCACAAAAGCCTGAAAATATAAACAATATTCGTCGGTCAATGGGATGAAGAAAAGAAATTGAATGAAATTGAAAAATTAAAGGAAATACTTAATTATTGCAAAAATCTTGGTATGAAAGATCCTGTTTAAGACTTGTCTTTCTTTATTTTACATGGTCTCAAATATCTTGGGATCAATTTTTTAATTAATAAAAATCACGAAGAAAAATTAAAAAAGGAACAAGTCTATGCTAAATATGTAGATATAAGATTAGTAGTGCTTCTGATAATGTTTGAAGCTGAAAAATTATACTTTTGATGAATGCATTATATATATTTAACTCTTTAAAACAAAATATTAGTAGTTAATTATATTATAAATTGCCTTTTACTTTTTTATATACAATAGCAATTATAAACAACAACCATACGCATATTAATACATACATTAGATGTCCATAGTGATACACATGCATGTGTGGAAATGCTCCTTTTCAGACTTCTGTCTTTCCCTCATTTGGCTTGCAAATCCGGGCTTCCACTGCTATTGCTACCTAGCAGTATTTATGTCAATCAAAATACATTAGTTTAATGTCAAAGTTTCAATGAAAGTCTTTTACTGCAAATGTTTTTTTTTTTAATTTGGAAAGTTAGAATCAATTCAAGAGATCATACTACGGTACTTTCGTTTTATATTCATCATACATATATAGTTTAAATGAAAATTTGACATCTGCTTACCTATATCGATAATCCGTCACATATGTATGATCGTCTGTTGCAGATGACATGACAAAAATGTATTGCCAATATAGCAGCAGAGCAGTGAAACTGTATATTATTTAGATTCCACGTTTTCCGTACAAAACAGCTGATAATCAATGTTAGTTAAAAGCTTTAAACAGGAAAAAAATTGACATATTTTCTAAGCGTTTTGGTGATTTCCTATCTTATCTCCTTAGTTAGAAGAGTTCAATTAAACGGTGTATAGCTATTTTGTACCACGACATAATGTTATCAATCCGGAACACAATGGCGTTTCGAACGGAAGTCAGACATGTTGTGACGATGTAGCCTTCCACCTTAATTGCTACAAAAACTTTTCATCTATTTGAACAACTATTTTAAAAACGTTTCAAATTCCGCGCAGCCTTAATCCCACCTGAGGCACAATCATTGATGGACAGCTTATCTTTTAATTGACTTCTGTTTATATTGAATGGCACTTCATCTTTCATCTTATAAATCATTTTATGTAAAATGTCATGATTTACTCGATCAATAGCTTTTAAATAACTAAGCTTACATCTGTAATTATTATATCAATCATTCACTGTGTTGTTCCATTGTTCATAACACTGGCGTCGGAAGCAAATTGAAAGTGGAGGGGCTAGACTAATCCTCAAAAATATTAAGAAAAAAGTAATTTCCATGATTGGGGGGGGGGGGGGGGGGGGGGAGTACACATATACTTCCAAAAGAAAAAAAGCTTACCCAATTTTTTTTTCCAAAATCATGAAATTCCTAATTCGTGGGGAGGGGGGGGGGGGGGGGGGCTAGTATGCTTCTGAATACAACTTCTCAATCTTTCGAGGTATATTTAGGAACAATAATCTTTCCTGCGAGAAAAAGTGGGGGGGCTGAACCCTCTTTCATGCTATGTTTCTAATGGTTAGGTATAACTTTGCAAAAAAAGTGGGGGGCTTAGCCCCCCCCCCCCCCCCCGGTTCCGACGCCTATGCATAATATATTATTCTGAATTGTAAACTATCGTCAGTTGGAATCAGACCTTCGGTGCTGATGCATACCAAACTCACGTTAAAGTATATTTCATGTAAAGCCTATATAAACATCTGAAAACTAAAACGTGTGTTAGCTTGTTGGAGGTTTCATGAGGCTGGGTCCAACAAAAAGAGAATAAGCTCACGGTTGGCCCAGTATTAGTACTGCACGGGAGAAAGCCCCCGTCGGGCGTGATCAAATCCAATAAAGCCCGAAGGCCTTTATGATAGATTTGATCACGCCCCGACCGAATTTATCACTTCATAATATTCAAAGAATGATTCCTTATTACTTATATTTATACAATTTTACGATTAAAGCAATATGAGCTGTATTTTTTAGAATTTTATTTTGCTGCAAAAACAATTGGTATGATAAGTCTGAATGAAACTTAAACTTTTATGATAAATAAGGTTGGAAAAAATTATTAATTTTTGTCAGAGGAAATACATCTCTTCTAAGGAACATATAGCAAATCAATTTTTTGTACAGGACGACAATAATTCAATTTCGATCAAATTAAGGTTCCTTCCTGAACGGCCCTTTACACAAAAATTTGGCTAATTTAAAATCCATAGTATTTTTTGTCATTTTAGTAGAAAATAACATTTTAGTGAAAAAAAAATTATTCATGAAAATTGCAGCTCATATTGCTTTAAATCTTTAAATATAAATAAGCAAACCCCGCTGGCGCCTCAATTTGGCGTCATTTGTATTATGGGTTTTATAGTACAAAATCGATACGTAGTGTTATCACAGACAAAGACACTGGATAATGTTAATATAATAACATGTATACTTTTGTCTCGAGCAAAAAAAAATAAGTTCAAAGGGACCGTAAATATACAGCGAAAAATATGAAATTGCCCATTGTGCCAAAGCAAATGCATGTTCCAGAAACAAAAGGTTTTTGATTAATGTACTGTGTTCTCAATTACAACCTTTATGATCACTGTACCAAGGGTATTAAACTAGGTCATAGTCTGTTTATTAATTGTATTTTAATTAGATGCACACAGTAAGTTTATAAACTAGATCAAATATCTTATAAATCTATTTCCTTCGTAAGCATTTATAAAATAGATACGCAAACGACATTGACTTTAGTTAAAAATGGAAAACTCATTTGTTGGAAATTATAATTGTAAACAATCTTATTAATACAATTTAGGTGCTGCAGATCACTCACCACGATTGTTTCCACCCAAAGTCCGCAAACGTATACTCTTTACATGTTGTTACGCATTTAATCAACTGACACACTGAGAAATTGAGATATGTAGGATTCATAAAACTATCTGGAAGGGTGGCATCTGTGGAGACAAAATTTTTGGGGTAGCATTTGCAGTTGATCTGAAGGCCCTGAAGATGGATCCTGTGTACAGTCGGTTAAAGCATATGCACCATAGCATACCATCGCATTAGAATCTCATATCATAGCATACAATCTCATAGAATCTAATTCGGCATATCATACCATAGCATAGCATACGACATAATTTTAACTCGGTTTTAAATGTTTTTATTTGGAAGAATAAATTGTCACATTGCAGATTAGTAAAAAAAAAACCTGGCTTCTTATTATTTGAATTTGAAGAGGCGGTTTTGTTCAAATCTCATTGCAAAACATAACATAGCATAGCATACCACATCATTAGGCCTTTCATTTCAATTGTTCATAGCATAGCATACATATTTCATAGCATTGCATTAGAATCTCATAGCATATCTTTAAAAGCGCATACCAAAACATAGCATGAAATTTTAAAAGATATGCATGAAATGTCTACAAGGAGAGCGGTTAAATTGAAAAGACATCAAACAAAATGCGAGTTTAGCGTATTTAATGAAACTAAAACTAAACAAAAGACGCAGAGGCTTTGACTTTACCTGATTATCATTCGTCGTTAGATTGACGTATAAGGAAGTCCCATGTTTCACATCATAAAACTCCAATTCCATTATCTTCTGACCGTTATGCCCAAGTTAATAATAAAGGTGAGGGGGTTGAGCAAGAGTCATTTTTTGTAAAGTTTATTACTTCACCCCCCCCCCCCCCCCCGGCAAAAAAAAAATCAGCAGGTATTTTATGATATTTAAAGTTCACATTCTGAACACAACATGCGTTCATCTGTTCAGTGCTAAGCGTATTCAATGCACAGATAATTTAAGATTTCAAGATGAACTTAAGAATGCAAAATGGTTTACCTTCGAAGGGTAATTTTACCCAATAGACTCCTGTGACATAAAAAATGCATGCCAACGATATGACATATTGTCACTCAACCCATCCCCGAATAAAAAAAAAACAACCCAAAAAATAGAAATCATATTAAATTGCTGCTGGTGATGCAGAAATACTAGACATTATGATGTAATATCAAAACTTTATTCAAATGGCAGCAAAAGAAAAACAAGACATCATTGAAATGGTGACGATCTCAAAGGGCCTCGCTTAAATTATAAACAGTAGGATGAAAAGAATTTCAGAGCAAATTGCGTTGACCTTGATCTATAATTCAATTTTTTCTAGGTAGCATAGAACTTGTAATTCAATATCATTACCCCTTATATACGGTCATTTTTGTTCAATCTAAGCACAATTAAGCAACTGTGAAATAATTGGGAGGTCTGCTTTGACTCTTACATTGACTTAGTTCACGTCCACTGCACGAAGTTAACCAACATACTTATATTAAGTAAGTATTAGCCAAATAAAGCTAAATGGAGAGTGTACATATGCCCTAAAAAGACTATTGTGTGATCCGCTACCTTGACACTTGATCTACGGTCATCATTTAATGTCACTGCTTCCACTTGATCATGTGGGCGAAGTCTGAGCTAGATTGGAGCAAGGGGAAAGTAGATATGCTCCGGACAAGTATTTTTCATATAACTCTTTTCTGACCTTCACATTTGACATTAAAAATGTGTTCAATGTCATAAAACACACTTTACTCGAGAGCTCTGTTTATGTGAAGTACGGCCCAAAAATCCTAAATGGACAGTTTGCATTCTTTGAAAAAAGAGATGTTTATGGTCTCCGATTTGACTTTGACCCTTGAACTACGATCTCTATTTAAAATCACTGCATACCACAAAGCCACAACCATACTGTGAGAGAAGTATGGGCCAGATTTGACCAACGGGGAAGTAGATATGCCTCGGACAAAGACTTTATGTATAATTCTGCTATGACCTCAACATTGAATCTAGAAAAAAATGGGTCAAGGTTACACTAAGACAGTCTCCTGACAAGCAATCGTAAACGGACAAACCGACAAACAGACTGAAATTGAATTATTTTTTCAGGAAAAAATGGATCGAAGACACATAGATCAAATGTTGTGATATCAATGCTACATGTACATCCCTGTTTATATAACTTTGGATTTGGGATAAATAAAGTGTAATGTCCATACAGTCAACTGTTTAGGTAAATCTGTTATTTTTCTTTAAGTGCACATGGGTATCCAATCATTTTGTCATCTTTTTGCACAGTAAAATTGATTTTAAATGTATCATTAGGTCAATAATAAGATTCGTTGGGTGTCAGCATACTTCTGTTAAAGTAATCTGCTTGGCTGTGTAAACCTCTTATCTTTATGATGCAAATACCAGGATATGCAATGTATTCACGCATTTGTAGATTACGTTTTCAAAAAGCCAAAAAGGGAACCTTTTCAGGTGAACTTTATTCAGAATTGTCTTAAATGATCTTGAAATATTCGATTACAATTATGCACGTATTAAATGCCTCTACAAAGTAATAAGTGCAACTCTTTTAAACAAGTGAAAAGCTGTCAAAGTGACAGCAAACCAGGTTTTCTTTTATGTGAACTGTATACATAATCAATGTCAACCCTGAATTGATAAACACTACCTACCGTATCAAGTGAAATAGAGTACCCTATATGCAATATTTTGCCAGAAATGACTACGTTCAAAAGCTGATATTTTTTTTATTTATCAGAAATCAAAATCCTAGCAAAATGCACACCTCTGATGTATGTACAAATGATCTGCAAAAATTCAACTTCCTATCTTGTAAACTGTATGAGAAGTTAACCGTACAATGAGGGTACTCTTTGGCACCCACCCGCCGTTTTCACAATTTTTAACAACCGGAATTCTCCGTTGGAAAACCCGGTTAAAAACTGAAACTTATCGCTAAAATTCATCTATTCCAATACCGATTTTTCTCGCACTTTGTTACCGTCACTGCATTGCGGGGATTCCAAATCTGTTGATATAACTATGACTTGTTGGGGAATGTATTTTACGAAAAGTCTACTGATGATGTTGACTTTACCTCGTACGTTTTGAAGCTTGTGAGACAATTTCCTTATTATATGCGACGTCAAGAGAATGACAGACCTGTCTTTATAACTGAATTTTGCTTCAGAACAAAACAAAAATACAGTTAACATTAAAATCTTTGTAACATAATCTCAATACAGTGAGTTTTATCACACAGTCTGAAAGAATCTCATTCGTCATATCGTACCATAGCATTCCATAACATCGCATACGACATGATTTTAAATAGTTTGTTTTGAAAGAATAAATGTTTATATAGCAGATTAGTGGTTTTTTAGTCAGTAATACAAAATATCCCAAAGATTCTGTATCGTCAATTTATTCAAAACACGTCTGGAAACAGACACCAGTCCTTTTGTGGGACATTCTGTGAAAGCTGGAAAATTATACCAACAATAAATGAACTGTTCATATACAAAATTATACATAGTTATCATATGATATACATATCAAAATTGTACATAAAGGAATTAAGCTTTTACTGTTTATAGTTCTACATAAAGGCCTAGAAAAATCTGCAATGAAAATACATGTAGCATAATACTAAAAATAGCGATATCGTTAATTACAGATATAAACCAAATTTCTGTTTTATTATCGACCATTATGAAAATTAACACCAGCATATACTACTTATAATGTTTTACACTTACATGGTTGCCTATTAAAATACCTCAGGATGAAAATTGTTGAAGGGACTTGTGTCCGAAACTCGTGCTAAAAACACCGGAAGTATATAATAGAAAAACAAAATCAGCATGGGGAGAAAATATTATTCCGGAAAAAATACAATGACACAACAGTGGTAAATGTTGGTTTCTTATCATTTTACTTCGAAATGTGTGGAACTCTTCTGTTTATTTATGAAGGCGTTTTTGTTCAGATTTCATAGCATAGCATACAATACCATATCAGTAAGTTCTTGATTTCAATTTCTCATAGGATAGCATACAAATCCCGTAGCATTGCATTAAATTATCATAACATATCAATAAAATCACACACCATAGCATAGCATAAAATTGTAAAACATGTGCATCAAATGGCTGTAGTTAAATATTTCTAAATCTGCTGTTATATATGTTAAATTTATGATTTTTATAAGATCATGTCTATCATCTTTAATGATAAAAATTGTTAGAGATTTGAGAAATATTATTGAAAAATTTGAACTTATTCAAATTTTACATGTAATTATGTAATGTTGGAATTTAACTGAACAAAATAGGTGAGTAAACATGTAAACATCGTTAATAACCTGTAAACATTGTTAATACAGTATGGATCATTGATCTTGCAATAGTTCTGTGGCTTTTATTTGCGCAGTCGACGTCAAAATACATATTTCTTTTATTTGACGCCTCAATGATGCAGCATTTATGAATTTACTCAACGATGTCGTATATTTCAACAGCTAGTTCCCCTAATTCTTGATATTCGTTACATGGAACGTTGTTGTTTGATACTGGCAAAAGCTCGCCCTCATCTTGTAACGCAGTTGAGTTGATTGGCTGATGCGTCTCATGCCGTCTTCGCCTGAAATATTATGTTTTAAGAAATATTTAGTAGTAATAATGATATTTATGTTGCTAATTATTTCAACTTTGACAGCAACATTATCATTTACCTTGCTTTAACAGTACAAAAAGTCAGTATGCCATTGATGATTAAAAAGAGGCAGAATGCACCAAGAAGACCATAAAACGATACGTCCCACATATGTACCCTCTCTGCAGTTGACGATACTATAATAATACGCTTTGGTTATAGAATTAAAAATCATAAATTTTTGACAGTTTGCATAAATGTTCCAAAAAATATCCCCCTGACAACCAGCATATTTCAAGAAAAACCTCAGAAATTCATTCCCATCCCCCATAATAAAAAGTACATGTAGAATCTTCCACAATGTTTGAACCCCTTAACGTGTCCTTGTTATTAATGTATTGAAAATAGTGATACTTTAGGTCGTTTGATTGTCGCATCTCGTCATCGGGAGCATTCAGGAATATTTTACCGTTATCGGTTTTAATATTACTGCAATGTGATTCATGGTTATGCCAATAGTTGTGTTTAAGAACACGTTAGGTAATGAAAAGTGAAATGAAAAATATAATTACCAGTTTAAATTGCTATTTGAATCGGAATCACAAAATTGAATGGAAAAACAGAGTGACAGACACTAAAAATTACATGAGCCATTATTCAACCATTATTCAAAAATTAATATTTTCTGTTGCTAAACCGTACTTTTCATGGTCGGAAAACTGTAACAAAATGCACTGTAAATGTGAAAGCTTTAACCTGGCAGATTCAAATGACCTTAAAATTATAAAATATATGAAACAAAGCATTGTGATTAATTCCTGTAAAAAAATGCTTTATTATATAGATATCTGTAAAACAAATTATATGATGTAGAAGCAGACGCTGTTATAATTGTTCATATTGTATACCTGTGCTCACTCCTACAGTGTAAAAAAAAAATTACAACCCACCAATGTTCGAGTTCAATTTGATTGTTTACATATTATTCTTCAAATTAAAAAAAAATACGTGGATTAAACCATATAAAACCAAGGGTTGAGAAACCTTATTACATCTTGCTAAACATGGTGGTGAATATTGACTTTGATTTTTGACAGCAACTAAACTTTCATATCTCCCATTCTTACTTGTAACACTACTCTATCTCGTCATGTTTGTCAAACTACTTGCACTTCTATTTAATGCACTCTAAAGCACACGCAGGATGAATCTCTGCCATTCAGTGAACTAAAATGTGACTGATCGGTTACTGAAAGGTGACTGAATGGCATAACTAAGCCATTCAGTCACCTTTCCAGACCTTTCAGTTAACATTCAGTTCATTGAATGGCAAAGGTTCCTCCTGTGACATTATCTTTTGTAAGTCAAGAGTACTTTATCAGACTGGTTACTCACTAATTTGTGTTTTATACATGTAACAGTAGTTGGAATAATTCAGAGCATATGTAATATACATACCATTACGTTCATTTCAGATACGTCCCTTCCAACCAGATATACATCCATAGTCGCATATACCGTTGACATTGTTACATCCATCACATGTTTCTATACATGTCTCAGAACAATTGAGTCCGAAAAAACCGTGCGAACATGCTAACAAAATTAATAGAACATATGTAAACTATCTATTTGTGAAATTACTAATTTGATGCCTAATTTTTTAAGATTTATATTTTAAACAGTTACACAGGAACATGATTATTGCAAGAACATGCACGATAGATAAACATTACTGCTTTGCTTTGCAAAAAAATTCATGAATAAAAACCAACAACAAATTCTAAATTTCTACAATAAATATATATTTTAACTTACATGTCTTGCACAGATCGCCTTCAAAACCAGGATCACATCCCGTCAAGCACGCACCGTCTATATGGAAACACTGCTGAAAGTCACGACAACGTCCACATTTTTCAACACATCTAGGTCCAAACGAGCCTTTGTCACATGCTATATCAGGATACATTTTTCATAATACAATATTTTTTTTTTTCAATTAATCAGAAAGAATTTAACAATTTCATATTATTTATAAAAAAAATTCCGCTATTTTCGTTTATTCAACAGTTTTTTTTTATATAAATACATTTGTTATACATGGTATGAAGCGGTCACACGACACAGTTTCTTTTTTATCCGATAAAGCCTTTGACGCAACTGCAGTTTTTTAATTAACGTCATTAAATTTTTGACAAACTTAAATTTCGCCAAAATTTATCAATTTGTCTGTATTCCATTTATCAAACATTTATTAAAAATTATATTTATTTTTTAAAAAGAAATACAAAGTTTATCTAAATTAACCAGCTAGTTGTTGTTTGATAGTCTCTAAAACATGTATATCCCAATATTTTCTTAGTAAATTTTACAAGTTGTTTTTGCAAACATTTGAAAAAAATGTGAAATGTACCCAATTGACATAATCTAACAGTCACCGAAAAGCACATACTCATTCAAACTGTATTATATATATTAGATTCAAACTGTATTATAGATATTAGATTCAAACTGTTTTATAGATATTAGATTCAAACTGTATTATATATATTAGATTCAAACTGTATTATAGATATTAGAATTTGGTCCTAGCTTGCACAACAATAAAACAAGTGCAGTTTTACATGTACCATCCCCCAACTTCGGGCAAGTAATTTTCCACTATGTTTTTTGACATATTAATACTTTTCCTCCTCTTTTGAAAAATAAGAGCAATATATTTGTACTGAAGCCACCGAGCCATATTTGTACAGTACTTTAAATCAAATGTCATGATCATTGATGTGTCCAAAACTATGACCGGAAACTTATAACGCTGTGCAAAAAGAAGAAGAAGAACCGGACACGAAAGCCACTGCGTCTAACTAAATATGGATTAAAAATTGCATTGTGGGCGCATATCTTAACATTAATGATTTGTAAACTCACGTGTTTTACAGGTGTCTCCTTGATATCCAGCTTTACACCCTGTTAAGCATGATCCATCAATATGATAGCACTGATTAATATCAAGACAGTTACCACAATCTCGATTGCATCCCGCACCATAAAAACCAACGTTACACACTGTAAAAGTGTCGATGTACAATGTAAGTTAAATGCTTTACACATAGCATTAAAACTTTCATTTCTAAAATCATTACACATATCAGATAAGTGTACTTTATACGAGATTCATTTATTTAATGCTTTCTGTCTTCAAATGATAAAAAAAATGGTATCAGATGTAAGCAGGACTGCAACTTTGGTGAGAGTCTGTTCCAAGGCACAACATTTTAATTATATATGCATACCTTTTTTTGTTTTATACAAATTAACTATACAGTCGAGGATGAAAAAATAAAGTTACATTACTGGGTTTTTGATGTGAACACAAATTTTCTCCTTTAATTCATGATCAACGGGAACTAACTCGTTGAAGTTTCGAAAGTGTAGTTAGTGTTTCATGTATATATGTTGTGTCATTTCAAACGGATTTAGAAACGATTTTAAAAAAATGTGTTTGCAATATACAAAACCGCCCTGATGTGAAGTTTGTTCATACACAATTAGGAAAGATAATTAAGATGCTGTTACTTTTCATATGCTGTAAAAGAGCTTATAAAACGAAAAGCAGAGCTCCTCGTCTGAACTTTGCATCTTATCAATTTATATTTACAGTCTAAGGTATGTCACAAGATCGTTCATTTGTTTATACCATAAACAAAATGAAAAAAAATGATCTTTATATGTGTCAAACCATAGAAAAAAGTCAATATAGAGCAAATATTTTTTTGAATAAATATAACATTTACGGTACAACAGTACTGAAAACAGTGGCATGACTCAAACCTTGTTTACATAACAAATAAAAACCACAATTGTTTCGGACATTAATTCAAACAAGATATCTGTGAGCCAATGCTCACTAGTGATACCCCCGCTCTGATGTGAATATGCAAAATAAGCAAAGTCGACATTTACCAGAAAGCTGGCATCTGATTGGTACAGAAATATATCCGACAATATGGCATGACAAATAGTGTGTTAAAATTTCAAGCAATTTTGGCTAAAATAAACAAAGTACTCATTTAACAGGAAGTTTACGTCCGATTGGTACAAAAATATATCCCACGATATGGCATGCCTTAAACACTGTGTAAAAATTTCAAGCATCTGCGATTAACTGTTGCTGAGAAATCTTTGACGAAAATTTGTTTGAAATTTTTGGTTAAAAAATAAGCAAAGTCGTCATTTAACAGGAAGTTGACGTCCGATTGGTACAAAAATATATCCCACGATATGGCATGCCTATACAAATACTGCGTAAAAATTTTGAGCATCTGCGATAAATAGTTGCTGAGATAAATACGACAGAATTTTTTGTTACGGACGGACAGACAGAGAGACAGACACACACACAAGGGTAAAACAGTATACCCCCTCTCCTTCGGAGCGGGGGTATAAATAGTGTTAGTTATTTACAATATCACTGTTTACGTGATATTTTCCACAATGCTATATGTTCAGTGTAGCTACTGTTATAACTGCACGCAACAGCAAAGAAAACATGTTTTTAAAAAATATACCTGAATTTCATTATATGTAGTTCATTACCTTCTTCGCAGTAGTCTCCTTTCCAACCAGGGTGACATCCAGAATCACATAAACCATTGACATCGTTACATCCATTACATTTTGAATTACACTTTTTAGTGCAATATTGTCCATAAAATCCATAACGACAGGCTATCAAATAAAATACTTTATATCAAAAGCATTTTAATTCTTTCGTTAAGCAACTCATGGCCAAACAGTCAATCAGTAACAAAAAAGGTGATTTGGATTGACAAGGACTGAAACTTATATGTACATGGGTATGAGATAAATCAAAGAGCGTTGCATACGTTATGCTGGTGTCTTAATAGTCTTTCCATCATATTAGAGTATTTTAGACAACAACCATGTCAAATGTTTTATGGTTTACATGGAGTGATACTATTCAATTTTTTTTTAAAATCCTCCCTTTGTACTCCTTTGATGGAAGTATTTTATTTTATACTTTTCTTGCTGTCACCCCTTTTTGAGATAAAGGGACACAGTCTAACGTGTTTTCTAGAAAATCAAACTTGTACTCATTGAAAAGAAATTCATACATAATACTTTAATGCAAACATATTCATTAGCTTTCATATTAGCACATGCTTGCCCAATGTAATAAATAAGATAATTGCAGCACAATAGATATCATTGTATTGTAACTAACCTGATGTAAATCAACTGTAAATGATTACTTACAGTAGACTCCAACCTCACAAAGTTCGTTAAAAGCATGTTCAGAATATCCTTCTGGAAATGGAGGGTGCGTTCGGTTGTTGTAATATATAACGTATCTTCCACTTTCGCGGTCTGGGCATTTGATGGTTATCGGATTTGGTAATGTTTCTACTGTGAATATGCTGTCCATAAAACAAAGTATTCCATCTTCTTTGGTGGTTGTGTTGGATATGTAAACCGAGAAACCCAAAAATCTTGCAGTATATCCATTGATCGCGGCTGAAAAGAGTGTTTTGGTCGAGCAATCAGTGTAGTTACTATTGCAAAATACATGTAATATATATGGATAGACGTTTATAAGCAACAGGTTATGTTGTACATTTTAAACATTTGAAACTTTTAGATACATTAATGTATAAATCACTGTATCAAGTAGACGAACATACGACTGCCGCTCAATGGCGTTGAAATATCATGCAAAAACAAGATTGTTGTTAGTATTAAATTCCATCGGCATATAAATTTAATTTGGCTAGCTTTGTATTACATGCAAGTACCATTTTAAGTAATTGTATCCTTTTTTAAACAGAATGTGACTACATGTAGGTATACATGTACCAGCCCCAATAAACCAATTATTTTAAGTTAATATACATGTACTCATTATTGTAGTTTTTTCAGGAACATGTTTAAACATATGATTAAAAAAATTGCTTGTGAGTATAATGTGTATACAGTCATTTCATGCATATCTTTTACAATTGAATGCTATGCTATGGTATGCGATTTTAATGATATGCTATGAGATTTGTATGCTATGCTATGAGATTTGTATGCTATGCTATGAGAAATTGAAATGAAGGGCTTAATGATATGGTATGCTATGCTATGCTATGGTATGAGATTTGAACAAAAACGTCTCCATACACAGAAGAGTTCCACACATTTCAAAGTAAAATAATAAGAAGCCTAAGTTTACCACAACTCTATCATGTAAACATTTATTTTTTCAAATAAAAACATTTAAAACCGAGTTAAAATAATGTTGTATGCTATGCTATGGTATGCTATGGTAGGATATGACGAATGCGATTGTATGCTATTGTATGAGATTCCAATGCTATGCTTTGAGATGTCAATGCTATGCTATGAGATTTCAATGCTTTGCTATGATATGGTGTATGTTGTAAAAGATATGCTTGAACTGACTGTATATCGTGTACCCCACCCAGTGTTAAATTGTTTGTTGAAGAAATCCCATTTGAATCTGTCTGAAATTCAAACTGCTATTGTACAGGAAGAGATTAATGTTATACAAATCCGTTTGCCAGCTATAAGGAAGTCTTTGACTGAAAGGGTGGGCAAACAAGAAACGCTATAATGATGCAGTTTTGTAAATTTTTATTTATATTAAAAGGCTGCGCCTGAATCATTATTGTAAAAAGCTGTCCATCATGATTGTTTTCCTCAAAGACATCACACGTTTTATTTTTGGATGTTTTTATAAAATTGTGTTTTTGTAATACCTTTTTTTTTAATTTAATGACTAGTACATAATTAATTCTAATTAATTACCTTTTGAAATTGAATTATTTAAGAAATCGGTTATAACATATTACTAGAACAGCCTACATACATATATTAAACCATTCAGGACATTGTAAATTGGAATCTAGGTTTTATCATTTCCGCGAACTTTACTAATTTAAAGACAATAATGCATTTGAAGCATTTTATTGTAAAATAATAAAAATAAATGTAATCTAGATACATAGATGTCAACTTGATAATTGTTCTCAAGAAGTCAGAATTTGTACCTTTTATTGGTGGTTCATTACAGATAAAAGTACAAAAAAACAATCAGCCATTTTTCCCCTAAAAATATGTGCATTTAACATTGCCAGTTTACGACGTCCCGATAAACGAGTTCGTATTTCAGTTTTTATAGTTGGTACGCTCTTTCTATTACATATGTAGCTAGTTATTATTTACTTGACGTATAAAAAATAAAAAAAAACACCCAGAAAAAAACTTACACCATTCATTATTATCCGTTCTGTATTGTATAAATATGTGATCAATAACATGTACTCTTCCAAGGTCTACTCGCCATTCAGCTATCTTTTTATTGTACGTTGATATTGTACACTGTCCTCCAAATGGAGATAAATCTGACATACGTCCGTCTACAGCACGGTCCGCACCCCAGTCTCTGTTAGGGTAGGGATGCATCTGCCATGCTGATTTGTTTACAGCAACATTTACTGAAAGAAAAAAATAAGTATAAAAGGTGGAATAACACACCTGGAAAAAGTCACTCAAATTAACAGGAAATGTTTTGATAATGAAAATATAATGATAAATAAACTGTACATATGTCAAATAAGCGAAACATTTGCAGTTTCGGGATGAAAAATGAATATCTACAATAATTATTCCAGTAAGTAACAACAAAAGCCCATGAGGGATTCAAACTCGGAATGTACGGATCACAAGTCCGACACTTTATCCACTCGGCTGTAGAGTAAGTAACATGTTTCAGTCCAAAAAATCCTTATTATAAAACGAAAAGTCGTTTCGATCAGCGGTCAGCCATTTTGTAATGATGTGTTATTCCACATTAGAGTTAATCGTATGGAGATAATTTGGACCGTGATATAATATTGTATGTCAATAATAGTTATGAAGTATTACATAGTTTGATTTTCGTCAAAGGTAACTCACTATATCAAGGCTCATATTTATTATGCCATGATGCCATCATCGAATATCACAGCTTCTGTGCGAGATATGTCCAAGGATCCCGAATTGAAATCACTCAAGCGTTTTTAAATTCTGATGATTTGAGAACTATTTCAAAGTATAGTAAGCCACCTTGAACAAACTTTTTTGAAAATCATGCGATCTATTGAGTATTTCATTTACACTGAGTGCACCGATGAAAAAAAAATCAGCTTCATGAAAAGACAAATCTCTTTTTAATGTTCATTATTTTTCATTTTTTAAACCATTAATTGCATAAAACTACATGATGAGCGAATGTGGAAACATAAACATTTCCTGTCAGTGTGAATTCAGTTTGATTAAAATGCAAAAATGACAAAAACATTAGCTCAGTGACTTAACGACAAAAAAAAGCATACCGTAAAACTGTCCCAAGTGAAGTGATGCACTCAATATAAAAAAGAAAACGACATTCCCCATTTGAAAACGTCAGACATTAAAAAACTGTAACGATAAAATATACTTTAATTGCTGTTTAATTGATCATTAGGTGCATTGCAAGCTACACCACTTTGGATAATTAACAGTTCAAGGAAACATTTCTAAAGCGCAAAACGTCATGAAACAATTTTCGCACCAGGAAACATACATCAACTGTGTTGTGATGCCTGTATAAACCAAAAACGAAAGTCATGAGTTGAATAATTAGCTAAAATACTATGGTCGGAATACTCTGAATAAAAAGAAACATAGTAACTTATATTATACATGGAACTATGACTAACAAAACTGCATGCACAGGTGTGTATATTATAATTGCATTATTTGGCAGGTAAAAAGGTGTTTTTGAACACTTATTGAATTAAAATATCATTACATTACATTTGGCAAGAAGGAACATAACGAATTGATACATGCGCGTAAATTATGCGCGTACGGTTCGCCGTAGAATTCAAGTCACAATAAAGTTTTCTTTTAAAATCAATACATTCAGTCAAATTATGAGGGTGGGGAAATGGTACTTTTAACATTTTAGGTAACTTAAAATATTGGTCAGAGAGCATGGTACTGTAAATTTAAATGCCATATAAGCGTTTTGTTTGCCGTAAAATATTCTAGACTTTATTTCATTTCTATAAGAAAATAAATCTAGGAAATCTTGGACTTTACATCCTAACGATCAGATACAATCTACGAGCAGTAATTAATTGATATACATTATTATATTACCATATAATATACGGTAATTTTCGCCATGATCTAATTTTCGAATTTTGAATACGTATAAACAATATTCAAAATCATTTTCTATAAAAAAAACCCAAAAAACAAAAAAACTTTTTAAATCGCAAAATAATAACACAAAGTAAAAATGCTACAAAATGTTCACATTTTCTCCATTTCGCAAAGTTTGTGACACGCGAAAAAAAACATGGTATATGGTCTATTTTATCAACATTGGAATAATACAATCGTTTTACAGAGTCAAGTATGTCGCATTACAATTCTAATTATAACTTTAACAAATTGCAGCACTTGTATGTCTGTCAATGAACAATAATCGTAATATACAAATCAAAGCACTCAATGGAAAGAGTATTTCTTCTCCCTTCGTTATGGTAGAAATGAATATTTATATATCAATTACATAACACTATAAAATTCGTTCAATTGTCACATATTTTGACAGAGATCTGCAATGAACGGAAGAACATTTTGTAAGCTTAATTTGTTAGCATACAAAATACTTTAACAGTGCATGTCACAACATAATGCAATTAAGATCGACAGGTTTAAATAGTTATATATCCTGGAAATTGTTCAACAGATGAGTGAAACATAATCAATAATTAACTAAAACTATTCAAATGTTCCGTAAACTAATTACTTATTATAATTTGGATACACATACAATAAAACATTAATTAAAAACCGTGTTTTCATTTACATGAAGTGGGTGTGATGTAATTTGTGTTATCCGGAATTGGTCGGGTCGACCATGCATGTATTTGTGTATAGTGTGACAATAAAAGAGCATTCTACAAAAGACAAATGGCGGTGTTAGTTGTTAAAACGTTGTCTCAATGAAAGACAATACATGGTGTCAGAAGTGAACAGTCACTGAGTTATGGAGCAGTTAAAACCTCCGTCGCACCTAAGTTTTGAAGGGAACTTGGCCGAAAATTGGAAAGAATGGCTGCAAGGATTTCACCTATACTTAATCGCGTCGGGAATCGACGAGAAAGCAGGCAAGCTAAAAGTTGCTACGTTTCTACATGTTGCTGGTGTTGAAGCGAGACGCATTTATAACACATTCAACATTTCGGAGGAGGATGTAGATAAATTAGATGTGTTGGTTCAATGCTTCCAGGATTACGTTGAACCACGTAAGAATTTCACATATGTACGTCACATATTTTTCACACGTAAACAAAAAACTCATGAGACTATTGATAACTATGTCACAGACTTGAAAAACAAAGCATTACATTGTGAATTCGGGGATTTGAAAGAGTCGCTAATTCGGGACAGAATAGTATGTGATACAGTGCTGCTATCCTGAAAGTTGACAAGGATAGGATAGGATGCAGGATGCACGATACATGATAGAAATATAAAGGTTAAGTTCTATCCTATCCTATCCTATCCTGCATCCTGTAGCCAATCAGATTCGAGTATAAATTTCAGAGTTTTTTTGCAAAACGAAAATTTGCTTTACAATGTATTTTCAATGTCAGTTTAATACGTTTTACAAGTTAAACCATTTAAGAATAATTATTATATCAAGAACGCGGTGCATAAGAAAGATGTACGCTAAAATGTCGGCGCTACATCTTTGGCAATTCGTACGCAAGTACGGAGTTACTGCGAGAATTCGATGCTACATTTGACAACGTCAGAAATAGATTTCTGTATTTACTTCATTAAACGTCTGCAAAGTAATAAAAGCTTGAATTTATAAACGACCAATTCGGCATTTTAAAAGATAAACATGTATACAAGAAACAGACATTGCTTCACGTTTCATGTAATTTCTTCGATGCCCAATAACAGGGACGCATATTTCTGTCCGATATTAACCTGAACATATCGAATTAATAAATGTTAGCTAGCTATACATGCTTAAGAATTTATACTTTAAAAATAACTCCGAGTGGTTTAACTATAAACGATATAAACTTCCTAAAGGAATTATTTATTTCCAGATCGCGTTTACATTTATCGCCGAACGAATCGCTCGAATAATGATAATTACGCTCAGTTATACGTGATAAGAAAATAATTTCTTCTTCTTCTTCCAGTAATGTGCCTGGCACCAAGGTTGGGCATTATCGCACATGATTAAAAGGTTAAAATCATGCTGAGGAAGGCCTCGTTAAAATCTGGTTAAAATCTTCAATTATTAAAATGGGTAGGATCTGGGGCTGATTCGGGCTTTGAAGGCCTCGAGTGAATCAGCTGTCACTATGGCTGGTGAAAGTGAGTTCCAGATTACTACTCCGGCTGGAAAGAAGGAGTCCTGATAACATTTTAAGTGGCAAAATGGTTGTAGGAACCTCATAGTATGTCCTCTAGTATTACAGCTGTTTACAGGATGTAAATGACTAGATGGTATGTCGATGTATCCATTCACAATCCTGTACATCATGGTGGCTCGTGATGTTATCCGCCTGGACTGCAGGGTATCAAGATGGAGATGATTGAGCATGGATGTTACGCTGTTCTCCCTGCTATAGTCGCCCATGATGTATCGTGCAGCTCTTCGTTGTACCGCCTCTATCTTATTGATGTGGGTCTTGTTGGTATGATCCAATACTGTAGAGGCATATTCCACCTGAGGTCTCACTACGGTCTTATAGCTGGTTGCCTTGATGGACAGTGGGCAACCAGATAGGTTACGACTCAGGAAAGCGGTGGTGTTGTTGGCTTTCCTGGCAATGTTGTTAATATGTGATCCCCAGTTGAGCTTGTTGTCGATGGTAACACCAAGGTACTTTGCTTTGGTGGTGAACTGCAAAGTTTGGCCATGGATGGAATAATTGGCCTCGATTATACGCCTTTTGTTGGTGATGCGTATTACTTCACATTTCTCTGGGTTGAAGCTCATCAGCCACTCAGACTCCCACACTTGTAGTTGGTTTAAGTCTTCTTGAAGGGTGATTGTGTCCTCCTCATTAACTATCCTGCGGTACAGCAAGCAGTCATCAGCAAAGAGCCTTGTTGTTGATTTGACTCGGGATGGTAGGTCATTGATGTATACCAGGAACAGTAGTGGACCAAGCACTGTGCCCTGGGGTACTCCATATGTTACAGGAGCAGCTGATGACATCTCTCGATCAACAACCACTTGTTGGCTTCTGTCAGATAAGAAGCTACTGATCCACTCCAGGGTCTGTCCTCTCACACAATAGTGCTCCAGTTTGAGGGCTAGTCGATGGTGGGGGACTTTATCAAAGGCTTTGCTGAAGTCAAGTAAGACTGCATCTACCTGTTGGCGTTGGTCGAGGCTACTTGCTAGATCATGGATAGTTGTTATCAGTTGTCTTACAGCATTTAGATGTGAGAGACACTGGACGGTAGTTAGATGCTCTGGATGTGTCTCTTTTCTTGAATAATGGTGTGACATATGCAGTCTTCCAACCATCTGGGACTTTCCCTTGGTCTAATGATGATTGGAATTTGATGGTTAGTATAGGAGACACTGATGTTTTCATTGCTTTCAAAAATCTGGCTGATATGTTGTCTGGTCCACTAGCCTTGTTTGGGTGCAGGCTTTGCAATAGCTTGAGGACACCCTTTTCTGTGACTTCGATGTTATTTACCCCTGGATAGGTTGATTGGCCAAGGTCCGGCAGGTTACTAAGTGATTCCGTATGAAAGACAGATGAAAACTGTTGATTCAAAATCTCTGCCTTTTCATTTGGACTGGAGTGAAGCAAACCCTCATTCCGCAAGGAGGAGACACCTGAACTGTCACAGCTCTTACTCTTGATGTACGAGTATAGCTTCTTGTTTGAATGGCCCTCCTCGCCTAACATGTTGTTAATATATTTGAGGTATGACTTTCTACACTCTTTTCTGTTGGTACTCTGGGCCTCCCGATATTTTCTCCAATCATTCTGGGTGTTTGTTATGCGGGCCCTCCTATGTGCACGACGTTTCCTTCTACTGAGTCTCCGAATGTTTCTATCACATCATGGTTGGTTGAATCGACATGAAGTGAACTTTGATGGTACGTGTGCATTAATGGAATGAGTGCAGATCTTCTTGAAGTCATTCCACATCACATCTACTGGTGCATTGTTGTTGGCATGTTGTTGAAATTTGGCCAGATTTTCCGCCAGATCAGAACTAATAGCCTCAGTGTCTGCTTTGGCCCAAAGATATACAAGTCTCCTCACTGGACGGCGTCGATGTGGCGTAGTGTTGATGTCAATTAATACAATGTCATGATCGCTAAGTCCTGGAAGTGGTCTTGCCTTATTAAGAAGGGATGGTCTATTTGTGGCAAAGATGTCAAGGATGTTACTACCACGTGTTGGGAAGTCAATGACTTGCTGACATCCAAGATCACTAAATATGTCTATAAACTGTTTACTGATGGTAGTTGGGTAGTTATGTCCCTCAACTGAATCACATGCCCAGTTGATATCGGGAAGATTTGCATCACCGCCAATCCATAATGTGTGATCCAGATGATTTCTATGCAACTCCCTTAGTGTGGCGCACATTTTGTTTGTGTAGTCCACATCATTGTTTGTTGGTCTGTAGATGCTGCACACAATGATGTGTTTGCTGTTATCCTTAGAAGGGATTGACGCAGCAACCATTTCTGTGGGTGTATCTAACACAATCTCTGAGGCATCTATATTAGCCTTGGTAATGATGGCTACTCCACCATGAGAGCTGTGTGGACGGTCTTTCCTAGCAGCAAAAACATAGTTATCTGGCAGGACCTCTCTCTCGTAGATGGTTGAGTTGAGTCATGTCTCACTGGCCAAGATGATGTCAGGGTCAGTGTTCTCCAGCATGCTCCAGAACGCCTCACGTTTGGGTCCAATACTCTGAAAGTTTATAGATAATATTCTTGCCTTGTTACTTTCTAGTGGCTTTTTGAATTGCTCTTTTTTTGGAGAAGATGCGAGAATAGGATCACCAAAAAATGAAGTGTTTGGTGGGGTATGTACACTTGATGGTGTTGATGATATAGTGTCACTACTTAAAGATAAATTGAAATCTTCAAAAAGACTGGTGTGGAAATTAGGAAGGCCACACTGACAGCAGTACCAGCTTAGATCTTGGTTCTTCTCAAGGGGCAAGTAAATCCCTGTATTCATGCCAAGGCAGTCCTTATGACACCAAGTCTCACACTCGGTACAGGCAACAGATAGTACAGTTTTTGACCATTTGACTGCCTTACCACACTCTCCACATGGGAATTTCGGTGTTCTGGGGCCTGGGTTTGGATGACAATCATATGAATTTAGAATGAATAATGCACACATATAAGTCAGATGGTGTTTAGTAAATCGTTTTGGTGACAAAAGAAATTGCTGTTTGTTGATTGTGCCTGGTTGTACATACATCACTTGGGGTGAGAATCTGATGTCCTCCCAATTTGATAAAAATATGTGACTAAACAGTTCCTCAATAAGTGCATCGAAGTAATTTATCTGTTTTTTATGCATAAATATATTAAAATCAAAAATCGAATCGCTTACCTGTTTGTTTACATTATTGTGTCCATCCCGCGTACGATTTAATTTTACCGTAGCACAGGTAAGTAAGTTATCCCGCTCGAAGAATATTCGGTTTTAAGACTTAATTATTCATTTAGAGTACTACATTAATTGATAAAATCATTTAATTCTTAAATTTCGTTTCATTTAACTTGCATTCCTATATTTTGAAGGTATGGGATATGATAGGATAGAGCTTATTTGCAGGATAGAGGATATAGGATAGGATAGTTTTGTCAACTTTCACCATGGCAGCACTGTATATCGAATGAAGCATGCAGAGCGAGACTCTTGCGAGAAGCAGATTTAACACTCGTTAAATGTATAGACATATGCAGGGCATCTGAATTATCAGAACATCAGTTGAAGACATTACATCAAGAACCAGTGGCAGCTGTATCTGCTCACGCTGTATCCAAGAAGCATAACCATGAAAAACAGCACAATAGTAGAGAGACTCACAGAAAACAGAAAGCCAATGTCCAAAGTACGCACACAGGCAAACCATGTGGCAGATGTGGTAGACAACATCAGAAGGTAAAATGCTTTGCATACAACAAACTATGTTACAAGTGTAAAAGCCCAAATCATTATGCTAAATATTGCAAGACTGGATCTAGTCAAGTTTACATTCACTAGAGGAAACAGAAGAGGACCTATACCTTGGCACAGTGAGTGTGGACAGTATTCATGAAGAGCTACCGTGGACAGAATCTGTGACTATTAACAATGTACCAGTTCCATTCAAGCTGGATACAGGAGCTCAAGCAAACATAATACCGCGAAATGTTTTCAACTCCTACAGATTTCTCGGAACCACTTACAGAGTGTGAACGTGAACCTGATTACCTACAATGGTGACGTCATGAAACCAGATGGAAAAGTTGACATTAGATGCCGCATTCGTAAAGTTGAACGTACACTTCCATTTTATGTCACAAACAAGGGAAGCACTCCTATCCTTTCTAAAGAAACATGTGCTCGTTTGGGATTAATACAACACATACCAGCAGAGTCAATAGACAAGGACGTGTGTATGTCAAAAGACAAATTAATCGAACAGTATGCAGATTTTTTTAGTGGTTTAGGAAAACTACCAGGAAAGTACCACATTGAAATAGACGAAAGTGCAAACCCAGTGGTTCACCCGTCAAGGAAAATACCCGCAGCGTTACACATTCAAAATGTATTATTCAAAATATTCATTCAAGTCAGGAAAATCCCGTGGCAAACAGCAAACCCTCGGTAACCAGGTCAGGAAGAATCTCGAGACCACCCGCCTACCTATCAGAATATGTAAAATAACTTGATGTACTTGTGTTCATGTTTTGTACGTCTACTATTCGTTTGTAAAAAAAAAAAAATATTACTTATAAACTCCAATTGATTGTAATTTTGAAGAAACAATTTTGAATTTTAAGAAACTCTAAAACTTCAATGTGTGTGATATTCATAGTAAGTAAAGTGGGGGGATGTGATGTAATTTGTGTTATCCGGAATTGGTCGGGTCGACCATGCATGTTATTTTGTATAGTGTGACAATAAAAGAGCATTCTAGAAAAGACACATGGCGGTGTTAGTTGTTAAAACGTTGTCTCAATGAAAGACAATACAGTGGGTAACTCAAAAATGAATTGCATTCCATGGCCGCTGGGTCAAGGATTCTGGTGATAGAGCTTATGATTTTAAAGGGTAATTAATATATGTTCAATTTCGTCACTGTTTGTTATGATACAAGTATGAATCATATTTATTCAGAATTTAGAAAGTTTCTTAGATTAAAGAATTCCGGAATATAAATTAACGCTTTTGTACACTTTTGACATATACGTATGTTTACACGATTGAATTTTACTTAGTGTGCTGTCATCGTGGTATGTGTTTTGGGTTTGTTTTTTTGCAAAATATTGCATACATGTGTATGGTGCACACGCTTGTCTGAACCCCCCCCCCCCCCCCCAGTATTTTTTAATTAGGAAGTCGATATATCCTTAAAAAAAATTGGCATAATACTTGTACTTTTATTCTTTATGATTTATCAGATAATATAGGTAAGAGGAACTGCTGATTTCAATAATGTCTTTGCAAAATATTCCATAAAGAGTTCACCATTCGTATTGAAACTAGTCATTCTTGCAAATTTTTAAGATGAGACTTTTATTTTTTTTTTCAATTTTCAAATTGACCGTACATCTTTTAAAAAAGTACAGAAATCTGGTGAAGTCATATTTAGATAAGTCGAACCTAAATAAACTTGATAGATAAATTAACTGCACAGTAAACCTACCAAAATCATTTATAGTGTCATGTAGTTACGAGTTTAAAAAAACAAAAGCAAAGTGGTTGTCTACCATATAACTTTCATAAAACTCATAACTAACAAAAAGATATATGCATCAACACTTATTTAATGAATATCTATAGAAAGTGTCAGCCAAATTAATTGAAAGTGTACTTTTGTTTACGGAATTTAAAAGTAAGTTATGTCATGACTGCGCACGGCAAAGTTCAAAATATGACGTCAAGATGACGAAAGCGCAGTATTTATAACACACTTAATCGTGCGTCTCTTAGTTTACAGCAAAGAAAACCCCGAACGTCAGATGACGTTATTTATTCTTTTGACTAAATGTTTACTAACATATCTTTTGGGACTATTTGATGTCCACAATAAATTACAACAACCCCATCATGTATTGAAGTAAAACACAAGCAACTGATATTTGACTCATTTTTTGCACCATTGAGCGCTTTGGATAGTTTGTATCGCTTTCACCCCTAATTAGTCCCATTCTTTTTGTACTTGTACTTCTAGTTGCGTCGTGACGTCAGGCACGTAAAAATTCTTAATCAGTTCTAAAGAGGACTATCTATCTTTAGTAACTTATCATTGCTGAACAAAACAATATATTCCTTCATCATTTGATACATAGAATATCATGACAATTCCTTATAGCGAAGTACATTGAAGCGTTTAATAGGGTTAACTTAAGAAAAGTTTCTACGCAATGTTTTGACTGACCTTTGCCCAATCAGATCGTAGTTAGGCGGAGTTAAGTCATTGCTCGTGACTTGAATGAGAGAGAGAGAGAGAGAGAGAGAAAGTTAACGGGTTAATGGAGTAAAGTATAGATGACGAAGATGACGCGTTATGACAATGGTCAAAGAGCATGATGTAATACATTGGTGGATCTGGAAGGACTTTCCTTCAAAACCATGCCACACCTCAATGAGCTCTAAAACTACAGCCAAAGAAATAGTGATGAGGGTGGACTTGTGAAGCAAATGTCTTCACTTAACAGTCAACGCAGGCTTCCGTTTCTACAGAATAGGCACAGTTACCATATAATTTAAAGGAAGTACTACTAACCCGGGAATCCTTCATTTTTCAGTAATAAGATAAATCCAATTAACGCGTAACTTTTACACAACTTCCGCCTGTCGAAGCTTTCCAAGGAAATAAAAGAAGTGCAAAAATGTCTTCACATGTGGTAAATATATACAGTCATGATTGCACATGAAACTGTAAAACATTTGTGACTGCATTTTACCATAATGGGTCGTTAAGAAGATTTTTTTTTCAATTACATATAGTATAAATATCCACTTTACTAACGTTAAAACACAAATCCAACGGCTTATCATATGCATGCGTCCTTTTGATTGCAATCTTTGTTTAATTTAAAATTTTTTAGTTCTATCACAAAAAGCAAAACATTATGCAAAGATGTACAATTTATATTAATGCCCTGACGAGTAATGATTGAATGCATAAGTAGTGATACTTTGTTAAGTCATACAGTGAAAAATTCGAAACACATTTCTCACCCCGCAGCATACATTCTTTTGCATTGAATGTATATTATCTAAGAAAAGTGCGCGACAAAACACAAAAAGTAAACATTTTTAATTTTCTTTAATTTTATTTCCAATCTGGCGATAATTGAGCACGGCTGTTTCAGGGTAATGGGCCACCATGCATGACAAAGGGCATGACCCAAAATTCAAAACATCAAGTAACATCATACATGAGTTAGTCACTCATTTTTTTTTTGAGAAACCCTATAATTCCATCTTCTTTTTCCTATTTTAACTTTTTCCTATTCTTATTCTTTCTTTCTCGTGTATTTCAGATTGTTCTATTTTTTTGTCGAATGCGCCTTTGTAAAATTCTTCAGATATTCTACTAGGTCTTTTTTGGGAATTTGCGATAGGTTTTGGCTTGTTTCTTTTCAATTTATTTACATACTATGTACGGGACATTTCCTTAGCATAATAATAAGAATTGAGCCGCATTGCTTTCAGAGGCGGTGAATATCTGGGGCCAATTTCACGCCTCTTATTCCCTTCAGCTTGTTGGGTGATAAGAGGCTACTCTCCTTACAATGTATTATTGGCCTCTTATTTCATATAAATATAGATATTAAGTATTAGTGTGGAATATTTATCGTGCAAGATACACAGAATAAGAGAAACAAAGGTTTAACTGGACTACTGTATACATGGTTATTTCTGCCCCGTGGTATTTTCATCCTTCTACTCTTGCAAAAAGTTCCGTCCAATCTTGAATTCGCCCAGACATAAATGTATTTTATAGAGCTAGTTTAAGACATCGTAATTCGCCCGGTCTTAAATTCGCCCGTTGACCACGAAGGCGAAATGGGCAAAAACATAACGTTGGTGAATATTTCCCTGTATACAGTACTTCATCCATAATTCTATGCACATAGGTGTAGTCCCTATCGTCACCAGCTGAAACTTAAAGAGTATTTATCATGTTCTCATGAATCTACAATGTATGTAGAAAGTAAATTAATTTAGGCAAAGGATTAATGAACTGCCATAGGTAAAAGGCAAAAGTTAAAAAGGCAGTGCAAGCTCCAAAGAGAATGAAATACGTCTATGGGGAGGTAAAGAAATGTTAATTTATTTGTTTTGCCCCCTCCCCATTCATCCAGATGTTTGGGTTTTTTGTGTTTGTATTTGCACTTTTGTCATCTTTTGTTTTAATACTTGAAGTGTTTTATTTTATATTTTCATGTTCCGGTTTTGAACCAGTTGGGTTTTTTATCGATTGCTTACAAGGAATGACTCAAGTTCCCTTGGGATCAAAGACATGATGTTACAACACAAACAAAAGGAGAGCGACTCAATGTTTTAGAGTGTAGGAAATGATGAGTTTGTTGGGAAGGCAATATGGATCAAGTGTGACGGGGAGGATGAGAAAAGAATTGTGATTACTGGTATCTGCCATTGAATTCAGTGATTCTGCCCTGATGGACAATAGCTTTACAATAAAAGAAATTATTTCATGTTACTGTTGTTTTTTTGTTTGGGCTTTTTCTTTATTTTTTGATTTTGAATATTGTACGCGTGTGTCTTTAATTTATGGAATATTAATTGAAAATTGTCATTTATGAAATATTATGATAAAATACATAATACGTTAGTGTATTGTTTACTTAAGTTATTTTCTCCACGTTCCGGCCTGCCCTAATCCACCCTTTGTCATCTAGTAGACCCGAAAGAAGCAACCTTTTAAAATTCTTGTTTTTACTTAGCTTTCCAGCACATAATATCCACCCTCTCTTTTGCAGTCGTTGCCAAAAACACTGTAGGACTCAATGTCTTTAGAAAATTCAACAAAAATGGTTGACATTTTGTCACCAGAACTGAATCCCTGAAAAGCGTCTCCATGCAAAGAGTCATGTTCAGTCCATAAAAGAGGGGCATACAACGTGCTTTAACAACATTAATTCCATCGGAGTTTTTTCTTTCAATACCCGCTCTAAAACATGAAGCGACAAACAGTATGTAAAAACTCTTCGTCAAAAATATGTGTATATTAGAACCTTGGGTTATCAATTCAAAATACCCTTATATAATTAATATAAATAAAGTAATACCAATTTACTTAAAAAGAATTACTTAAAGTTTAATGCATAAAAAATACCTGGTGCATTCTGGCAAAATGATGCGATTCTAGGAAATTATATCAAAGCATTTTAGCCAGCCTGTCAAAATTATCTAATTTTAATCTACTTCAAAAGTGATGCAATGTTTCAAAATACTCTAACAACAAAATACATCATTACCAGCACGATCCAACGTCCAACAACATTTTTAATAAGGTTTTTACCATATTTAATTCATAAGTCCCAATCCTATAAAAGAAATTTATCTTTTTTCTGAGATTCAGGAGATCCACCAAGAAGCTGGTGACATTTTTTTCGTCCTTCTGTAGATTAACTTTGATAAATATCCTGTACCATTTAGTTTTCTTTTTATTTGCCTTTATTTTTTGTCAGCGTAGTCGGCGCATTCTTTACATAGATAAACTGCGCAATCCGACAGTTGATCATCTTTCAATAGTGACCACCTAGATTAACAACAATATTTAAACGATGACCCATTAGTTATGTACATATAACCTTGCATAACATATAAAACAAGATATCTGTGAGCCAATGCTCACTAGTGATACCCCCGCTCTGATGTGAATATGCAAAATAAGCAAAGTCGACATTTAACAGAAAGCTGGCATCCGATTGGTACAGAAATATATCCCACAATATGGTAGCCTAAAGAAATAATGTGTTAAAATTTCAAGCATCTGCGATAAATAGCTGCTGATAAATCTTTGAGAAAAATTTGTTTGAAAGTTTTGGCTAAAATAAACAAAGTACTCATTTAACAGGTAGATGACGTCCGATTAGTACAAAAATACATCTCACGATATGGCATGCCTTAACAAACACTGTGTAAAAATTTCAAGCATCTCCGATAAATAGCTGCTGAGAAATCTTTGACGAAAATTTGTTTGAAAATTTTGGCAAAAAATAAACAAAGTCATAATTTAAAAGGAAGTTGACGTCTGATTGATATAAAAAAATATCCCACAATATGGCATGCCAAAACAAATAGTATGTTAAAATTTCAAGCATCTGCGATAAATAGCTGCTGAGAAATCTTTGACGAAAATTAGTTTGAAAATTTTGGTTAAAAATTAACAAAGTCGTCATTTAACAGGAAGTTGACACCTGATTGGTACAAAAATATATCCCACATTATATGGCATGCCTAAACAAATAGTGTGTTAAAATTTCAAGCATCTGCGATAAATAGTTGCTGAGAATTCTTTGACGGAAATTTGTTTGAAAATTTTGGCAAAAAATAAACAAAGTCGTCATTTAACAGGAAGTTGACGTCTGATTGGTACAAAAATACATCCCACGATATGGCATGCCTTAACAAATAGTGTGTTAAAATTTCAAGCATCTGCGATAAACAGTTGCTGAGATAAATGCGACAGACATTTTTGTGACGGACGGACGGACAGACGGACGGACGGACAGACAGAAATTTTTGTGACGGACGGACGGACAGACAGAAATTTTTGTGACGGACGGACGGACAGACAGACAGACAGACAGACAGACAGACAGACAGGGGTAAAACAGTATACCCCCTCTCCTTCGGAGCGGGGGTATAAAAAATAATACATTTTACATCCATGAATACTGTGAATAAACAACCAAATATGAAAAAAAAACTTTATTATACAGTATATACAAAATTGTTATTTTAAATGACGAAAAATAGGCTGACCTGTCAAGTAAGGTGCCAAAAGGGTCGACAGTATTTCGGCAATATTTCTATACTACTGGTAGAATATTTTTGTAAAATGTTACGAGGCAATACTGTTCATTATGAAGTCTTTCTAAATTAAAAAAAAATCTAAAACTTGTTTCCAGATTTAAAAAAAAAATGAATATGTTTCAATCTTATAATAGAACTTTTCTTCTTTTGAAGAGATCATATAGTCCACTATACAGCCCTCTTGTGAAAAATTGTTATTAATTCGATATTTTGTTGGTAAGTCATTTTTAAAATCGTTAGGTTTTTGTACATCCATACCTAAAATTGTTCGTATTTTGTTAAGTCGGACGAAGAATATTTCGATTTTTAAGTCTTTCCTCCTTTCAGGTGAAAGACCTTTTGTATTTCTTATGTTTTTTAGGGCTTTTCGACTTTCGGTCGAAAAGACCTATTGTTTTTGTTCTGTTTTATTATTATTTTTACTTATTCTCGACACACTTTCGTCAGCGAGTTTTTGAAAACGGAAAGACATATTGAAACAATGATGAAATAGTCTTATAGCAATTGTTTATGACACGCGTATGCCTTGTTTTGGACTTCCGGTTTCGGTACTTCCGGTTTACACAAGCAAGATACTAGAAATTAAAAGAATCAATATATTGTTTTTATTTTTTGAAGAGGTTCGTTTAAATTTTAAAATTAGATTCATCTTATCCAGATGTACAAAAAGTTAAGTGGCGGCGAGTTTATCTCTTACCAGTTTTGAGATTTTAGGCCTCAAACTTGAGAAAAGGGGGGATGAAAAAACAAAAAAACTCAGAAAAGCTTAGGAATGTTATAAAACGCAAAAATATTGTTTAGATAGACGTTATTAAGATATATTCCAAGTTTCAATGAAAAGTATTGAGTACTTCCGGTTTTATGAGCCGATGAAAATCGTCTATGGGAGTTTCTATGTTAAATTAAATTCACGCGTGTAACGTTTTCTCAAAAAGTTTTCAAGCAAATATTTTTATATTTAAGGTCTTCCGTTTCCAACGGAAGACCTTATAGTGATTGTAAGGTTTTTTATTATTATTATTTTTTTTTTCCCCTTTTTTTGTCCACAAGATTTCTCAGAGATGGCTGGATAGATTTTATTGAAATTCTCAGGACTAATAGAAAGTGTTAATATCTCGAGGCGTTTTTTTCATTTTGTCAAAAATCATTTCCGGTTGTCCGTTTCCTGTCCCGCGTTGAAAAAGCTTGTACATTCGAGATCTAAAAAACGGTAGAGACTTAAACATCCAAACTTTGTTGGATGATAGACCTATAGTTGTAGATGTGTTTAAACTATTTTGTTTTGTTCGTCGTAACTTCCGGTCGTCACCGGAAGTACTTCAAAATTAACAACTTTTACGCATTAAATTTCTTTTCAGTAGAATAAATATTTAAGCATAAATCTACACAAAAGTATTCTTTGCGATGTTATATCAACAACAAAATTCCACTTCCGGTGAGATATCTCAATTATCTCAGGTAGCTTTTTTGAAACACATTTTGTACAAACGAGATATCAGTGACTATAAGAGATCAAAGCACAAGACTTTCATGGATGATAGACATTTGATTGAGGATGTGTTTAACCGGTTTCATTTTGTCTTCCGTCACTTCCGGTCCACATAGGAAGAGTTCAATCAAATCGAGCTGTTTAAGAGTTTAGCTGTTTGTCTTTAATATCTGTAGTGTGCTCGATGAACAATAAAATGCAAAGGGCAAGTATACAAAATATAACTAATAAAATTTACATTCAGCACTTCCGTTTGTCCGTTTCCTGTCCCGAGACAAAAACCTTATTTCGATAAGATCTCAAATACGGTGACAACTTGAACAATCAAACTTTGTGGTATGATAGACCTATGTATGTACATGTGTTTACACTATTCTGTTTTGTTTGGAGTAACTTCCGGTCGTCACCGGAAGCTCTTCAAAAATAACTTTTTTTACGCATTAAATTATTTTGCCATAGAATAGATATATAAGTATAAATCTATACATACGTTATCATTGCAATGTTATATCAACAAAAAAATTCTACTTCCGGTGAGATATCGCAAATATCTTAGGTTCCTTTTTTGAAACACATTTTGTATAAACGAGTTCTCAGAATCTATAAGTGATCAAAGCGCAAAACGTTCATGGATGATAGACATTTTATTGAAGATATGTTAAACTGTTTTCATTTTGTCTTCCGTCACTTCCGGTCCACACAAGAGGAGTTCAAACAAATCGAACTTTTTATCAGTTTAACTGTTTTTCTTTGATATTCGTAGTGAGCTCGATTAACAGTAATGTACAAAAGACAAGTATACAAGAAATATTTAATACAATTTACATTGAACACTTCCGTTTGTCCGTTTCCTGTCCCGAGACAAAAAACCTTATTTCGACGAGATCTCATAAACGATGTCGACTTAAACAATCAAACTTTGTGGGATGATAGACCTATATATATATACATTTTTTAAAACTATTTTATTTTGTCCGGCGTTACTTCCGGTTGTCACCGGAAGCACTACAAATTATATGTTTTTTCTTTTTTTATTTCTTTTACATGGAATGAATATATCAGTATACAATCTTAGATGTGTCATTTTTATAATGTTAAATTTTCAAATAACTGTTCCTTCCGGTGAGATATATCAAATATCTCTATGTAGCTTTCCCTTTTACAAATTTGATGCCCGCAAGACTTTTGTCACTGTAAGTGAATGAGACACAAAGCTTTCATGAATGATAGACAATTGATTGATGATATGTTTAGTGGGTTTTATTTTATCATTTACAATACTTACCATATTAACTATTTTCTCTATGCAAGAGAAGCAATGTCTACGGTTAAATTGATTCATGTATATCAAATCGGAAGACCTTTTTGTTGCTTTTGCAACAAGAGTCTAGTTTGTATTTGCAATCAGGGACATAATGCGCAGACCGGTAAAGGTTTTGGGAAAAATATTCAGAAAAAAAAAGGATTGGTAGGGGTCAGTATTAAAAACAGCCCTTTAGCTGTATCTTTTTTATCATTCATCCAATTTTCAAAATCTTTTCGGTTAATAGTTCAGAATAAAGAGTACAATTTAAAAATTATGGTCCAAGGGGCCACTTTTTGACTCCTTATAGGGTTTGAAGGGTCTAAAGATCACAACTTGTTTAAATTTCAAAATTATTTTTTGGAAGAGTTATCTCGCTTTGCTCTAAGAATGTAGAGCACAAATACAATATGTCATACCAAGTTTTGCGTCCAAGGAATGAATACTTACTTTGAAATGATTTTTTTGAAAATTTTCTTCTGGAAATTTGATGTGTAGCTACTTGTTAAGTTCTGGAGTTATCTTTCTTTTCACACTGCACTACCCATGAATTCCTATCTAAGCAACTTGTTATACCAAGGTGTTCAGAAGATTTGGAAATAGATTAGACAAACATTTTTAAACATTTAAAAAAAAAAAGGAAACTAGGGCTGTCGAAAAGCCCTTACTTTTTGTTGAAGACAAAAAAAGTTCTAGTTATTATTTTTTTTCTTCTCTTTTTTTCCGGGGACAGCTTTTTTATTTCAATAGATATTGAAACATTTTTTTCTTTATGTTATTGGCCATTAAAAGTTATGGTACCAAATGACCCTTTCCTTGATAATTCCCAGAACTTACAAAGTTATTGCCCTTGTGTACGAAAAGCTTGTTATCGCTACTCCTCTGAAACCATTAGAGATAGAGACTTGGAACTTTTACCAATGTCTTCATTACACTTAGAGGGTTCTTCAATCTACTAACACCGAAAGGATCCGAGCCCCCCTTCTTATAGTTATTGCCCCTGAAAGTATTACCATTTCTATAAAATCACTTCCAACTTTTTTATTATTTGTCATAGAGACTTTGGACCACTTGGGATGGAAGCGTCTACCTTGGCCGAACAAAATGACATAAAGGTCATAGGGCAAGGTCATCTGAAAATCTCTTAATTAATGAGTTTTTAGATCTCTTTTGTTTAGTGTAGTAAAGAAAAACTTTTTCATTGATGTAATAGGACATTTTCAGACAATTTAAAATTCATCCCCTTGGCTCCTTCTTTTAAATAGTTACAGAGTTATTGCCCCTTTTGCACGAAAAGTTTGTTATCGCTACTCCTCTGAAACCATAAGAGATAGAAACTTGGAACTTTTACCAATGTCTTCAGTACACTTAGAGGGTTCTTCAGTCTATTCATACCGAAAGGATCTGAGCCCCCCTTCTAGAAGTTAATGCCCCTGATAGTATTTACATTTCTATAAAATCACTTCCAACTTTTTTATTACTTATCATAGAGACTTCGGACCACTTGGGATGGAAGCGTCTATCTTGGCCAAACAAAATGACATAAAGGTCAAAGGTCAAGGTCATTTGGAAATGTCTTAATTAATGAGTTTTTGTATCTCTTTTGTTTAGGATGGTAGAGAAAAACATTTTCATGGATGTAGTAGGACATCTCAAGACATTTCAAAGTATAACCCTTTGACCCTTACCATGTAACATTTATAGAGTTATTGCCCTTATTGTACACAATGCTTGTTATCGATACTCCTAATTAACCGTTAGAGATAGAGACTTGAAACTTTTACTAATGTATACTTAGACGCTTCTTCAATCTACCATATCGACAGGGTCCAAAGTCCCTTTCTAGCAGTTATTGCCCCTGAAAGTTTCGAACATTCAATAAAAAAAAACAAATATTAACTTTTGAATCAATCATCATAGATACATCGGACCACTTTGATTGAAGCGTCAGCCTTGTCAGATGAAAATGATATAAAGGTCAAAGGTCAAGGTCAAGCAATAAAAAATTGCAAACTTAATCGTTTGACACTTTTTTTTATGAAGTAACGCAGAAAAATTTCTTTTTTCTATTGAAGCAATCTTATTTCAAACATAAAAAAACAATGAGGTGGAAAGACCTCTAATTGTTCGAGAACAATTAGTCTACTAGTTTTTTATTTTTTTGTACTTAAGATAATTTTGTTACGAGTTTAATAAAAACTTTGCTTCTTAAAGGTACTTTTAACCTAAGTTGCGGTTTTTCTTGATGTTTTAAAGACAAAATGATAAAAGTCATTGTGGCCATCTTCAGACACACATGATAAAATATTTAACAAATCACTGCCTTTGCATTGTTCAGACACCTGTTCAAAAAATTGATGCAGTGTTTGTGATAAGATTGCTAATGGAATTTTTACAACAATGTCACAACTGTTTACATGTTTTGTACCGTTGAATGTGGTTTCAGGGAGTCCAATTGGATTGGTTTTTATGACGAACACTATGTGTCGACAACATTTGTTTTGTCCATATCATAACGCTTCCATTCACAAACTGTAAACTGAGGTTAAGATTTGTCTCCTCTGGTAAAGCATTGTGTTGACGATGAGACCTGAGAAGTGAAATGAAAGGATAATTTTAAACTTTCTTCGAAATCTCTATGGAGTTTGTCCAGATACATTATAATATAAAATGATCAATTACATTTATAAAATTCCTTCACTGAGTATATGAGCTTGAGTGAAATAAACTAACAATGTTCAATTCTTTTTCAATCATATCGTAATGTGCACAATTTTTTTTTGCCCTTTTACACTTCCAAAATGTTTCATCCTCTATTCGCAAAAAAGTTATAATTTTTTTTTTATTAAAACACTTATAAAAAAATTGTTTTGAATTCGCCCAGTCTTCCATGCTTGTTCTCCCCATTATAGGAACCAATGGAGACCATTTACTTGAAACTGTATTTCATGATAAAACTTACATTTTGATTATGTCGGCAATTCCATATAAGACGGAAGCGGTAGTTAATGCAATGATGACTGCAAGTGGGATCCAGCCTGTTAAAAAACATTGGACACTAAAAACAAAAAATGAACTGCTTGAAATGATATTTGATTTGACTACCATAATATTGCTAAAATGTTCGGCAAATCCTAATTTTATTTTTTCACTTTTTTTCTTCACTCAATATCATTCACAATTTTAACATAAACAAGATTAAACTGTTGTGTGCATATATTGGACGAATATGATATTATTAACTATACTTTAAAATCTGATCGGATGAGAAGTATTTTATAAGATAATGCGTACATATTAAATCTCTTTCAAATTACAATATATATTCTGTTGTTGCAACTTATCACTTAAAATGGCTCAATTAATAATTTTCTCACAACAGATTTGATTATCCATTACGGCTCAAATTCTCTGAAAATTCCTTTTCATCATATCTTAGGCACTAAGTACATATAAAGGAAGAAAATTCTCTAATTTTGTGAATTAGCTTACAAAATTAAAGTGGATAAAATGCAGTTTATTATTTTTAAGATGAAATGGTTAATGTAATCCCAAATAGAAAGAAAACAATTTAGTAATTCGGCGCATGATCCCTTGTCCAAGTCAAACAATCTAACCGTTGTGCCAACAAAACCATTCTTCAGATGTTTAATAGCCAAAGACTCGGTTATTTTCAATTGTTTTTAAAACGAAATACAAATTCTGCATTTATTTTAGGGTATCAACCCGAACAGGTGAATAATAACGAAATTTAACACCTTTATAACGAATTTTTTTTACAGTTTGAAAAAGTTTGCACTACCAGTTAACAAAATAGTTTGAATGAATTTATTTTCGTTTAATTGTTTTAATTCACGATCCGGTTGTTAAAGTTACAAAGTAATGAATTTTTATTTTAAGCCTAAATTAGCAAAAATTATAGTATGGTGAAAGAAAACACGTATATAGTGAAATCGCTATAAATATTATTACGAATTCGATATACGGATATAACGAAGTAACTCCATGAGTCCCTTGGACTTCCCTATAACCGAGTTTTACTGTACCTTCTAGACTACTATAACATTTTCATCATAACATACCTTTTATGCAGTTTGCACCATATACATGCTTTCCATCTTTCATTTTTGATAAATGAACATCTAAAATATACAGAAATATATAAACTACTTATTAAAAGGCAAAAAGATAACATGCATCTTTAACTACGAGACGATTTTACAATATTGTGCACTTATATTTCTCTTCTAATGCTTTTAACAAAGGTTTTATAATACAGTTCATTTTGTAGTAAAGGAACGACTTGGAGTAGCCCTGTAAAATGTGCATCTAAAATATACAGAAACATATAAACTACTTATTAAAAGGCAAAAAGATAACATGCATCTTTAACTACGAGACGATTTTACAATATTGTGCACTTATATTTCTTTTCTAATGCTTTTAACAAAGGTTTTATAATACAGTTCATTTTGTAGTAAAGGAACGACTTGGAGTAGCCCTGTAAAATGTGCAGGATTAGACATCAAACCAGAATGAAAAAAGATTTGAGGAGAAACTAAAACAGGAGGCTCTTAGGTCACATCGCTTACCTGAACAACATTTTCTTGTATCATTCTTTATGAGTTTTTAAACATTTTCCCTATTTATCATCATTTGAGGATGCTTGCAAAGTATTATAACAAATTGTAGCTCTTGATAAAAAAATTCTAAATACTTTTCCTTTATATATTAAACTTTGAACCCCTCTTTTGGGTCCTATTATTGGCCCGAGGTAACGATCTTAACAATTTCATGGTTATAGTAATTTCATAAATTGTAACATTGTGGTTCTGAGAATGAGATTTTCAAACAATTTCCTTTTATATCTTCATCACATGCATTTTCGTGCATTTACAATAATTTTTGATCCTTTTAAAAAAAAAAAATGATATATTTTACATATTATTTAATGTGTTTTCCTATGACGTTGTGTGTATTTGTCTTTATGGAATACATATATTTTTAATCTCATGTGTATTCAGTAATCATGTGTATTCAGTAATCATTGCAACATGCGCTTAATCAATTATGCGCGGTGCAAGCATCTTTATAAGAAGTGCAAACTTCGTAATGATGATAAAGACAATCACTTCATATTATCCTTGCCATCCGAAAAATGGCCAACGTTAAACGAAACTTAAAAAAACATATGTCTATCTAATCAATTAAGGAGTTTTGGAAAAGCAAACGTACACAATGTCAAAATTAGGAAAATTTAAAGCGATGTGGATCTATCGAAACTTGAAATCGCCACGATCGGCGATTGAATTCGCTTCAGGGAACAATTCAGACAGAATAAGAGTTTGGTAAGAAATACTTGGACTTCTCCTCATTTTATCAGTTTGTATGAGAAAAAAAAAATATGAGAACTTCAAAAAATGGAATGGGTTGTTTCTCTTTGCCGGTTCAACAACAAAATCGAAAGAAAGGGGGGAATACATTCCGATTATTCCCCGTTTTGTTCTACCAAATATTTGGGCGTCATTTGAAATATCTTTATATAGAAGCTATTTCCCTTAATTACCAGGCAGGACATTCTCCAAAGACAACGGCCAAGGAACATACCTTTTGTAAAGTGTGATTTCGCATTTGGATGGTTTGTGCATGCATATTTTTATGTAAGTTTATGCATTTTAAATGTAAACGCGAGACGAAGGACGAAAACAGATCGGATTAGGTTACCGGGGAGACTCAGATGTGCTAAAATCTTAAAATTAGGTCGCTGCGTCGTGGTTTTTTTTAATTTGTTATGTACCTTAGTGAAATGAATTTATTTGGGGTTTTTTCCTATTATTTATTTTCTTGACCAAAAGCGAATGTTCAGGTTTTCAATGTGCAAAGTTGCTAAGTTCGGATAAAGTTTAAATTTCGATCGATATGCCTTCCAATTTTTGAAACTTTTATCGATTGAAAAAAGCAATAGATCCTTTATTAAAAGTATATTTGGATTTTTCGATTTCTTGTAATGTTTTATCTTCACATGTAAATATGTGTTTAAAATGTGATATATTGTATATAAATTGTGTTTGCGTTACAAAAATATATGTATGGAATAACGTTTTGACATTGACTAGTTGATTATACCAAGTTCAATGTTCCACTGAATAATACGGGTTGTGGGGGTTAAACGGAAATATATATATATATATATATATATATATATATATATATATATATATATATATATGCTTAACTTTTTAGAGGTTAAGTCTTTGATTGTATTAACACTACCTTTTGATGGGAAATAGACTTTGGTTTCTCGCCTAAACAGCAAGGTTTGCATTATAAACAGAAAGGTTTTTACAGATAATCGAATGCATGTTTAAATGTCATATGAAACGACTCTCGATAAATTCAAATAAATGTGAATGAATGTGTTAATAAAGTAGATTTTTAAACAACTACCATCAATAATAATTTATAAAAAAGTAAAGAAATTATGATGATTGAGAGTCAAGAATTTGCAACTGAACATTTACACGATGTGAAACCATTGCGTATTTCATTGAATATTACCCGGTATCTCGCTGCTTGCACTATCTGGTGTACAGGTAAAAATTGTACATGAAACTGCTCTGGGAATTTGTTGATCATTGATTTGGTCTTCATGAAGTGGCTTACTGATGGGGACAGCCTCATCAGCGATATTTTCTCTGTCAGCGGCAAAAATCTCCCTCTTCATGGTTTTTTCCCTTGTGGTTACTCAACACGATGACAGGCCGGTCATCGTACTGGCGTCCTTAACCCTCTTCTATGATTTCAAATCGTGGCATTGCAATGTAATTAAAAGAGTAAACAGTGGGTTCTTTGGAATCTGAAAAAAACGAGGCGGGGCGTTGAAGGAATAAAGTGTGTTTAAGTGATGACAGACGTCATGAAGGGATTTTGGTATAATTTTCAAAATACTTGACATTCCTAAGTAAAATTGTTTCTCATTTATTTACAAAGTTTACATTGCAAACTACTTGTGTCAGAAATTTTGACTCAAATTAAAAACAAGTCTTGGCGGTTTCTTTTCACATTCAATTTAGCATTTTTCAGTAAGCCATCGGACGTGCAACTATGCATTTAGGCTTCATTTTGAATCATTATGCCTTTTGCATATTTCTATTTCAGAATTATCATTATAAATTGAATAATATTTTTCAGGTTTTAATTTTATCTTGTTTCAAGCTTATTTTTTTAAAACTGTTTTGTTTTGTTTCTCTTTATAGCCGGTTAAGGGGGATGTCTACACCAAAGAAGTGTAGGAGATTTTTGTTGCATGCAGTTGTTACTAATAATAGGCAAAGTATTCAACAATAATAGACCTCAAAGTACAATACTCTATTTTTTAGAGAATTTTTAAATTATCAGTCTGCTTCCAGATAACCCCTTATATGTCAAATTTTTAAACATTTCTGTTTTAAAACTCTAATGAAAGTGAAATGTTATAAAGTTTGAAAATGAAAAACAAAATAATCATGAATGAAGTTAGCATGATTTTTATTGGAATCCACATAATTATGAAACTAAAATATTTTAAAATTCTTTTACGGCAAACTGCTGGATGAAATCCCACAAAAATCTGAAAATAGAAACAATATCCGTTGGTTAATGAGATGAAAAAAAGAAATTGAATGAAATTGAAAAATTAAAAGAAATACTGAATTATTTCAAAAATCTTGGTTTGAAAGATCCTGTTTAAGAGTTGTCTTTCTTGGTTTTACTTGGTCTCAAATATCTTGGGACCAATTTTCTAATTTAAAAAAAAATCACGATGAAATATGTATATTAGAAGTATATGCTAAAATGTAGTAATAAGGTTAGTAGACATAAGTGCTTATGATAATGTTTGAATCTGAAAAATTATATTTTTGATGAATGCATTATATTTATATTTAACTCTTTATAACAAAATGTTAGTAGTTACATTGCCTTTTAGTTTTTTATATACAATGCAAATTATAAACAACCATATGCATATTTTATACATACATTAGATGTCCCTAGTGATACACATGTACATGTGGTAATTAAAAACATGCTCTTTTTCAAGATTGTCGTTCCCCTTATTTGGCTTGCAAATCCGGCTTCCACTGCTATTGCTAGCCTACCTAGCTATATCTATTTAAATTAAAATACATTAGTTAAGTTTCAAACTTTCAATGCAAGTCTTATACTGCAAATGTTTTAAATTTGGGAAGTTGGAATCAATTAATACAAGAAATGGTACTACGGAACTTTAGTTTTATATTAACCATGCATATAGGGTTCAAGTGAAAATTATCTGCTCACCTTTATCGATAATCCGTCACATATTTATGATCGTCTGTTGCAGATGACATTACAAATATGTATCGCCATTAGCAGGGAAACAGTATATTATTTCGATTTCACGTTTTCTCTATATAACAGCTGATAATCAATGTTAGTTGAAAGCTTTAATCACGAAGGGAATTGACATATTTTCTAAGCGTTTTGGTGATTTCATTCTTATCTTATCTCCCTCATTAGAAGAGTTCAATTGAACGGTGTATAGCTATTTTGTACCACGACATAATGCTATCAATCCGGAACAAAATGGCGTTTCAAACGGATGTCAGACATATTGTGACGATGTAGCCTTCCACCTTAAGTCATATTTTTAGATAATCTAATGGTTAAAAAGGGAGGCATTTGAAGTGAATTTGAAGTGTGAATCACTGGTGAATCACTGGTGACAAAATTATACACAAATAATCTATACATTGCCACAACTCGTGTTCTCGTTCAAAAAATGAAAATGTTGACCTAATCACACAACTTTTATACATAGAAGACATGTAATTTTTATTCGTGAGGGGAGAAATTTTAAAGACATGAATATTAATGAGAACAGTGTCACGTGGAATTTAGCTTATGAATAAGGTGTACGTAATTTCACCATATTTGCCCCAAAAAACCCAATATTTCAATCCTGCGAATATTAAACATGTCTTACGGCTGTACAACATCAATGTAGTAGTTATACAATAGGTTTTAATTGGTTATGTACAGAAGGACGAAGGTGGGGCAAAAATGTCACGAGGACGCGCAGCGTCCGAGTGACATTTTTGACCCGCCTTCGTCCTTTACATAACCAATTAAAACCTATTGTTTAAGTCACATGTATCAGAGCAACCAAAAATCATATAGCACGCGCAAAGAGAAATGCTGGCTCTTCATTTCCCGCTTAGAGGTCGACAAGAAAGGACGACATATCAAAAGAAATGGAAGTAGACCACACATGCGAGGTTTTTTTTTGATTTGGGTGGGCTATGGGACACCACACTTGACGATATTACTCTTTCGCAAGCAAGTGAGCAGATAGAGAAGGAGATTGAGTGCGAAAATTTGTTGGAGAACATCGCGTTGTCTCAAGCGATCGACTTGTTCAATCCCGGACCTGCCGACATGGAATCGAACTACTTTGTGGATTTTGACCTCCTTGCGAAAAAAGAGGGAGGATCTAGCTTAATGATAATGACTTGAAAGATTTGCTCAATTCGACAGAAAACAGTCAACAAATTATCTACAATTATGAAAAATATGTGCGACAAAGCCGGAATTCCCGGATTCTTCTCTAATCATTCGGGTAAGCGCACCTGTGCAACCGCTCTTTACCAAGCCGGGGTTCCGAAACAGGAAATCATGGAACGCACAGGACATAGATCCATCGAGAGTGTCCGTAAATATAAGCGTCCGAGTGAAGAGATGCTGCGTGATATTTCCATTGCATTGGAGCCAAATGAACCAGTCCGCAAAAAGGCCAAAATCTTGGATGGAATTGAAAATCCGAAGTGTGGAGATTGTAAAAACATGTTCAATAACTGTAAAGTATATTTCAACCTTTGAAAGAGTCTTAAGTGTTGAGTATTTTTTTTTGTTAAATGCCGTGTGTGAACTAGTTATGTTTACCCATACAGCCTGATAGGCGAAACACGCACTAGATTTGTTTGTCATTTTTTGTTGGATAATATTGATGTCAATTTGCAATGAAAAAAAATATGCAAATGATGTGTTGCGTCATGGTTTTATTAGTGAAGTTTTACCACGCCTACTGGGTATAAGTGGTTATGTACAGATACCCACAGTTAAGATCAAAAGAAATTTACCGCAGCTATGGTACATGCATACATACAAATGTAAATTGAAATAAAATCGAAGTATGTTATTTTCAACCATATTTTTTTAAAATCATTGAGATAGTAATGGTATATTTTTCACTATTTTGATCAGCTTAATTCTATTGCTATCTTTTTGCCTCAGTACCATGTCAAAAAAATGTGCTTACCGAACCCGATTTCACTGACCGAGCCCAAGTAAATAAATATATAAATTTCCTAATAATATGGCGTCTGTATTATATTTATATATGTGCTATTATCGAATTTCAAATTATCATTTAATTTTAACGTGACATATCATGCTCTGTTTATTAAAACTAATTCACTTGTCGAACTACTTAAACGCTTGTTTAAAAACACAAAAACAAAACTCCAAATTGTTTTTAATATACCTGAAGAAGAGGAATGACTACGTCATCGGACACTATTCGTCTTTTCCGTAATAAAAATGTTCTTTCAAATGCGGGATTTTGACATCTACATCTTGTCTGGGTTTTTTTTTTCAAATAGAAGAATAACCGCAAAAACAGTTTAATACCTTATAATCAACAAGGACCCACTTACTATATGTATGCTTCAAAATTTGACATTTACAGCTGCGTTGCAGTAAAATCCAGTAACAAACTTAATCTGCAGATTTCTTACGGCCTATGATTAATAATGTGATCATTTTGAACACATCTAAGTCGTACATAGAATATTTCGTCCAATATATCAATCATTAAACATTGAAATATGGTGCAATGATTTTATCGGATCAGTGTTTGATATTGCATTGAAGTTTACAAACAAATTTTATGTAATTTTGTTTTGAAAAATGAAGACTAACGATATGTGTAAAAAATGCTTGCTTGAGCAGGCTTCCATAGTTTTCATGGTCTTCCCTTTATAAAAATACTATAGACAAAATAAACAATAATTCTGGATTTAATTTAAAATCCTTGCATGGTTAAGTGATGTCAAGTCAATAAACATAAAACTCACGATCAGTTAGAGAGTACTCACGATTTCCACCAGTTCAAATCGTTTTGGTTTCGTTTGCAGCAGTGACTATGTTTTTTAAAGTAAACTTGCAACACAATGTGTTTTTAGGCGGAAATTTAAATGGGAATTTTTTATCTATTTCAATTAAATCGAGAAATTTCCGCATTTTCGCGAGTGCTTTTATTACTGAGAGATCAATTTACTTCCCGGTGAGCGTATTCATTTTTCTATTGAGGAACTGTGTACAATATACAAAAGGGCCTACGATTTCTGTCATCCCCCCCCCCAATTTTAGTGTTTTCAATGCTTTATAAAGGAGTTTTCCTATGCAACCAATATTTGAGTGTCATTCGTTGAGTAATAAGCAAGTTACAGAGCTTACAATGCTTTGGCATATGAACAAAGCTACGTAAGCAATAGTTTGTTTATAACAGTATGTAAACAAGTCTATAGTAGGGACCCAGCGCAGGCACAAACGCGGAGCTAAAAGAAACTAAAACATCTTCATTTTAAGTGCTGTTAGACCTACAATTCTTGATCAAAGAAATCATATTATGTATGTTCATTTTGCTATTTATTGTGACTCATTTTTGTGAACGTTTTGCTAGTGTTCGAGTTTAAATACAAAGAGAGTTTCAAAATGTTTACCTAGCAATTGAAATTAACTGAGACGGTTTATTGAATTTTGACGTCAAGGCAGCGAAGTAAATATACATAAAATTGGTGTTAATTTCGGAAGAATACTTTTTTTGTGCTAAAATATTGGGTAAATAAAAACAATACGATGGAAAGGGGTCAAAGGCTCAGGTAATCGGGGTTTATTCACCCACTGTTTAGCTAGAATAAAAACAAAAGGACTAAATATCAAGTACCTCTTTTTCAACGCAAACTGATTTTAACAGTTCCAAGATTTGAAAAGAATGAATGTATGGGAAGATTCACATTAAGTTTACTTTTTGGAATTTATGAAAAAAGAATAGAAAGTATATGTATCTGTTGCCATTACAAAATAAAAATAAAAGATGAGAAATGAATAATCGTGCTTTTCATTTATTTGAAATGTGTTTATAACATAGGACCAAGGGGAAAAAACCCCGTAAAAATGACGTTTCGATGGTTTTGTGGTTGCGCCGGGTCACTGGATGCAAGTGTTTTAGCTTACCAGGAATAAACAAAACAAGTCATTAAATTCAAAATTTTGATGTTAAAAAAATAGATCATGGTTTATTTTTTGGTGAAAAAAAATTATCTTTTTTCCCAGGGAGTAAGAGTAAATGTCTTAATAATTTCAAAACAACCCTCGTATCTGTAAATGTGTCTATCTATGGCCATTTTTTTTTTGTAGCCATTCTTGACAAATGAAATTGTAAAAAAGACATCGTCGGATATCGTCTCTGAATTGAATTTTTTAGATATCAATTTTTTATCCGAAAACTGCAAATTTTTCGCTTATTTGACATTTGTACAATTTATTTATCATTATGTCTTTCATAATCAAACGCTTTACTGTTAACTTTATTGACTTTTTCTAGGTGTGTTTTTCTACCTTAAACTTTTCAGTTTATAACTCTCTCAGGAGGTCTGTAATGTATGATTAGTTCAACCCCAGTCTAATAGCAATTCAGAAAGAAAAACTTCAGACACTAAAATGAAATGAAAAAGAATATCAAGCAATATCACTGTATATACATTTTGTATCCTAATATATGTTTTTTTTTTTTAGACTTTTGGCACATTTGTATGTTATACATGTAGAATGATTTTTAATAGATTTCCTCGCACACGTTTGCACGTGCACACTGTCTATCCTACAATTATATAGCTTTGAATGCCTTCCACAAAATATATATGTTCAATTCAACAAGAGCCATGTAATTTTTTCAGGTTTTATTACCTTATGGTTACAATGACTTTTTTTCTTATAAGTTTCATGTTTTGATAACACAAATTTCCACGATTCAAACAATGCACTGGTATCTGATGCTCGTAAGAGAGCGAATACAATTTTAATTATTTTTTATTTATTTCAACTTTCTACTGCAAAATCAATATAAATTCATCACTGGAAGTGTTTATAAAGTCGTCCCCATCTGTGTACGATTCATATCTAGTCGATGATTTCATTATATTTGCATTATTCCTCTTGTACCTTAACAAATAACACAAAGTTAATAAATTGTAACATTTTAAACAAAAATTGACTGTGGTACAAAAGTGAATTTTATTTCTCTGATGTACATGTAAGATATATACTATCTGCATTTTTTATACAAAATTGAAAATGCCAAAAAAAAACAAAAAAAAAAACCCAAACCCCATTAAGTTATCTGATTTAAATGAACAGATTCTGTTTTACAGGGATTATTTTAATATCTATAGCAATACATTAAAACAAATGCATCGTGGAGATATACTAATTGTCAAACAATTTGTTTCCAAGATTATTGACACCATTCCGGTATGCCCGATTTTCAATTCTGAATTATTTTAATTATATGTATAAATAGATGTGTCACAATTCTATCAGTGTCGGTAGCGTTTTATCTAAAGACATTATTGTCATGTATTGGTGATCCGTTTTTTGAGCCAATAAAAAGCCTTAAAAATCTTGGTCAGACCCGTTTCATGTATTCTGAGTTTCAAAGGAATATGTATAACGACTGTATGTATTTACATCTACGAAGTATTGTTTTCTCTATTTCTTACGGAAACATAGTTAATTCATAGCTCAAAAGAAACAGCCAATCTGAAACCTACGTCAAATTTCCAATAGGATTTCAAATACAATTTATCTGGTGTATTTATTATAATATGTTATAAAAAAGAATTAGACCAAAATCCTGACCATGTCCCTTTAAGATAATTTAGTTCTCTAGTATTTATTAAGAATTTATTTCTTGAGTTTTAATGAGCAGTTAATTTTCAACGAAAGTGAGGATAAGGATGAAAGTGATTGAAAATTTGTAAATATTTTCTATTTTTCTTGTTCCCTCGAAAAAAAAATGAATTTAAACTATCTTGAGAGCTACTTGGAGATCGACTGGCTCATCCACGTTACAAGATAATGGACTCATAACCATGTTATTTCTACTTTTTACAAAAAATTATACAATATCAAAAACATTTGACACATGGTATTTCAATAATGAAATTGTCTGAATTTTAAGTGAAGAAGTATTTTATGAATGGAATATTGCTTTTACTATGTGTCGCTTTGCGTTTAAGAATGAAACAAAGGAAATCAGTTTAACAACAGAAAAGCTGTCAGTTTGACAGCAAAACGGGTTTTTGTTCCAATGAACCGTAATCCATAATCCATTTTTCAACACGGATTTGATTTATTAATGTTACATTTTCTGAAGAAAAAAAATGAGTTCTCTATATGCATTTTTTTTTACTAAAAATACCTTTGTTCAACAGCTGGTGTCTTTTAAATAAATTACGAAAAATCAAAACCCCAAAAAGTATGCACAACTCAAATTAATATTCAATTGATTTGCAGAACAACAATTACCTAACTTCAAAACGGTAAGAGGAGTTATCCGTACAATAGGGGTACCTTATATTCAATGTTCTGCGAAAAAATAATTGCGTTCTACAGCTAGTATTTTTTCATAAGATATCAAAGATTAAAATCCAAGTATTATGCACGACAATTATATATGCATAATTGATCTGCAAAACAACGACCACCTATCTTGAAATCTGAAGGAGGAGTTATCCGTAAAAACAAGTATTACTTTTAAAGGAATGATCGGCAATAATGATATATTGATAGCTAGAAGCAATCAACATGATCAGTTTGATGTAAAATAATTAAAAAAGTACTGTATTTTTACAAAATTTAGAATATTTTGAATCTGTACACCATAATTTCATCATTATAAACCGTCAACAAATTTAATTTTGAAATAAATTTGGGAAAAGCCGTTCGTAAACTCCTTGTCTAGTTTTATATTTTTAAAATAATTATTTAATGTTAATGTATCTTCTTCTTCAGAATATTGAGTATGGCTCTTCAAAGAGCATTAACACGTATACCAAGAAATGATTGTATTAAAATATTTTTTTTCATTATTAATGCGACTGAAAAACATTGAATGCCATCATAACTTGCTATTGAGGTCGCATTATAACGTAAGCTTGTTTATAAATCAAGCCGTCTTCCTAGCTACTATTATGGAAAATCAATATATCGAGGTCAGTTCATGGAGCATCTTCTTATGATTGAGGTCCGTTCATTGAGGACAACTGCATTACTGAATGAATCTTTCGATCGAAATTCTTACGCGCGAGACAAAATGTGCATTTTTGAATTAACAGGTCTAACTGTGTTTTATGTATGTTGCATCTCTTAAGGTAAATGAATTGAAATAAAACTGAAAAAAATGATATATAAATACTAAACCAAACTTCAAGTTTTTATAAGAACTACTTATGCAAGCGGAATGCGTGCACACGTGGAAGCATTTGCCAGAAGCCTCATATGGACACAACAGTGATCGGACGAAGTCGATCACAAAAATAGGGGAACCCGTTTTGCAGTGGCCCACCCGCTATTTTCGTCATTTAAATAGCCGTTTTTCCCGTTTGGTTTAGAATTTTAAATATTGCAGGGGAGACATGTAAAATGTTTTTTTAAATAAATATGTGGTAGACAGATTTTGTTTTGTTTAAATTTACAATATCTTATTTCGACAATAATATGTATATATATATATATATAAAGAAGTTTAATCTTATGGTAATCGAACTACTGCAGGGGATTACAATGACAGTGTTCTCTTATATTTGTTTGTTTGTTTTATGCACTACATGTATTCAGTCATAAATGTACTTTTATGTGTATACATGTAGCATGCATATCAAATAAATCAATCATAATGCATTTCAAAACATGCAGGCTAGGGGATAGTGAAACCATTTCATAATATGTCATTTTCAGTATGAAATATATATACAATTAATCAAATCTTATTAAAGTTTAAATGCTATAAGATATATGGCAATAAATACATTGTCTGAATTTGAAGTTATAATCATTTTTCTAGGATGCATTTTTTTAAAATATGAAACTAGACTAAACTTTGACTTGTGCGTGCACGGGTTGATATTGCAGATGATATCGCACATTTACGAAATAAATACATGAACATACCGTATTGTTGACATTTACATAACCAAGCTTTCAGCATATCATAATGCTATTAATTCCACTACACTCTGTTTAGTTAGAATATTCTTAGTGTCTCGAAGCCGGCCTTCACCACAGTTGAAATGCCCCCCCCCCCAATATGCCCGTAATGTAGCAGAAAATTGCAGAATCGCTCCAAATCAATTTTTGTAAAAAACAGTCAAATCTTTCATGAGAAACAATTTTGAGGCTGATAATACCAATTTTGATGGACAGAATATATAACAATCTTCCAATGAAAATTACAACGTCTTTGTATAATCGTTTTCGAGTTTATCCATGCAAATGTGATATTTTGGAAACATAAACGAAAGTGCCCCCCGTGATTAAGCGTGAAGGTAATGCCCAAAAAATCAAGATGATTTCTGAATATGTTTAAGGAATTTTCGTTGATTATTAATTAACAAGGCTTGATTAAGAAAAAATAAAAACAAACTGGTTATCTGCAAGTACCAATGATGTTTAAAATATATGAGACAAAAGAAAGTATTCTTCAAATTTATTGGCATTAGAAAATGGTTAAGTAATACTTTTTAGTATTGATGGATTTAAGGAAATCAGACTAAATTATGTAAGATTTAAAACCTTCACTGAATTAAACAAATAAGAAATCTTTAAACTTTTTGCATAAACTATTACTAAGTTTAATAACTTAGTAACTTTCAAATGCTGCAATGGAACGCAAATAAAGAATTGTTTGAATTTTCATTTGATAAATGTTTTTGATAAACCATTCTTTATTCAATGCGCCATTTAGAGTAATAAAATATAAAGTAAATAATTCTTAATAAATGTCAAAATCTGCAAGGGATTAGAATGAAACGATTTACTGACCTTTAAATTAAAAAGCAATGTTCTCTGTATATTTGAAGATTAAGACGTAGAATAAAACAATTTCAGTGCTTATGTTCTTTATTTTTTTCAGATTACGTGATTTTTAATATGAAAACAAGAGGTCTCTAGGCACTGACATTTGTACCATCACTTGATTTGTATTTTCCCTTTGTGTAATAGTTTGAACCTTTATCTGATGCTTTTTTTGACCGTTATCATCGTTGTTGTAATCTTGATGCATGCAAATCTCAATTAACAAAAAGTATGAAAAGAGCCGACAGATTATTAAGGTGTTTTTTTTTTTTATATCCTTGCCCCATGGGCCTTAAATGGCAGTTTTGAAGTGGGTAACATTAAAGATCGTTTCCGAGAGTGTTGGATGGTTTAATAACCTGAGTACACTTTTTTGATTGCAGTTTTTCATGTACCACGCGGCCATGATTTCATCAATCTAGGTAGAGGACTTCATGGACATCATAACCTGGTATTTACTTTATTCTTAAACTTATATGGGATTACACAAAAAAAACTTTTGATTTAATCAATCCCACCATATGGTCAAATTGTCCACCTCCTAGGAATGAACCATTGAGCGAGGGTCCATTAATTTTACAATGAATTTATAGAACACGATAGAAGCTATAACCTTGCTATTAATGTTCTCTATAATGTGTATATGGAAGTAAAAAAAAAGATGTTTAATGCACTAATTTACTGGGCATCACGACCCAATCCTAAGGCCGAAAATCATGAATCATGTACCATTGACCCTTCATGGACATCATACCCATGCTTTTAGTGTTTTTCGCTCAGGCGTGGAAATAAGATACATTTTTTTTAAAATTATTTCTGTTGTTTCATTTTAAAAGTATTCCTTACAAAAGAAGTTGTACTTTTCCGTTTGATAATTACAATAATTCTAAATGTTCCTTATATAGCTTAACAGTATCGTTAATAAATACATGTAAAATAGATACACATTCAAAGCTTAAAAATAACAACTAAGATCAAATTGTTTGAACTTAAGATATTTTTAAAAATGTTTGAACGTGCACATAGTTCACAATAAATATATATCTCATTTAATTATGAATTTGATATAAATACGAAAATTAAAAGCTTTTAAATAAAACAAAGTAATGTCTGCTCAACCTTATATTTTATTTTGTTTTATGACAAAGGTAACGATGAAAAAAAGTAACTGGACTTTAAAAGTTCCCCGCAAGTACGAATTATAAATCATTTCTAAAAAACAGAGAATCAAGCATCCTGTGATGATAAAACAGACAAAATAATAATAACAGATAGGCGTTTTTGTTTGATAATGTAGAATTTATCTCAAACCATGGGGAAAAAAACCTATCAAATAACAATGCTACTTATTTAAAACAATTCATTATTTACACTTAAACTCATTAGATTTTATTCATTCTATGTTTTATTTGCTCTAATTGCTTCCTTGTTCTAAGTGGGTTTTTTTTGGTCTTTCTTTTTTGAATATGGAATCGATATATATTACTACAGAAATAAAAGTAATTGTGCGATCAATTACTAATATAGATTTTGTTTGAGTATATCAATATATATAGGACAACTTGTTTTCTGATTGGTTGATCTAGGGATTAGTTGATCGTGAATCGAAATAGTGTATAAATTTATTCATTTAAGTCAAATATTGTTCGAATTGATATACAGTTAAATTAGCGGAAACTGCGGGAAGAAAATATATAATGAAGTTGTTAGCAGCAATCTTATATTTACATTGTTGTATATTGCTACATTCTTTCGGACACTTGTTTCCTTCTTCTTTGCGTTTCATCAAAGAAGGACATGTGTCGGAAACACCGGATGTGTGCGTTTTCGATATCCGACCCCTTCTCATCAAATCTCTTGGAGAATGCGCATTGTTTTGTGGATTGAATGCACTCTGTAATGCTTTCGATTATTGTTTTCTTAACGGTTTACACACTTGTCGATTCCGTTATGGACAAACAACACTGTCATCCACCACTACACAATGTGAAGTTTTCGAAATGACAGCTGTAAGTACCATTTCTACATTAAGGAAGGAGTCTTTTATGGTTTTCGAATTGTTAAACGTAAATTTGATTAATTGTTCATTAAATCAAGATAAAAGGAAATTAAAATAGTATATTTGTTCTGTCTTTCTTTACTTTCATACAACTTGGCATAGGAAAAGTAATCAATGTTTAAAATCTAACAAGGACTATATTTTTGGTGGAATATTGCCGTAGGAAAATGTCACATGTTTCCCAATTCAGAATTGCTGCAGATTAATGAGTCTGTTTAAGCATTTTTAAAACAATAACTTTAATGTTCGATTGTTTTTTTACAAATTGAACTAATGATATGATACTAAGGTTTCAGAATATGTTTTTGAAATATGATTTGCATATCAAATTACATTTTTATAAGTTTTATAAAGCGCCCATTCTATACGTTGATTTGTGTGAAAAAATCACTAAAATAAGTTTTTCTCTTTTATCAAACGGTCAATATATTAGCTTTTCTGTCAATTTATATCTTTGTAAAAAGTCTTCATAATACCTACAAATCAAAAATATTTTATTAATTGGAAGCATAAAAAAGAATCCTTTTTTCCCAAAATTTAAGAAAATTAGAGGAAATTCGGGCTAAGCAATATCAATTTTAGTATAAATATTTGTTCCAGTTTAGTAGTATAAGCTGAAAGACATTCTGATATTCTATCAATTCATTAAAGAATAGAATCTTCAAATCTTAAACAAATGTCTACATAACTGCAAAAAGCTACATGTAATTTTATCATCCTTTAAGTTGAGGAAAAAGGTAGTGACCTTGACCTGTCCTTTTTGCGAAATAAAAAGGTCAAATTTGATTAAACTGATATAATCATTTGCTAATATGATCCGTTTGACTGTGTCAGAATTTTATGAATTTCTTATTATAAGAATATGTTTGATAACGAGAAGACTCCTTCCTTAAAAACTTTTAAACCTTGAACAAAGGCATATGTTACTAAGAAGAAGTACAATTTATACATTTACTTTAACCTTTAGCTTATTCTGTATCTAAGTGTCAACATTTCAGCTTTATGTTGATATCCCAATTTGTACCATACATATATGATATAAAACGAATCCTACTGCAAATATTTGACCTAATTAGAATCAGGGTCTATTGTTATATCACTATAAACGTTTTATATGTCAGGTTTCCATTAAAAAAATTACATACTACTGGTCTTTTCCAGAATATATCTTGACAAAAGGCTTTAGGACAAAATCAAATAATACATGTAATAGAGTAATATTCACTGTTCATTTTGTTTCCGTAACTCAAGGTCAAATTAAGTACACATCAAACTTTCAAAAATCGTTTTAAAAAGATGGTAAACTATAAAAATGGACATATAATAATGATATTATAATTCTTTGATGATATGCACATCTAAACACAATAATTATACTTAATAAGCTTCATGAAAACTGTTTTAGTTTAAAATTTTATCTTTATTTGCTAAACCAAGTTCAAGGATCGGGGGTCCTAGTAAAAATATGGAATTTATTTTTCCTTTTATTGCAGATAGCCCATAAACATAAATCCGAGTAAAACTATGAAAATTCAGTTCCTTGTTAGTGTCTTTTATTTTCACGAGTCCTCATACATGTAAACATAAGTATTACCTATTTCAGAATCAACTTAGAAAAATAAGAAATATCGATCATTGAGACAAAATACTTTAACAATAGAATTTAAAACAAAATTCAATAACAATTTAGTTATATCCTTTGCTCGTATTTTTTTTTTAAAATCTATGCCCTTTTTGTTCTCAAGTCACTCTTTTATATTTACAGAACAAAGACTGTTTAGGTGGATTCTTTTCAAGATCCGAAGGAATATGTAAAAATAGTAAGTTATGCTTAAAAGTAATAACACCTAGTTTGAAAGATACATCAAATGTTACTTTGTACGGTAAATTTCTAATTAGATATCATTCTTCTTGGTATCGGAAGACAGGCTTAGAGTATAGCTTTCATATAGATTTACTTATAAAATTTTTCTATACTGCATTTTAAAAACATTCAGTAATTACTCCGGCAACGAATCGATCTAAAATATTTTTGCAGGGCAGTTAAGGTTAAATTTGGTTTCAAAGAGAAGAAATTTAAAAAAAAAAATTAAAAAAACAAAAATCTTAATAAATAAAAACATCTAAAGTTTTGATTTTTTTTGAATGGTGAATATTTTAATTTGTGTATCTTTTTAAAAAAATATGGTTAACTACGAACAACAATTTAAAAAAAAAAACATCACGTATATATATATCTTTAAGAACAGTAAATTACTTAGATAACTTGCACTCCATTATTCGCATGTCTGGGTATTGCGCCTTTGTCTTTTCCCAGTGAATACAGCGAGGGGCTGACGTAAACAAGACTGTTATTGTAATCAAAACAATGTACTTGGAAAATAGTTCGACATTTGCATACATGTATCCTTTTGACTCCTCATTTTAATGCAATTAATTTTGATCTAAGCTTCAAACGATACAATCAATTTTAATTATTTTCCCTCCAAATAACAACCATTTAGAGCATTTATTTGAAATGCATGTAATTATACTGCAGATATCTTAACGTAATAATATGGCTTCGTCATACAGAAGATTTAGAGATTTGATTCATATACATTCTGCTCTTTTTTTAAACAGACGTTTTATTTTACGATCAAGTTTTTTGTTTTTGTTTAATTTTTATGCATAGTGGAACAGCTAGACTCTAAATAGATGCGACCTTTATGTAAGCTAATATAAATAAATGTATACAAAATCTCAACTAGACAAATCGCTTATATATTAATAAAAACGGTTTTATTTTATGAAGTGACACTGTATTATATATTCTTTACAATACTTAAAATCTGTGTTTCGTTTTGGAAATAACAGTGACAGTTTTGTCGGATCTTGCGTTGCGTAAACCTGCCCACCAGTCTTCAAACTTTTACAACTTTACAGCTGATAATGCTGTAGATGGTAACCATGGTACAGACATTCAGAAAGATACGTGTACACACACGGAATCAAACGACCATAGTCCTTGGTGGATGGTAGATCTTCAAACTGTGTATTCCGTTACATCTGTCAGAATATTCAACAGAGGACTGGAGCAAGACGGAATCGGTAAGCGTACAAAGTAACGGCATTGCAGAATTAAAAAATAAAGTGCACTTTGTATATCCATAACTTAAGCTTATTGAATTTAAAACAAATAACCCAAAACATCTCGATCTGCTCCTGATTATTTTTGCAAGTAAAGAATGCATACCAAAGTATTTTTTAAGATTACTCGATTGATTCCATTGCGAAATGTGGAAGTCTTGTAGGATATGACGTAATAATTAGCTTGTCAAGATCTGCTTTCCTTTTGATAGTTCTCAGGAAATGTATTGTAACGTTTTAAGTAAATTTTTTTTTACATTAATAAACAGCTTGTTTCCTTTGCATAGACGCTGTTGTTAATACTAGTTATACTAAATTCAATATTATCAAAATTGTGTATCAAGTAATCAGCAGCTCTAAAGCTTCGTATTAGATAAACGACTACTCATAAACTAATGGTTTGGAAACTTTCCCTGCTACGTTGAAACTAATGAATGAAGATATTTTAATGCAAGTAAAAACACACCCCTGCGAATGTTATTGTCATTCAAATTTTAGACCACGTGGTTTAACTTGACCTTTTGAGTTTCGCAGGAAAAATCGTACCTCGTGTATAAAGTCTATTTCACAGTAAATCTAGGTTTTTGTAGTCAAATATAAAATCTAGTGGTTTATTGATTTTAAACTTTATTTTCATTAATTGGTAAATAAAATGTGTTCTAGAAATAAATGTGACTATACAAAAATTAACTACTAACATGCTTGAAAGAGATCCCTCCTGAGGATTGATTTTCGATCCGCGCCTGACCTAGTAATAACATCAATAGTGAAACAGACTATACCATTTAATGCAGAATTTTGCTTGAAAATGGCTCGATATACTAAGTTTTAATGCAAAACGAACATCCATTATTTTTTAAAACATGTTATTGCACACCACAAGCATCAAACATGGCTATGATTTTATTAAGCAACCCAATGTTTATTTTTTCCGCCACTCTACACGTGGTTGAACACGAAAGATAAATCTGTATTGAATATTTTCGTTTAATATAAATAACTGCTGGATGGTGAAATAAGATATACATCTTGAAAGCTTTTCCCGTTTTAACATAAATCAAAGTAGGATATGATATGAAAAACGACCAGTACTTACAATTTTGAGAATATTATCAGGAACTGAACAAATCTCGGTGAAGTCTCGTGAACTTTCATTTGAGGACCTCTGGATTTATTACGTACTTAGCGACGATAAAGAAAACATACCGAACACATTTGCAGGGATGAAACAGCTTGGCGCAAATGAAAGATCAATGCAATCAAAGTACATATCCGTGCAAAGTGGGAAAGAAAATAAGTATCAATGTGACTCATACCGGGGGGGGGGAACCTACAATCTGACCCAATTGTGTGAAAATTGAGCTTAACAAGAAAAAAAGTGCTTTATTTTCAAGATAGTGGGCAAAATATTTTGACAATTTTTTTAATTGACGGAATGTTTGCATGAACCTCTAGCAATTGCTGCAAACAAAATGACTTATCAAAGATCTTTTTATAAAATATAGTTGATATAATAGCATTATTTACTTGCGCCAATGCGATTTATGAAGATCATTTACAGTGTTAGGATACACACGTCATGTGATAAAGAAGTACATATGACGTCATAAAAATGCATATATTATAGTGTAAGATATCGCCGTTTATTTGTGTAAAAAAAGTTTCAAAGAAATTTCTCGATTAAAGTATTTTTTGTCAATAATTTAGACAGTGCCGTTTTCAGATATTATTTTAGCTTTGGACAGCCTTAACGTACCTGCAACGAAATGAATTAAATTCGAAAAATACGAGGGCTGTTCGATATGTAATGTGTATTGCAGCACAGCGCGATAACACTCTGCACAATTTTGTAAATATAGATACTTTTTAATAGCTTAACTCAATACCTTATACACGGTATAAACACCAGCCTTAAGCTTCTCATAGTTTAAAACTAAAATTCATTTCAGTAGACCCAGTCGTTGACACCTGCTGTAAAAATGGTTAAAAGAGGGTTGGGTATTGATATATAGAAAATATATATGAAATATTAAATTAATAAAATGAAAACTGGGTCATTCAGCAACGTATATTTTTTTTAGCTTTATGGGTCTGATAAGTATCTTATAAAACAGTTCGTAGGTGGAAAAAGAAATTTCTGACTGGCACACAAAATCAGGCTGACCTGTGACTTTAAATGGAAAGGCAAGTATTTTAAACGTCTTAGAAATAAATGAAAGTGATGACAGATACACGATTCGTGATATTGTCAGTTGTTTGCTTTTCATTTTGAAGCGTAATTTGAAAGTACGAAAGATTTCTGTCCCATAGATAACGCATGGATATTGACAAATGACCAAAAACAGATACAAGTACAAACCTCTCAGCAATTGCTAAAAAAAAAGTTTCCTCAGTTCATTCAAAGACAGTTTCCATATGGCAGCTGAAGGCGTGTGGTTGCCGATAGAACTACAAGAACAGATAAGGTTTATACTGTATACTCTTCTCATGTGATGGTATAGCGGTACAAATTCTGGCGCCAAAGGTCATCAGTGTTACGGGTCGGTATAACCAAGATTTTATACTAAAGAGCTTAAGAGCCATTTCCATAACGACGCCCTGTGTCAGGATTTAGACATGTTTTTCTACTTCATAATAATGCTCCATCACAAACATTTGAGCTTGGGAAGTGTTTTTTTACGTCAAAGAAGGTTACTTTCTTGCCACTTCCATCATATTATCCAGATCATGCACTTTTTCCATTTTCCAAAATTTAAAACCTTAACCAGTCATCTTTTTAAGTTCCGACAAACCTTGGCTCAGCCAACAGTCAGTGCCCCAGAGGGCTACCGAAATCAGCGTACTTTGACGCAATTCAAAATTGGTTTCAGACATTGAATTTATGTATTTCGATCCGCGTAGAATACTTGAAAGAGATGTTATGTTCATCTCACTATTCGAGTCGAATGCTGTTGAGGTACTGTGCAATGCATTTTTAAATTTGAGTTATTCGTCATTTACAGTTTATTTATTAACATTTGTTTTATTACTTTTTAGATGTGTCAGACCGCCTGCGGAATGTCTCTGTCACTGTAGGGCTGACAGATTCAACAGTTAACACTGTATGTGGTTGCTTTGCTGGTCCCGGTACTCTGTCACAGGTGGTCATCATCGACTGTCCGACATTACCACAGGGGAGATTTGTAAAGATCTCCAAAACAACCGAGTTTCTTACTCTTTGTGAAGTTGACGTGTTTGGAGTCGCCGTATAATCATCATCATTGCAAATGTCTTAGCTGGGGCGTTACGTAAATCTCTATAATTTCGATTATACTGTCTATTCATTTTAATGTGACTTTATTGGATTGCTTCTGGTTGTTCTTTTTTACAGCTTGACAAGTCTTACTTATACATGTACTTGGTCGTAATATATTACATGCATTTGATATATAAAACGTAAATTTTTGTAACTTCCAATTGAAATTAAATTTTGAGAATTTTGTTTAAAGCTATTTATTATTGCTTTATTTATATTGTACATGTGGGATGTTAACAATGCCAGTAGATAGTATACATAATACAAATGTTTTTGGGGTTTTTTTGTGATCGGCTTCGGCCGATCACAGTTCTGTCCATATGAGGCATCCGGCAAATTTAACTATTTGCGCACTCATTGCGCCTTGCACTATTTTATTTACTTTGCAATGACAACCTTATTCAAATCTATAAATAGACGTAGATTACTATAAACGTTACTCTTATCATTTTACTCTGAAAATAAAACATTTATAGGGTTACATACATAATGATTCAAATCACGTTTTTTTTCACATATGCGTAAGAATATTAGTCGGAAATATGTTTCGAATACTAAGTGTAACACATTCATGCCTTGCCATTTCGGGAACAATTAAAACGGTGTTACATATATATATATATATAAATATATATATATATATATATATATATATATATATATATATATATATATATATATATATATATATATATATATATATATTACTGCATTTAGCGTATATTATATTAACAGAGTTGACCAATGGTATTTCATGCCGATAATTCCTTTAAAAGGAATACTTGTCCGTTTTGAAATCATTTACCAAATGTTTTTGTTGTCAATTGACTTTATGTGCACATATGTCTATTAAAAACATTTATTTTAAAATTCACACTTATTATATATTCAAGGAACTGTATTCGCTTAAATTTTGAGTACAAAAATATTAACTTCATAACACATTAAATAAAATTATGATTGGTCTTATATAATATACAATGTATCACCGAAGACTTAAAATGAGACCAGACCATGTTTAGTCTTAACAATAAGTCTCACTATGCCACTATACTTTGTTTAGTGCCGAATTTAAACTCAGATGAGATTTCTCCATCGCAAATTTCTCACAACTCGCTTCAAAAGCCTAATAAATCAATTATTTTTATAACACTCGCAATATGCATGTATTTTTAAAAAAAGTAATGTCTGAGATACATTCATGCCAAAATCTCAAGTTGTTATGTCTTAAAATTACTGAGATATACGTCATTATTTTCTCGAAGTCGCTACTTTATTTTTACTCGGACATTTACCGGTCCAGGACTCACGATGGGATTTTTCCTATCACAGCAGCAGTATTGCAACATGTCGAGAAACATTCGCAATAATCTTTTAAAATCTTAATCAAACGCACGCTATTTACATCCTTTAACTCCGATAAAATTCAATAAATACTATTCAAACTGAAGTTTTATTCTGCAACCACATTGACTTCTGACAGGGCCAGCCATTTTGACGTCTTAGAGAAAGACTGATTCTGATTGGACCATCAGGAATATTTACCAATGAAATTGAGTTTAACATTAGCTATCACAAAAGCCGGTCTGGCATGAGTATATCTCAGACATTTCTTTTCTGAAAAATGCATGCATATTGCGAGTGTTATAAGAAGTAATTGATTTATTAGGCTTTTGAAGCGAGCTAGTAGTTTTTTTATCTTGGTCAGAGTTCGACCCCTTTCTTTATCTTTCTTTAATATGGTTACATTGAAATTAACGTTAAAACGGGCTTGGCCCCTGTGGACGAGAGGAAACCCTGTTTGACAACTTCGATATCTAGATACGGCCATGTAGTTAACTATCGAATCATCGCACTATCGATGTTTGCATGAATAGCGCGATGACGCCACAATGCGGTGGCCATGAAGCGATGATGATGGAGCAATGGTGCGATAGTGCAATGACGATGATGCGACAATGCGATGTCGATGGTACGATGAAACTAGTGCACAATGTAGCGATGGGACGATAGCGATAAAAAGTTGGCACAATAGCTATGACACAGTAACGCGAAAGAATGATTAGATGCTATATCACATCATCGTTGGTTCTTTATCACGCCATCGTCTTTGAATCATCGCATCATCGTTTGGCCTACTTTTTATTTTTAGATGACATACCCACCAGCCATTGGCTAAAAAGGCGTTTGATGACGAAAATATGAATACTTCTTTAAAAGATATAATAATGTTAACGATATCTTTTTTTTTGAATGAGTTATTTCAGAGTTGATTGCATGATGTTTAAAGATTCTTTGGTCCCAAAAAAGTCATCTTAGAATCCTGACATGTCTTAAACTTATTTGAACCCGACACTCTTAATAAAGCATTTAATCAGTTTGTTATATGCCATAGGTAGTTAGGAGTGTTTCAGCGGTTTAATTAGCACATGTCATTTCAACATTGTAATAAGGCCCGCCTCTTCAGGAGTTTATCTTATGCATAAATCATTTTTTCTCTAAACTCCATTTGGTTTAAATTTGGATCTAATGATAAGATCACCTATATTTTTTTATGTTTACTGTATGCAACCAAATGAGGTGTTGTGAATATTTTTGTGCATACTTCGTCATGTTGTATATTATGCCAGTAATTCATTAATCGTTTCCTTAACCCTTTCATACATGGGTTAAATTTGGTCACTAAAACCTTATAAAAAGGTACAGCTTTCTTTTGTATATTGAGAAGACCCATTTCATTTGCAGAAAGAGTTTCTTGCATAATATGTTCAATATCTGATTGTTTATAACCTCTTTTTTTTCGAGATGAGTTTTAAAATCTTTAAAAACATTTTGTAATTCATCTTGGTCACTAGTATTTCCCAGATTTTGGAAATATTCTCCTTTAATAAGGCCCTTGATTTAAGACACGTTCATAAATATATTTATTAATTATTTCAGGATAAAGTTTAAACAATGTCGTCAATTCACAAATCACACTTCTGTGCCCCACCCAAGCGCCCGAACGTCTGGCCCTGTAAAACGTAATTTAAAATTTCGGTGAAGGTAATTATAAACATCGTAACTACACACTCCATTTATATTCCACTACTGTGAAAGAAGAAAGCCATATTCAAAGATTTAATACATTTTCACTTTAAGACCATAAAATGCAACAATGGAGGAAAATGATTTTAAGGACATCATAACCAGATATTTAGTTTGTTCTCAATTCTGTATAGTACAAAAATGTACAAAAGAAAATTTATTAGATAAATCTATCATACCTTATGGCCAAGTTGGCCAGATCATAGAAATGAACCCGTGACTAAGGGGCCATTACATATAATTTCACAATAACTTAATCGAAATAATAACAATGCTAATATTGTTTTCTAAACTATACATTACAAAATAGTAAAAAAGAAAGTTTACTACATTAATTTATTGGCGATAGAGGGCCCATCCTTGTGCCTCAACCACTGACCCATGTACCATCTCTTTCACAATTTTCGTAAAGGGCTTTATTAATACATTTGTATCATAGCAATGTAAAGGTTTCCCACATTTGAAGAAAAAGAGATATTTTTTTTTTAATTTTTAAAGTAGTTATTACATATTAAATTTTCCTTTAATTACATTTAAATTTCAATTTCGGTACTGTTTATTGCAATAAAAAAATAAAAAGAAAATCAATCTCAATCTAAATAAAATTCACAATCATCCTGAGACTGTAAACAGAGAAATGTCTGATTTTTATTTATATTTGTTTGTTTTTGGCAGAAACTTTTAATTTTATAATGTGTCATTTTGAGTATATTAAAGAGATATACCAAAAGAAAGTCCTAGTAAATTCCAGATACTGCAGGGGAACGCAATAAAAAGATTGTTTGAATTTTCACTGATAAATGCTTTTGATAAACCTTTCATTTTCTGCTGCGCCATTTAGAGTATAAAAATATAAAGTAATTTTTTTTTTAATTAATGTCAAAATCTGCAAGGGATTACAATGACACGATTATGTGACTTTTTGAAACCAAAAAAAAAGCTATGTTCCCTGTATATTTGAAGATTAAGACGCAGAATAAAACAAATTTAGTGCTTATGTTCTTTATTTTTTTTTTCAGATAATATAATTTCTTACATAAAAACCATAGCCTCTAGGCGCTGACGGTCACATCAGTACCATCAATAGATGATTGACTTGTCAAATTGTCTCAGATTTATATTTTTAGGAGTATGAACCCTTATCTGATGCTATTATCGTTGTTATAATCTGATGTATGCAAACATCAATTAACAAAAAGGGCGATAATATCCGAAAGAATATCACGGTTTTTATATTCTTGCCCCCTGGGGCCTTGAATGGCAACTTTGGAGTGGGTAAAATAAAAGTTTGTACCCGAAAAAGTTGGGTGGTTTAATAACCTGAGCACTTTTTTGTGAGTGAAGTTGTATCCAGCGGCCATGAATTCATCAATCTAGATAATGGACTTATTGAACATCGCAGCCTGGCATTTAGCTTATTCTTAAACTTATATAGGATTAAAAATATATTTCCTTAGGTTCAATGAACCCCACCATAAGGCCAAAATTTCCACCTCTTAATAATGTACCAACGACCACGGAACCATTAGTTTTTCGATAAAGTTGCTATTACTCTACTCTTCTGTATATGGGAGTAATAAAAAGAAAAAGTAAAATGTATTAATTAAGTGACCATAATAGCCCAACCAAAGGGCCGAAATTCCTTACTTATTGACCGTTCAATAAACCATTTTCGCTTTATGAACACCGAATCCACGCAATTAGTGTTTTTAGTACATTCAAACAAGTACATATTCAATGCTTAAAATAACAATAAATTTCAGATATACTAAAAATGTTTGTACATGCACGTACTTCACAAAAAATATGTATCATTAAATCATGCAGTTGCATGAGAGGAAAATAAATGAATAATAATAGTAATGTCTGCAGAATCTTATATATCATCATACTTTTATTCTAAAAAGTGAAATCTGATTGGTTTACACGCAGTTGATATACTGTTCTACTATCATCAGCGTTAGCATCACACTTGGCAACGGGTGCACAACGAATTGTTACGTGCGCATTAATTGTGCGCGTACGGTTTGCCGTAGAGTTTACATTGTCGCCGTAGAGTTCACGTCACTTCTTTATAAAAACAGTAAAGTTTCTCTACAATTAAGACATTCAGTATAATAAAGTGCCTGTCTAGGAAGATATCAGTTGAAATTGACGCCCCTCGAAAACTCTTGTCAACCTTCGCGTCGCGTCGGTTGACAGTGGTTTTTTCGGGGTGTCAATTTCAACTGTTACCCTCCAAAACAGGCACTATTCAGATAGTATCTTATTTTTTTAAGCATTACCGTCAATTTGGGGTTCTTGTGATAACGAATGTTATACAACCTGAAACACAGGATAGGAGACAATGTAAAATTAAGATGTTTATTGGTTGATGTCCGGCGCAAACGTGATGTCCGGCGCAAAAGTGATGATCAAATATACGCATAACAAAAGATATAAAAACAATGGTAAACTGCAAAATAAAAATGAAAGTGCAAAATGATGCCACAGATTCATGTTCATGTGTTAATTAAACATCTCTATATTAACACACAATTCATTACACAGGTGCAATAACATGTCTCCTATACATCTTTATATATAATAATACATGATCAAATTCAAAGTGTGCAATTACATATTGTAATGGGGAAAATAAGCTAATAATATACTTGCTTGGCTAGAGAGGGACTTGAAAGAAACAGACCAAAAAAAAAATGCACGTGTGATTGTTTACAACTCAGAATGACAGTGACTTCCGGTTTCACACAAAAAGGAGGGTGGCTGGCTTACAGAGAGCAACAGTACGAACCCCTAACTTCCGGTTATATCCAAAAAGGGGGGTGGGCTAACAAAGATGACAAACATCATTGTAAAACCTAATCTACTATATACACACACTGACTATGTTCAAGCTTAACACATCTACATCTTAACTCGTATTTTCTCCACATTGAGCATGAGTGCACAAGTACTAAATTATACTTGAACTTACAATCAACATAAAACAAGTAAAGCCTGATCAGATGTTCAGTATCAGAGAACAAGTTCACTTACATTGATATTTTCTGCATATTCCTTTTTGTAACGAATAGATAAGGAAAACAGCCGGATGGACTGCGCGTTTGCACGAAGTGTAGTGTCTACACAGCTAAAAGTAAAACCTGTATCTGGCGGACATACAATATCCGAAAAGTGCTTAACCTTAAAAAAAATCAGTTTCTCTTCAAAAATATGTACAGTAAGCTAAATAGAAATAAAGTTGTTATTTGATTCTTACACATTACCTAAGTGAGATAAACATTACTAGTAATTTAAAAATAATACAGCTAAATGCAAAATTCTCAGGACACAATTTGATGATATTAGATCATTACTTGCAAGTTCAGCAGCATAACCAGTTTTCTATAAATGTGACAAACATTAAAAGTACAAAGAACAAATCAATTTACATACTTGAAACACAGGAAAAGATACAATGTAAAATTAAGATGTTTTTTGGTGTCCAGTGCAAAAGTGAACGGACAAAAACCCTATAGCGACCCCTGTCCGGGTGTTGAGTTTTTCTTGCCATTAATTGTTCCAAAAAGTCGTGAAAGAAAATTATTTCATTCTCGACATGAAAGAAACGGATTGACACGAGGACCTTGTATTACAATGACTATTACGTAACTAAGAAAACAGGATTTTTTCCGACAGATGAATCTAAATAACTTAGTTTTTATTACTTTAAATGGCACTAATTGATTTCACAACTTTTTACGAAAAATACTGTCAAATTGCCTAAGACTTTTTCTCTATGCTGACACGATTTGCAAATAATATATCTAATCTGGTCAATATAATTAAAAAAAATATTCAATATATTTGGAAACTAGCAAAAATAGAAAAATATATTTGAGGATTAAAATAAAACTATCAATGATACATGCATGGCATTTTGCGACGAAATCAACGTAATACGTTCAAATTTTAAATACAATAATAAACAAGCATTCTGAGAGTATTGCATAAGCAATATACGTCCCCTACCGGTTGGTGGTAATTGTGAAAACAATGCACTGTTATGCAGAAGATCGAACCCGAACATTTAACAATTTGAGATTAAAAAATTAATTTTCAAGAAAATATGTCAACCAGACGCTACAAAAGTGTAAACTTGATCTGTAGTTTGACATTTTGAAGCTGGTCTGCAAATTTCATATTATTCCTCAAACGCATAAAGAGAAAACTGAAGTGGGACAGACAGACGGACGGACAGACAGACAGACGGACGCAGAGGAAAGCTATAGTCCCCTCCGCTGAAAACCGGTAGGGGACTAATGAGTCACTGGACTTTAAATGGTCCCTTCAGGTCCGAGTTATAGATCATTACAACGAACAGAGATTTAAGCATCTTCCGAAGACAAAAACACATTAGGAATACTTATATAAGAGGTGTGATTTTGTTGAGTTATCTCGAATTTATGTCAAAGCAGGACAAACACCATATACATTACGTAAGTTTTTAATACATTCAAAACAGATACAAACACACATCTGTTTTAGCGTTTTAAAATTCAGGCACGTAGCATCGGGGGGGGGGGGGGGGGGGGGCTTTTTTGGGAGTATGTAAAAAAAATGATTTCAAAATAAGGAAATGACGAGTGAAATTGAAGCTTGAAGTTACATTGTATTTACTACGCCAGCCCCCCCCCCCCCCCTCCCCGGAATAGGATTTTGAAGATTTTGGGAAACTTAAAATTTTCCTTTTCTTTATATATTTTTTGCTTGTTAAGATTAACGATGCAACGTGCCTGAAATTTATCCATGAAAATATGATATTGTGGAAACAAAAAATAAAGAGCCTCTAGTGATTTAGTGTGAATATAATGCGCATGCGTAAGATTATAAAATCCGAAACATTCAGATGATTTCCGGAATGTTTTGAGGAATTTTCGTTGATTAATAATAAAGAAGCCTGATTGAGAAATAAATAAAAAGAAATTGGTAATGTTCAAGTACCAATGATTTTTAAAATATATAAAACAAAAGACAGTACTCTTCTGATTTATCGGTATTAAAGCTAAATAATCGAGTCTATTATTTTAATATAGTAGTATAGATTATTGTCCAGGATGAAATGTTTCTTATCTTTAATTTGATTTTGCTAGAACACGGCTTCAGTTATTTTCCACCAATAAAAAACAAAGCGAAATAATAAGTTATATTTTAAGGAAACGCAATAAAAAATCATTTGCGCGCTTACGGTTGCTCTTCACAATTGTTTAAGAATTTTGACTAGAATTAATAATTATATCAACGGGTATCTTATGTCTATAAAAACAGTTTGCAATCAGATAACTTGTACATCGACATTTGCTTCGGTAGGTGTTGGGACCAGCAGACGTAAAGAAGATTTTCATAAAAAAAACAACCAATGGCACGTCGAAACAAGCCATATTTAGGTAGAAAATGTATTATAACAAATAAACAAACACAAGTAGATTATTTATTATTTAATCAATTAAATAATTATAACTCAATGTTTATATTTATATTGAACCATCGTGAGATACATATACATATACCATAAGCAATTTTAAAGGTATTGATTTAAGAAAATATTTACTTATACCTAAAAAACAGATGGACCTTCAGAAGGGAGAACATTTTCACAAGGGAAATTGGCGAAGTAATCACTACCAAGTTCAAATATAAATTGATTGTTTTACATTGACTATATAAATGTAGGTTAGATTTCATTGGATTTTTATCCACCGGGATTATGTTTCAAAGACGTTCAATAATGAATACAAATTCAAGAATTTTTTCCCTGAATTTTTGGCGTTTGAGTTTAACCATATATTACATTTCAAACTTAAATAAGTATTTTTTGATGGATACTCCTTTATTTATGCATAATCAATCTTGTTTACTAGTCCGCACGACATGTGTGTGGATAACTGAACACAACTTATTGAGAAAGAAGTTCTGTGGTGAAAATAATCATTGTAACTGGGGGAGGCATCTGAAGCTAAGTTTTTTTATTTGATTTTTATGGAGATTTACTCCCCCAGTTAAAATAAATCCCTCACTACAGAATTTCTTTCTCAATATGTATTTCACATACACGCTCAAAATTTAAATTTTAAAGGGTGCTTGGGTAGTGGGTTGTTTAATGAAAGTTAAATTTAAGTTGTTATGCTATTAAATCATCAATAGCGAGACATAATGTTGAACCAGTGTAATGAGTTCTAGGTAACTCATTGTAGGTGTTCATTCAAAGCTTCATTTGCGTCTTTCTAATTGGTGGAGCTCCAACAATTTTGTCGTTTAACTGTATTCCACCTGTCTCTCAAGCGACCGTGTAGTGCGCGGCCAGCGCGCTAGGTTCCGTTCGTCATCGAAAGCAAGATTTTTGTCTTGCTTAGATGGCCAAGTGGGGAGCGCGATGGCCGCTCACTGCTAGGAGAATGGGTTCCAGAGGTCGTGAGTTCAAGCCTCGGTCGGGGCGGAAAGTGGAACTTCAACAAAAGGGAATTTCTCTGTGCTTCATATATATTTATATCATTTACTATGGGCAGGTATATATCAATTTGAGAGTTATTGTAATGTACACACAGCCACAGTATTGCATTTTTTAATATTATGATCACTATAAATCTGCATTTTGTTTTTGTATTACCAATGACAGTTCTGTCGGACCTTGCATTGCGTAAACCTACCAAACAGTCGTCAACCTTTGCAATTCATACAGCTGAGTATGCTGTGGATGGTAACTATGGCACAGACCTTATAAACAACGAGTGTACACACACAAATATGAACGACATTAACCCTTGGTGGATGGTAGATCTGCAAACTGTGTGTTTACTTACATCCATCAGAATTCTCAACAGAGGACAGGATAGCTCCGGAATAGGTAAAGCTGGAAAGAAAATTAAATATTAAAATAAAGTGCACTGTTACAGCCCCTAACTTTATCTTATTAGATTACCCCCTCCCCCCAAACAACAGAAAAAAGCAAACAAACACCCCCCCCCCCAAAAAAAAAAAAGAAAAAAAGAAGAAGACAAAAACAGAAACAAAAACAAAAATGACCCAAAAAAAAACAACTCTCGATCTGTTTTTAAATTTTCTTTGCAAATACTAGTAGATGATGCACAAACAAGTAGTATTTGATCAGATACATTTTTGCAAGTTCAAAAAAAGTTTAACTATTAAGATGAAAATTGATTTAAGAAAATTACGATGGTTGTTTCATATGTAATGTGGTTTGTAATACTGTGCAATTATATAACACTTTGCGCATTTTGTAAATAAAAACACTATTGAATACCTATATTTAATACCATTCTAAACGTGTAAACAAGAGACTTCAACACCTCATAGTTTGAAACTTATAGACATTTAAAAGGGTCAATAGAGCCTATCGTTGACCACTGTTGTAAAAATAGTAGAAAACGGGTTGAGAGTATTGGACTATCGTACAATACACATTACAATTTGAGGTATTTTTCACTTACATCTTTTAATACTTTTCCTTTGTTTTGATTGTTAGATTCATTAAACCAACTGCGGGATGTTACTGTCACTGTATGGCTGACCAAATCAACTGTCAACATTGTCTATGGTTTCTTTGCTGGCCCCGGTACTCTGTCACAGGTGGTCATCATCGACTGTCCGACAATACCAGAGGGGAGATTTGTAAAAATCTCCAAAACAACCGAGTATCTCACTCTTTGTGAAGTAGACGTCTTTGGACTCGCCGTATAATCATTGTCATAGCCAACGTCTTATACTTGAAACGTTACGTAAATCACTATAATTTCGCAGAACTGGATGCACGTATTGTCCACAGGGGTCAAGCCCGTTTTAACATTAATTTCAATGTAACCATAAATAAAGAAACGGGTCGAACTCTTACCCAGATAAAAACTACCAGCTCGCTTCAAAAGCGTAATTAATCATTTTTTTTTTCAACACTTGCAATATGCATGTATTTTTCAGAAAAGTAATGTCTAATTTACACTCATTGAATATCGCATTTATTATTCAAGGAACTTTATTTGCTTAAATATTCGGGATTTTCATAACCTGGAGTTATCGTTCGTAACACGAGTCATCTCTCCATTAGAGCAGGTATAGGTGGCAGGGAACAGTTTTTTTAAATATACAATTCATTGTATCCAAGGGATGCATGTCTTCGGAACTCTGTAACTAGAATTTCCTCTGTTCCCATTCAGCACAAATACCTTTAATTCACTCTTTATAAGGTCAATCACCAATTCTGAAGAAAATGACTAGTCAAAACCTGTAAAATTCTCTACATACTGGTTTTTATGAGATTTTGACCCTTTCATATTTTGCTAATTTTTCATGATTTTTCAGCTTTTTAGACCTCCCCCAGCTAATTCCCTGCAGAGGGTTGACCTTTTGTACCGCGTGCATGTTGCACTATCACATGTCAGAAACTTACCGGTGTATAGTTTACAATGTCCCATCCACCTACTTTTCGTGTTATTTTACCTCCCGTCTGTAGCTTGCAATTTCCATGTGTAAAGTCAGCACAACAGTCATAGCCGCACGTTTCGCATTTTACTTCTGATTTTCATGTACCTAACATAAGGGGCCTACATATTGCATATCAATTTTAACAAGAGACACCCCTCTAACTAATGATAATCATTAAAAATCATTTCATGAATTTTAGCAACACTCAAAAGCCTTCAAGTACAGCAACTCTCAATTTTACAAAAATATTGACGGGTACTTTATTCGAAACTGTCCCTTGCTACCATAGCGCTGTGTAAACAATATAAACAGTTGGTTGAAACAAACGTTTTTCGTCTTGTTTAATCGGTTATTAATGTAAATTGTCAATGTAGAAAGACGATTGTGCAACGAAAAGATGCTGTTATACTTAAATACTAAAATAAAAAATAAATAAAAAAACAAACAATAGGGAGATTTGACGAGCACGTTTAATTGTACCATATCCAGGCACATACCATAGTTTTTGAAAGTGGATTGGGAGGGGTGGGTGTGTGTGTGGGTGAGGGGGGGGGGTGTTGTAGTGTACTACTTTACTGTATGCATACTATAAATCATAACACCATTTCCTTCTTTTCACAGATTCACAATATATTTACGTGTATTTACTTTTATTGTAAAATATAAATAGTCACAATTGTCCAAAGCTAAAATCCCGGGATTATTCAGTTTATAATATCCGTGTAGTGACTGCACGATGTGTACATAAGAGCTTATTTTTTTTTTATTTACAACTAGCGTCTTTAGCGGTTAAGCTGACATGCTAACTACCATGATCAGCAGTGCTTGCAGTATTGATATGTCAGCATCTCCCTGCCCCTGACCTAGATAATGGAATTGGCCATTTGCTGTACGCAGAACTCAATCTCAATCCCTTGTATCAAAACTATCTTATGTTTTTAAATGTAATGTAAAAAAATATCCAATATTTCATTAAAAGAAATCAAAACATTGATATTGAAATTGAATAATACAACAATATAATAATTCAAATGATAATAGAATATTATAAAAATATATATGTATATATATAAACCTGATCTGTTTTTGTCTCAAACAAAAAGACAGAGCGCCTTTCGACATAATTTAACCAAACGTCAATTGAAAGAATGTGATATGACGCAATAGGATACTTTTCACACAATGTAAACACGGCGGATCTAAGCCACGCTAATGTTGTTATACAATATCAAGATGCGTAGTGAATGGATAGGTGTTACTTTACTGGTTGAAATGAAATCATTTTATTTAAGAAAAATTAGTGTTGCATAAAAACAATGTGGCCGGAAATCTTTGGCTAAGAAATAAACATGCCAGGTCAAATTCTTGTTGTGAGCTTCCAATTTAAGATGTTGGAAAGCCATGTTGGATTTACTAATGCACATTCCCATGCTGTTTTTAATTGCATGTGGTTAGACACAGATTTTACCGTGCATTTGTGGATTACAAGAACGGAAAGTCTGAAATGAATTCCGTTCAGTCATGAATTTCAACCAAATCGGCTTAGAAAAAAAACCGGGCTAAGAGAAAATGTAAACGAAATTCAAATAAAATCGGTGTCAAGGAAGGGAGAGTTATCCTTCGTAGAACTTCACTAAGTGTCGTCACAGGTTGCTGATAGAAATTCAAGTACATATATTTAGTGTAAGTTGAGCATGAATTCATTAGATGCAAAAATGTTGAATTTTCGTTTCTCCAATTGATGGTTTGATGCCGCCGAAGTTGATCCTTTTCTTCAATACCTACCATTTCGTTTCAAATTTGGCAGGCATTTAGATTAAGGTGTTTAAAGTACTATAGAATTTTACTGGAACTGGAATATTTATTCAGAGGCATGGTCTTAAACGTGGTCTGGATCGAATGAGCAGTCAGAGTGTCAGACTTTGTAATATTTTGACAAATGTTTGTAACACTTTGTTGGGTGTGATTCGATAAGAAATAATAAATTTCAAAGTCAATCATCACATGTCAAGGATATATAGGATTCAATCATTGTAGAAAATGGGCAAAAGGGGAGGGGGGGGGGGTAAAGTTCTCGTTATTATAAATATAAATGAAACTGATATACCAGTAATTTGCAGATTCTTATTACATCAAGGTCAAAGGTCAAAGTCGTTCAAGATAGCTCTTTACGAGGAATTTTATATTTCTAGCAACGAACAGTCATTTTTAGGCCCTTTAAACTAGCTAAAGGGCTGATTGAAATGTTGAGCACTGCAGAACCCTTATTTTTTTCGAACTGTATAACCAAAAACTTTTCCGATCTGTGCATTATGTATTATTATTCATATAAAATATTGTAGCCTTATCTTGAAAACTGTTTGAGAAAACGTGACACGCGTGATTTTAATTTAGCATAGAAACTCCCATAGTCGATTTTCATCGAGTCATAAAACAGAAAGTACTCAATAGATTTGATTCAAACTTGGAGTATATGTTTATTAGTTCCATCTAAACAATATCTAGGCGTCGTATAAAATTCGTTAGGTGTTCTTAGATATTATGTTTATCCCAGTTTTTAGTATTTTCTTGATCAAAACCGGAAGTACGTGAAAACCGTACATGCACGTGAGATAAGGATTTGCGTTAAGACTGTTACATAATTGTTTTAGTATGTCTATCCGTTTTCAAAAAATCGCTGCGAAAGTTTGTCGAGAATACGAAAAATAATAATAAAACAGAACAAAAACAATAGGTCTTTTCGAAAGAAAGCCCTAATTAACATAATTATTTGTAAAACACATTATTTGATACTTCCACAATTGACAAAATATAAGTAAAAGCTGAATTTGAAAAAAATAAAAATAAAAGGTAGTTTCAATTTGAAAAGCTGTTTTAGTTTCATTTATTAAAACGTTGTTTCAACGTAGAAAAGTGGTTGATGTCTTCAACGTTGAAAATAAGTTGGGTCTTCAACTTTTAATCAACGTAGAAATACGGTTTGGGTTTCAACGTTGAAACCTCAACATTGAATCAACGTTGCATAATGGTTTATCAACGTTGCAATTTGTTTTAACGATTCCTCAACGTTTAAACAACATTTCGTGCCCACTGGGTTTATTCTTTTGAACTAATCGTATAAAATTGTTTTAGATTTGCAGACCGCTCCTGAAGGTTATCTAGTCCAAAACCATGCAGAAATATACCATTTTACTGAGAGAATGCTGTTTTAGCCAACCTTGAAGATCAACAATAAAATTATTTAAGTAATATGAAAGGTTCAAAATGCAAATTCGATAAATTTAGAACTATGTAAGATTAAAAGAAACAATAACTACACACTTTGATTTTTAAAAGTATTTTTTTTTAACAATTCATCTCTCCATTTGGTAATTCTTGTGTTATTCGCAATAGATCCTTGAATTCATTATATAATATGTACAACCAACGTGGATGGGAATCGGTAAAAACAACAAACGAACAAGACAGGATTAATCTGTACTTTCAATAGATAATATAATTTAAAAATTGTTGGATGAAACAGAAACAAAGCAAAATTTTCCGACTGTGATTTTGTACTTCTTTATATTTATTTGTTTTCTGTAATATAACTTTTAAACGTCAGTTTGGTGACTTAATCAGGCAAAGTAAATGATCTGCAGTTTGGTAATTTCGACAAAATAGTATTTTGAGGCTCATTGCAAATTTTTCAATAACCACTATTATCGAAAAAAAAATAGCTCGCATTTACTCCGTTTTCAATCTGACAATATTAACACTGAAAGTTCCACACACTGTGCTAGTCCTACTAAGGACAATGATATCTATTAAACTTGATTTTGATATGGATACAAATTCATCATTTTCAGGTACGGGTATTGATCTTTTTATAAACTGCACTGATTGATGACATAAGAGAACATGAAGTGTGCAAGAGGAATGGTTAATTTCCATAAATTTTCTGGCTTTATTTAATAATTACAAAAATTATTAGTAACAATAAGAAAATCTGAGAATGTCTTTAAAATCTTTGTCGTTTATCTAGTAGGAAAGTAACATAAATCATTATGAGACAAAATTGCCGTAAATTTCTACCTTTAGATTAGACACCCCCTCCGCTTTACTAATTAGACGATAGTAATGGTTTTGAGTAAAAGATGGATTGATTTTCTTAATTAAAACAATCTGATAATGATAAATAATATAAACAGAAAAAAAACCGATGAAACATTATTTTAATGTAAAGAGACGATTTTAGTAACACGTTGCATGAAGAATTAAATTGTGCAAAATGTTTTCACAGAATGTGCGTATGAATTAGATTAATCATTCGTCAAAAACTAGCGCACGTTTTTGTGCGCAATAAATAAACTATTTTTTTGGTTCAATGAGTAGCACTGTATCTCTCAGGGCGTCGTTCCGATTTTATTTTCAAACCGAGAGCTACAAATCTGCAGCTAGATTTGAATATGTTAGAAACAAGTAAAATAACAGTTATTAAACAGTAATGTTTCACCTGAAAGCAAGCGGTAGAAAATGTATAAAAATTGTTGTTGTTTTTTAGCAGAAGGGAATAACTGTAGTAAAATGTCAAGTATATAGTATTTGATAGCTATTAAAAGTATTTTCAATAACTTAAAAAATCACTGGACTATGCATATGTTATTCTAAACCATCAATTTTTACACGACTGTCGATGCATTGAAGCTGAGTATCACCATTGCACAAAATCCTTCGAAAGACAGATCGAATCAATGAGTTTCTCGTTTTATTGGTATTATAAACAAACTAATAACAACAAGCCTAGACACAAATGCAGGTGTGAAGTATGCAGTCAATTCTAGTTGGTGGCCTACATCCGGTAGAACTGCAGTCGCTTGTAGTCAAGCAATTTTCTGCATACGCTTAAAAGAAATATATCCAAGATTATTAAAAGACGTAATCAAAATTTTAGTTACCTTTTTTTGGAAAAACGAACAACTTTGATATATTATGTCAGCGATTAAAGCTTTAAATTTGAATTGACTTCAGTTTTTAACACAACTGTTTTGATACATGTAACCAATAACTCACACTCACCTATGCTGATACATGCTGATACATATATAATGCAACTGACGATCAATGACCATGTATTCCTCATTTTCTAAAATATCACAAAGACATATTTCATTAAACAGAGTGTTCAAGAATATCTAGTATCATTAAATTTTTTGTGTTTTTTTTTTAAATTAAGAAATATTTGGCCAACACTTTTAAATTGTACCTACCATAGAAAAGTTAGATCGTTTAATTTAAAAAAAAAGTTAGAAAAAAGATTTTCTTTTTCAAAGAGTCACAAAATTTAATCATATTTGTTGGTTTAAGTCGATTTTAGTCAAGAGAAATAGGAAATGACAGCATGTATCTTTCATTTTAAAACTATATTGTCAAAAACACAGAATCCAGAAATATTTGTAAGAATAGCCTGAGGATAGTAATGTTTTTTTAAATGGTGAGAAAACTTGTGAAAATTCGATCCGAACAGTGGTTGTAATGAGTAATTGTGGTCATTGACGTAATCTGTTTAAATTTGTTGTGTTTTCTAGACAGTGCTTAATCTGTCAAGAACTTTCCAATGTTTGTAAATTCTGTACAGTGAATTAATATCATATTCATTCAAATGCACTTCTTTTATGTTAAATTAATTTGATAAAGAAAATATTTAAAAAGTAGATTGTATTTGATATTCTGGGACACCCAATAATATCTCATATAGCATTTTCTATCTCAGCTCCAATCTAACAAGAACTATAGAGCATATCGGTTTCATTATCTTTTGAATAGCACGCAATAATAAATGCCACCTGAACACTACCGCTTTAGGCAATTCAATACAATTCAAACACATATATACAAAGTAAAGAAGAGACCCAAATTATTTTAATCGTGACCTTTCATTTACTAAAAGAATAACTCTGATAAGTTATATCAACGGTTGAGGCTACACATATAATAAATCTTAAACTTGAAAACATTGAAAAGAGTACCAATTTTAGGCTATTTTAAATTGGTTTCAAAGGTTATCAATATATTGTTCTTTTACTATAACTTTCTTTTTTTTCGAAATATTTTTTCTCATTTTTACCTCAAGTAAAAATCAATAGGCTTTAAAGAATATGTCTCGTTTAGTCAGCTTGCTATACTTTAACATAGACAATATCTATATTTCATCATATATTAATTATTCAATTACGCGCGCTTATTTTTCTTATAGCTCGGTTTGATTGTCAGCGCAGCTATTTGTATAAGCATCAGCTTTGCAGAACGTTTAAAAGGTTAAAAACCAAAATCAACCAATATTTATGAACCAAAGTGGATTCATAAAAATAAAGTGCGCACTTACTGCAATTATCCAGACTTTTATAAACATATTTCATTACTTACTTGAGTTGAAAAGCCAGTCGTGGTGTTAAACTCTTTTTGACAGTACTTGTGGCGTTTCATATACTACAATTTCGCCTACGCACCTACATAATTCAAATGCATCCTGTTCTATTTCCCCCTTTTAAGCTGTTATTGTGTCGCTATTGTGTTGTTCTTTTTTGAGATTTGATCTATAGTGTATGTAACATGTTATATTTTGTTTCCTTCAAAGGCACACAACATCTGTTTTCACCTGACAACATATTGTAACATTTAGTGAAGCTAGTTCCGTAAGCTCTTGTTACCATAGTATCCGTGTGCCTTAAAGGATAACCTTATAATATGATCATAATTGTCATTTAAGGAAGTACACCAAAGTAATAAAAAAAATTTAAAACTTGGTTCAACAAATAGCACTGTATTTTTTCTAACAGAATATAACAAATATTTTATTAATATGTTTGTTTCCATGGTAACGATATCCAAACATACCATTGTTAGAAATACTTCCGTTCATCAAAATACACCACTTGCAACAGGAATGAAACAATGCTACATAGTTTGTAATTTGTAATTTGTAATCATTTGATTTCATTTTTCTTACATGCTGTTAATGCTACATTTGATGCAGGCAGAGGGTGGCACATGTGCATGATGAAAAAGATAATTGATTATTCTTATATAATGTATGTTCACAGACTTTAAGCTTTGAACATGCCATTTTTTTTTCATTGTTCATTGTCGCTATGGTAACCAACTGGATATCATTCTTGCATGAAAGAACAAAGAAATATGCAGGAAAATTACAAATTTACTTATTTTATTCAACACAAAATCCACCAAACACTACAAACTTCATAAAGAATATTTTGTTAATTTCAAAAACTATAATAAAACATGTATTTATTTCAACAATTCAAGTTTTGATTTTTTTTAATGTTTCTAAATAATACTGATTCTTGAAATCTATAAATAGCCCAGTTGAGCAATTCTCAAAAATGCCTATATTTTAATTACTTTAAAGTGAAAATTTATGAGCAAGCAATCAATGTGTAATACATGTAATAAGAACCGTACAAAACAATAAGTCTCCAAATTTCATTCGGGAGACTTAATAATAAAGCTTTAATTAGAGATCATCAAACATCAATAATTTAAAGATAATTGACAACTTCTGATTCTAAGGCGGCCAGGATGACCCCTTAGGGTCATGACTTACATGCCATAATGATCTGATGCGCCATGACCTAAGGAGGGATAATATCTTTGGATTAAGGTGGGAGTCACAATGGTTTTTATGATATTTGATAATTTCAGGAAGAGCACTTGGGATCATGACCTATACATACCATCTGAAATGCCTTGAACAAAGAAACAATAATATGTGTACATGATATATGATTCAATTTAAGAACCATGATATTAGATCAATCATCTATGTTTTGTAATACTTTCTATGTATATATATATATATATATATACATATATATACATGTATTAGTTTGTGTTTTGTTCTATACTATTCATGTTCATGACTGTAGTATGGCTTAGTCTTATTTTAAATTACACTACAAAATTGTCAAATATATATCACTTGGAACCCCACCCCCAAACAAACTCAAATATAAACTGTAACCCAACCTCCAACCCCCCTTAATTGTCGAATGGTCTATAAAATTAAAATATAATTTGGGGTCTAAACAGTTTTATAAACTGGTAAAAAATGTTATTCTTTAAAAAAAATTACATTACACCTTGCATAATTGACAAATGATCTATTAAGATATGATCAGAAGTCATTTTTTGACCTTGGGACCAATAAATAATATTCAGACAAGTTAAAATTATTAACAATAAATGATTCAAACTAGAAATGTTTACACTTGACATCCAACCCCCCCCCCCCTCCAATCAAACCTGGTTCTAAAGATTCAGTCTTCTTACATTCTTACATGTGCACAGTAGCAAATCTTAAATCATGTCTTGATTTTTTTATCTCTCCTAATGCACATTAACATTTTGGAAATTGCTTAATTCAATTTTTAAGATTTATAAACAAAATGTTATATGCATGTGTATTAGCCTATTTGGGGCAATTGTAAAGTCTCCTAAATAAAGCAGTGTCATCATTAGGCTAGGAATTACCCACATGGATCTAACACTACATATGAATAAGATGAAATACTTTATTATTTCTAGTTCTAGAATGTCAGGGTGTCTCCAAAGGGGAATAACCTATATACAATTCGATGCCCAATGACACAGAGCAAGAATGAATTATATGGTTTAGGGATGAGGATCTCAGAAGTTAACAAAATACACAGTGTACATGTATTATCATTTCCTATTTTATAAAAAAAAGGGGGGGGGGGGTTAAAGACAACACCTGGGGGTCATGTACTTTACACCATCTGATGCATCATAATGACATTAGAAGATATTTTGTATTTTCCTGTTTCATGGGGTCAGAACAGTCCCATAAGGTCATGACTTACATTGTATTTGATGCAATTATAATACATTAAGAAAGAAATATTCCTTCCTTTCTTCCTATAATAACTCATATAAAAATGATAAGTCCCTACACTTACTTACATGTTATACACAAATTTAATACGAAATTGTTTATACAGGGTCAAAATGGGGTCAACTCAATAGTGTAAGTCTGAACAATGAAAAAATAACTTTTGCAATTAAAATAACAGAAACCTTAAAATGCGAAAGGATAGGTAACGATGGTCAGCTTATTTAAAGATACAGTATTCTGTCAAAGGGAGATCACTTATTTAGAAAGTGAAAGTAATACTAATGTATGTTGGCGTCTCATTGTGTGCTACCACATGTAGTATGCTTACCTATATTGGTCAACACCATAATGATAATCCAATTAAAGCACAATAATGAATTCCTTTAGCTGAACATCACAAAAGAAATGTTTATGCATGTTAACTAATCCTTTTCTGCATATGAAAAACATACATGTAAATCAAAGAGCTGGGTAAAACTAATACCTGCTAATGAGACCTGCAGACCTGTATTGTGTACGTAACTTCAGACAAAGATCAGTTATTTGTAACATACATGTATTTTCATGACCTATTCTTCAAAATCCCTTGCACTATTTTATTAGGTAAATAACAGCTTTATGGTGGTAAGAGACACTTGCATATAGTAATGTATACTTCCTATTGAAATAAACAATAAAGAATAAATATAATATTTACCCCCAAAATAATGTTACCTAACATTGTAGAGCAATGGGTTAAAGTGTTTACATGTACATGTCTGTAAGAGCATTGGGGTCCAAGGTGTATTTTTGGGAATTTTACTATTGATATAGATAAATTGTCATGGAGGGGGTGTCTGGACCCCTCACTCCCACCCCTTCTCTAAATCTGTGCACACGATGATGTACATGTAGGCACACAGAAGCAAATCTAAAGCCGGCAAGCGACACGGAGAGGGGGCATACTTTAATTTTTAATTGTGTTTGTTTTATAATATAGACCATTACAGTATATTTTCTATGACATGAAATGTTCATATTACTGATTAACTGAAAATTCAATGCAACCAGTTCAACCCAAAGTTGCACATAAACTGCTGCTCATGTGTATTACTATATGGGAAGGGATCTCATCCTTCATTTATGAAAATTTTAGTTTTTAAATGTATTACCAGAACTTGCATGTGGCCTTCATTTTAATTAAACTGGTACAAAACAGTCTTATTTAGGGGCACACATTTGGTGCTGGTATTAATGTTTAATGACAGCATCTAGTTTTTAAATGTTATTTGAGACTTGATTGCATGATGTTAAATGATTGTTGGTCCCCAAAAAGTCATCTTAGAATCCACACATGTCTTAAACTTATTTGAACCCTACACTCTTAATGAAGCATTGAATCAGGTACTTATATGCCATATCTAATTAGGAGTGTTTCGGCGGTTTAAGTAGCACGTCATTTCAAAATTGTAATAAGGCCCGCCTCTTCAGGAGTTCACCTTATGCATAAATCACTTAATCCCTGTGGTGTTGTGAATATTTTTTTGCATACTTCGTCATGTTGTATATTATCCCAGTTTCCTTAACCCTTTTATACATAGGTTACATTTGGTCACCAAGTCCTTACAAAAAAGTACAGCTTTTTTTCTTCTTCTTTTATTTATTGAAAAGATCCATTCTATTTGCAGAAAGAGTTTCTTGCATAAAAGGTTCAATTTCTGATTGTTTCTAACCTCGTTTTTGGAGATGAGTTCTTAAATTTTTAAAAACATTTTGAAATTCAGCTTGATTATTCTATGATATCGGGTACATTCTCCTTTATTAAGGCCCTTAAATTAAGGAATGTTCATTAACATAATTATTACTTATTTCGGGATTAAGTTAAATGTAAACATCCCCACCTTATGACCAAATTGGCCACATCTTAGAAATGAACCCTTGACCAGGGGGCCAATAATTTCACCATAACTTAATCGGAATAATAACCATGCTTATATTGTTTTCTAAACTATACACGTATAAATTTTGAATAGTAAAAAAGAAAGTTTTCTACATTAATTTAGTGGCGATAATGGCCAAAATATAGTGCCTCAACCACTGACCAATGTACCATATCTTCGCAATTTTCGTAAAGAGCTTCATTAATATCATAGCAATGTAAAGGTTTACCACATGTGTAGATATAGAGACAGCTTTTCATTATTTTTTTAAAGTAGTAATTACATATTAAAAAGTACTATAATTACATTTAAATTATAAAATATCAATCAAATTTGGTAGAGTGAATTGCAATGAAAACAAATGAAAACGAATTTTTATGTATAAAAAATCATTTAAGAATATGTCATTCTCAGTTGGTTGGTAGGTTGATAGAGTGAATTGCAATGAAAACAAATGAAAACGATTTTTTATGTATAAAAAATCATTTAAGAATATGTCATTCTCAGTTTAAAAAAGATATCAAAGATCAAATTTTAATAAATTTCAAAGACTTCAGGAGATTGTTACTGCAATGAAATGGTTGTTTGGATTTCAACTTGTTGTTTTGTATAAATAGTGGGTTTAACTTTAGGGTGTATTATTCTTAATGTGATATAGATTAAAAGGAAATCAATTTCAATAAAAATCAAAACCTTCTTGAGACTGTAAACATAGAAATGACTGATTTTTTTTTTTAATTTTATAATGCGTCATTTCGAGTATATTAAAGAGATATATTTAAAGGAAATCAATCTTAGAAAACTCGAGATAGTGCAGGGGAACTTAATGAAAGGATTGTTAGAATTTTCATTTGATAAATCCTTTTGATAAACCATTCAATATTCAATGCGCTATTTTGAGTATAAAATATAAAGCCCATCATTCTTTATTAATGTCAAAGTCTACCAGTGATTGCAATGGAACGATTATCTGAGCTTTAAATTAAAAAGCAATGTTCCAAGTATGTTTGAAGATTAAGACGTAGCATAAAACATTTTCAAGTGCTTATGTTATTTTTTTTCAAGATTAGGTGATTTTTAATATAAAAACAAGAGGCTTCTAGGCGCTGACGGTCACATCAGCACCATCACAAGATGATGGACTTGTCAGATAGTTTAAAAGGATTTGTATTTTTTTTATTTTATTTTTTTTATAATCGTTATTATCATTCTTATAATCTGATGTATGCAAACATCAATTAACAAAAAGGGCGACAATATCCGAAAAAATATCAGGGTTTTTTAAATTTTTGCCCCTGGGACCTTTAATTGCAATTTTGGAGTGGGTAAAATAACAGTTTGTACCCTAAAGAGTTGGATGGTTTAATAACCTGAGCACACTTTTGAAAGTGAAGTTGTATCCAGCGGCCATGAATTCATCAATCTAGATAATGGTTGTATATTATCCCAATTTCCCTTACTCTTTTATACATAGGTTAACTTTGGTCACCAAATTCCTACAAAAAAGTATTGCATTTTTATTGTTTTTCTTCTTTTGTTTATTGGTGAGATCCATTCTATTTGCAGAAAGAGTTTCTTGCATAAAAGGTCCACTTTCTGATTATTTGTAACCTCGTTTTTCTAGATGAGTTTTGAAATCTTCAAAAACATTTTGTAATTCAGCTTGAGTACTAGTATTTCACAGATGTCAGGTACATTCTCCTTTAAAGGACATATCGCATGTTTCTCAAGTATGGGACATTTTACATTTTTTGGCTTCCTTGTGTATCTAATAATTACTCCTAACAGTTTGTTAACGGTATAAAAGCGGTAATTAGCCATAATATCAATTAAAATTATAGCCCCGATCGTTTAAAAACTCGTTAATTAGATAGCGTGTCACGTGGTACAGTGACGTCACATGCGACCTTCTTCGAACAGCTGATTGTAAACAAATATGTAGGATTAGCATTATCTTCTTTAAATTTTGACATTTATTCACCATTTACGTTGGGTTTTTTTTACATGCTGACTAAATTAAAAGAATCTTATTATACAGTCGTACATGTTTAAGCCACCAGTACGGATAAAAACGATGATATTGCCGAAGAAGAGACGATGAAGTCGGCAATGGCGATCAGATTGATCGACGTGAAAACATTGTAAACACAACTTAGTAATGATTGTAGCTGAAATAAATCGGTTAAAGGTGTTTATTTATTAAAATCTACAACAGTTTTGTTTTTTGGCGTTCCTAACGACTCAAAATGTTCATTATTGTAAAACTGTGGTGCACAAGAAGTTTGTTTCTTCGGCAGTAACTGGTCACAACTTTCTATAAGGTTGTTTACTCTATATTACACTGGATTGTAAAAGCAGGCAAGAACGTTTTCCTTAATTATTCTTTATTTCTGTAAGATCCCATCTCCGTATGTTTTTATCCCTTTAATTATAAATGTATATCAACAAACTTTGTCTATTTCTCGCATAAACATTCAATATCGACAACTCGATCCTTGACTTCTCCCACAAAAAATAAAACTCACAGAAATCTCACCTTCCGATGATATGATTTCTGCAGAGGTGAGCTACATGTATGAATGAAGAAATCATTTTTACAAAACCGACGCATACATGAACGTATAGTTTAACAATAACGATGAGAAAACAGCTAATGAAGCGAGGCGGTATCCAAAATGGCGTCCCCTCTCGTTATTTTTCTCCGATGAACTTGATGAACTTGCGTTTTGTACACAGGCCCCTGTTCATAAACTTCAATTTTTTCTTTTTGAAAAATGAATACGATTTATTTATGAAACTATGATTACAAAAATATACCATATAATTAATGATATATATGTATTGAATGTTTATTTATAAATCCTTTCGTCGACAGATAGACCACTATTTGTCGCAAGATTTCCGCATACTTTCGTAAGGGAAACTTAAAAAAACAACAGTCCAAATCCCAATTTCCGACGGCTAGAACACCCACAGGAGGCACAAAACACCATCATGTCCCGTTATCGGCAATTAAATAGGTGATAATTAGTTTAATTGTCGTTTAAATCTAATCGAATTACAAAGATGGCTGACAGCACCTTCTCGCTCGAGGTCGCATATGACGTCACACATCATGGCGGGTAGATCGAGAGAGAAAATATGCATATCGCGGCATTTGAATTTCATCGCTCGCAAACTCACGAATTAGGCAGAATATTTTATGAAAACGTTTATAAACTTCATTTTTAATGAGTATAGAATGATTTTATTTAAAAAATTTCGAAAATTGAAAATCATGCGATATGTCCTTTAATAAGGTCCTTAATATGAGGAATGTTCATTAACATAAGTATTACCTATTTCCGGATAAAGTTATTTGTCGTCAATTTACAAATTCTTCTCCTAGGGCCCACCCAAACGCCCGAACGTTTGGTCTTGTAGCATGTAATTTTACAATTTCGGTGAAGGGATTTTTAACATCGTAACTGCACATTTTGTTTATATCCAACACCTGTGGAAGAAGAAATCCATATTAAAAGATTTAATACATTTCCGTTGTAAGACTGTAAAACAATGGAGGAAAATGATTTTAAGGACATCATAAGCAGATATTTAGTTTGTTCTCAAATCTGTATAGTACAAGAAAGGTACAAAGGAAGATTAACTTAGATAAAACAATCCCACCTTATGACCAAATTGGCCACATCTTAGAAATGAAACCCTGGCAAGGGGGCCAATAATTTCACCATAACTTAATCGGAATAATAACCATGCTAGTATTGTTTTCTAAACTATACATGTTTAAATGTTATATAGTAAAAATGAAAGTTTTTTACATTAAGTTAGTGGCAATAATGGCCCAATTATAGTGCTTCAACCACTAACACATGTACCATATCTTCACAATTTTCGTAAAGGGCTTCATTAATATCATGGCAATGTAAAGGTTTACCACATGTGTAGAAATAGAGACAGCTTTTCATTATTTGTTTTTTAAATTAATTATTAATTATTAAAAAAGTACTATAATTCCATTGAAATTATAAAATATCACTCAAAATTGGTAGAGTGAAATGCAATTAAAAAAATGAATTTTTATGTATAAAACATTTAACAATATGTCATTTTCAGTTTAAAAAAAGATATCAAAGATCAAATTTTAATAAATTTCAAATAGTTCAGGGAATTTTTATTGCAAGAAAATGGTTGTTTGGATTTCAAGTTGTTGTTTGTATAAATAGTGGGTTTTACTTTACGATGTATTATTCTATGTATGATATAGATTTAAAGGAAATCAATCTCAACAAAAATCAAAATCAACTTGAGACTGTAAACAGAGAAATGACAGAATTTTTTTATAAACAGCGTTTTTGTTTGTTTGTTGTTCTTTTGTTTTTTATTTGTAATTTTTAGTTTTTTTTTTGTTTTTGGTTTTTGCAGAAACTTTTAATTTTATAATGTGTCATTTCGTGTATATTAAAGATATATTAAAAGGAAGTCAATCTTAGAAAACTCAAGATATTGCAGAGGAACGCAATGAAAGGATTGTTAGAATTTTCATTTGATAAATGCTTTTGATAAACAATTTAATATTGAATGCCCTATTTAGAGTATAAAAATATAAAGTAAATCATTCTTAATCAGTGTCAAAATCTACCAATGATTGCAACGAAACGATTATCTGAGCTTTAAATTAAAAAGCAATGTTCCCTTTATGTTTGAAGATGAGGACGTATACAAACATTTTCAGTGCTTATGTTCTTAATTCTTTCTCTCTCAAGATTATGTGATTTCTAATATAAAAACAAGAGGCCTCTAGGCGCTTACGGTCACATCAGTACTATCACAAGATGATGGACTTGTCAGATGGTCTAAACGGATTTGTGGGTTTTTTTTTAGCTTTTTTATATTCGTTATTATCATTATTATAATCTGATGTATGCAAACATCAATTATACAAAAGGGCGACAAGATCCGAAAGAATATCAGGGTTTTTATATTCTTGCCCCTGGGGCCTTGAATGGAGTGGGTAAAATAAAAGTTTGTACCCGAAAGAGTTGGATGGTTTAATAACCTGAGCACACTTTTGAGAGTGAAGTTGTATCCAGCGGCCATGAATTCATCAATCTAGATAATGGACTTATTGGGCATCGTAGCCTGACAATTAGCATATTTTCAAACTTATTTAGAATTACAAAAATTAAATGAACCCAAGCCAAAATATCAACCTCTTGGGAATGCACCATTGACCAATGAACCAAGGATTACTCAGTAAATTTGCTATTACTGTTGTCACGAATGTGTATATAGGATTAGAAAAAAAGAAAAAAGATTGATGTGTTAATAAAGTGGTCATAATAGCCCAACCAAATGACCAATAATTACTTAGTTACTAATGGAACCTTCAATAAACCAGTTTCGTTTCATGAACATCAAACCCGCATATTTAGTGCTTTAATACATTCAACATAGATACGTATTCAAAGTTCCGCGGCGCGTCGGTTGACAATGGTTTTATCGGGGTGTCAATTGCAACTGTTACCTTACCAAAACAGGCACAATTCATATATCATATTTTGTTTTACATACATAGCGTTATGCGAGGAAATCAACTCAAAACGTTAAATTGAAAATATAACAATAAGTTAAATACTGGGCTTCAAAAGTTCCCTGCAGGTACGAATTTTAAATCATTACTACATACAGGGATTTTAGCATCTTCTGAAGACAAAATTACCAGATATGAATCTAGAATTTATGTCAAAGCAGATAAAACTATCAAATAACAGTAACGGCAGTTTAAATATCGTAAGTTTAACAAGCTAAGTTAATTTTGAAACAACAAAATGAATATACATGTAGTAGGGGATCTGAATAGAGAAGATAAAAATATGACCATTGTATTGACGTCAATAAATTGCACTTAGAATGTTTTTGCAGTACAATTTCAATTTGTTCATGAAAGTCAAGTTGTATTTCGACAAAAGTGAAGAATATTTTGGAAAACAATTCACTAGTAACTGAAACATTATTCTTCTTTTTTTCATGTATTTAATGGTCTCAGCTGTAAGAACTAATTTTGTTCTTCCTTTCATTTTTGAAGTAAAGAAACAAAAGTGTATGTGCTATTGATTACAAATATTGAAGTTGTTTGAATATATTAAAATAAATAGGACAACTTGTTTTTGGATTGGTTGCTGTACGGATTGGTTGATCTTGAAAATTTGTTAATCGAAATATTGTATTTTATATGTTTATGCCAAATATTTTGTTTTATTTATGGTTCAATATTGGGAAACTGCAGAGAAAAAAAAACAATGATTAATTTTATAGAAGCAGTTTTATATCTGCATTTGATCATATTGATAAATTCTAACCGACCTGTGTTTTCATCTACTTGGCATTTTACCAAAATAGGACATGTTTCTGAGACGCAGGATGCAGACGTTTTAGATATCCAACCCCTTCACGTCAATTCTCTTGGAGAGTGTGCGATGCATTGTGGAATCAATGCACTTTGTATTGCGTTTGATTTTTGTTTTCTTAATGGTTCCCACACTTGTCGGTTGCGCTCTGGACACACAGTACCTTCAAACACCGCTACACAATGTGGACTTTACGAAATGACAGCTGTAAGTACATTTTTACATTAAGACTTTTACACCTTAATCAATGACATGATACTTAGAAGGGGTGCAGAGAAGAGAGAGAGAGAGAGAGAGAGAGAGAGAGAGAGAGAGAGAGAGAGAAAGAGAGAGATTTTGTAAAATTGAGTAATATTCTCTGTTCGTTTTTTTATAATATACATAATAATACACATATACATTTACAGAAGAAAGATTGTTCGGGTGGAATCTTCATAACATCTCAAAGAATATGCAAGAAAAGTAAGTTAATGCTTTAAAAGGGCGATAATTGCAAACCTGTGAAAATTCTTTTCAAAAACCACTGCACTAGGCATGCCAATATTTACACCAAAGCTTGTATACATCGTGAATATTCGGAATTGTTAAAATTGAAATTGCTAGACCTTTACTGGGGCCCAAAGAGGGATTTAAAGTTTATTAACTGAAAAATAAAATTAACAAAGAAATGTATAGGAAAAAATGTCAATTCTCAAGGACTTCAATGCTGTAATAATGGAAATAATATACAAGTACCCCAAGATAGTGGAGATTCTAAATTGTGAAAACAGTGACCGCCGGACAATTACTAGAGCCCCAACAGATGACCAAAGTTTAAAATATACATGTACATTTATAATGGGAAACTGTTCAGGAATCTTCTTCTCAATAATTAGAATGCTGCAATTTGTTCATATTCACATATCGCGCGGTATTCAATTTGTCTGTACATGTACCTGTTGGTTTGTCATAGAACTGACAACTTCCGAAGATAAGCATTCAATCCCTAAATGAATATTTTTTATATTTACAGTGAAATAGAAAAAAAAACATATTTGACTGCAAAAGGGTATTTTAGACCTGAAATTTTAGTCCGATTTGATGTATAATATTATTATGAATACAACCATGTCAAAGATGTTTTGTTAAACTCTTCAATCTTTCATGTAAAAATAAAATGTTTCTGATAATTTATATTTTTATTTTTTATATTATTTAATCAATGGATCAAATCTAAAGATTAATTGTCACATAAAGCACTAATCAACGATTTTATTATATTTTAAGAAAAGTTTCAAATAAACTAAAATGCAAAACAATAATTTTACAAAAATTGCAGTTTATCAAATTTGAACCGATCTTGATTGAAAAAAAATGTGATCCTAATCAGAATATTTTGAATTGAAATTTTACAAGAAATGCTTAAATTTTAAAGAAAGATTTAGGAAAAATGTTTTAAATGTGGTTTTCAAGATATACAATGCAATCATTGGTTATTTTTGTTTTGTAAGCATCCTCATATATTCCTATTTAAGGGTAACAGGGTCCTTCGTTCACTTTTCAATTTAGAATTTGGTTATCTTTATAATAATTTGCTGCTGTTATTTAGATTAGTCAGTTGAAGCATCTTAGATCTTATAATATGATTTCTTATCTTCTTTTATGTATCGTCCAATGTATGGAAAAATGTTGAAATATATGAGAGTTTTACAATATATTTTCACTTCATAATTAACATTTTCGAAAAAAGAATGATACGAGAACTACTCTTTAGGTGAGTGATATGTGGCCTACGTGCCTCTTGTTAAAAAGATATGTTTGAAGACGACTTTGCCATTCCTTATAATGAATGACAGGTGATGTTTCGCTAATTTTGTTAGCACTGATCTCAGACAAAAATGGACAAGCTAAACGAAGTTTAGAGTAACTAATATGTCTAATTATTAGTGATCTCTTATACATTACACAATACAGTGTAAAGTCAGGTGTCACGTCCGTTTATTAAGTGTATGTGTATCTTAACTTACAGGTAAAAGGAAGCGCATTTTTTTATTTTGATTAAAATAACAAACCAAGTTGTCATTCCATATATGATTAATAAATTTTCTTTGACAATAACTTTACAAATACACAAACATATCTTTTGTGTGTGTGTGTTCATTTAAGGACGAGATCAAGTAAATGATTCCATAGTACGTTATAACATCATAATTGATCTGTGAAACCTTTTAACAGTATGTCATAGATTTGAATCGGTTGTGCAAAAAACGAAGCAATTTCTTGAAATTCTATATTAAAACGTGAACAATTAATCCCGACAATTGTATGGATTTTGACATCATTTTAAAGGGAAGGTCAAAATCTTGTTTAATGCCGTTTTTTGGAGAGACTGTAGGTATTAGAGATATACATTTCATTAGTCAAATAATGAACGAAACCTTGAGATTTATTACCTTTTTCTTTCTTAATTTATATACATTGACAAATGAGAACCTGATTCTTTATTGTGTTTACTAAAAAATTAAGCCCCGCTACACCATATCAAACAAACCTGTAGTTATGAAGTATCATTGAACATATCAATATCGTACACTTCAAAAACTATTTTTCATTTACTAGATCTTGACCATAGAGAATATATGTTTATAATGATTTCAAAGTGGTTATTGATTTCCCTCTAGTTATCTCCAATTTTTCTTTAAACATAGTCTTTCTTATTTTAAAGTGTTCTTGTCCAGGGTGAAATATTCATCATCTTTAATTTGATTTTCTTCAAATACGGCATGGGCTATTTTCTACCAATAAAAAAAAACCCATCAGTAATTTGAATGTTCTTCCCAAAACAAAGCAAAATAATAAGTTATATTTTAAGGAAACGCATTAAAAATCAGTCGAACACTTACGGTTGCTCTTCTTCTAGAATGAACAATTATATCAACGCATATCTTATTTCTTTCAAAACAGTTTATAATCAGATAACATGCACATCGCCATTTGCCTTGGTGGGTGTTGCGACCGGCTGACGTAAACCAGACTGTCATAGAAGAAAACAATCGATGACACGTCGAAACAAGCCATATTTAGGCAGAAACAAACACAAGTAGTGTATTTATTATTTGATCGATTTAATAATTATAACTCCATGTTTATGTCTGTATTGACGCACCGTGAGATTATGTGCATGTACCATTAGCATTTCTAAATGTATTGATTTAAGATAACAGCTACGTATACCTTAAAAAAAGATGGACGTTCAGAAGGAAGAATATTTTCACAAGAAAATTTGACGAAGCAATCACTAACAAGTTCAAATATTAATTTATTATTTAAGATTGACTATATTAATGCTTGTTAGATTTCATTGGATTTTCATCCATCGTGTGAATGTTTCGAAGACGTCCAATAATGATTGAAAGTTTAAGGATTTTTTCCCCTGAATCTCTGGCGATCTAATTTAACTATATAATACATATCCATAAAAATGTAAACATTTTTATACTGATTCTCCTTTATTTATGAAGAATCGATTTTGTTTACAAATCCTTTGACAGGTGTGTGGATAACTGAACACTACGTATTGAGAAAGAAATTCTGTGGTGAAAACAATCACTGTAACTGAGGGAGGCAACTGTAGCTAAGTTTATTTGATTTGATTATCATAGAGATTTACTCCCCCAATTGAAAAAAAAAATCCTTCACGACAGGATGTCTTTCTCACTATGAATTTAAACATACACGCTAAAAATTTTAAAGGGTGCTTGTACGGTAGATTATTAAAGGAAGGTTGGTTTTAAGTTATTATGCTATTTAATCATCAATAGCGAGACATAATGTTGAACCAGTGTAATGATTTTAAGGTAACTCATTGTTGGTGTTCATTCAAAGCTTGATTTACGTCTTTCTATGGTTGAGTCGTGCTGAATTGAAAGTTACGTTTTAGTTTTGTCAAATCACTCAGTATGATACTTTACTGACCTAATCTTAAACAATATATTTATTATCATATATAACTCAATCGCGACAATTCCATCAAGACCTTTAGCAAAGCAATGTTCAACTTTTTATGCTATATATATATATATATATATATATATATATATATATATATATATATATATATATATATATATATATAGGCACATTATTGCATTTTTTTTTATTATGGTGATCACTTTAAATCTGCATTTTGTTTTTGTATTACCAATGGAAGTTTTGTCGGACCTTGCATTGCGTAAACCTACCAAACAGTCGTCAACCTTTGCAATTCATACAGCTGAGTATGCTGTGGATGGTAACTATGGCACAGACCTTATGATCGACCAATGTACATCCACAGATACAAACGACATAAACCCCTGGTGGATGGTAGATCTGCAAACTGTGTGTTACATTACATCTGTCAGAATAGTCAACAGAGGACCGGATAGCACCGGAATAGGTAAAGCTACAAAGTAAATTAGATATTAAAATAAAGTGCACTGTTATAGTCCCTAACTTTATCTTATTAGATTACATGTACCCCACTCCCCCCTCCAAAATAAAAACAGAAAAAAGCAAACATCCCCCTCCCCTCGAAAAAAAAACAAAACAAAAACCAAAAAAAAAAAAAAATACAAAAAGAAAAAAACAAAAAACCCGAAGAAGCTCTCAATCTGTTTTCAAATTTTCTTTGCAAAAAGAGGATGCACAAACAAGTTTTATCTGATCGGATACATTTTTGCAAGTTCAATAAAAGTTTAACTATCTAGATATGAATTGATTTAAGAAAATTATGATGGTTGTTCCATATGTAATGTAGTTTGTAATTCTGTGCCATTATATAACACTTTGCACATTTTGTAAATAAAAAACCCATTGAATACCTATATAAAATACCTTTCAAAAGGTTAAACAAGAGACTTCAGCACCTCATAGTTTGAAACTTATAGACATTTAAAAGAGCCAATAGAGCCTATCGTTGACTACTGTTGTAAAAATAGTAAAAAACGGGATGAGAGTATTGGTCTATCGTACAATAAACATTACGATTTCAGGGTTTTTTTTTCACTTACATCTTTTAATACCATTCGTTTGTTTCAATTATTAGATTCATCACACCGACTGCGGGATGTTACTGTCACTGTAGGGCTGACAGAATCAACTGTCAACATTGTCTGTGGTTTCTTTGCTGGCCCCGGTACTCTGTCACAGGTGGTCATCATCGACTGTCCGACAATACCAGAGGGGAGATTCGTAAAGATCTCCAAAACAACCGAGTATCTCACTCTTTGTGAAGTTGACGTCTTTGGAGTCGCTGTATAATCATTGCCATAACCAACGTCTTATAGTTGAAACGTTACGTGAATCGTTTTAATTTCGCAGAACTGGATGAACGTATTGTCTATTCATTTTAAGTTGACTTTGTCGATGGCTTAAAAGTTTGGTTTTTATTTTTTCTTTTACAGTGGTGACAACTCTTAATTATACATATACGTGTTCGTTCGTAATATAATGCATGCATTTGATATTAAAAATGTAAATGCATGTAACTTTATATACCAGTGTGAAATTTTAAGAAAAGGTTTTCAAAGTTTTTTTTTTTTTTTTTTTTTATTATCGATTTATTTACATCATACCTGTAAGATGACAACAATTACAGTAGATAGTGAACATGGTACTTGAAATTGTTTGTTTGATTTCAAATCATTTATTTTTTGTTTTGTTTATTGACTTTATACATGTATGCACATATGTCTATTAAAATACATATAATTTGAATGTCGCATTTATTATTCAAGGAACTGTATTTGCTTAGATATTCGGGATTTTCATAACCTGGATTTATCGTTCGTAACACGAGTTATCTCTCCATTAGAGCAGGTATAGCGCTATGTAACCAGTATAAACAATTGGTTGAAACAAACGTTTTTTGTCTTGTTTAATCGGTTATTGATGTAAATTGTCGATGTAGAAAAACGATTGTGCAATTAAAGGATGTTGTTATACTAAAATACTAAAGAAGAACCCCCCCCCCCCCAAAAAAAAAATACAAAAACAAAAACAAAAAAAACAAAGAAGCAAACAAACAAAAACAAACAGTAGGTAGATTTAACGAGCGCGTTTAATTGTACCATATCCAGGCACATACTATAGTTTTTTAAAAGTGGATTGGGAGTGTGGGACTCATAAAAAAAACATCGACAAACCAAAAAATTAAAAAAAGGAAAGGAAAAAAAAGAAAAAGAAAATTACAACTTCTCAAATCGTGAAAATCCTAATCCGTGTGTGTATGGGTGGAGAGGGGGGGGGGGGGTGGGGGTTGTAGTGTACTACTTTACTGTATGTATACCACAAATCATAACACCATTTCCTTCTTTTCACAGATTCACAATTTATTTACTTGCCCCGCAAAAAGGTGGGTGGGGGACTTCATGTTATTAACATTTTTATATATGTAAATTTATGAACATATCTGCTGCAAGTAGTTGGGAGGGTAGTCCCCCATACCCTACCCCTCATTGATGCCAGGCTCCTGCCATCTACCAATATATAATGCAGTTGCTGGCGATGAGGTGCGTGGTTTCAGGGGAGCACTGCTGATACATGTACACTGTATTATACAGAGAAGTGGACATGCAAACCAATCCTAAAGACATGTATAATTTTGTCTGTCTACCTCTCAAAACAGAATATTTCAATCTATCAGTATGTCGAGGTACAAAGATTGGCATTATACCTACGTACGTACGTATCTGCATTGGTTATTGGCAGGCCTTACAATACTTCCTTTTGATGGATTTTATTTAGAATAATGAATGAATAATTTCAATTTCATCATTATGGGAATTTAAGCGATAATGGGTAAAAACATCTACAACCTAGCTTTTGCGCAACTTTTCGCATACATCGCTGGAAATCATGTTTTCATATAAAGTTGCGTTCCGATTTTGATCGACAACATTCGCGTTAATATATATATATATATATATATATATATATATATATATATATATATATATATATATATATATATATATATATATATATATATATATAGTTCATTGCATTCTTAATTTTTCATGAAAAGTTTATTCCCTTAAATGTTGTTTCCTATGTTTGGTACGTGAATAAAGTAAAATACAATTATATTAAGGGCACTGAGATAAATGATAAAAGTAATAAAGGTACTAAAAGTTTAACAAAATACAAAAAATGTGTTTAAGCTGTTCCCTTAAAAACTTAAAAGAAAAAAGATCTCTTATTTTAAACCAAAGACATTCTAATTTCGATGAAATCTATATTTCAAAGCACTGAGCTCTATTATTACGCTGTCATTCTTCTTAACCTTATAATACCGGTCAAAGACTCTGTTTTGTTGAGAAATTCAAATCATTTTCATTAGTTAAACATCCTGCATTACAGCTGCCTGAATTGATGACTGTCGGTGCCCACTGCGTGTATACTTATTTTTTGTATCAAAACATGGCATTTCGAACGAATACATCTCCACAGGCTAGTGCGAACATCATATTTTGAAAGAGTGTTTGGGGCAAAGAGGGGGGTTGGGGTTGGAAAAGCAGACCGACCGAAAATCAAGACAAAAACAAATAATATGGGGACTGTTCGTTAATAATCTATATTTCTATATTTGATTTCTTTAGAAACAAAAGTCGATTTTTAACTCCAGTCCTCTCTAATATTCATAACATCTTTCATTTCTGCGGAACAGGTGGGTTCATTTTTATCAAGGAAACCACTATACCACCATCAATCCGTTAGCTAACAAAAGGAGTTATTATCCCGAAAATAAGACTCCAAAAGTTTTCTTTCGCATTGTTTGCCGATTAAGCAAAACTTTGTACATCACGTTATACATTGGAACAAAATGATTTCTTTCCGTTCATTTTAGTTTTTATTTTAACTTTTGATGTTTTCTGTTTGGTAATTAAAATATTATCAAATGTTTTTGCTGTAAGAAAAGTCAATTTTAAGTAAACGTCAGTCGTTGTATATGTAAACTCCCGCACTGCTTACTCATCTTCTAATAAACAGAATTACTGCATACCTGCTATGAGGAGAAAAAAACTATTTCAGTAACGGTAACTCTACTTTATAGGACCCCCGAATATGAGGACAGAAAAAAGTGAAGCAACAGATAACTTGATATTAGAACTATGTATAGTTTGCTGGTCAAAATTTCAAATTTTAATCGTTTTCAAAGATTTCTAGAGATTTTATTTCTCAGAACTTATGCTACAGCTACTATTAGACAACACCGATTTCTATCTGAGACATGCCATTCCTAATTTTAATGATTCAGAAGTTACTTCCCCGTTATATATGCACTGAATCAAACAATAATGTACAGTGTTTCGATATTCTATTGAATATATGATCGATAAACTATTCATAAATAGATTAATTACATTATCTTTGTTGGCATAACAAGAGTGTAATTATTTCCCTTTTAAAACTATTTATGTTCGAATAAGCTTAGAAAATTGTATTTTTTATTACCCAATCTGTAAGCCCATTTGAGTAAAAAATATCACCAAAATCTGCGATATTTTTCTATTTATCCAAAATAAATATACACGTTTTCCTCTCAATTTATTTGAATAATAAAATGTTGTTTTCTTCTGTGATTCATTTGGGATATGAGGTTACGTATCGATATTACAGGAAAAAAAAACCTCATTAACCTTTTACTTTCTCTTCCTTAATAGGCTGTAAAGTAAGTCTTAAAGTGATAACTAACTTTTTGCCATTGAAACTAATTATGTACTTCAGACTTGTCAAGAGATTCAAGGGGTGGGGTTGGTGTCATAAAAAAAACCAGTCAGTACATGTACGGGACTTTTCACTCATTTAGTCGAAACTTTCATATAGCAGCCGGCGCATTTATTTCAGTTTATAGCCGGTGCTAACAATCCAATATTTCAATAAACAACCGTAACTTTCAAAATCCTTGTGTATTCAATATAGTTCGTTTAAAATATACTTATATGTTTATTTTGTCTTCCTTCATGAGTCAGAATAGATTTACATATATTTTGTTGTGTCAGAACCAGTGCAATATATTTTCTAAATGAAAATACTAGTAAAATACCTTGTTAGATATGGCTTTTGATTCGTACCCAGGTAAGAACTTATTCTGTATTTGGATACGTATTATGCTATTAAGCAAATTACATTAATAATAAATTACAATAATTCCTAACATGTTCCGTGAACATCGATTGTTTTTTTTTAAATTTCCTTGATTTTGGGACACTTTTTTTTTGTGGCGTGACCCATAGAATATCTATAGACTAGCAGCAGTACAATTTTCCACTAGAAACATCGAACGCCGATTTTTACGGATAGCAGCAGTTTAGGTACTACATCGTGAAAATGTGTTTGGTGTGCATTTACATATAACTCTTGTTCAACAAACCATTTACGTATTTAACAATGCATGTAAACACATATTGAGGTTAATTATAAAAGCAAATCTTTCATCACTTCTTTAAAGTTTGTTGTTACCTATTCAGTAATAGAATATCGTCTTATTGTACTTCAAAAGCAAACATTTTCAAAGAAATACAACAATTTAAGATCATATTCTTTTTTAATTAAAATTCACTTAAGTTAGAAAATTAGTTTTCAAATAGGCTAGGAAGAGTTTTTCTTAGAAAGAGAGGTATTTAATGCCATAAGACATATGAAGAACAACAAATCTCCCTGAGGTAATGGGTACACTTCTGGTTATTTCAATTTTTTTTTAAAGATATTAAAGATTGTTGCACGAGCCATTGAATGTATATTTTTGAAGAAGGAATTCACCGTTTCACAGAGACTTGGAATTATCTTATGTCTACCTCAAGGTGATCAGCCTAGACAGTTTAATAAAAAATCTGGCGACCAATTACTCTTTTAAATGTTTAAATTATTTAAGGGTGAGATCAGATCAAATAAAACCTCTATATTGCCAGTAACAGTCAATATGTGATTATGAAAACCCAATATTATTATCTTTGTCCGTTTTCAAGTAACCAATTACAATAGAGTCTACAATTCTTCATACAATGTTCAATGTTAGACCCCACACCCTTTTGACCCCCCCCCCCCCCGAACAGTGGTTGTCTAACCCAAAATGAGTAAAATCAAACCAGGGTGCACAACCAGATATGCAGGCCTATCGTATTCTAGAATTTTGTACAATTCTGTTCAGCCATCTCTGAGAAACAAGTTCAGAGCGGGAAAGAAGATGGAGAAAAAGACAAAGAATAATAATACATGTAATAATAACCGTACAGAAACAATAACTCTCCAAATTTCATTCGGGGGACTTAATAATAAAGATTAAATAGAGATAGGATCATCAAACATCCAAAATTTAAAGATAATTGACAATTTCTGATTCTAAGGGGGTCAGGATGACCCCTTAGGGTCATGACTTACATGCCATAATGATCTGATGCGCCATGACCTAAGGAGGAATGATATCTTTGGATTAAGGTGGGGGGGGGGCACAATGGGTTTTATGATATTTGATAATTTCAGGAAGAGCACTTGGGATCATGACCTATACATACCATCTGAAATGCCTTGAACAAAGTAGCAATAATATATGTACATAATATATGATTAAATTTAAGAACCAAGATATAGATCAATCATCTATGTTTTGTAATACTTCCTATGTATATATACATGTATTAGTTTGTGTTTTGTTCTATACTATTCATGTTCATGGCTGTAGTATGGCTTAGTCTTATTTAAATTACATTAAAAAAGTGTCAAATATATCACGTGGAACCCCCACCCCCAAACAAACTCAAATATAAACTGTAACCCACTCCCTCCTTAATTGTCAAATGATCTATAAAATCAAAATATAATTTGGGGTCTAAACGGTTTTATAAAATGTTAAAAATGTTATTCTAAAAAAAATTGCATTACATCTTGCATAATTGACAAATGATCTATTAAGATATGATCAGAAGTCATTTTCTACCTTGGGATCAATAACTAATATTCAGAAAAGTTAATAACAATAAATGATTCAAATTATAAATGTTTATACATGTACTTTACATCAAACCCCCACCCCCACCCCCTCCAATCAAACCTGGTTCTAAAGATTCAGTCTTCTTACATTCTTACATGTGTACAGTAGTCAATTTTAAATCATTTCTTAATTGCTTTTTCTCTCCTACTGCACATTAACATTTTGGAAATTGCTTAATTCAATTTTTAAGATTGATAAACAAAATGTTATATCCATATGTGTATTCGCCTGTTTGGGGCAATTGTAAAGTCTCCTAAACCAAGCGGTGCCATCACATGCGCGGATCTAGAGGGGGGTCGGGGGGGGGGGGGTCCTGACCCCCCCCTGGAAAATGAAAATTTATTAAATTAACATAGTAAATTTATCGCGAAAATATGCCTCGGACCCCCCCTGGCAAACACAATTATCCTTCGGACCCCCCCCCCCCCTGGAAAAATTTTCTGGATCCGCGCATGCATCATTAAGCTATGTATTAACCACATGGATCGAACACTACATATGAATAAAGATAAAAATAAAATACTTTATTATTTCTTGTTCTAGAACGTCAGGATGTCCTTTAAGGGGGCATAACCTATACACAATCTGATGTGCAATGACACAATGAGCAAAATCAAATTTTATGGTTAAGGGATGAGGATCTCAGAAGTTAACAAAATATACAGTGTATCATCATTTTCTATTTCATAAAGGGGGGGGGATAAAGACAACACTGGGGGTCATGTACTTTACACCAATTGATGCATCATAAAGACATTAGAAGATTTTTGGTATTTTCCCGTTTCATGGGGTCAGAACAGTCCCATTAGGTTATGGCCTACATAATGCATTTAATGCATTAGCATTATAATACATTAAGAAAGAAATATTCCTTCCTTTCTTCCTATTGTAACTCGTATAAAAATAATAAGTCTCTACACTTACTTACATGTAATACACAGATTAATACGAAATTGTTTATACAGGGTCAATATGGGGTAAACTCAATAGTGTAAGTCTGACAAATGAAAAAAAAATAACTTTTGCAATTAAAATGACAGAAAAATTAGGTAACGATGATAAGCTTATTTAAAGATACAGTATCCTGTCAAAGGAGATAACTTATTTAGAAAGTGAAAGTAATACTTATGTTTGCTGGTGTCTCAATATATTGTGCTATACATGTATTATGCTTACCTATATTGGTCAACATCATGATGATAATCCAATTAAAGCACAATAATGAATTCATTTAGCTGATCATCACAACGAAATGTTTATGCATGTTAACTTAAATTTTCCTGCATATGAAAAACACATACATGTAAATCGAAGAGCTGAAATTATTTTTTTAATGCGGCTGACTTCAGTCTGAAAAGATCTATTTTATATATGACTTCCGTTAGATAATATGATTTTTTAATTCAGGTTGAACAAACTAACCGTACATAAATCAAAACCAGATAAAACACATCAGCATGTTTTCCAGTCGTCTTTTTCAGCAGCCATGACAGTTCTCGCGTGATTTAATGGAATTTACGCTTGGAGTTTTGATGGGTTTGATAACGTGAATGTCAGTGTAAATAATCGATCTTATCTCTTTCTATCATTAAAGCTTCATTTTTGGAAATAATGTACAATGGAAAATTTATATTTACCGCGTTAATTATGTTTAAAATATGGGAGTTTTTATAGTCAGTTGAAGATCCGCTCCTGAATTCTCAATGGCTGTCCGGTCAAGGTCAGTAAACATGGCGGGAAAAAACGATATATGAACTATACTATACTTTTAGATTAAGTTATGCCATAGACATTTACAATGTTTGAGTTCAGATAAGAAATGCAAATGCTATTGTTATTCATATACAATCGTTGCGGGAGTGAATCACTTGCACCATTACGTAGATCCTATGAAGTTGTAGCCCCCCCCCCAAAAAAAAAAAAATAATAATAAAAATCCGGAGAGGGCTACATTATCGCAACTTGATTTCAAGTTGTTATTTGCATAAATAGTGGGTTTTACTTTAGGATGTATTATTCTTAGTATGATATAGATTTAAAGGAAATCAATCTCTATAAAAATCAAAATCTTCCTGAGACTGTAAACATAGAAATGACTGATTTTTTTTTAAATTAACAACGTTATTGTTTGTTTGTTGTTTTTTCGTTTCTGTTTTTTTTTCAGGAACTTTTAATTTAATAATATGTCATTTCGAGTACATTAAAGAGATATATTTAAAGGAAGTCAATCTTAGAAAACTCCAGATAGTGCAAGGGAACTCAATGAAAGGATTGATAGAATTTTCATTTGATAAATTCTTTTGATAAATTATTCAATATTCAAAGCGCTTTTTAGAGTATGAAAATATAAAATCCATCATTCTTTATCAATGTCAAAATCTACCACTGATTGCAATGAAACGATTATCTGAGATTTGAATTAAAAAGCAATGTTCCCTGTATGTTTGAAGATTAAGAGGTAGAATAAAACATTTTTAGTGCTAATGTTCGTTATTGTCTTTTCAAAATTATTTGATTTCTAAGATAAAAACAAGAGTCCTCTAGGCGCTGACGGTCACAGCAGTATCATCACTAGATGATAGACTTGTCATAGATCTAATTTGTTTAGCGTTTTTATAGGAGATTGAACCCTTATCTAAAGCTCCTTTGGTCGTTAGTATCGTTTTTATAATCTGATGTATGCAAACATCAATTAACAAAAAAGTACGACAAGAGCCGAAAGAATATCAGGGTTTTTATATTCTTGCCCCTGGGACCTTGAATACCAATTTTGAAGTGGGTAAAATAAAAGTTTGTACCCAAAAGAGTTGGATGTTTAATAACATGAGCACACTTTTGTGAGTGAAGTTGTATCCAGCGGCCATGAATTCATCAATCTAGATAATGGACTTAATGGACATCGCAGCCTGGCATTTAGCTTATTCTTAAACTTATATAGAATTACAAAATTTTTTTTTAGGTTCAATGAACCCTACCCAAAATGTCCACCTCTTGGGAATGTACCATTGACTATATAATGAAACAGGGATTACTCAAAAAAGTTGCTATTACTGTAAACTGTTAAAAAGTTTAATGTATTATAAAGTGGCCATGATAGCACAACCAAAGAGCCGAAAATTACTAAATTACTATTGGAACGTTCAATAAATCCAATTTTGCTTCATGAACATTAAATCCATGCATTTAGTGTTTTTAATACATTCAAAACAGATACATATTCAAAGCTCCGCGTCGCGTCGGTTGAAAATGATTTTCAAGGGGTGTCAATTTCAACTGTTAACTTCCTACAAAAGGTACTATTCATAAAATAACATGTTTTGTTCTACATACAAAGAATTTTTGAGGAAATCAACGCAAAAGGTTATAAGGAAAATGAAATTATAAATAAATCACTGAACTTTAAAAGTTCCCTGAAGGTACGAATTATAGATCATTAGATCAAACAGGGTTTAGTTCAATTTAAATTCGTAAATGAAATTCGAGTTGTATTTTCACAATAGTGTAGACCATGTATTTAATGGTCTAAGCTGTAAGAGCTAATTTTGTTCTTCCTTTTATATTTAAAATATAAAATCGATATAAATAAAGAAACAAAAGTGTAGCTATTGATTATAAATATTGAAGTTGTTTGAATATATTAAAATGAATAGTACAACTTGTTTTTGGATTGGTTGATCTACGGATGGGCTGATCTTGAAAAATGGTGAACCGAAATATTGTTTCTTATATATGTTTATGCCAAGCATTGTTTTGTTTTATTTATGGTTCAATATTTGGAAATTGCAGAGAAAAAAAAAGTACTATGATTTTCTTAGCAGCAATTTTATATCTGCATTTGATTAAATTGATAAATTCTTCCGGACCTTTGTCTTCATCTTCTTGGCATTTTACCAAAGAAGGACATGTTTCTGAGACGCAGGATGCAGACGTTTTAGATATCCAACCCCTTCTCGTCAATTCTTTGGGAGAATGTGCGATGCATTGTGGAATAAATGCACTTTGTATTGCTTTTGACTTTTGTTTTCTTAACGGTTCCCACACTTGTCGGTTGCGCGCTGGACACACAGTACCTTCAAACACCGCAACACAATGTGGACTTTACGAAATGACAGCTGTAAGTACATTTTTACATTAAGACTTTTAAAGAAATCTCATATATATATATATATATATATATATATATATATATATATATATATATATATATATATATATATATATATATATATATATATTAAATTCAATAATAATTGAGTAATATTTTTTTTCTTTTTTTTAAAATCTAGGTCTTTTATTTCTTTTCTGAAGGTAATATTTTAATAAATATATATATTTACAGAAGAAAGATTGTTCGGGTGGATTATTCATAACATCTCAAAGAATATGCAAAAAAAGTAAGTTATTGCTTTAAAAGGGAGATGATTGCAAACCTTTGAAAATTCTTCTCAAGAGCAACTGCACTAGAAACGCCAATATTTACACCAAGGTTGTATACATCGTGAATATTCTAACCTGTTAAAATTGTGATCGCCAAACCAATACTGGGGCTCAAAGAGAAGTTTAAAGTTTATAAAAAAATAAAATTAACGTAGAAATAAACTTACTTTGACCTGTGCGTGCACGGGTTGACAATGCATATGATGTCGGACATTTACAAAATAGATACATCGAAGCACCGTGTATTATTGACATTTACATTACCAAACTCCAAGCCTATAATAATGCTATTAATTTAACAACACTTTCTTGAGTTTGAATAATCTAAATGTGTTTCGGGAAAGGCCTTCACCACAGTTAAAATGCTTCCCATAAACCCGTTATGTAGCAGAAAATTGCAGTTTGTAAAGATAAAGAAAATGTTTAAAAAATATATTCTTAAGGACTTCAATGCTGTAATAACGAAAATTATTTACAAGTACCATAAGATAGTGAAGATTCTAAATTGTGAAAACAGTGACCGCTGGACAATTCTAGAACCTGATTTTTTATTGTGTTTACCCTATCAAACAAACCCGTAGTTATGAACAGTCATTGAACAAATTAATATTGTGAGTTTTATAAACCTCTACGCAGTTTTCATTTACTAGATATTGACCTTAGAGAATATATGATAATAAGAATTTCAAAGTGGTTATTAATTTCCCTCTAGTTATCTCCAATTTTTCTTTAAACATAGTCTTCCTTATTTTAAAGTACTAGACTTTTACCCGTGCGTGCACGGGTTGACATTGCATATGATATCGGGCATTTACAAAATAGATACATCGAAACACCGTTTATTGTTGACATTTGCATAACGAAACTTCAAGCCTACAATAATGCTATTATTTCACTACACTCTGCTGAGGTGGAATAATCTAATTGTGTCTCGGGAAATGCCTTCATCACAGTCAAAATGCCTTCATCGTGGGAACCTACGGGTTTCCTATCCGTTACACTGCAGTGTAAGGGATATAATACCCGTGGGTTCCTACGATGAAATGCCTCCCATATACCCGAAATGTAGCACAAAATTGCTGAATCGATCCAAAACGAATTTGAAGAAAATTAAGTTGCATTGAATATAACAGTCAAATTGTTCACAAAAATCATTTTGAAGCTGTAAATACCTTTCCTCGAAAAGTTTAATTCTGTAATCGCAGAATCAAACATATTTCAACAACGTTTTTTACACATCTTATTGACATTCAAAACTCTCAGGATTTTTTATAAACTATGTCCCGAGTTTTTGCTTTCACCACTTTTTGCTTGATATTTCAATGATAGTATATACCTATGTGCTCAAACTACGTTCATCCACTAATATGAAAAATGTCTCTTTTGAAACGCCCCCTCTACCGCTTCCAAGTTTCAATACACATCCCAAAATTGAATGTCTACGGAGATTTTGCATTGCATCAGCCATTAATTAGCCCGGATGATAACGTTAAAATATTGCGCGATGTATTCCGAGTGTATTCCGAATGAAGAAAAGATGTAAACATTTCCCATTACAAATCTCCGTAAGAAAATTGTTTTCGTTCCTGTGAAATTCTATGAGTGGAAAGGGATAATTGTTCAATGGAGATATCTTGGATATATTCCTCTTTGTCGTTTTTAATTATATTTCTTTCACAGTTATGTGTATTTTTATTAAAAATCATCAAAAATTGATGGAAGCAATACAGTGGTAACAACGTTACTGTTGACAAGCCAATCGTGTTAAAAAGTTCGTGTAACGTGGGTGATCGTTCGTGTAATGTGCGAGATCGTGCGTATATCAGGAAAATTGGTTTGCGTTATTTACCGTGCGTGTTCGTGCATGATCGTGCGTTTTTTTCGTTTTGTTACTTTTTTTTAAGGAATGCCATGGGTTAATTTTAAAAACAACAAGTAGTTTTTCTAAAACAATGTGAATATTAAACTTTTTTTTTTATAGAAGAACATTGATAGTTGTTAACAGTCATTCTCTCTTTCGTTGTTATATACATTTCGTAAGTATTTCCATAGCTCATGCTATCCTTTGTTCGGTCGAGTTAGTTTTGCATAATTTTATAATCAGCCTATATCAAGCATCTATGTATCTTTACACATAATTTTAATCATATTAGCAAGAGCGACTCGTTGAATGAAAGCGGTCAAGCTTACACACGTTTTAAACTAAACAAATAGTTCAACGTTGTTCTTTTAAATGAGAATACGATACGCATTGCCATCTGATACATTGTATAAACATTTGTTTGAAATAAGATTTATTTAGATGCTTTAAAATCTAGAATATATAGAAATAAATCAATTATATACTGTAAATTATGAAAATATTTTTTTGGAGTATGTAAAAAAAAAGATTTAAAAATAAAGAAATGAAGAGTGAAATTGAAGTTTTAAGTTACATTGTATATACTACGCCCCCCCCCCCCCCCCGGACTAGGATTTTGAAGATCTTGGGAAACTTAAAATTTTCCTTTTCTTTATATATTTTTTGCTTGTCGAGATTTTGTGGATGCAAAAACGATGCTACGTGCCTGAAGTTTATCCATGAAAATATGACATTTTGAAACAAAAAATAAAGAGCCTCTAGTGATTTAGCGTGAATATAATGCGCATGCGCAAGATTATAAAATCCAAAAAATTCAGATGATTTCCGGAATTTTTTGAGGAATTTTCGTTGATTAATAATAAAGAAGCCTGGTTGAGAAAAAAATTAAAAGAAATTGGTAATCTTCAAGTAACAATAATGTTTAAAATATATAAATCAAAAGACAGTACTCCTCCGATTTATCGGTATTGAAGCTAAATAATCGAGTCTATTATTTTAATATAGTAATATAGATTATTGTCCAGGATGAAATGTTCCTTATCTTTAATTGATTTTGCTAAAACACGGCTTCAGTTTTTTTTTTCCACCAATAAAAAACAAAGCGAAATAATAAGTTATGTTTTAAGGAAACGCAATAAAAAATCAATCGCGCGCTTACGGTTGCTCTTCACAATTGTTTAAGAATTTTGACTAGAATTAATAATTATACCAACGGGTATCTTATTTCTATAAAAACAGTTTGCAATCAGATAATTTGCACATCGACATTTTCTTCGGTATGTGTTGCGACCGGCTGACGTAAAGAAAACTGTCAAAAAAACAACCTATGGCACGTCGAAACGAGCCATATTTAGGTAGAAAATGCATTATAACAAATTAACAAACACAAGTAGATTATTTATTATTTAATCAATAAAATAGTTATAACTTAATGTTTATATTTATATTGACGCATCGTGAGAAACATATACATCTACCATAAGCAATTTTAAAGGTATTGATTTAATAAAATATGTACTTATGCCTAAAAAAACAGATGTACCTTGAAAAGGGAGAAAATTTTCACTTGTAAAATTGACGAAGCAATCACTACCAAGTTCAAATATAAACTTATTGTTTTAATTGACTATATAAATATTTGTTAGATTTCATTGGATTTTTATCCACCGTGTTTAGGTTTCGAAGACGTTCAATGATGAATACAAATTTAGGAATAATTTTTTTCCTGAATTTCTGGCGTTTGAGTTTAACCATATGTTACATATATATATATATATATATATATATATATATATATATATATATACAGACACACATACAGCCACAGTATTGCATTTTTTAAATATTATGATCACTTAAAATCTGTATTATTTTGTTTTTGTATTACCAATGACAGTTTTGTCGGACCTTGCGTTGCGTAAACCTACCAAACAGTCGTCAACCTACTATACTTTTACAGCTGAGTATGCTGTAGATGGTAACTATGGCACAGACCTTATGAACAACAAGTGTCAATGCACAGATACGAACGACATAAACCCCTGGTGGATGGTAGATCTGCAAACTGTGTGTTTCATTACATCTGTCAGAATAGTCAACAGAGGACCAGATAGCTCCGGAATAGGTAAAGCTACAAAGTAAATTAAATATTAAAATACAGTGCACTGTTAGAGTCCCTAACTTTATCTTATTAGATTCCATGTACACACCCCCCCCCCCCCCCACACACACACAAAACACACAGAAAAAAGCAAATACCCCCCCCCCCTTTCGAAAAAACAAACAAACAAACAAAAACCAAACAAACAAACAAACAAAACCACAAAGAAATTTTTAATCTGTTTTTAATTTTTTTTGCAAATAGAGGATGTACAAACAAGTAATATTTGATCGGATACATCTTTGCAAGTTCAATAGAAGTTTTGCTATCTAGATATGAATTAATTTAAGAAAATTATGATGGTTGTTCCATATAGAATGTGGTTTGTAGTTTTGTGCTATTATATAACACTTTGCTCATTTTGTAAATAAAATATCATTGAATACCCATATTAAATATCATTTAAACGTTAAACAAGAGACTTCAGCACCTCATAGTTTGAAACTTATAGACATTTAAAAGAGCCAATAGAGCCTATCGTTGACCACTGCTGTAAAAATAGTAGAAAACGGGATGAGAGTATTGGACTATCGTACAGTACACATTACAATTTCATTTTTTTTCTCACTTACATATTTTAATGCCATTCGTTTGTTTCAATTATTAGATTCATCACACCGACTGCGGGATGTTACTGTCACTGTAGGGCTGACAGAATCAACTGTCAACATTGTCTGTGGTTTCGTTGCTGGCCCCGGTACTCTGTCACAGGTGGTCATCATCGACTGTCCGACAATACCAGAGGGGAGATTTGTAAAGATCTCCAAAACAACCGAGTATCTCACTCTTTGTGAAGTTGACGTCTTTGGAGTCGCTGTATAATCATTGTCATAACTAACGTCTTATAGTTGAAACGTTACGTAAATCGTTTTAATTTCGCAGAACTTGATGAAAGTATTGTCTATTCATTTTAATCTGACTTTGGCGAAAGGCTTAAGGGTTTTTTTTTCTTTTACAGCGGTGACAACTCTTAATTATACATATACGTGTTCGTTCGTAATATAATGCATGCATTTGATATTAAAAATGTAAATGCATGTAACTTTATACCAGTGTGAAATTTTAAGAAAAGGTTTTCAAAGTTTTTGGTTTTTTTTTTTTATTATCGATGTATTTACATCATACCTGTAAGATGACAACAATTACAGTAGATAGTGAACATGGTACTTGAAATTGTTTGCTTGATTTCAAATCATTTATCTTGTATTGTGTGCATTGACTTTATACATGTATGGACACATGTCTATTAGAATGCATTTAATTTGAATATCGCATTTATTATTCAAGGAACTGTGTTTGACTACATATTCGGGGTTTTCATAACCTGGAGTTATCGTTCGTAACACGAGTTACATTGTATCTCTCCATTAGAGCAGGAATAGCGCTATGTAACCAGTATAAAAAATTGGTTGAAACAAACGTTTTTTGTCTTGTTTAATCGGTTATTGATGTAAATTGTCGATGTAGAAAAACGATTGTGCAATTAAAGGATGTTGTTATACTAAAATACTAAAGAAGAACCCCCCCCCCCCCAAAAAAAAATACAAAAACAAAAACAAAAAAAAACAAAGAAGCAAACAAACAAAAACAAACAGTAGGTAGATTTAACTAGCGCGTTTAATTGTACCATATCCAGGCACATACCATAGTTTTTTTTAAAAGTGGATTGGGAGTGTGGGACTCATAAAAAAAACATCGACAAACCAAAAAATTAAAAAAAGGAAAGGAAAAAAAAGAAAAAGAAAATTACAACTTCTAAAATCGTGAAAATCCTAATCCGTGTGTGTATGGATGGAGGGGGGGGGGGGGGGGTTGTAGTGTACTACTTTACTGTATGTATACCACAAATCATAACACCATTTCCTTCTTTTCACAGATTCACAATTTATTTACTTGCCCCGCAAAAAGGTGGGTGGGGGACTTCATGTTATTAACATTTTTATATATGTAAATTTATGCACATATCTGCTGCAAGTAGTTGGGAGGGTAGTCCCCCACCCCACCCCTACCCCTCATTGATGCCAGGCGCCTGCCAACTACCAATAAATAATGCAGTTGCTTGCGATAGGCAGCGTTGTTTCAGTGGAGCGCTGCTGATACATGTACACTGTATTATACAGAGAAGTGGACATGCAGACCATTCCTAAAGACATGTATAATTGTGTCTGTCTACCTCTCAAAACAGAATATTTCAATCTATCAGAATGTCGAAGTACAAAGATTGGCATTATACCTACGTACGTACGTATCTGCATTGGTTATTGGCGGACCTAACTATACTTCCTCCTGATGGATTTTATTTAGATTAATGAATGACTAATTTCAATTTCATCACTATGGGAATGTAAGCGATAATGGGTAAAAACATCTACAACCTAGCTTTTGCGCAACTTTTCGCATACATCGCTGGCAATCATGTTTTCATATAAAGTTGCGTTCCGATTTTGATCGACAACATTCGCGTTAATATATATATATATATATATATATATATATATATATATATATATATATATATATATATATATATATATATATATATATATATATATATATATATATAGTTCATTACATTCTTAATTTTTCATGAAAAGTTGTTTCCCTAAAATGTTGTTTGCTATGTATGGTACGTGAATAAAGTACAATACAATTATATAAAGGGCACTGAGATAAATGATAAAAGTAATAAAGGTACTAAAAGTTCAACAATCTACAAAAAATGTGTATAAGCTGTCCCCTCAAAAACTTAAAAGAAAAAGGATATCTTATTTTGAACCAAAGACATTCTAATTTCGATGAAATCTATATTTCAAATCACTGAGCTCTATTTCAACGCTGTCATTCTTCTTAACCTTATAAAACCGGTCAAAGACTCTTTTTTGTTGAGAAATTGAAATGATTTTCATTAGTTAAACATCCTGCATGACACCTGCCAGAATTGATGACTGTCGGTGCCCACCAGCGTGTATACATATTTGATGGCATTTCGAACGAATACATCTCCACAGGCTAGTGCGAACATCATATTTTGAAAGAGTGTTCGAAGCAAGGGGAGGGAGAGGGGGGCGGGGAGCAGACCGACCGAAAATCAAGACGAAAAACAAATAATATAGGGAATGTTCATTAATAATTTATATTTCTATATTTGATTTCTTTAGAAAAAAAGTCGATTTTCAACTCCAGTCCTCTCTTATATTTTAAACATCATTTTGCGGAACAGGTAGGTTCATTTTATCAGAGAAACCACTATACCACTATCAATCCGGAGTTATTTTCCCGAAAATAAGAATCCAAATGTGTTCTCTCGCATTGTTTGCCGATTAAGCAAAACTGTGTACATCACGGTACACATTGGAACCAAACGATTTCTTTCCGTTCATTTTATTTTTTTTTATAACTTTTGATGTTTTCTGTTTTCTGTTTGGTAATTAAAATATTATCAAATGTTTTTGCTGTAAGAAAAGTCAATTTTCAGTAAACGTCCGTCGTCGTATATGTAAACTCCCGCACTGCTTACTCATCTTTTACTAAACGGAAGTACTGCATACCTGCTATGAGGGGAAAATAACTCTTTTAGTAACGATAACTCTACTTTATGGGAAGACCGAATATGACGACAGAAAAAAGTGAAGCAACAGATAACGTATTTAACATTGCATGTAAACACATATTGAGGTTAATTATAAAAGCAAATATTTCATCACTTTTTTAAAGTTTGATGTTACCTATTCAATAATAGAATATCGTCTTATTGTACTTCAAAAGCAAACATTTTCAAAGAAATACAACAATTTTAGATAATATTCTTTTATAATTACAATTCACCTAAGTTAAAAAATTAGTTGTCAAATAGGCTAGAAAGAGTTTTTCTTAGAAAGAGAGGTATTTAATGTTATAAGACGTATGAAGAACAACACATCTCCTGGATGTAATGGGTACACTGCTGATTATTACAATTTTTTAAAAAAAGATGTTAAAGATTGTTGCACGAGCCATTGAATGTATATTTTTGAAGAAGGAACTCACCTAAAGGTTATAAGCCTAGACAGTTTAATAAAAAATCTGGCGACCAATTACTTTTTAATGTTAAGATTATTTGAGGGTGAGATCAGATCTAATAAAACCTCTATATTGCCAGTAACAGTCAATATGTGCTTATGAAAACCCAATATTATTATCTTTGTCCGTTTTCAAGTAACCATTTACAATAAAGTCAATAAAGACCCCACACCCTTTTGACCCCCCCCCCCCTCCCCCGAAAAGTGGTTGTCTAACCCAAAATGAGTAAAATCAAACCAGGGTGCACAACTAAATATGCAGGCCTATCGCATTCTAGAGTTTTGTACAATTCTGTTCAGTCATCTCTCTGAGAAACAAATTTAGAGCGGGAAAGAAGAAGGAGAAAAAGACGAAGAATAATGATACATGTAATCAGAACCGTGCAAAAACATTAAGTCTCCAACTTTCATTCGGGAGACTTAATAATAAAGATTAAATAGAGATAGGATCATCAAACATCAGAACTTTAAAGATAATTGACAATTTCTGATTCTAAGGGTTCAGGATGACCCCTTAGGGTCATGACTTACATGTCATATTGATCTGATGCGCCATGACATAAGGAGGAATAATATTTTTGGATTAAGATGGGGGGGGGGGGACAATGGTTTTAATGATATTTGATAATTTCAGGAAGAGCACTTGGGATCATGACCTATACATACCATCTGAAATGCCTTGAACTAAGAAACAATAATATATGTACATGATATATGATTCAATTTAAGAACCCAGATATAGATCAATCATCTATGTTTTTTAATACTTCCTATGTATATATACATGTATTAGTTTGTGTTTTGTTCTATACTATTCATGTTCATGGCTGTAGTATTGCTTAGTCTTATTTTAAATTACATTAAAAAAAATTGTCAAATATATCACTTGGAACCCCCCCCCCCCCTAAACAAACTCAAATATAAACTGTAACCCACCCTCTCCTTAATTGTCAAATGATCTATAAAATCAAAATATAATTTGGGGTCTAAACAGTTTTATAAACTGTTAAAAAGGTTTTTCTAAAAAAAAATTACATTACAACGTGCATAATTGACAAATGATCTATTAAGATATGATCAGAAGTCATTTTCTACCTTGCGATCAATAACTAATATTCAGAAAAGTTAAAATGAAAGGACAGGTGACACAAAATCATTTTCTTCTAAAAACATTTTCTTTGATAAATATGATTCAGTTTATAACAATTTTTCCATTTGACTAGCATCAGATAAGAACACACAGTTCAATTACGTGTGCTGAAATTCCCAGCTGCAACAGATCTCCGAGTTTTGCCGATCTTTAATGAAATAAGAAACCCCTGTGCATTATTCGTCAAAGATGACATAGGCAGCTATCGGCTACATAGTAAACAGAGCAATGGACGAGGATTTGTTTACACGTACAGGATAGTGTATTTGTGTGGCAAATGATGATTTTGAAATAAAGCATTATCAGATTAAAGTGAATTTATTAAAAGCATATTGTATTGTTAAGTTTAGTGTATGAACCCTCTCCTGAAAACAAAGTAGTAAGATTATAGAATGTACAAGATTACATGTTGTATTATTGGTTAATGGAGTTTTTGAGAAATTTTGTGTACATAAGATAGTGGTAATAGAAATTGAAAAAAAAGTAATAAAATTAGAATGAATCTGAAGATTCCGTGATTGATAATCGTTTATTGCAGATTATCATCCTGTCAGCCAGACAGGCAACCACTTGTTCAGATTGTCAGTATTCAGTAAAGTTTGAAATATATTGTTTGAATATGCATATTAATCCAATCTTGCAGATCCAAAACATTGATTTGAATAAGTTGATATTCATCTAAATATTTTTTTTCTTTAAAAAAAACCTCAACTGGGAGCAGGATGAGTTAGATTTTTATTATTTCACATATAAATTCTTTTTTGTGTACTATTTGTAACAATTAGTGTTGCTGTAAAAAAAATAATGCATTGTCCATCTGAATCTAATGTCAGTATATAAGAAGTAATCAGTGTGCGTAACAGCTCGTTTTCGGGCTTTTTTTTTTAGGTTTGATCAATAGAGAATAAATTATACACAACTCAGAAGTACTACCAAAAAATGATCTTCATATTATAAACTATTAAAAGAAAGATCAAATTACATTTGGATAAAAATCAGGTAGTCTGGGATTAATACGTTTTTAAAACCTGAGTACTATGTTAAAAAACTACCGTTTCAGTCTTTGCTGATTATGAAAATTGGTAGTTCTTTTAATTAAATTTCAATAAACAAACATGCTAAACCATACTAAAAGTGAAATTAAAAGATGTTTCGGTTATAAGTATTGAGATCAAGGTAGCCCCCTGATTTTGTGGAACTAAAGAAATTTACAAACATATTTGCTTACAGGTACCAGGATTTCTGGTAATACTTCTTAAATCAAAAAATCCTTTATTAAGTCCAATTAACTTAATTAGGGTTTATTTAGGGTTTAAGATCCACCAGTGAAATTCCTGGTTACGAAAAGTCTCTATACATTATCACTTACTATGTGTTGACAAAACAAAACCCTTTCTTTAGAAACAATGATTCCATGTTTTTGATGATTTTTATCTTTTAAAAATCCAACATCTGACATATTTTTTCCAGCATGAAGTATATAGATCAATGAAAAGTTAACAGTACAGGTCACAATTTTTACTCCTATTCATAATTGCTGAGGAAACAGAAATGGGGTTTCTAAGCTTAGAATGACTCTGTTTATGTACTGGGTTCTCAAACTTTTAATAGCGATGAGCAAAAGTTAATGACTTCAGATTCTAGATAAGAGCAACTTAAAAGTTCCTATGGTTGAAAGATACAGCGAATGGGCAGTTTGTCGGCTATTACGTCGCACCGAAGGTTTCTGATCTCAGAGGCTTCATATATGCATATTGAGGTCACGCGTCTTATCAGCTCAGTAAATCAGCAATATTGAAACGGATGGGAGTAGTAAGGAAAATTTTGCAGAAATTGTATCCCACTCACAATTCAACTTGTTGGTCAATGATTTTGTGATTGTGTCACCTGTCCTTTAATAACAATAAATGATCCAATTTTAAATGTTTATACTTTACATCCAACCCCCCACCCCTCCAATCAAACCTGGTTCTAAATATTCAGTCTTCTTACATTCTTACACGTGTACAGTAGCACATTTTAAATCATTTCTTGATTGCTTTTTCTCTCCTAATGCACAATTTGGAAATTGCTTCATTCAATTTTTCAGATTGATAAACAAAATGTTATTTCCATGTGTATTCGCCTGTTTGGGGCAATTGTAAAGTCTCCTAAACAAAGCCGTGTCATCATTAGGCTAGGAATTACCCACATGGATCGAACACTGCATATGAATAAGATAAAATACTTTATTATTTCTTGTTCTAGAATGTCAGGGTGTCTCCAAGGGGGCATAACGTATATACAATTTGATGCGTATTGACACAACGAGCAAGAATAAATTTTATGGTTTAGGGATGAGGATCTCAGAAGTTAACAAAATAAACAGTGTATCATCATTTCCTATTACATAAAGGGGGGTGGGGGTTAAAGACAACACCTTGGGGTCATGTACTTGACACCATTTGATGCATCATAAGGACATTAGAAGATTTTTTGTATTTTCCCGTGTCATGGGGTCAGAACAATCCCATTAGGTTATGCCCTATATTGTTTTCGATGCATTATAATACATTAAGACAGAAATATTCCTTCCTTTCTTCCTATTATAACTCATATAAAAATGACGTCTCTACACTTACTTACATGTAATACACAGATTTAATACGAAATTCTTTATATAGGGTCAATATGGAGTAAACTCAATAGTGTAAGTCTGACAAATGAAAAAAAAATAACTTTTGCAATTAAAATGACAGAAAGGATAGGTAACGATGATAAGCTTATTTAAAGATGCAGTATCCTGTCAAAGGGAGATCACTTATTTAGAAAGTGAAAGTAATACTTATGTTTGCTGGTGTCTCATTATATTGTGCTATACTTGTATTATGCTTACCTATATTGGTCAACATCATAATGATTATCCAATTAAAGCACAATAATGAATTCCTGTAGCTGATCATCACAAAAGAAATGTTTATATAAATCGAAGAGCTGGGTAAAACTAGTACCCGCTAATGATACCTGCATACCTGTGTTGTGTACGTAACTTCAGACAAAGATCAGTTATTTGTAACATGCATGTATTTTTATTGACTATTCATTAAAATCCCTTGCACTATATTATTAGGTAAATAACAGCTTTATGGTGGTTAAGGACACCTGCCTATTGTGATGTACACTTCCTATTGAAATAAACATAAAAGTATAAATATAATATTTACCCCCAAAATAATTTTAACTAACATTGAAGGGTTGGAGCGTTTACATGTATATGTCTGTAAGAGCATTGGGGTCCAAGGTGTATTTTCGGGAATTTTACTATTGATATAAATAAATTGTCATGGAGGGGTTGGGGTGCCTGGACCCCTCGCTCCCACCCCTTCTCTAAGTCTGTGCACACGGTGATGTACATGTAGGCACACATAAGCAAATCTAAAGCCGGCAAGCGACACGGGTAGGGCAAAATCTAATTTTTAATTTTGTTTGTTTTACAATATAGACCATTACAGTACATTTTCTATGACATGGAATGTTAAGAATATTGATTACATGTAACTGAAAATTCAATGCAAACAGTTCAACCCCAAATTGCCCATAAAGTCCTGCTCATGTGTATTATCATATGGGAAGGGATCTCATCCTATAGTTATGAAAATTATAATTTTAAATGTATTACCAGAACTTGCATGTGGCCTTCATTTTTAATTAAACGGTAAAAACAGTGTTTTAAAGGGAACAATACTTGGTGCAGGTATTACTGTCTAATGACGGCGTCTGGGTTTTTTTAAATGTTATTTGAGATTTGATTGCATGATGTTAAAAGAATTTTTGGTCCCAAAAAGTCATCTTAGAGTCCAGACATGTCTTTAACTTTTTTGAACCTGACACTATTAATGGAGCATTGAATCAGTTACTTATATACCATAGCTAATTAGGAGTGTTTCGGCAGTTTTAGGTAGCTCATGTCATTTCAAAATTGTAATAAGGCTCGCCTCTTCAGGAGTTCACCTTATGCTAATCCCTGAACTTCATTTGTGGTTTTAATTTGGATTTAATGATAAGATCACCTATATTTTTGTGTTTACTGTATGCAACCAAATGAGGTGTTGTGAATATTTTGGCATACTTCGTCATATGTTGTATATTATCCCAGTTTCCTTAACCCTTTTATACATGGGTTAAATTTGGTCACCAAATCCCTGCAAAAAAGTACAGATTGTTATTGGTTTTTTTTTTGGCTTATTGAAGAGATCCATTCTATTTGCAGAAAGAGTTTCCTGCATAAAAGGTCCACTTCTTTAATTGTTTGTAACCTCCTTTTTCGAGATGATTTTTGAAATCTTTAAAAATTTTGTAATTCAGATTGATCACTAGTATTTCACAAATGTCGGATACATTCTCTTTTCATAAAGCCCTTAAATTAAGGAATGTTCATTAACATAATTATTACCTAATTCGGGATTACGTTAAATGTCATCAATTTACAAATTTGTCTCCTAGGCCCCACCCAAGCGCAGGAACGTCTGGCACTGTAGCATTTTGTTTAACAATTTCGGTGAAGGGATTTATTAACATCGTAACTACACATTTTGTTTATATCCAACACCGGCGGAAGAAGAAAGCCATATTTAAAGATTTAATACATTTTCGCTATAAAACCGTAAAATGCAACAGTGGAAAAAGGATTTTAAGGACATCATAAACAGATATTTAGTTTGTTCTCAAATATGAATCTCAAATAAGAAATGTACAAAAGAAGATTAACTTAGATAAAACAATCCAACCTTATGGCCTAATTGGCCACATTTTAGAAATGAATCATTGACAAGGGGCCAATTATTTCACCATAACTTAACAGGAATAATAATCATGTTAATACTGTCCCGATAGCCGTTTTAAGATGTTTTCAAACGGAAGACCTCTTGTTACTCACAACGAGCGTCTAGTTATTATTTTTTTTCTGTCACGTTTTCTCAAAAATGCTTTCTAATCTATACACGTATTAATTTTAAATAGTAAAAAAGAAAGTTTTCTACATTAATTTTGTGGCGATAATGGCCCAAATATAGTGCTTCAACCTCTGTCTCATGTACCATATCTTCGCAATTTTCGTAAAGGGCTTCATTAATATCATAGCAATGTAAAGGTTTACCACATGTGTAGACATAGAGACAGGTTTTTTTTTTTTTTAAAGTAGTTATTACATATTAAAAAGTACAGTAAATTCCTTTAAAATCATAAAATTTTAATCAAAATTGGTAGAGTTAATTGCAATTTAAATAAATGAAAACGAATTTTTAAGTATAAAAATTCATTTAACAATATGTCATTTTCAGTTTAAAAAAGATATCAAAGATCAACTTTTAATAAATTTCAAATATTTCAGGAGATTGTTACTGCAATGAAATGGTTGTTTGGATTTCAAGTAGCTGCAATAATGTAGCCCTCTCAGATTTTTTTTATATCTGATGTTAAATGGAGAGGGCTACAATTCCACAGGATCTCCGAAATGGTGCAAAATTATTTTTTTAATGCGGCTGACTTCGGTCTGAAAAGATCTATTTTATATATGACTTCCTTTAAATAAAATGATTTTTAAATTCAGGTTGAACAAACTAACCGTACATAAATCAAAACCAGATAAAACACATCAGCATGTTTTCCAGTCGTCTTTTTCAGCAGCCATGACAATTCTCGTGTGATTTAATGGGATTAACACTTGGAGGTTTGATGGGCTTGATAACGTGAATGTCAGTCTAAATAATCGATCTTATCTCGTTCTATCACTAAAGCTTCATTTTAGGAAATGATGTATAATGGGAAATTCATATTTACCGCGTTAATTATGTTTAAAATAGGGGGATTTTTATAGTCAGTTCAAGACCTGAATTCTTATTGGCTGTCCAAAAAATTAAACCGGTCAAGGTCAGTAAAAATTGCGGACAAATTTAACTTGCGTTGTTCACATACACGAAAAATAACCGATATGAACTATACTTGATATTTTTGATTAATGATTAATTTATGCCATAGACATTTACAACGCTTGAGTTCAGGTAAGAAATGCAAATGTTATTGTTATTTATATACGATTTGAGAGGAAATCGTTGCGGGAGTGAATCACATGCACCATTACGTAGATTCTTTGGAGTTGTAGCCCTTCCCCCACCCCCACCCCCCACCCCCCAAAAAAAACAAAAACGAGAGAGGGCTACACTATTGAAGCTACTAGTATATTTCAAGCTGTTATTTGTATTAATAGTGGGGTTTGCTTTAGGGTGTATTATTCTTAGTATGATATAGAACTAAAGGAAATCAATCTCTATGAAAATCAAAATGTTCTTCAGACTGTCAACATAGAAATGACTGATTTTTCTTATAAACAACGTTTTTGTTTTTTTTGTTGTTTTTTCGGGGTTTTTTTTTTTTTTGTTTTTTTTTTTAGTTTTTTTTTTTTGCACAAACTTTTAATTTAAAAATATGTCATTTCGAGTATATTAAAGAGATATATTTAAAGGAAGTCAATCACAGAAAACCCAAGATAGTGCAATGGAACGCAATGAAAGGATTGTTAGAATTTTTATTTGAAAAATCCTTTTGATAAACCATTCAATATTCAATGCGCTATTTTGAGTATAAAAATATAAAATCCATCATTCTTTATCAATGTCAAAATCTACCAGTGATTGCAGTGAAACGATTATCTGAGCTTTAAATTAAAAAGCAATGTTCCCTGTATGTTTGAAGATGAAGACGTAGTATAAAACATTTTCAGTGCTTATGTTTTTTTTTCTCAAGATTATGTGATTTCTAATATTAAAAAATAGGTCTATAGGCGCTGACGGTTACATCAGTACCATCACAAGATGATGAACTTGTCAGATAGTCTAAAAGGATTTTTTTTTTAGCTTTTTATAATCGTTGTTATCATTATTATAATCTGATCTATGCAAACATCATTTAACAAAAAGGCGACAAACGAACGAATATCAGGGTTTTTAAATTCTTGCCCCCTGGGACCTTTAATGGCAATTTTGGAGTGGGTAAAATTAAAGTTTTTACCCGAAAGAGTTGGATGGTTTAATAACCTGAGCACACATTTGAGAGTGAAGTTGTATCCAGCGGCCATGAATTTATCAATCTAGATAACGAACTTATTGGATATCGTAGCCTGGCAACTAGAATATGTTCAAACTTATTTCGAATTACAAAAATAAAATCCTAGGTTCAATGAACCCTTACCCAAAATATCTACCTCTTAAGAATGTACCATTGACCAAGGAACCAGGGATTATATAAAAAAGTTGCTATTACTGGTATCTCAAATGTGTATATGGGAATAGAAAAAAAAAGTTTGATTTGTTAATAAAGTGGCCATAATAGCCCAACCAAAGGACCAAGAATTACTTAGTTACTAATGGAACCTTCAATAAACCAGTTTCGCTTCATGAACATCAAACCTGCATATTTAGTGTTTTTAATACATTCAACATAGATACATATTCAAAGCTCCGCGTCGCGGGGTGTCAACTTCAAATGTTACCTTCCCGAACATGCACAGTTCATATAAAATCATATTTTATCTTACATACATATCGTTTTGCGAGGAAACGAACGCAAAACGTTAAATTGAAAATAAAATAAATTAATCACTGGACTTTAAAAGTTCCCTGCAGGTACGAATTTTAAATCATTACTACATACCGGGAGTTCAGCATCTTCTGAAGACAAAATGATAAGAATGCTTATAAAGAAGATGTGATTATGTTGAATAATCTAGAATTTATCAAAGCAGATAAAACTATCAAATAAAAGTAACGACAGTTTAAATATCGTAAGTTTAACAAGCTAAGTTAATTTTGAAACAACAAAATGAATATAGTAGGGGATCTGAAAAGAGAAGATAAAAATATGACCATTGTATTGACGTCAATAAATTGCACTTAGAATGTTTTTGCAGTACAAATTCAATTTGTTCATGAAAGTCAAGTTGTATTTTGACAATAGTGAAGAATATTTTGGAAAACAATTCACTAGCAACTGAAACATAATTCTTCTGAAAGCACATGTCAATTCAAAATTGTAATAAGGCCCGCCTCTTCAGGAGTTCACCTTAAGCATTAATCAGTTAATCCCTAAACTCCAGTTGGTTTTAATTTGGATCTAATGATAATATCACATGTATTTTTGTGTTTACTGTATGCAACCAAATGAGGCGTTGTGAATATTTTTTGGCATACTTCGTCATATGTTGTATATTATCCCAATTTCCCTAACTCTTTTATACATAGGTTAACTTTGATCACCAAATTCCTACAAAAAAGTATTGCATTTTTATTGTTTTTCTTCTTTTGTTTATTGGTGAGATCCATTCTATTTGCAGAGAGAGTTTCTTGCATAAAAGGTTCACATTCTGATTGTTTGTAACCTCTTTTTTCGAGATGAGTTTTGAAATCTTTAAAAACATTTTGTAATTCAGCTTGATCACAAGTATTTCACAGATGTCAGGTACTTTTTCCTTTAATAAGGCCTTTGAGTTAAGGAATGTTCATTAATTATTACCTATTTCGGGATAAAGTTAAATGTCGTCAATTTACAAATTCGTCTCCTAGGCCCCACCCAAACGCCCGAACGTCTGGTCTTGTAGCATGTAATTTTACAATTTCGGTGAAGTGATTTATTAACATCGTAATTGCACATTTTGTTTATATCCAGCACCTGTGGAAGAAGAAATCCATATTTAAAGAGTTAATCCATTTTCAATTTCAACTGTTACCTTCCCAAAACAGGCACAATTCATATAATATCATATTTTGGTTTACAAACATAGCATTTTGAGAGGAAATCAACGCAAAACGTTAAATTGAAAATATAATAATATATTAATCACTGGACTTTAAAAGTTCCCTGCAGGTACGAATTTTAAAACATTGCTACATACAGGGATTTTAGCATCTTCTGAAGACAAAATGACAAGAATGTTTATAAAGAAGATGTGATTATGTTAAATAATCTAGAATTTATGTCAAAGCAGATAAAACTATCAAATAACAGTAACGACAGTTTAAATATCGTAAGTTTAACAAGCTTAGTTAATTTTGAAACAACAAAATGAATATATTAGGGGATCTGAATAGAGAAGAAAAAAAAATGACCATTGTATTGACGTCAATAAATTGCACTTAAAATGTTTTTATGGTACAATTTAAATTTGTACATTAAATTCAAGTTGTATTTTGACAATAGTGAAGAATATTGTGGAAACAATTCACTAGTAACTGAAATATAATTCTTCTTTTTTTCATGTATTTAATGGTCTAAGCTGTAAGAACTAATTTTGTTCTTCCTTTCATATTTGAAGTACAGAAACAAAAGTGTTTGTGTTATTTATTGCAAATATTGAAGTTGTTTGAATATATTAAAATAAATAGGACAACTTGTTTTTGGATTGGTTGCTGTACGGATTGGTTGATCTTGTAAAGCACATGTCATTTCAAAATTGTAATAAGGCCCGCCTCTTCAGGAGTTCACCTTAAGCATTAATCAGTTAATCCCTAAACTCCAGTTGGTTTTAATTTTGATCTAATGATAATATCGCATGTATTTTTGTGTTTACTGTATGCAACCAAATGAGGCGTTGTGTATATTTTTTTGCATTCTTCGTCATATGTTGTATATTATCCCAATTTCCCTAACTCTTTTATACATAGGTTAACTTTGGTCACCACATTCCTACAAAAAAGTATTGCATTTTTATTGTTTTTCTTCTTTTGTTTATTGGGGAGATCCATTCTATTTGCAGAGAGAGTTTCTTGCATAAAAGGTTCACATTCTGATTGTTTGTAACCTTTTTTTTCGAGATGAGTTTTGAAATCTTTAAAAACATTTTGTAATTCAGCTTGATCACTAGTATTTCAGAGATGTAGAGTACATTCTCCTTTAATAAGGCCTTTGAATTAAGGAATGTTCATTAATTATTACCTATTTCGGGATAAAGTTAAATGTCGTCAATTTACAAATTCGTCTCCTAGGCCCCACCCAAACGCCCGAACGTCTGGTCTTGTAGCATGTAATTTTACAATTTCGGTGAAGTGATTTATTAACATCGTAATTGCACATTTTGTTTATATCCAGCACCTGTGGAAGAAGAAATCCATATTTAAAGAGTTAATCCATTTTCAATTTCAACTGTTACCTTCCCAAAACAGGCACAATTCATATAATATCATATTTTGGTTTACAAACATAGCATTTTGAGAGGAAATCAACGCAAAACGTTAAATTGAAAATATAATAATATATTAATCACTGGACTTTAAAAGTTCCCTGCAGGTACGAATTTTAAAACATTGCTACATACAGGGATTTTAGCATCTTCTGAAGACAAAATGACAAGAATGTTTATAAAGAAGATGTGATTATGTTAAATAATCTAGAATTTATGTCAAAGCAGATAAAACTATCAAATAACAGTAACGACAGTTTAAATATCGTAAGTTTAACAAGCTTAGTTAATTTTGAAACAACAAAATGAATATATTAGGGGATCTGAATAGAGAAGAAAAAAAAATGACCATTGTATTGACGTCAATAAATTGCACTTAAAATGTTTTTATGGTACAATTTAAATTTGTACATTAAATTCAAGTTGTATTTTGACAATAGTGAAGAATATTGTGGAAACAGTTCACTAGTAACTGAAATATAATTCTTCTTTTTTTCATGTATTTAATGGTCTAAGCTGTAAGAACTAATTTTGTTCTTCCTTTCATATTTGAAGTACAGAAACAAAAGTGTTTGTGTTATTTATTGCAAATATTGAAGTTGTTTGAATATATTAAAATAAATAGGACAACTTGTTTTTGGATTGGTTGCTGTACGGATTGGTTGATCTTGTAAAGCACATGTCATTTCAAAATTGTAATAAGGCCCGCCTCTTCAGGAGTTCACCTTAAGCATTAATCAGTTAATCCCTAAACTCCAGTTGGTTTTAATTTTGATCTAATGATAATATCGCATGTATTTTTGTGTTTACTGTATGCAACCAAATGAGGCGTTGTGTATATTTTTTTGCATACTTCGTCATATGTTGTATATTATCCCAATTTCCCTAACTCTTTTATACATAGGTTAACTTTGGTCACCACATTCCTACAAAAAAGTATTGCATTTTTATTGTTTTTCTTCTTTTGTTTATTGGTGAGATCCATTCTATTTGCAGAGAGAGTTTCTTGCATAAAAGGTTCACATTCTGATTGTTTGTAACCTCTTTTTTCGAGATGAGTTTTGAAATCTTTAAAAACATTTTGTAATTCAGCTTGATCACTAGTATTTCAGAGATGTAGAGTACATTCTCCTTTAATAAGGCCTTTGAATTAAGGAATGTTCATTAATTATTACCTATTTCGGGATAAAGTTAAATGTCGTCAATTTACAAATTCGTCTCCTAGGCCCCACCCAAACGCCCGAACGTCTGGTCTTGTAGCATGTAATTTTACAATTTCGGTGAAGTGATTTATTAACATCGTAATTGCACATTTTGTTTATATCCAGCACCTGTGGAAGAAGAAATCCATATTTAAAGAGTAAATACATTTTCCCTGTAAGACCATAAAATGCAACAATAGAGGAAAATGATTTTAAGGACATCATAAGCAGATATATAGTTTGTTCTCAAATCTCTATAGTACAAGAAATGTACAAAAGAAGATTAACTTAGATAAAAGAATCCCACCCTATGACCAGAATAGCCACATCTTAGAAATGAACCCCTGACAAGGGGGCCAATAATTTCACCATAACTTAATCGGAATAATAACCATGCTAGTATTGTTTTCTAAACTAAACATGTATAAATTTTAAATAGTAAAAATGAAAGTTTTCTACATTATGTTAGTGGCAATAATGGCCCAATTATAGTGCTTCAACCACTAACACATGTACCTTATCTTCACAATTTTCGTAAAGTAAAGGTTTACCACATGTGTAGAAATAGAGACAGCTTTTCATTATTTGTTTTGAAATTAATTATTAATTATTAAAAAGTACTATAATTCCATTGAAATTATAAAATATCAATCAAAATTGGTAGAGTGAAATGCAATTAAAAAAAATGAATTTTTATGTATAAAACATTTAACAATATGTCATTTTCAGTTTAAAAAAGATATCAAAGATCAAATTTTAATAAATTTCAAATAGTTCAGGGAATTTTTATTGCAATGAAATGGTTGTTTGGATTTCAAGTTGTTGTTTGTATAAATAGTGGGTTTTACTTTACGATGTATTATTCTATGTATGATGTAGATTTAAAGGAAATCAATCTCAATAAAATCAATATCTACTTGAGACTGTAAACAGAGAAATGACTGATTTTTTTTACAAACAGCGTTTTTGTTTGTTTGTTGTTCTTTTGTTTTATTTTTGTAATTTTTTTTTCTTTTTGGTTTTGTTTTGTTTTTTTGCAGAAATTTTTAATTAAATAATATGTCATTTCGAGTATATATTAAAGATATATTTAAAGGAAGTCAATCTTAGAAAACTCCAGATAGTGCAGAAGAACGCAATGAAAGGATTGTTAGAATTTTCATTTGATAAATGCTTTTGATAAACAATGTAATATTCAATGCCCTACTTAGAGTATAAAAATATAGTAAATCATTATTTATCAATGTCAAAATCTACCAGTGATTGCAATGAAACGATTATCTGAGCTTTAAATTAAAAAGCAAAGTTCCCTGTATGTTTGAAGATTAAGACGTAGACATACATTTTCAGTGCTTATGTTCTTAATTTTTTTTTCAAGATTATGTGATTTCTAATAGAAAACAAGAGGCCTCTAGGCGCTAACGGTCACATCAATACCATCACAAGATGATGGACTTGTCAGATAGTCTAAAAGGAATTTTTAAAAAGCTTTTTATAATCGTTATTATCATTATTATAATCTGATGTATGCACATAGCAATTAACAAAAAGGGCGACAAAATCCGAAAGAATATCAGGGTTTTTATATTCTTGCCCCTGGGGCCTTGAATGGCAATTTTGGAGTTGGTAAAATAAAAGTTTGTACCCGAAATAGTTGGATGGGTTAATAACCTGAGCACACTTTTGAGAGTGAAGTTGTATCCAGCGGCCATGAATTCATCAATCTAGATAATGGACTTATTGGGCATCCTAGCCTGACAATTAGCATATTTTCAAACTTATTTAGAATTACAAAATTTAAATGAACCCCACCCAAAATATCAACCTCTTTGGAATGTACCATTGACCAAGGAACCAGGGATTACTCAATAAAATTGCTATTACTGTTATCTCGAATGTGTATATGGGAATAGAAAAAAAGAAAAAGTTTAATAAAGTGGCCATAATAGCCCAACCAAAGGGCCAAGAATAACTTAGTTACTAAAAGAACCTTCAATAAACCAGTTTCGCTTCATGAACATCAAACCTGCGGATTTAGTGTTTTTAATACATTCAACATAGAAACATATTCAAAGCTCCGCGTTGCGTCGGTTGACAATGGTTTTCTTCGGGTGTCAATTTCAACTGTTACCTTCCCAAAACAGCACAATTCAAATAATATCATATTTTGGTTTACATACATAGTATTTTGAGAGGAAATCAACGCAAAACGTTAAATTGAAAATATAATAATATATTAATCACTGGACATTAAAAATTCCCTGTAGGTACGAATTTTAAATCATTACTACATATAGGGATATTAGCATCTTCTGAAGACAAAATGACAAGAATGCTTATGAGGAAGATGTGATTATGTTAAATAATCTAGAATTTATGTCAAAGCAGATAAAACTATCAAATAACAGTAACGACAGTTTAAAAATCGTAAGTTTAACAAGCTAAGTTAATTTTGAAACAAACAAAATGAATAGGCTATAGTAGGGGATCTGAATAGAGAAGATAAAAATATGACCATTGTATTGACGTCAATAAATTGCACTTAGAATATTTTTGCAGTACAATTTCAATTTGTTTATGAAAGTCAAGTTGTATTTCGACAATAGTGAAGAATACATTGGAAAACAATTCACTAGCAATTGAAACATAATTCTTTTGAAAGCACATGTCAATTCAAAATTGTAATAAGGCCCGCCTCTTCAGGAGTTCACCTTTAGCATAAATCAGTTAATCCACGAACTCCAGTTGGTTTTAATTTGGATCTAATGATAAGATCACCTATATTTTTGTGTTTACTGTATGCAACCAAATGAGGCGTTGTGAATATTTTTATGCGTACTTCGTCATATGTTGTATATTATCCCAATTTCCTTAACTCTTTTATACATAGGTAAACTTTGGTCACCAAATCCCTACAGAAAAGGATTGTTGTTTTTTTTTATTGTTTTTCTTCTTTTGTTTATTGGGGAGATCCATTCTATTTGCAGAAAGAGTTTCTTGCATAAAAGGTTCACTTTCTGATTATTTGTAACCTCTTTTTTCGAGATGAGTTTTGAAATCTTTAAAAACATTTTGTAATTCAGATTGATCACTAATATTTCACAGATGTCAGGTACATTCTCCTTTGATAAGGCCCTTGAATGAAGGAATGTTCATTAACATAATTATTACCTATTTCGGGATAAAGTTAAATGTCGTCAATTTACAAATTCCTCTCCTAGGGCCCACCCAAGCGACCGAACGTCTGGTCTTGTAGCATTTAATTTTACAATTTCGGTGAAGGGATTTATTAACATCATAATTGCACATTTTGTTTATATCCAACACCTGTGGAAGAAAAAATCCATATTTAAAGATTTAATACAGTTTCGCTGTAAGACCGTAAAATGCAACAATGGGGGAAAAGGATTTTTAAGACATCATAAGCTAGATTTAATTTGTTCTCAAATATGTATAGAACAAAAATTGTACAAACGGAGATTAACTTAGATAAAACAACCCCACCTTATGACCAAATTGGCCGCATCTTAGAAATGAACCCTTGACCAGGGGGCCAATAATTTCACCGTCACTTAATCGGAATAATACATGTAACCATGCTAATATTGTTTTCTAATCTATACACGTATACATTTTCAATTGTAAAAAAAAAGAAAGTTTTCTACATTGATTCAGTGGCGATAATGGCCCACATATAGTGCCTGAACCTCTGACCCATGTACCATATCTTCGCAATTTTCGTAAAGGGCTTCATTAATATCATAGCAATGTAAAAGTTTACCACATGTGTAGACATGGAGACAGTTTTTCATTATTTTTTTAAGTAGCTATTACATAGTAAAAAGTACTATAATTCCATTTAAATTATAAAATTTCAATCAAAATTGGTAGAGTGCATTGCAATTAAAAAGAAATGTATATTTTATGCATAGATCATTTAACAATATGTCATTTTCTTTTAAAAAGATATCAAAGATCACATTTTAATAAATTTCAAATACTTAGGGAGATTGTTAATGCAATGAAATGGTTGTTTGGATTTCAAGTTGTTGTTTTGTATAAATAGTGGGTTTCACTTTTGAATGTATTATTCTTAGTATGATATAGATTTAAAGGAAATCAATCTCAACTAAAAATCAAATTCTTCTTGAGACTGTAAACATAGAAATGACTGATTTTTTTTTTATAAACAACGTTTTTGTTTTGTTTTTTGTTTTTGTTTTTGCAGAAACTTTTAATTCTATAATTAGGCATTTCGAGTATATTAAGGAGATATATTTAAAGGAAGTCAATCTTAGAAAACTCCAGATAGTGCAATGGAACGCAATGAAAGGATTGTTAGAATTATCATTTGATAAATCCTTTTCATAAACCATTCAATATTCAATGCGCTATTTAGAGTATACAAATATAAAGTTCATCATTCTTTATCGATGTCAAAAGCTACCAGCGATTGCAATGAAACGATTATCTGAGCTTTAAATTAAAAAGCAATGTCCCAAGTATGTTTGAAGATTAAGACGTAGAACAAAACATTTTCAGTTCTTATGTTCTTTATTTTTTTTTTCAAGATTATGTGATTTATAATATAAAACAAGAGGCCTCTAGGCGCTTACGGTCACATCAGTACCATCAGAGGATGATGGACTTGTCAGATAGTCTAAAAGGATTTTTTAAAAGCTTTTTATAATCGTTATTATCATTATTATGATCTGATGTATGCACATATCAATAAACAAAAAGGGCGACAAGATCCGAAAGAATATCAGGGTTTTTATATTCTTGCCCCTGGGGCCTTGAATGGCAATTTTGGAGTGGGTAAAATAAAAGTTTGTACCCGAAAGAGTTGGATGGTTTAATAACCTGAGCACACTTTTGAGAGTGAAGTTGTATCCAGCGGCCATGAATTCATCAATCTAGATAATGGACTTATTGGGCATCCTAGCCTGACAATTAGCATATTTTCAAACTTATTTAGAATTACAAAAATTAAATGAACCCCACCCAAAATATCAACCTTTTTGGAATGTACCATTGACCAAGGAACCAGGGATTACTCAATAAAATTGCTATTACTGTTATCTCGAACGTGTATATGGGAATAGAAAAAAGAAAAAGTTTAATAAAGTGGCCATAATAGCCCAACCAAAGGGCCAAGAATAACTTAGTTACTAAAAGAACCTTCAATAAACCAGTTTCGCTTCATGAACATCAAACCTGCGGATTTAGTGTTTTTAATACATTCAACATAGAAAGATATTCAAAGCTCCGCGTCGTGTCGGTTGACAATGGTTTTCTTCGGGTGTCAATTTCAACTGTTACCTTCCCAAAACAGCACAATTCGAATAATATCATATTTTGGTTTACATACATAGTATTTTGAGAGGAAATCAACGCAAAACGTTAAATTGAAAATATTATAATATATTAATCACTGGACATTAAAAGTTCCCTGTAGGTACGAATTTTAAATCATTACTACATATAGGGATATTAGCATCTTCTGAAGACAAAATGACAAGAATGCTTATAAAGAAGATGTGATTATGTTAAATAATCTAGAATTTATGTCAAAGCAGATAAAACTATCAAATAACAGTAACGACAGTTAAAATATTGTAAGTTTAACAAGCTAAGTTATTTTTGAAACAACAAAATGGATATAGAAGGGGATCTGAAAAGAGAAGATAAAAATATGACCATTGTATTGACGTCAATAAATTTCACTTAGAATGTTTTTGCAGTGCAATTTAAATTTGTTCATGAAATTCAAGTTTTATTTCGACAATGGTGAAGAATATTTTGGAAAACAATTCACTAGAACACTGTAACAGAAACATAATTCTTCTTTTTTTCATGTATTTAATGGTCTAAGCTGTAAGAACTAATTTTGTTCTTCCTTTCATATTTGAAGTACAGAAACAAAAGTGTATGTGCTATTGATTACAAATATTGAAATTGTTTGAATATATTAAAATAAATAGGACAATTTGTTTTTGGATTGGTTGCTGTACGGATTGGTTGATCTTGAAAAACTGTTAATCGAAATATTGTATTTTATATGTCTATGCCAAATATTTTGTTTTATTTATGGTTCAATATTGGGAAACTGCAGAGAAAAAAAACTATGATTTTCTTAGAAACAGTTCTATATCTGCATTTGATGATATTGATAAATTCTAACAGACCTGTGTTTTCATCTACTTGGCATTTTACCAAAGAAGGACATGTTTCTGAGACGCAGGATGCAGACGTGTTAGATATCCAACCCCTTCTCGTCAATTCTCTTGGAGAGTGTGCGATGCATTGTGGAATGAATGCACTTTGTATTGCGTTTGACTTTTGTTTTCTTAATGGTTCCCACACTTGTCGGTTGCGCTCTGGACACACAGTACCTTTAAACACCGCTACACAATGTGGACTTTACGAAATGACAGCTGTAAGTACATTTTTACATTAAGACTTTTACACCTTAATCAATGGCATGATACTTAGAAGGGGTGTATATATGTATATATATATATATATAGAGAGAGAGAGAGAGAGAGAGAGAGAGAGAGAGAGAGAGAGAGAGAGAGAGAGATTTTGTAAAAAAAAAAATAAAATTGAGTAATATTCTCTGTTCGTATTTTTTTTAATTTAATAATACATAATAATAAACATATATATTTACAGAAGAAAGATTGTTCGGGTGGAATCTTCATAACATCTCAAAGAATATGCAAGAAAAGTAAGTTAATGCTTTAAAAGGGCGATTATTGCAAACCTGTGAAAATTCTTTTCAAAAACCACTACACTAGGAATGCCAATATTTACACCAAAGCTTGTATACATCGTGAATATTTGGAACTGTTAAAATTGTAATCGCTAGACCAATACTGGGGCCCAAAGAAGGGTTTAAAGTTGATTAACTGAAAAATAAAATTAACAAAGAAATATATAGGAAAAATGTTAAAAAATATATTCTCAGGGACTTCAATGATGTAATAATGGAAATAATTTACAAGTACTTCAAGATAGTGGAGATTCTAAATTGTGAAAACAGTGACCGCCGGACAATTACTAGGGCCCCAAAAGATGACCAAAGTTTAAAATAAACATGTACATTTATAATGGGAATCTGTTTAGGAATCTTCTTCTCAATAATTAGAATGCTGCAATTTGTTCATATTCGAATAACGCGCGGTACACAATTTGTCTTCACCTGTTGGTTTGTCATAGAATTGACAACTTCCGAAAATAAGCATTCAATCCCTAAATGAATATATATTTTTTTTATTTTTACAGTGAAATACACAGGACGAAAAACCACCTTTAAGCAAGTCCTTAAAGGTGGCTTAAAGGTGAGTTAAAGGAGCTTAAAGGCTATACGACCTTTAAGCCGCCTTTACGTCACCTTTAAGCAAGTGCTTATAGGTCCTTAATGTCCAAATTTCTTTAAGCCACCTTTAAGCATCTTTAAGTGACATTTACGCTCTCTTTACACTGCCTTTACACTGTCTTTAAGTGGCCTTTAAGTCAATATTGATCAAGCTGAACAATAAACACATATATTAAATGCAAAAGCTCTTTTATAGAGATGGAAGGGGGTCATCCGAGTGATAATATAATTTCCAAGGAAGGGGGGGGGGGGGGTGTTCCAGGCGGTTTTAATCGTCGCTCCATTAAACACAGATCGCTATCATCAGCACCGCTCCGATGGACACATATTGCCGTTATAAAATTCTTTATAATTTTTTGGGGGTTTCAAAATTATTGTAGGGATGAGCGCAGTCTCTGTATCTTAATATGTGCATAAAACTAATTAAAGTATGTTTGTTTCCTATTATAAATTAATCGGTGAAAAATCTATCTCTCTCTCTCGGTCTCTCTCTCTCTGTCTCTCTCTCTCTCTCTCTCTCTCTCTCTCTCTCTCTCTCTCTCTCTCTCTCTCTCTCTCAGTTCATCCGGTTATTAAACAAAATAAAGATAATGAACCAAAAATGCATGATTTAATTTGTTAATCGGTTTAAGATTTGCATTTTTTTTCAATTTTCATTATTTCTAACTCTAGATCTGCTAGATACATGTTAAAGATGAAAAGACTCTCAACTGCCTTTGTTATATCGGGCAGGATATTACTGCTTTGTTTGTCTAGACATAGTTTTGTTCGTTTGTGTATATCAAATTAGAGTCTATTGTTTGTACAACTTAAGAAAACCCCTGGAACTAACACAGAATACCATACAAGATATACACAACAGTTGTGTCGTGTGCCCAGGTGCATGTTTGTGTATATCTAATTAAAGTCTATTGTTTGTCCAACTTAAGAAAACCCCTGGAACTAACACAGAATATACAAGATATACACAACAGGTGTGTCGTGTGCCCAGGTGCACGTCAGGGTTTCTAAAGGCGTTGAATTTTAGTATGTACGAGTATACGATAAGTCTAGTGAATAAAAGTTAATTTACATTTGTAATTCATTTTCAAAGTATTATTTCCTAGCTCTGGGTTTCAAAGATGTTACGTCTACAAATTAACGATACATGTATGTAAGAGTAAAATCTTGAGGCTAATTAATTAATGTACCGGTGATCATAAATAGGGGTTGATTATTTAAATATATGTATAAAGGTAAATATGTCAAATATACCCGGCCTGGCACAACATACAATTGTATGTACAAGTCATTTGCAATTGCCACATGCAGTAAATACGTCACCGGTAATTGGTAATTTTGTTTGTTATAGAATTGATAGTTTATAAATCATGTACATACAATTACATGTAAATATTTAAACATATTGGAACGGCGCCGCGATCATGAAAACCTGGAAATTGCGGGAAATTGAACAAATACCCTAATAGTATCAATGCATTTAATAAAAGAAATGATTTCATTTTCTTTCTTACATTTTTATAGCTATAAATAAGATGAAGGTATATCTACTCGGTTTAAATTTATTAACTACATGTCAGAAAGCCTACTATAGTGAACCTAACGGTTTCCATTTAGGTATAATATATTTTTGTTCACTGAAGACCAAGTTCCGTATTTCATTCTAAATACATGCATGCATGTAATTTATAAATTAGATATAATTGATTGTTACAAACTGAATGGTTTGTCAAAATTTTTTCAAGTAAACACATTCAATACAGTGATTCAATATCCACTGATATATAGGATATAAAAACGCTCTTACATATGTAAGTTGCCGTGGCGCAGAGGATGTGTTGTGATGCTAGTAAACTAAGGGTCCCGGGTTCAATTCTCGCCGTGGCCAGTTTTTTTTGTGTTTTTTTTTTTCATTTTTCTTTCTAGAACAAAAACCGTTTTAATACCGTTTCTTTCATAAAGTTAATACATTTTGTTGGAAATTAAGCACAACTTTGAATTAAATTTTTTTTAATGGCTTAAAGGTGGCTTAAAGGTGGCTTAAAGGTAGCTTAAAGGTGGCTTAAAGGTGGCTTAAAGAAGTTTGGACATTAAGGACCTATAAGTTGTCCTTAAAGGTGGCTTAAAGGTGACTTAAAGATAGTCTTTAAGCTGCCTTTAAGCCATCTTTACGCTTTCTTTAACCCACCTTTAAGCAATACATATAGCTTAAAGGTAGCTTAAAGGTGGCTTAAAGATCGTCTTTAAGCTACCTTTAAACACCTTTAAGCTATCTTTAAGGAGGACTTAAAGATGGTCATACATCCTGTGATAGAAAAAAACCCAACATATTTTGACTGCAAAAGGGTATTAAAGACCTGAAATTTCAGTCCAATTTGATGTATAATATAATTATGAATACAAACATGTCAAAGATGTTTTGTTAAACTCTTCAATCTTTCATGTAAAAAAAAAATGTTTCTGATAATTTATATATTTTTTTTATATTATTTAATCTATGGATAAAATCTAAAGAATAATTGTCACATAAAGCACTAATCAACAATTTTATTATATTTTAAGAAAAGTTTCAAATAAACTAAAATGCAAAACAATAATTTTACAAAAATTGCAGTTTATCAATTTTGAGCCGATCTTGATTGAAAAAAATGTGATCCTAATCAGAATATTTTGAATTAAAATTTTACAAGAAATGCTTAAATTTAAAAAAAAATTGAGAAAAATGTTTTCAATATGGTTTTCAAGAAATACAATGCAATCATTGGTTATTTTTGTTTTGTAAGCATCCTCATATATTCCCATTTAAGGGTAACTTCGTTCACTTTTCATAATTTTTTGTGGTTCATTTTAGAATTTGGTTATCTTTATAATGTTTTGCTGCTGTTATTTAGATAAGTCATTTGAATCATCTAAGATCTTATAATATGATCTCTTTTCTTCTTTTATGAATCGTCCAATGTATGGAAAAATGTTGAAATATATGAGAGTTTTACAATATATTTTCACTTCATAATTAACATTTTCGAAATAGAATGATACGAGAACTACTCTTAAAATTCTATATTAAAACGTGAAAAATTAATCTCGACAATTGTATTCATTTTGACATCATTTTAAAGGGGAGGTCAAACTCTTGTTTAATGCCGTTTTAAGAGATACTTAAGGCATTAGAGATATATATTTTATGAGTCATAAAATGAACAAAACCTTGAGATTTATTAACTCTCTGTTTTTTAATGTATATAAATTGACAAATGAGGACCTGGTTTTTTATTGTGTTTACTAAAAATTTAAGCCCCGCTACACCCTATCAAACAAACCTGTAGTTGAGAACTATCATTGAACAAACTATTAACGTAAATTTCCAAAACCTGTAGGCATTTTTCATTAACTATATCTTGACCATAGAGAATATATGTATATAATGGTTTCAAACAGGTTATTGTTTTCCCTCTGGCTATCTCCATTTTTAAAAACATAGTCTTTCTAATTTTTAATTGTTATTGTCCAGGATGAAATGTTTATCATCTTTAATTTCATTTTGTTCAAATAAGGCAGGGGCTAATTCCCACTAATAAAAAAAATAAGTAATTTGAATGTACTTCCCATAACAAAATTTTAAATTATTTTGACTAGAATGAACAATTATATCAACGCGTATCTTATTTCTTTAAAAAACAGTTTATTATCAGATAACTTGCACATCGCAATTTGCCTTGGTTGGTGTTGGAACCGGCTGACGTAAACAAGATTATCACTAAAAAAAAAATACAATTGATGACACGTCGAAAATAGCCAGGTAGAAAATGTATTTTAACCAATGAACATACATAAGTAGTTTATTTATTATTTGATCGATTTAATAATTATAACTCCATGTTTACAGTCATTTCATGCATATCTTTTACAAATTTATGCTATGCTATGGTATGCGATTTTAATGATATGCCATGAGATTTGTATGCTTTGCTATGAGATTTTTATGCAATGCTATGAGAAATTGAAATGATGGGCTTAATGATATGGTATGTTATGCTATGCTATGCTATGAGATTTGAACAAAAACGCCTCCATACACAGAAGAGTTCCACACATTTTGAAGTAAAATAATAAGAAGCCAAAGTTTACCACAAAAATATTATGTAAACATTTATTTTTTCAAATAAAAACAATCAAAACCGAGTTAAAAGAATGTTGTATGCTATGCTATGGTATGATATGACGAATGCGATTCTATGAGATTGTATGCTATGGTATGAGATTCCATTGCTATGCTATGAGATTTTAATGCTATGCTATGCTAAGGTGTATGTTGTAAAAGATATGCTTGAAACGACTGTATGTTTGTATTGATGCACCGTGAGATACATGTACATGTACCATTAGCATGTTTAAATGTATTGATTTAAGAAAATAGTAACGATTACCTCAATAAAAAAAAGAAGAAAGAAGAAAGAATATTTTCACAAGTAAAATTGACGAAGCAATCACTACCAAGTCCAAATATGGATTTATTATTTAAGATTGACTATATAAATGTTTGTTAGGTTTCATTGGCTTTTCATCCACCGTGTAAATGTTTCGAAATTGTTTTCGATGTTTCGAAATGTTCAATAATGAATCCAAATTTAAGGATTATTTTTTTCTCCGAATTTCTGGCGATCTAGTTTAACCATATGTTACATTTCCAACTTATATGTGTATTTTTTTTTAAACTGACACTCCTTTATTTATGAAGAATCGATTTTGTTTACAAATCCGTACGACAGGTGTGTGGATAACTGAACACTACGTATTAAGAAAGAAATACTGTGGTGAAAACAATCATTGTAACTGGAGGAGGCAACTGTAGCTAAGTTTATTTCCATAGAGATTGACTCCCCAATTAAAATTTTTTTTCTCTCAATGTGTATTTAAACATACACACTCAAACTATTAAAGGGCGCTTGGGCGGTAGGATATTTAAGGGAAGTTGGGTTTAAGTTGTTATGGCATTTAATCATCAATAGCGAGACATAATGTTGAACCAGTGTAATGATAAGGTAACTCACTGTTTGTGTTCATTCAAAGCTTCTTTTGCGTGTTTCTATGGTTGAGTCGTTCTGAATTAAAAGTTACGCTTAAGTTTTTGTAAACACTTCACTGACCTAATCTTAAACAATATATTTATTATCAGTTATAATTCAATCGCGACAACTCTATCAAGTCCTTTAGCAAAGCAATGTTCCACTTTTCATCCTTGTCAAAAGTCCCCCCCCCCCCCCCATCCAAAATCTCAAACAACCTTATATATTACATTATCACATTTTCTTAAAACCTAAATCCAAGAGTTATTTTGTGATGTCTTTATCTGTATCAACAGTTAATATCTTTTTGGAGAAAAAAAACTCTGATTTGAACCAAATCAGACAACTTCTTTTTGTCTGCATGAACATTGAGAACATACCACAATTACTGCTGCTTATGGCAAATTTAAGCACAGTAGTCAACTAAAATTGTCCCTGTAAATCATCGGTTGTCTTTAGTCTCACCTTTTTCTAAATACCCATTCATTAAAAGTTGGAAACATACATTCTTAACATTTTAATTACAATTCCTTGCAGGAAAAGGCATCAACATAAATTTGATAACTTGAAAAACCTCAAAAAAATAGTTCGCCTCTGACAAATATTTTTGACCCTACTATTTATTTTGTAATTATTGTTTTCCCCAAAAAAATAATTAAAAAAGACCGTTGTCTTAAACATATGTAGTTCTGCTGCACATTTTTTAACATAATATGGGCTGAATTTTCAAACAAATTCGCAATTTACTTCGTAGAAATTTCACTCTATAACGCCATTAAATTTTAAAACACGTGACTTAGAAAATTGTTGCCACTTTGTTTTAAGTAACTATTAGCAAATATTTACAAAGTCACAACTTGACAGATTGCTTACGCATTGAAAAAAAAAACAAACATTTTTTTTTTATTTTATACGGCAGCAATATTGTATTTTTTTTCATACATGTATTATGATTACTTAAAATCTGCATTTTGTTTTTGTACTACCAAATACAGTTTTGTCGGACCTTGCATTACGTAAACCTACCAAACAGTCGTCAACCTTTGCAATTTATACAGCTGAGTATGCTGTAGATGGTAACTATGGCACAGACCTTATAGACGACCAGTGTACACACACAGATACAAACGACATAAACCCCTGGTGGATGGTAGATCTGCAAACTGTAAATTTCATTACATCTGTCAGAATAGTCAACAGAGGACCGGATAGCTGGGGATCAGGTAAAGCTAAAGTACTTAAATATTTAAATAAAGTGCACTGTTATAGTCCCTAATTTTATCTTATTAGATTACATGTACCCCCCCCCCCCCCCAAAAAAAAAAAAAAAAAAAAAAAGCAAACACCCCCCCCCCTCCTTTGAAAAAACAAACAACAAAAAACAACAACAAAAAAAACAAAACAAAAAAGAAAACAAAACCCCCCAAAAACTCTCAATCTGTTTTTAAATTGTCTTTGCAAATAGAGGATGCACAAACAAGTAATGTTTGATCGGATACATTTTTCCAAGTTCAATAAAAATTTAACTATCATGATATGAATTAATTTCAGAAAATTACGATGATTGTTCCATATATAATGTGATTTGTAGTACTGTGCAATCAAATAACACAGCACTTTTTGTAAATAAAAAACCTATTGAATACCTATGTTAAATACCATTCAAAATGTGTAAACAAGAGACCAGCACCTCATAGTTTGAAACTAATAGACAATTAAAAGGGTCAATAGAGCCTACCGTTGACCACTGTTGTAAAAAACGGGTTGAGAGTATTGGACTATCGTACAGTACACATTACAATTTGAGTTATTTTTCACTTACATCATTTTATACTATTCGTTTGTTTTATTTGTTAGATTCGTCAGACCGACTGCGGGATGTTACTGTCACTGTAGGGCTGACAGAATCAACTGTCAACATTGTCTGTGGTTTCTTTGCTGGCCCCGGTACTGCGTCACAGGTGGTCATCATCGACTGTCCGACAACACCAGAGGGGAGATTCGTAAAAATCTCCAAAACAACCGAGTATCTCTCTCTTTGTGAAGTTGACGTCTTTGGAGTCGCCGTGTAATCATTGCAATTGCCAACGTCTTAGCTGAAACGTTACGTAAATCGCCATAATTTTGCAGAACTGGGTGGACATACTGTCTATTCATTTTAATGTGACTTTGTCGAAAGGCTTCAAGGTTTTTCCTCTTACAGTGGTGACGTCACTTAATTATACATGCACTTGTACTTGTTCGTTCGTAATATATTGCATGCATTCGATATTAAGCAATGTAAATTCGTTTTACGTCATACTAATGTGAAAATTTAAGAAACTTTTTTGAAGGGTTTTTTATTTATTATTGATTTATTTAATTCGTACCTGTAATATGTCAACAATAACAGAAGATAGTGAACATGGTACTTGAAAATGTTTGTTTGATTTTAAATCATATATATCTTTTTCGGTTCATTGACTATATACATGTCTGCATATATGTCTATTAAAATACATTTAATGTGAAAATCGCATTTATTTTATATTCAAGTAACTGCATTCTCTAAGAGATAAAAGTACAGAAATATTATCTTTACAACACAATACACAATAAATATTATTATAATAGGTCTTTTAAAATATCAAAAGAGGAGTTGCATGCAATCTTAACGCCATTAAGTCAAATATAGAAATATACCTTCTTTACTAAAGACTGAAAAATCAACCAAGCAATGTTCAGGATTAACTATCAAAATGAGCTTGGCTATTTGCCATTATATTATTGTGCCATATATTAACGCAGATGTTATTTCTCCATTGAGGGTTTCTCACATTGATGAAGTTCCTTTTTTGAAGGCTGAATTTCTTCCTTTGACAACAAACCTTCAATTTTTCTCTGACATCAAAAAGTGCACCTACTCCTCCATGTTAATAGCGTTCGATGCTAATTGCATTTCATGACGATGGTAAACATTATTTGACAACTTCGATATCGAGATAGGGTCTTGTAGTTAACTCTATCGAATCATCGCACTGCTGATGTTTGAAATGATAGAGCCATGATGCAACAATGCGATAGCAATATATCGGTTGTGTTATTCTGTAAAAGTTGGTATTTCTGCTGGTGGTAATGTACGCGTTTTCTACCGTCAAAAATTACGCGCGGGTGTTGAATACACAGTCGCGTGTTCAACCGCGTATTATTTACCTGTCACCGTTTCAGTCATTTTGAACGAGCTCTTCTCCTTTAAATAGTTTGTACGTATCCTGGTAGTGTATAGGTGCTCTATCGTGTCATTCTTGGTTCTTTATCGCGCCATCGTCCTCGAATCATTGCTCTGCCAACTTTCTAATCAAGGTTGACATTCCAAGCTTCCGTTGTCTATCGAGGCGTCTAATAACAAATACATGCTAAAATAATTCTTTAAAAGATATGATAATATGAACTATATTTTTAAAAAGAACCAAAACACGTTAAACCAGGAGAAAGGGTGGAGAAAGACTGTTTTGTGAAAAGTTTTACTTAGGTTTAATAACGTTCGTAGAAGGTTTTTAGAGCGTATACATTTATATATTAAGGACAGAGTGACGTATATACGTACGTGTTTTTGAAAAGATACATATGAGCCCTGCCATAATATCAAAAGTAAATTAAATATAATGTAACTTGTGTAGATTATTCCCATAATAATGCCCTATTCTAGCTATAGTTCTAGTCATGATATTATTTAAATGTATCTATATTCTTAATTCTTCATAGACATAAGATCCGTTGTAAAACTTGTGCATTTCTCTTTTACCGTAAAATTTTGATCCACTTTTTTGTATAAGATTTCCATCTAACTTTGAATTAGGGAATACTATTAAAATATATTATAATATCATGTATATAAAACATTTCTATGCGGGGTATTCTCAAATTTACAATTACAATGAATATATAATAGTATATTTATTTAAAGAAATAGGTATTACAGACCAGGCGCGGATCTATAAGCGTTTTAAATGGGGTTAGGAACAAGGAGGTGCAATCTTATACTGTCGGCCAGGAGAAATTTACCGCAAAAAAGTGGATGTGAGTTTAAAGAACATGTTCTTAAGAATTTATTTTATGGGGGGGGGGGGGGGGCTGGATAATATTTGTGAAATAAAATTCATTAGCCTGAAACCTGGTGGGTATTTCATAGTAAACCATTTCAAAACATACACACTAATTACACTATAAAACTGTGATAATATATTGTCCTCCTATTACATGTAACATTCGAAAGGTTACTGAATCCTTCTATAACCTTTTGTCTTTTTTTTCAATACTGGATCGTTTTTTATTTACAGATTTATATACACGTCATGCTGCACATAAGGAAATTCAAATTTCATTGTAAACCTTTTTATTTACCCACATTAAAGCATGTTGCTACACGTTAAGAAGTTTTGTTTTTGCAATTTTCGGGAAATCAGTAAAAAAATAGAATAATTTAATAGAACCGTAAGTGTATGGCTAATAACGTTCTCAATACAACATAATATTGCACTTCAATTAACATTCGATCTCGTGGAATAACTTTAAAAATGTACTCCATAAAAACTGACATTAGACATTTTAAATCTACAAGAACTTTTGAACCATCCCTTTACTAATATTGTATGAGGCATTTTAGTTTTAGCCTATGTTATTTAAGGTCAAGATCGAGTAACTATTTTAGAATGTCTTTTTGATGATAGAACCATTATAACATCATAATTGATTTGATGAAAATTTTCCCGTTCTTTTCGGCTTTAGAGGAATTATGTAGAAAATTTAGAAAATTAAACAGTTTTTTGATATTCTAAATAATATCATGAAAGAGTTATCCCTATACCTGTATTCAATTTGACATAATTTTAGAGAGGAGGTCAAGAAGTGTTTTAATACCGTTTTGCAAACTGTATGCATTGTAGATATATTTCATTAGTAAAAAAAAATGGACAAAAATCCTAAATCTTTTTACTATATTTCTTAGAAAATGTCAAAAACATGATTTTTCATTGTGTTTAACAAAAATATATGCCCAAGTACACCTTGTCAAACAAAGCTATTATTATAAAACATCATAGAAAGAATTTATCTTGAATTACATTAACCTGTAGGCACCTTTTATTTTTAGATTTTGACCTTAAACATGCGCGTTTTAGTAAATTTGTCACGTGTCTGGTTTTCAGGGTGTTTAAGTGCGAGTGTTATACTTCTTGGATTTATAAAAAAAAATGATATACATGTATATAACCTCTTTTTTCGATCCCACATAACACAATCTCTCTCTCTCTCTCTCTTTCTCTCTCTCTCTCTCTGTAATAAAGTTGATCCAGATTTGTATATATTGGAGTATATATTTGTGTCCCTCTTTAATTTTGTTATGAATGGGTTACCGTATGTGAGTGACGAGTGTCGGGTGAGTGTGCTTTTTTTAGATCGAGTATTTAAAGTGACCGGTTTGGGTGTAGTGGTCAGTAGAGGGTCTGGTAACGACATCACCCGGGGACCACGTTTTGCAGCTCCTGATTTAAGATATGGTGAATATCTCCAGTTAGTATAATACTGAGGAGAAACGGGTAGCCATTGAATTCTGGATTTGTTAGGCGTACACATGTTTTCCTAGCCGGTAAGGTTGTTTTGTTGTTATTTTGTGCATTTTGCTGGTAATTTAGTTCTACGTGTAATTGGTCGTATGTTTATCGGGAGTTTATTAGTCACAGTGTGTTATTTTCAGCTCATAAGGGTGTTTGGTACAATTTCCTGAAATACAGACTGGGCGCTAGAAGGGAATTGTCCTATGGAAGGTCATGTGGGCAACAGACGAATGTCGGGGACGCATCCTGTGTTGAGCGGGGCGTAATTTTCTGTCCAAGAAGTGCTCGTAGACTGGAAGCGAGAGACCTGTGAGTCCGGGGCTTTCAGTTAGGATAGCGATACTAGAGGGACAGGCAATTTGACGAGTGCAAAAGCGTCTTGGGTGTGTGGTGTCCTTGAAGTGACTAAGTTCCTTTTCAGAGAGAGGTTTTAAGTGTTTAAAAACGACTGTTACATATTTTCATATACATGATTTCGAGCTGCAATTTGAAGTAATTGTAATATCACGGTTTTTTGAATTATTGAACTTTAACATTTTTTGAACAAGAGTTTTATTGTTTGAAATAGTTTCTAAACAACATTTTGTAGTTTACTTCCATTTGATATCTGATACAGTGTGATTTAATTTTGAATTGTTCATTTGTTTAATTCAATTTTTATTCTTTTTTGAAGTTTTTTTTTCAAATGAGAGTGGAGTGAAAGGGGGAGTAGGAATAATGATTTGGTTTGTTTATTGATTTTTTTTTTCAAATTAAACTTGTTTATTTTCTTTACAAAGTCTTATTTTCCATTCAGCCGACAAAATCCAAAAAACTCATTACAAGTTCATAATCCAGGATCTGTAAAGAAAACGCATGACTTATTAGATGTAATACCCAGTTAACACAACAACGTTTTCACAACCTTTTAAAAACGTTGTAGAAAGGTTCCAAAAAAATTTAAAACCGTTATTACAACGTGAATCTGTGTGGTTTTTGTACGTTATAATAACATTTTCTAAAAACATTTCTAAGAAATGTTTACAAAACATTTTTAAAAACGTTATTACAGCGTAAATCTGTGTGGTTTTTCTTACGTTAAAACAACATTTTCTAAAAACGTTTCTAAGAAATGTTAACAAAATGTTTGAGAGAAAGATTTTCTAAAGATAGTATGTTATCATTTTGGGAACGTTTTTAAAATCATTTCATTTCCTTATGAACCTTTCTTTCTACTTTTAAAACCTAAGGTTTTTAATACAACAGTTTTAAATGCTTTATATAAAAGACATAAGCCTTAAACATTTTCATACACAACAGAACAACATCATTTAAAATTTTCCAACTGTATTATCACAGAACTATACTTCACAAAATGAACGATATAAATCCACAGAATTATCAATTGTCTTTAGATATCAAGACTTCACAGCATCCCAGTAGTCACAGTTTCACAATTGTCTGAAAAGTTTTCACACATTTCGATTGTTATAGTTACAACAGATGTGTTTCACTGAATTTCTTAACCCTGAAACAAAAACAAAACAAAAATAAAACATCTGGTCGGTGGAATTGAATCATTAAAATGCATGGTTTATCATGTGATGCATTTAGCAAGTTCAATCAACAATAACATGTAGTTTATATAAAAACATACATATATAATGCTGGGGAAAAATTTTCAAATACCTATATGCTTGATACCCCATGAAAGTCATATCTTCGGCTAACATCAACACAATGAAACAAAACTTCTCACTCTGGAATGGTACACTGTAGTCAAGCTCTGGGAGCAGCCCCTAATAAATGGTAAAATATAATTGTAAGTTGAAAACAACATGGTATTTGAGTTGTATATCGCTAGCATATGTACACATATATCGCCAATTAAATAACACAAGCAGTATATAGATATAATATGGCTTAGTACAAAGTCGTTAAATGTACATGTGCACACTACCCAAGTTATTATTCTGCATTGAAAGATAAACAAATACTAACATTTACCGAAAATATCCCCCATTCCAAATCCTTGCTCTTTGTAAAATGGCGTGAGTATTTCAAAAATTCTGACCGAGTAAGATAACAAATAGCGCGGAAACTGTATAACTGGGATCGGCTGCTTTCACCCTGGCCATGGCATCCCGCTGTGACATTCAATTAACTCGCAGTAAACATATTGAAAGGGAAAACCCAATGCCCTGCACTCTAAGTATTTCATATATTTTCCATAGTGAGATGCAAGTTTAATCAAACTCATGCTCTGTCTTTTTAATATTTAGATTTAAAAAAAATACAACAAACAGTATGAATATGGAAATCAATTAATCTCTTTTTTTTATAATGATATTTAATATACACTGTTCTAAAATGTAATTATTGCTTAACTTTTATTTTGTGCGTAGCATGCATAACTGAGGTATGCCAATCCTTAGCATTTAAAAGAGGAAAAAACAATTCGATTATTTAGATGTTTTAATAACGTTCTCCAAACATTGCCAGGTAATGCTTTTATTATGCTGTCTAATAACATTTTCATTCTGTATTATAAGCAGTTTTCTGACGATAAAGAAATATACATTTGAAATACCAATACAATGAAAGCAATTTTGGTCAGGCATTTCTAATTGACAGTGTTATAAAAATCACAAATAAAACATTTTTATAACATATTCTAGAAATGTTTTTATGCTAAATAACCATAACATTTTTAATAATGTTTTTACAGCGTTGTCAAAACTAAACGGAAATGTTTTTAAAAGGTTGTATTGATATTGTTTTCTTATAACACCCTTTCAACAAAAATAAAATGTTTTGAAAACGTTCTAAAAATGTTTTTATGAAAACATTCTTGGAAATCAACCTTACAACCAGAATAAAATGTTATGAAAACGTTTTGTGCTACCTGGGATAGCTTACCAATTTTGGAAAAAAAAACCTCTCTTAACTTGATCAATCTGTTGTTTTGGCAAAACCGGTAAATTTTCTAATATACTATAATTTAGAACTTCTAAATATGTATATTGTCTGGCAAGAAGTATGCGGTTAATTTGTAAAACCTAATTATATTTAGTGAGACAAGTTTAAGAATCAGAGTAATACCGATGTCTGAAACAATACCCGCAACATTATTTTTTTTTTACAATCCTATCCTATCGTATTGTGTATCAATCCTATCCTCGCGTGTATACTGTTCTATCGTGCGTTTATCCTACCGTGTTGTGTGTGTATATATTGTTTTATCGTGCGTTAATCCTATCCTATCGCGCGCTAATCCTATCAGGTTTATCGTTTAATTTTAACAGTTTTTCCGTTTATCATATCGTGTTAATCGTTTCTTTCCTTTTCATAGGAAAGTTAATTTATTTCAAAGATACAAAGATTCAATAAGCCGGACACGGAAATTTATCATATATGATTTGTAAACTCCTATCCAGCATTCTATCATAATACTAATTTATTAATTTTGTAGATCACAATTAACCAATATTTCAGGAAAATCATATCTGTAAGCATTGAAAATGAAGAATTAATGTAAACTGTCGAATCAAAGTTTTTAGGAACAAGGTAATATTTACCTGTACGTCGAATATATTGAACCGTACACGGAGTGTATACCTGCGTAAACATTCCTTTATATGCAATATAATTTGTGTTTTATGCATCATATTTTACAGACACAAACGTATTTGATATAATTTGTATTTAATTAAAACCAGACTTTATTTAAATTGAACCCCTTTTTTACCATGTGATATTTGATTCCGGGCTGAAATGTTCCCTGCAATCGTCTAGGGTGTGTGGTAATGAAAACAATGTTAACAATTCGTACGCAAATTGTATATCTGCGTGAATATTTATTTAACTGGTATGTAATATAATTCGTTTTATTGCATCATTTTCTTACGCAGAAAGAAATGTATTTATGATAGATATTTACTTTAAACAAGAGTTGGATTTCTTCATAACTGAACCCACTATTTTTCGTGTGATTTGATCTCGGGAAGTATCCGCGGTGGTCGGCTAGGGTGTTCGGTAAAAGAAACAATGTTAACAATACAGAAAATTTATTGATCATTTAAGCTCATAATTTTAGTTAAAAAATTTAATGAACTGGTCATTTTTATTAATTCTATGAATGATGCAGCGATGATTAAGAATTTAGCAGTTGTTACTTAAAAGAAATTCCACGTAAATCTGTATTCGTACGTATTCTGTCTCATATTTTGCCATTACCAGTTTATTCGTAAAGATCGTTTAAAGCGATTATATGTTTATCATGAACATCGTTTATCCTATCCTATCGTGTATAAATCCTATTCTATTGTGCGTGTATATTGTTCTATCGTGCGTTAATTCTATCCTACTGTGCGTGAATCCTATCCTAACTTTTATCTTGTAAACGTTGGGGTACTATATTAAATCAGTTTTGTACTCCATGCTTGGTGTCGTTTCGTTTTTCAATTACGCATGAGCAAAATAGTCAAATGACGATTGCGCAATAGAGAACAAACGATGAAACGATAGAGTATCGCGTTATCACTATCACACAATCGCCTCATTGCTATCGCATTATCGAGTTATCGTGTAATTGCTTCATCGTACCATTACATCTCATCGCTTTATCAAACAAATCGTCACACTATTGCTTCATCGTCATCACATTATCACAGCATCGCATTATTGATGCAAATCTGAATGGTGCGTGACTATATGACCCCATTAAGATTCCATAATACTGCCTTACCCGGATGCCCTTGAAATCTATGTAATTAAGATATGTTCTTGTTGTTCACTATCGAACATCGCGCCATCTTGGTTTTCGTCAATAGTGCGATGATGTGATAATTCGATGATGGTTAAGCGATGGATCGATTGTTTTTGCGAGTCGATTTGTAATTCTTTAATTTTGATATTTTTTTTTGTAGTTTACATTTGAAATATAGATCTAGTTTTTTAATTGCTTAAAACATAATACTCTTATTCTGATTTTCCTTTTCAGTTTTGGTTTGTTTCGTCTCAATTGTGGGTGTCGTTTAGTTTCTATTTTCATATTCGTTTCGCTGTGCACAGATGCCCATATAAACAGACCACTACAAGCCATATTGATAAAAACAATTTATTTTGCTAGTTATACAAACGTAAAAAAATACTTTACACATTTATGCGTCAAAGAACTTTCAGCGCATTTGAACTGGAATACAAGTTTTTGGGAGTTGATTTTAATCAACTCTCCTATGCAGTTACTTTGGCAAACCGAAAGTGAATCAGTGTTTGGACCTAAGCACAAATCACCACCGCTGACAAGACTAAGTTCTTGAAAATTATAGAACAAATCGATGTAATATATGCTAAAGCATTGTTTTTCAAGTAAACTTATCTATAAACACTTTGCAAATAGTCAGATTTTATATAATACGAACAAGTAAGATATTTGTGTAGTCTCATGTATCCCTACGCCAGAGTTAAATATAGTCTCGTTCAACAAAACGCTAGACTGTCTCCGTAAATCTCCGACAAACAGAGAGCCCACTTGCTTGTCGGAGATTAAAGGAGACAGTCGAACGTCTGGTTGAACAAAAAAAGAGTTGGATATCAATAGTGCTTGGATCCATACCATTTTTAGAATTGTTTCGATTACTAATACATAGTTTAAAATCCAACATTATAGATATTAAACAACATCATTCATATAGGGTTTCTCAAAATATTTGTCAGAATAGTCTAAAAATCCATATTATGAAAAAAGTGCGTAATTCAAATACAGACTAGAAACTAATTTCCCTGCAAGATAAGTTGATTTTAAAATAAATGATAATCGATAAAATCAACTCCTATTGGTACTTCAGTACTTTAATTAATGTACGTTATTTCATTTATTATCCAATTCCACCTTTCGGATCTCTACATATGGTGCATGAAGCCGAACGTCGTTAAAATGACTAAAAATGTTCTCAAATGTAGTTCTTGCTTCTTTTTTTAATGATCCTGATTCGAAACACGTTTCGAAATCAAAAGGATTGTTGAATTCAACAAAAATGACCGTATATTCTTTCCAATCTACTCGCCATTTTTTAACACAGTATTTCTTTTTCAAACGATCCAAGAAATTAAGAAATTGTCGAACTATGATTATCGAGGATTTTTCAGCATCACTGTTGTGGAAAGAAATATACTTTTTTAGGGCACTCTCTGTTTCAGATAATATATTCGCAAAGTTTTTATATTTTTCTGATTTGTCTATTCCATCCATAATTCTCTGACAAATGGTTGTGGCATGTGATAAAGACAGTCTGTGGAAATCATCCATTTTGCTAGAAAAGTAAGCATAATCCAGCTTGCATACAAAATCGCTAAGTATACCAGTGAGTATCTCTTCAATAGTTGGACATCCATTTTTTACTTTGATCCGTATCTCGACGATATAAACATTTGTATCTGCAAAGTATAAAAACTTCATTATCCATGTGAATATAAATATGAACCAAAAACAACAGAACAAAAAAAAGTAAAATAAGGAAGCTTTTATCATGTCGATGATCTGTTCAAATCCTTAATATATATCTTAAGTAGCTAACCATGTCATAGAGGTTAAGGGAGAAAAAGGTATAAAACACTTCCCTTCAATGCCATTTTTACACAAATTAAACACTCTATTTTCACATTTTGATGTTAAAGAACTGCAAAATGATGATGCTGATGATAATGATAATATTAAATATGGCTTTCATTATGTTTGTCTGTCTTAAATACTGAAACAAAATGACACAATAACTCCATTATGACGATAGTTTACATCGTATTTTGAAATGTGTGGAGGCTTGCTGCCTTCAATAATATGAGTTCAGTAAAAAAAAATACGAAGGTCCTAGAAAATCCTCAATTAAGCTATACACAAAAATTGATTTGACAGTCACCTGTTAAAAGAAACTTATTAAATAATATCGACTTTTTGAAACATAAAATCAAAATATATACCCGTTGATCTTATTGTTGACGGGTCAATGTATTCAATCAAGTTGGATACTCTTTCGATTTCTGTTAAAGCCTCGTTGTCTTCTACAAATATTTTTTGAAGAACATCGTATTTACCAACGTCAAGTAATCCTTTATTCTCCAGATAAAAAACATTTTCCAACACGCTGCCATTTAGTTGGGTAGGCAAGTCACAATAATTCCTAAACTGCATTTTCCAGCGTACATAACTATCCGAATTGTCTTTGTGGCCAACATGTCCGTTTATAAGTTTTGCTAGTAAATTGTTGTGGATCTCTTTGATATTAGGGTTAGACTGTAAACTGAAAAAAAGAAAATAGTTTTTTATGTCGATTAAAATGTACATATTTTTTTAATCATTTGTAAAGTGATGAATAATATATATGAAAAAAAACATGTTTTTTATTCCGATATTAATATCATCATAACAGAGGTGTATGTATCATTATTACTTTGTATATATAATTAATTTATGAATGTTCTGAAAAAAAAAATGCACTCACATATAGTCCATAAGTAATGATCTCAACATTCAATCTCTAACGAACATTGAACCTAAATTCAAAAAAAGAAGATTTTTTCTGAAAAATAATATTGGTTATTTATCAATTTGAATTCAAAAATGAATTACGTTCTCATAAGAAAAATAAACATTGATATTGGCGGTAAAAAATAGACACCACCCCCCCCCCAAAAAAAAAATAAAATAAAAATATAGATGTATCCTTAAATGCGTAACATGGTCTTGGTAAATAAAGTGTTTGTAAAAAGCTAAATTATGGCGTGTTATTTGCATTGTCACAGATCCTTTTTGATTGGTATTTAAGTAATTGAGGAACTAAACAATTTCAAAGTTCACATTCTATTTTGAAACATTATAACACAATGTTGAAGGAATTCTAACATTATTTAGACCGCTGATGGAGTTGAAAAACGATTGTATAACGTAGTGTCATACAAAATAATATTAAAAGACAAAAGAAATATTGTTTAAACTTTTCCAAAAAAAATATCACCTCCAAGGCTTTGAACGGTCCAAATTGAAAGGTGTATTCAAACAGAAAACATAGGATAGGATACCTATTCGTTTCAATTTGTGTCGTTACAAGCGATGTATATTATACAATTATTTAATGCTTGTGCAGTCAATAGACCAGAATATTTTTCCCGAGGTGCAGGAAATTCAGTATGATCTATTGCCCGAGGCCAACGACAGTCGTGTTCTGTAAACAGTACTGTTTCATGAACATATTCCAGTATGTGGGCCTATCTTTATTAAGGATTCTGATATACAGTCCCGAAAAAAAGAATCAGACAATTCATTAAGTCTTTCTGTTTACGGAAAATACTCGCGTTAGATTTCATTCCTAAAAGTCACAGTTGGACGTGAAAATAAACAAATGAGAAAGAGAGAGAGAAAGAGAGAGAGAGAGAGAGAAAGAGAGAAACGTAAGACATCACAATCAAAAGAGTATCCGAGGTCTAGTATCGAATCACGTCTGCACGAAAATATCAGCTGTAAATAACGCGAACGCCTTAAATGCTCTGATACTTTTGTGCACAGTTTGAACATGTAACATATACAATATATTCTAAAATTTACATTTACTTGAGATTTTAATCTGAGAACACCGTTTTTCAAAGATCAACATTTTAGACCAAAATGTTTATGAAAATATAAAAAAACCTCTTATTCTACCGGGAAAAAAAATATCGATATTAACAACCTATATTCGTTTTGTTTGCGGAACTATTATTATCAAAACTCGTAAAACACAACGTTTGGTATAGCTAATTATTAAAAAAATGGCGTTGTAGAGGGAGAGAAAAAAGATAAATTTAATAGATTATTTAAAAAAAAAGAAAAATATTGCAGATTTTCTGAGCAAAATTAACGATTTTTTCTGTGTACATGTGTATGTTCATCTTAAAACACATCTTCAAAGTGGATTTCATTCAACGAAGTACGATCATTTTCTTCTGCTTGAGTCTTCAATACAGAATAAGAAACAATATTTTTGAAAAGCAATTCGATATTAAGACAAGATAACTAAAATAATACATCAATAATTAAAAACATGCGGTTGTAACCTTTTAAACTTTCAGTTCATGAACTCTTGATTTTAACACGAAAAAGTATTAGAGATCCTAAAAGAGACGTTACAACAATTTTTTTTATTATACTCTGTCCCAAGATATAATCGATTCACATTTTGCTTAATTGCTTGATATTTATAATTACCTCCGGGTTCAAACGATGTTCATTCAAAAGTATAAACAATTTCCAAGATTTTTCAATCGAAATGCCCCTGTTAGCTTACCAGGTTTTAATACAATGCTAAAAACGGTGATTATGTATTGCAGTAAGCCCGGATGATAACGTTGAAAAATCGAGTGATATTTTCCGAGTGTATTCCGAATGGAGAACACATGTAAACATTCCCCATTATACATCTCCTTAAGGAATCTGTTTTCGTTCCAGCGAATTTTTCAGAGCGAAAGATGATTATCTGTCAATGAAATTATCTTGGAAATTATCCCTTTAAACTATTTCAATTGTACTTTTTTCACGGGTATGTGTATTTTAATTAAAAATCGTTCAAATGTGCTGCATAAATATCTTGGGACAGACTATAGTAAGAGCAGTATAACGTTTTTTAGACTTTAATCTTATCGAATAGTACCAATACAGTAGTACAGGTAACTCTTCCTGTATTTGACACTTCGCACATTAATAAGTCGTAATGATAAAAAAAAAAATCCTACATTATTAAAAAGACATACAAATTCCATATGTAATAGTACCCACAACGGGTTTTTTTTACACGATAAACAAAAAGATATTAACCCACGATAAGATACAATTATCGCAGGACATACATGTAACAGTATACACGCACAGCGCCATGGGATGGATCCACGACAGGAAAGGATGACGATATTCATATCAAACATAACATCGCGTTAAACGGTCTAAAACCTATAAAACATCTGAAAGCTATAACACAATAACTTCATAAATAATGAGTGACACAAAACGGGCGTGTCTTTTAGCATAACCGGAAAACGGTATTGGCTGCGCTGCGTAATTATACATCGCATGTGCCACATGAAAAAATAGAAGTTTTAACATGTTATTTTCAATTGTACAAATTAGAAATAATATAAATATAAGGAATCATTCTTTGAATATTATGAGATGATAGCTTCGCTCTGAGCGTAGTTAAATGTATCATAAAGCCCATCGGGCTTTATTGGAATTGACCGATCCCCGACCGAAATTATCACCTCATAATACTAAAAGAATGATTCCTTATTCCTTGAATATATATATATTTCGTCACAGTAATTAAAATTCACTTTGAGAAGTTAACGATTTTTTTTTCGGCATCCTTCGAATTGGTGTAATCACCGAAAATCCGTCCAACTGTTAAAATTTTTAACTTAAAATTTGATACATGGAAACGCCATGTCATTACATACTTTGAAAAAGTGCCAAAAAATTCTTATGTCTGTATGAAAGCAATATGAGCCGCATTTTTATGTAGACTTTTTGTAGTATGAATTTGAATTCACTACCCAAATTACAAAATAAAATTATAAAAGGAGTTTATACTTCTGTCTATCATTTGTTGGGGAAGCAGTTATTCTGATGCCTCAATAGAAGCACAATTACACTATTGTTTGTCATATACATACGGCTACTTCCATGAAATTTAAATTTATGAAACTTTAGAGAAAAGTTATAATGGTATTATAGTGCTAATGAACTTTAAAAAATAAATTTAGACTTGCACCATGTTAAAAGAATACTTTAATATTCTTTCTCAGAGTTTACCAACATTTTTTTTTCTTCAGAAAACTACCTCACGATTAATATGTGAAAAAATGCATGAAAAGTATTCAAATTACTGCCAGCTATGTAATACTATTGTGGTTTTTTTTCTTAATACGTAAATGTAATGAACGTTAATGCCCATTTTCGTTAGATTATGCTAGAATTTAGGACCATTTTGGTGATTCCCTGGGATCTTGGCTATTCGATACACCGCACTTACAGATGTAATTTTACGTGTAATTTCTTTTATAGTGTTGGTCTAAACATTTGATTTCTATTTGGATAGATTGCTGGATAGAACTGTATATCATTATTCGATAATTATCTTATTATCCTAACAATATGTAACTTCAAAATCGAATCGCTTCCTGAAGAAAAGACATGATACAATTTACACGATAGGATAAAAGGAAACAAATTGTTAAATTAAACGATAAACCTAATAGAATTTTCATGTGATAGTATATGATTAACGCACGATAGAGCACTTTACATGCACGATACGCTAAGATTGGTATACGATAGAATAACATTTTAAATTAAAGTACTGAAGTACAGACAGGAGTTGATTTTATCGATTATTATTTCTTTTAAACTCAACGATATGCTACTTTGCTTGACCAGTAGTTGATAACCTTTTTGGGTTACGCACATATTTGTAAATATGAAAAATCCGACATTTTCGACAACAGTTTCGAGAAAACTGCGCTTGAATCATGTTGTGTAATATTTAAAAATAGAATTGATTCCATCAAACTATGTATCATATTTCAAAAATTGTACAGATCAGAGCAACAATGAACTCTAGTCACGATCAACAAGATGCTTTGCTGTCTCCGTTAATCTCCGTCAAACAAGAGATACTCTCTGCCAGCACCAGGTCACGTGACAGCTTGATGACGCGACCTCTTAATATAGACCGACTCTCTGCTTGTCGGAAATTTGCGGAGTCCGCCGATTGTTGAACGAGACTTTGTTAAACTCTAGCGAAGAAATATATACGACTGCAAAAAATCTGAATATTTTCATGGTAATTATTAATAAATTTCATTCATATTCAGAAAGGCCTATTGGCCTCCCCTGACTATATGCATTTTTGTATGAAGTATTACGTAGTACGCTCTGTGTTTATTTAACTGTTTGTTTAAACTTGTGTAAACCATTTGGTTTTTTTTTCAAAAAAGGAAAAAAAAAATAACACAGCAAAAAAAGTATACCTTATAGATCGGAATTATTAACTAACTTGTTACACAAAATATCTATTCTTTAGACATTTTGATTGTAACCATTTTTTTTAAAATTAAAACACAAAACAAAAAACGATAAAAAAAATCGTTTCAGGAATGTTTTATTACCATAAAGCAATGATTATTCTAACAGCACAGTTTATTACTTGTATATAGTATTTTTTCTATTGTTACAATTATATGTTGATCACCTTTTACACATGTATGTTAACAAACAGAACTTAACCTCAGAAGATGTGTGAAACATTCTATAAACGTGCCTATGGGAATAATTCCAATAAACATGCAAATATATTAAATTTGCTTGGATTAGAAAATGTACAAGAATTATTTTACGAATGTAAACATAAAAATCAAACAAGCCTAACGGTATTCAAATACATGCATTAATTTCCGGACAGGCTGTTGTTAAAGTTAAATTGAGCAAAAGAAATTATTTCTCTGCAGGTATGTTGAAAAAAAATTAATAAGTAAATTCAAACATGTTAGACCTATAATGTCATAAATAATGAAAAATAAAACCCAACACTATGATTAGCATATTTTAACTACAATCACAAATCCAAATCATTCCATACAACGATCTCTTCAGCACGTACAATCTTCCACTGACGTTTTTCATACTAAGTATTAGACCATAATTCATCCCCCAATTGTCTACGGACTTTTCCAATTATTTTTCTCTCCCGATTACGACAAAGAGCACACGGCGGGTGGGACCGGTCAGCAGAGGGATGATCACTCCTCCTAGGTACCTGATCCTACCTAACCTCTATCTATTTGAAGGTCCGTATTGCTCTGCTTTGAATTTGAATTTCGTTTTATGGATTTTTGAGATGGATGACGGTTTGTTATTTTATTTTTTTTTCGTTTACTTTCATGATATGAAAAGTAGCTGGATAGTGGAATATATTTACATTTATAGTGTATTCATGACATTTTTTGTCATACATGTTCGACGATTAATCAAAAATGTCTAAACAATGTCCCCCTCTATCATATATTTCTCATGAAAATCACAATCAACATATTCTATTTTTGGCACATGTAAGTGAGGTTTCATTTCAATTCATGAAAGGTTATTTTGTTATCCAATTTAAAAGCAACATTTTGTCACCACGGAAAACGATAAAATCTAAAACACAACGTCAAGGTGACGTGTGCACCGTAAATTGAAATATGCCTCTTATATATCCCGCTTAGTTTTCTATGTTTTTCACCTTACATTTAATCAACAAATTGCCATCATATTTGTTCAAAAGTAGTAGAGAATCATTAATTCGTTTTTTTTTATGTTTTTATGATACCAAAACATCGAACGTCAAATGACGTTACTTATTCTTTTTTTTCAAATATTTACTGGCATTCTATATTTTTACGGACAGTTTTGGTTTTTAAAAAACCCACAATTTTCACAACCCCTAAAATAAAATACAAAAGTGCAAAAATATGACATTATGATGGTATTTGCAATTTCGTGCACGTTCGCAGTTTGTTTGCGAGTTGAATCCATACTGTTATCACGTCTCGTTCTTCAATGACATTCGACAGCAATATATTTTCTTATTCAATTTTATTGGGAACTACTTGCCTACAGTAGCTGATTTATTTTAAAGAAACAATATACAAAGACAAAAGAAAACCGTGCCTTGTAACTTTATTTTTAGGGCTTCAAATTTTCAACGAATTTTTGATAGACATTAAAAAGATCTAAATTTGGAGTTTAAACTAAATAAGATCATTGCGAAGTTATCTGTATCTTTGATTATATGACAATGAGTAAAAAAGCCATGACAACAATTCTTGTATTTTTAATTTGCCCTTGTTTAAAATGATTTTATAGGTTAGGCAAACAATTTTTTCAACCATTGCATGGAATGTTCAGAATGTTTGGCTAATTCTCCATTTCAATGTAATATGTATTACAAATCAAAGATAAACTTGTAAAAAAAATATTAATGATACTTTTCCACGCAGGTACATATATACGAATAATATCATTAATGAAACAAAAATTGCAAAACAAATCAACTAACAATATTTTCTTTGACACATTAAACAGCTATTTACAAAACTGTAAAAACAAAAATTTCTTGTTTTTCGAAATCACATTAAACTCAACTCCATCACTTTATCCCGCTTTGCTTTCCATAGCACACATCTCTGTTAAACTTTTGAATCAGATTATCTGTGTCTGAAACATAAATACAAACACATGAACAAGAATTGAGCATTTTTATCTGGGCTCTGCTGAAAGAAGAGTCCTGGCTGTAGGCAGGCAAATCGTCAATGTTACTATAAATAGCACAACTTCAAAATTAAACAAAAAACCAAACAGCGTCAAAGTAAAAGCTTCCGCTTTACCAAATAGTTACACAAAGAGCCTCGTTTTGTCAAAAGTGTTGCCATTTTGTTTTTGGTTTTTTAATTTCGAGAGAATTGTCTATCTTTTTTGTTTTTGTTTTTTATTAATAACGTGTTTTAGACTATGCATTTTGGACACATACAATGCGCATGAGTTTCCATGAACTACTCTGCTGCACGTTGAAGAAATGGGGATTGAATATTTAACGCTTGTTGCAAAATGTAAGGCACAAACTATTGACCTTTTTTTCTACTAGACATACATATTTTTGTTTATAGCCGCTTACAAAATATGGTCGCTCTAAGAGAGAGAGAGAGAGAGAGAGAGAGAGGGAGAGAGAGAGAGAGAGAGAGATTTCAGTCTTTATTACACAATATGCATAATGACTCACCAAAAGAGCCCGACATTCAGTACTTCAGTACTTCGATTATATATAGCTATGGAAAGCCAAAGGGTTCATTATTATATCTATTTAATTAAGTATTTGCCGTATTCAATACATGTAAATAAAGAAATGTGAATTGTTTACTCTGTTATTTGGTCTTCGTACTTCGTTCAATGCAAGTTTGACATTTGTTTTTGACCCATTCGTAATTTGTATTTCAAGATCTGTAAATCAGTGTAGCATTATGACAGGGGGCGCGCGAGCTACAATGAATCTTCAGTGAAAATGACTGAACTTATTTATACTATGTTAATTTATATATACCTGATAGATCAAGTTAATTTCTGTATGCAATTTAATGAGTTTGAAAATAAAGACTTGTTATCTTGCTCATAAACAAGCACGTGTTAGCAATTTTTTCCATGAGTCATTATTGAAGTCTAATTAAAGCTGAGATGATTTCATAAATACGCATTATTTCCCTTTTATCTCCGACTATCGCCATATTACTTGTCGTTTTCTATTGTACTGTTCATCGCTACACACCCCCTATATAAGGCCGAGAATACTATTCATGCTTCACCGCATTCAGTAAATTCATACACCTGAACAGGTTACCTTGGACGAAAAGACGCATAAAAAAGCGTTTTGAAGAAAAATAATATGACAACCACTGCATTGGGTAGATATGTCCAATACGACGAAACAAGACAGGCTGAAATCCAGGCGCAGATACTTAAAAAAATCTTGATAATTGTAGACCGTTCCCCTGTGTATGTTATAACATCGCACATGCGCAAACCACACACTTTGGCAGATCGAGCAATGTCAATTATCGCATGGATTTTATAAACGGAGAGTTTTTTTGTAGGAACAGATGGAAACGCTGTTACTTTCTTGGATTTACTATTATTTAGCAACTGTGTTGGATGTAGTGTCGCCGGGGTTTTCAAAAAGATGAAGACGTTATGCACTCTGTATGAACAACACACGTATTACATGTGTATGCGAGGTAAGACAGAATAGTCTGTGCAACATAATACGGATACATTGGACATCCTTTCAGAGAATAAATATATTTTGTATTTCATTGATTGCTGTTTCCTTTATTCTTTATTACAACATTTAACTACAATGTGTAGTTCATGCATTTAGAAGTCCGTGCAACGTGAATGCCTCGATCGGAAAGCAACCGACCGTAACTTTCTCAACCAGAATATATTCCCCAGTGGCAGTAGAGGAGCGATCGAAAATAATATGGTGACCAAATACTTTTATGAATTCATGTCAGCTTTGAATTATATTTGGAAAATAGTGTCTTGCGCGTCTTGCACAGAACTGTCATCAGCAGACTTTATGTTGATTGGGGGTAAGGTGGCTTTTGTCTCCTGGTAATCATAAACCTATGAATTTCATAAAGTGAAGTTAGATAAAAAAAAACACGATCTCCCCCAACCTTCGTCCCTACCCCCTACCCATTGAAAATAAAAATGATCCGAGACAATGTGGCTGTCTATCATATAGTTTTCGGTAAAGTCAAACCTAAGAGATTAATTTATGCAACAATTCTTATTTCATAGATATATTCGAAGTTTCATTACATTTAATCAAAAGGTATTTTTGTCACCCGATTTTTAAATCAACATGTTTTGTCACCACGGCGCATGGTAACGTTGAATACATGACGCACGCACAGTACATGTAAAAAAATATCAAATCTTTATATCACTCTGGGTCTTTTGTGCTTTTCACTCAAATTTTACTTGCCATCTAATTTGTTCACATTTGTTTGAAAATCATAAGTCCGTACCTCGAAGTTTTCTTATTTTTTACCGCATGTCTCTTTGTTTGCAGTAAGTAATTCCCTGAATGTCAAATGCATTATTTTTTGATCAAATAAATACAGATATTCTACTCTCTTTCGTATTGTTTTATGTTCAAAATACATTTACAGTACCACAACCCCTACAAAATGTTTTAAAATTAAACACAATTATGCAAATAATGTTTGACTTATTTTTTGTCCACAATTGAGCATTTTTGGAGTTTGAATTGACTTTTTCCCGAGTTAGATTCATGCTGTTTATACTTTTCGTTGCTCCGATACGTCCAGCGACGTCAATGTTTTACTTCAATTTTAAAGAGGAATGTATGTCTTTAGTTACTAATACCAACAAATCTATTTATCCCGTTATTATTTAGTACATAGAATATCATGACAGTTTTTTATTTCAGGTTTCAATATTAGTTGTTTTAATCCCAATTTATGGAGACATTACTTTCGACAAAATATGACTTATTGTTGACACAACACAAAATTTGAACATGCGCTTTGACCTCATTCTTGCAGGATTAGATTATACATGATTCTTAGAAAGAAAAGAGTACATTAATTTTTTTTAATTTCAAACTGTTTGAAACAGTTGCTAAATGATGTCTATGAATTTAGTAATAATATGACGTTAAAAAACTTAGCTATGGCAAAAGTCGTATTTCTTATTTGGCCCTCGTATCAGAGACAATTTTAATTATTTAAGCAGTTTTAATTTGCGAAAAATACAATATGATGATGATTTAAAGTTCACGATGTGGATATTAGAAACCCATTGTTACACGTAGTTTCCATTTTCTCTCATACTCCAAATCAGTTAAGAAGCATTGCAAATGTTCAAAAATTAGACATAAGTTTCCTTTCTTCTGATTTAAATAATGTAGAATGTAAAAAAATGTGTTTTCTGTTTTTGTTCAGGTGTATTTCAGAAATATGATATACATTTAATATAGATAATGATATCGAACCTAGTTCTCCTCGTGTGAAATTCAATGTTACACCCAAAACCATGTGCGGATATAGAGGACGAAGCGTTCCGGACTTCCTTCAAAATTCAAACTTATCAAATTCATATGATAGTTTTCCAGAAAATAAGCCTACTAACAACCCCCTCGGCAAATACAATTCTCCCCAATTGTATTTGGGCTGGGCAAGTGTTTCAACAAAATTATGCTTCTATATTTGATTCACTATAATCTGTTTACCACTTCCACCACTTTGAAAAATGTCCAGATTTTCTGTTATAGAATACCCCCTCTACCACTTCAGGTTTCAATACACAACCCAAAATAGAAAGTCTATGAGGATTTTGCATTGCACCAGCCATGAAATACATTGTAGCCCGGCTGATAACTTTGAAAAAAAAATGTGCGGGGTATTCCAAGTAGTTCCGAAAAGAGAATAAATTAAACATTTCCTGATGTAAATCTTCGTAAGATTTTTTTTCGTACCTTTGACCTTCTGTGAGTGAAAAATGAAAATGTGTCTTCAAAGATATAGTGTATATTTTCACTTTGACAGATTTTAGCTGCATTTTCTTCACAGAATTAGTGGGTTTCTTTTTCAGAAAATCATTGAGTGATGGAAGCAGTTACTTGGGACAGAATATTGTATAAGTTTATTTTTCTTACACCATTTTTGATTTTTTTTTCAATTCAAAGTTTTAAGCGGGAATCAATGTACATTTGCTTATTGATACAAATAAATAGGCTATATACATACCAGATTGTATGAGATGTTTAGTGGTCACAAACACTTCAATATCTTTTTGTTTTAGGCAGAGCATATCTTTAAAACATGATCTAATTTTTTTTGCCATTTGTGTATATCTGTCTTCGACATCTCCTTGGTATCTTCCTGATGTTTTTATAAGAATTATGGTAGACTGATCCCAACCAATTTCAACATCTGTCAGTCCAATTTCACTTTTTATAACTTTTAACAATGCAAAAAAAATCCCCAAAATTTTCTGCGAATTTGTTTTGGTGTTGTTGATCATTTCATCTTTGAGCAATTTTTCCATATTCTCTTGAACACTCTTCATATATTCTGTATATCTTTTGCCTGTTTCGTCAGCAAGCAAATGTATCTCAATTCCTTCATCTATCCATGGCAAAGTCGAATATTTGGATTTCAAATTGTTGACCATTTTGCGGAAGAATGTTGTCAGACTTCTTAAAAAGACTTCATCACCGTTTTTAACTTCCACTAACACTTTTATATTTGAAGTTTTTTCATCTGTGAAAATCAATTAAGTATATATTGCCAGGTAGGCGTTTGCACACTAGCGGAGAAAATAAGACATATTTATTATCAACTAGTTAAGTACTTCACGTTGATAAAAAACTAAGATAAAAATATATATCCATCAAACTAAATGTAAAGTATAAAATATTATTTTTTATAAACAAAGGACCACAAAATGTATGTATTTTCTAAACAAAAACAAGGCTGACCTCTGAATAAACAGTCCAAACATATCGTTTAAGTTTTAATTTATTATACATTAAAAACTCTTTATATTCTACTTATTTAGTTAGTCTTTGAAAAAAAAAATACATCCCACTATTCAGGTGCATCGATCAAAGTTTTAAAATATAGAGTAGTTTGTTTTATTTGAGATGAGAGTTCGAATTAGTCTATGCAATTATTGAAACAACGAGCGTTATTCCTCAGTCCGTTCGTTAGAGAACGAGCACATTACATGTCTATGTGTGCTTGTGTGTATGTGCATGCTGGTGTAAAAAGGGGGAGGGCGCATGTAATATTCACTACAATTAAGAGAAAAAAACGGATTCAGCTACGTTTGAGACAAGTTCGCGTAAACCTACGTGTATGTTTATTTTTCTAGTGTAACTTGAATAACCTTATTAAATCTTTTTATTATTTTGAATACCTTATTTAAACTAATTTGGCGTTCAAAATCCGCTGTGTATCAAAGAAAAGAAGAAGAAAAGTTTGTTTGTCTTAAAATCTAAACATGCTTAATTTTAAACGTTTTATATAATAAGTTGACCTCACATAGTTACATTGTACACAAACAATTTAACAATATTTAGAATTGATTTGCTGTAATTATTCACCAACTTATTTAAGATTAAATTAGATAATTTAGACAGAAATGTCATATAAAATGAAAGGTAGAGGTATACGGAATTTTTTCTGATATTTTTGAAATATGTGTAAACTTTCAAGAAGGAAAAAACAAAACAAACTGCGGCCTTAACAGTAAAAGAATGTTGGATACCAAGCAATATTAAAGATATTTCAATATTTGGCCGCCGCCTTTTTTTTTGGGGGGGGGGGGGTGAACGTATGTTTGATTGTTTTGTATTCTTTTTTGAATACATAATTTATTCTGTGGTAGTAATTCATTGAAACAGAAACACGAATTTTAACCTGCATTTGACCAACCAAAGTATGTATATTATAGAAATGAATAGCAAAATCCTGGCATTTAGTCATATCGAACTTTTAACTGACTTTCATTTCTCGGAATACCAGGAAATAAATACCTGCATTTCGATTTGAAAACAAAAGAAAAGTTGTGAAATACAAATTTTTCAATACACAAATTTGAAATTAACTGACTTTCATTTCTCAGAATACCAGGAAATAAATACCTGCATTTCGATTTGAAAACAAAAGAAAAGTTGTGAAATACAAATTTTTCAATACACAAATTTGAAATTATATATATATATATATATATATATATATATATATATATATATATATATATATATATATATATATATATATATTTATATATGTATATAAGAAGCACTGAATAGAATCAACAACACTAGGCATCTTTAAAGTGTCGGATCTAATATTTAGATACTGAGCCAGTAAACTGAATATATAAAGCACTAAAAATGGCTAACGACACGTACAATAGATATTGTCAAATTTTCGGGACAACCCGTCCCTTCTTCAGGACCAAAAAATAAATTACATAAGTAAAAAACAAAGAAAACAAAATCTAAAGCTACTATAATCTACTTAAGAAACTATAAAAAAGAACAGCTACATTATACGCATAATTTTTTCACACTCTTAAAGAAGGTGTTGACACCGTCGCCGATCGCTCTAAAGTAATCAATCGACTGCCAACTTCACGCCTGATTAAGTTAATTAGCTAATTAATTAAAATTGACGTCCGAGTTAATAAATGAAAATTTGAACTCATTATTTTTTTTTTGTGTTTATTTATCCCCGGTACCAAGAAAAAGGATTTATTGAATATATATATATATATATATATATATATATATATATATATATATATATATATATATATATATATATATATATATATATAATTATATAAAATCCAAAATGAGTGAAAGGTGATATCACTTAGTATAAATAATCAAAAAAGAAAAAGAAAATGAACAGTTCTAAAGTTTCTATTTACTAGCGCTTTCTGGATTTACATCCTTCTTCAGGTGAACGTACATAAGCTATGAAATTGTTTTTCTTAGAAACGTTTACTATGACGTCATGAAGTAACGAGAGTCTTTTCAGGGAAGGAATAAATCCATGACGTCGTAATACAATATAAAACGTTAAAGTTCGGGAAAACTGAATTAGATAAAATGTGATCATAACGACATCAATAAATTTACAAATAGAAAGACTGGCTAGAAAAAAAAATGAATTTTATTTGTATTTTTTTTAAGGAAGGAGTCTTCTTAGTTTCAAACATACTTTCTTATTTTAGGAAATTCATAAAATTTTGACACAGTAAAACAGATTATATAACCAAAACATTCTATCAGTTTAATCAAATTTAACCGTCTTGTTTTCAAATAAAGGTCAGATCAAGGTCACTACCTCTTTCCTCAACCTTAAGGATGATAAAAAAAAATGTAGTTCTTTTAAATTATGTAAACATCTGTTTAAGATATGAAGATTCTTTTCTTCAATAAAATGATAAAATATCCGGATGTCTATAAGCTTACACTACTAAATAGGAATAAATATTGAAACTAAAATTGATAATGTTTAGCCCGTATTTCCTTTAATTTTGTTCAAATTTTGAAGATATTTTGATTATATTTTTATGCTTCCAATATTAAAATATTTCTTTTTTTACGTTTATTGAAGACATCATATAAATATATAAATTAACAGAAAAGATAATATATTGACCATTTAATAAGATAGAAAAACGGATTTTAGTGATTTTTCCACACAAATCAATGTATAGAATGGGCGCTTTGAAAAGCTTATATGTAATTTGATAGGCAAATCTTATTTTGAAAACAAATTCTGAAACCCAAGTATAATACATGTATCATTAGTTCACATAAGTTAAAGAATCCAACATTAATGTTAGTGTTTTAAAAATCTAAAAACAAACTCATTAATTTACAGCAATTCTGAATTGCAAAACGTGATATTTTCCTACGCAATATTCCGCCAAAGACATAGTCCTTGTTGGATTCTAAATATTGATTTCTATTTCTATGCAAAGTTGGGCAAGTTTTATTTTATTCTGATTTAATTAATGAACAATTATTCAATTTTACGTTTGACATGTCGAAAACAAAAAAAGACTCTATCTTTCATTAAAAGAAATAATTCAGAGAGGACAACAATGTGAAAAAAATTAGTCTGATATGCATCATTATATTAAAAAGTAGATTCTCAAGTTGTTTATAATGTAATAATTTGACCTTTGAATTGCTTGCATTAAAAATGTAGAAAAAAATGATGCAAATTTATAGTTGTTTATTTAATATGAAAACAAAATACTTTTAACTGTAAAACTAACCTTAGTTCTTTTTTTAATATTTGCCTATTTGATTTTTTGCCAATAAAGTGATGACCAAAAAACTCACCTTTCTTGCTGTTTGAGCTTTCCGCTGCGGATTTTAAAATATATATCTTGTTTAAAACCTCGTCAATTTTTTGTATCGCTCTACGGTCTCCAGCAAATATCTTCTTAAGAGTATCGTAATTGCCAGGAGATAGTAAATCCTCATCAGCCAGATAATCAAAATTTGCCAATACATCACCATCTCTTTCGACAATCTCTCCTTTATAATAATTTCTAAATCTCATCTTCCATCTGACAAAAGTTTTTGTGTTTTCTTTATGACCCACATGTCCATTAATAAGTGCTTCAATCAGGTCAAGGTGGATTTTTTGGATTTTGTCACACGAATTTGAACTGAAAGTAATTGATATATTGTAGCGCTTATATTAAAACAGATTTTGCTTTTGATTCAATTACTTTCAGCTTCAACTCTGCGAAATTGTCATAAAATATCTTTGAAACTTTCTTTAAACATTAGGGTATGGATGTTGACAATATCATTATACATTCTAAAAGACTTACTCCTTTTCCTCCATTGTCGTTGTTTCAGATCCCAATTTTCTTACAGGAACAGCTATCTGTTAGATTTAATGTATAATGTTGTATTTTTGAGGAAAATTCTTGACGGAATTTTTCAAGATATAGAAGTAACCAATACTTCAGATATATGTGTATTCGATTATAAGTATAATGAAGTAGTTTGATCTGTACTTGTAAGCGCTTAAAGTCTAACTTCAGGAAATACAAAAATAGTTAACTAATTTCATAACTTTGCTGTTTGTTTAATATAGCTGGCAAATATAACAAGCATTCTGAGAGTACTGCATAAGCAATACACGTCCCCTACCGGCTTGTAAAAATGTGTGAAAACAATGCACTGTTGTGCAGAATATCATTTTTTACAGTCTTCTGTACCCCGAATCAACAAACCAACCCGATAACGAACCCAACTGTAATAATACAAAAAAACCTGTCGATTAAATTTACAACACAATGCTTGACACTATTTTACAGAACTTATTTGAGGAATGGTCCAAGTAATGCACGATATTATTACTGACTACATACTTTCCTCGTTTATTCAATACACATCAAACCCGATAACGAATCCGAACATTAAAAAAATGGAATATAAAACATTAATTAAAAAAATATGTTAACCAGACGCTAACAAAAGTGTAAACGTGATCTGTATTTTGACATTTTGAAGCTGTTCAGCAAATTTTATATTATTCCTCAAACGCATAAAGAAAAAAGTGTGGAAAACTAAAGTGGGACAGACAGACGGACGGACGGACGGATAGACGGACAGACGGACGCAGAAGAAAGCTATAGTCCTCTCCAATGAAAACCGGTAGGGGACTAATAAAACTGCAAAAAAGATATGATATAATGTTTTCGGAAACGACAACAGAAACAAAATAAAAAATACAAATACATAATTAAACAAGCAAGACTTGCACAAAGACACGAAAAGATGGTAAAAACATAAGCTATAAAAATGTGTAAAGTAGTATAAGGTTTATCTAACCTTCAAACCGATTCTCGGTTTACCAACTCGCTTTGCTTTTGGGAAATTCATTCTACAAGAGCGATAGTGTTACCCCAAATAGAACTAACTTATTTAAATGTCTTTTAGAAATCTCAATAAAACTAGATCAGATAGTTTATAGTAACATTTAGATTACGTGCTCTTCTTTTGGGTATAGTGTTTTTTGCTGATCCGTGAGTGATCGTACCTTTTTTTGTACACATAAAATAGTGTTCAACTATATTCATGTTTAATAAATCTAACCAGCAAATACATGTACATATGTATCAAAAATCTCACAAAAACTACATATTATTATAAATATATACATAAGTACTGACATTGGTATTTCTTGCCTTATGCCGTTTGTAAAGGCCGACAATATATGAAACTCTATGTAGTTTTACACAAAGATATATATTTGAATTTTATTAAATAATGCATAATACTAATCGGTAGTATCGGGTTCTGATAAAATTTTTAGAAAAAAAGCATGGGCGCCAGATTCTTAGTCGGGCCCTTGAAGTTTGTTACCTGAGATTCGAAGGAAAACAAAAATCTTTTTCAAACTGGTTTGTCTATTTCATTATTCATTTTAAGCATAAATAAACAGTTCCTAACGATTAAAACATTCATTTTAGGATCAAAACTTGAATTTTCACTTAAACATTCAAAATGTAAATAATCGCTTCGTTTACAAAGCGAAGAATTGTAAGGTCTGTCACTCGCTTAAAACTCATAAAATGACAATCACATTTTTGATGCCTATTAAAAATGCCTTAATGAATCAGTGTAAACATTAAAATCGAATAAATAATTTTTGATCAAAATAGTGACCATGCCCCTTTAAACTTTGTGTTATTGGTGTCAAACAGCAATGTGACGTAGACCTGTCTATTGTCTTTAAGTCCATTCTGCCATTGCTCTTTGAAATCAACAAGATTTGTCTGGCTTTTGAGCTAAACTACGCAACAGTGCATATTTTGCTTCAAACCAGTGTCATTTTTAATTTGTTTTGACGCAAGAAATAGATAGTAGCGTTCTACTGAAAGTCCAAGGTCTTGTTATATTGGTTCTAATACACGGAAGCGATGTCACATGAATAAAAACATCGTATATAGTATACCTCTAAAAATGGTTGACTGTGTACATACATGTATGTAAAGGGATAGGGGTTTGGTGTCAAGATATCACAGAAATTTTCATGTACATCCCCAATTTAAACAGGAAATATAAACTGTGGAATAAGTTGAATAAAGTTTTCTGTAATTGTATGCAATTGTTCTCACTATTTCCTCTTCACCCTCTAATAAAAACCCCCCTCTATATAACATGCAGGGAAAAGAATGGGACAGATTGTGCTGAACTGCCTTGTGAATCTTTATTTCTTGTGTAGGGTAGCCTCTTCTGGTCTCTCAAATTAGGGACCGAGGGGGGCTCTAAAGTCTTCGTACAATAACTCTTTACTGCACAATAATTTGTTATAAATTATTAAAGCAAAAATGTTCATTATACAGCTTTTTATCTATACAGTACCATTCCTAAGTCATATGTTACGTAATTTCGGGTTTCAAAAGACCAGAAGTTCAAAACTTTGATCAGTAATATCTCAAAAAGATGAAATATTTCGAAAAGCAATGTAGTACAAAAGTTGTCCAAAATGATGTTCTGTACAATAATGCGTTCTTATATTTTTTTGTTGATGGCCCAATTAAGGAATTTAAGGGTCGGCTCCTAAAACACATTTGTTCAGATTTTTCGAAAACGGTTAACAGTTCGTGAACACTCGTTGAACAAAATATGTTTATATTTGAAAGACACTTCACTTGATATCAGAAAAAAGGAGTGGTCCTTCAAATTTGGGGCCAAGAGGGCTATAAAATCTTCTTACAATAACTCCTTACAGAAAAAAAAATGTCATTAATTATAGAAGCAAAAATTTTACAGCTGTTTACCTAAATAGTAAACTACTTAGAATTATTATTACATAATTAGGGATTTTAAGGGGCCAACAGTTAAAAACTTTGATCATAAATGTCTGAAAAAGGAGAAATAGTTTGAAAAGAAATGAAGAACAAGAGTTGCTCAGAATAATGTTGTTAACAGTATGATACTAAAACTTTTTTGTTGGTGGCCCCGGTAAGGAGTTGAAGGTCGGCCCCTAAACCACAGTTGTCAAATATCTCAGAAATGGTTAAGAATTTGTGAACAATTGTTGAACAAAATATCTTTATATTTGCGCATCCTTTCATTTGATATCAAGAAAAACGGGCTTAACCCTCAAATTAGTGCCAAGGAGGGCTACAAAGTCGTTTCATTATAACCTTTTTTTCTGAGCAATAATTTGATATCAATGAATTAGCAAGAACAAAGAACTTTTCAAGCTGAATCTAACGCTGAAACCTGTTTTAAAATCAGACGATGCACTACAGAGATATTGGGGTTTTAAAATTGATTTGTCCAGAAATTTTGAATCCGCATTATTGGTTAAAAAAAGTCTTATGTTCAAAATTGATTTTACTCGTACCTAAAATAATTCAATAATTGTTAAATTGTACTTAAACACTTTCGGATTTTTATTTGCTAAGTCGTTCTTGAAATCGGCATAATGTTTGTTAATTCATACAAACAATTATTCGGATTCTGTTAACTCGTACCAAGAATAATTCGATTTTTTTATTCTTTTTGTCTTTGTTACTTATTTTTATAAGTTAAAGAACTCTGCTTCTTAGAGGAACTTCTAGCTTTACTTTCGACATTAATGGAAGACCCACTCGTTGTTTAACAATGAGCTTTGCTCTAGTTCCTGATTATTTTTTTTCTTACATATTTTGTGTAGGCGATTTCTCAGAAACTACTCGGTCTATTAACATGAAACTTTCCGATCTGATAAATATTGATCTGAACCTTATTGGAATTTTGTTTTAATGGTGACGTCACTTCCGGTTTTGAGCTAATAACAATTCAACAATTTTTAGAAGGTTGGCTTGTCCACGAAGGTTTTCATAAACTATAAAAGATATTGAGTTCAAAATTTCAGGAATGATAGTCAAAAGAATATAGCTATGCAATAGGGCATTTATAATTGTTCAGCGCAAAAAGCGTCGAAGCTCGGTAGGGCTCCAAAAATGAGATAAAAAGCGTTGTGATATTTCATGGTTTTCACAATTTATCTTTTTTCCGGATATATTTATTTTGTTAAGACATGTAGAACAAAAAAGATTTATGTTTAAAAGATATTTCATTTGACATAAAGAAAAGGGGCTGGCCCCTCAAATTAGGGACCTAGAGTTCTTGAAAATATTCGTCATATAACTCAAAAGCGGTTAAAATTTCAATATGGCTGTCACTGCAAAATATGTTCATTATGATCTTATTAATGTCGTAACACTAATATTTTGTTCGTGTATTGCGTAATGTGAGTGCAAAAAGCTAGACTTGTTACCATGTATTTGTGTTTTACTTGGCAAATAAACGGGCTATTTGGGCGTAAAACTGACATAAAGGATACCAGTTTACATACGGAAAGTGTATAAACATTTTAGTTATTTTCTACTGAAACACATAATTGATAAAGGAACTGCTTCTATGCAATGCATTTGAGTCGCATTTCAATCTAGCTGGATTCCGAGCTGTGTATGTGAACAATTATACGTATCCGATCCCTTGCCCGCGGCCGAGGAATTAGGTCGCGGATGGACTAGCGAGCGGTCTACCGTTATCCAATACACAAAATTTGCGCCTTGCTGTAATGCACGAATGGGTTTATTTATATAGCTGCAAACACAAAGAATTCCAATTTTATCGATATTAAAAGAGTAAATAAAAAAGGTGATACCATTACCTATGAAGTAATGCTGTTTTGGCCTCGAAATTAAAAAAAAAATTATATATAGATACTATGGCTTGTAATGAAAAAAGGCGTTCATTGTGATCTTGTATATGTCATAAAATAGTGTCATTGTTGGAAAATAAAATTCAGTTATCAAACTGAAAACATTTCATCCCCACCACGTTGCGTGTACATTTACATAACATAGGCCGGGAGATGCCGCGCAAGTGGACAACCGATTCGCTGTAGTCTAAGACACATGCTTCTCGTGTTTACATGTATACGTTATCACACATTGATTCGTTGTTAAATTATTTCAGTTTTAAATTATATTGGTTAACGATGCATCAAACCATTGATTTAAATCATAGTGCGTAAAATTAAAACAAATGCCATCAATGAATATGATACAACGTTTTACAGTCAGGAAGTAGCAGGGTGTAGTAAGTGAAGGTTGAAATATATCTAATGAAAGGCGTTTAAGATAAGGCAGGTTAAGTGGTACAAGGAAAGTGAACATTTCAGCGTAGTTTACAATAAGAGGGTAAAACGACCACGAATTTTAACAGATTTGGCGACAAAGTTAAAAAGAGATTGACATAAAACAAAAGTGCAATTATATCTTGCAGGTGAAAAAAAATTAATCTATGCTTGCTAAAAATACAAAATTTTATCATAAGAATATTTTAATATTAAGATCCGCCGGATATTTCCATTTCCCTTCATTGTTTGGTGCCTATTTAAGGTAAGATTTGCGGCTTGTATTTTTTAGAGGTTGTACCAAAGTTACATACCATTTAGTTCAGTATACTAAAGTCTTTTTTCTCATGAAATTCAAATGAATTTTGCCCTGGCCGTTTTATAACTACAAAAGGTCAAAGTTCATGATTTCGAATTTTCATTATGATGAAATGTAAAAAATTTCGTGAAAATATGTACATTTTATATGTGACTATTATGGGGGTTATTTATGCTTAAAATAATATCACTTTTAATATCATGATTCACTTTTATTTATTTCTGATGAACTATCTAAAAATAGAATAAAATGCAAGAAAAGTCTAAATTTTGGACTACTATTATGTAAACGAAAACATCTTATTTAAAACCTTTCCAAGTCCACCGATTTCAGGAAAAACGTATCTTAGAATATGTTTAATCTGATGTTTCTAAAACACTATTCAAAACCATATGATGCGGATTTCGTTTTCGTGGAAATTGATAAAATGCTTGTGTCCTCTTATTTTTTCATTGTAACTAAAAAAAACCGCGAAATTAAAAAAAACTGAAATCAATTATGACGTCATATAAATTTTGACGTCATAACTGAAATAAAGGATAGTTGGTGTTACGTCACCATGAAAATGTGTGAGTTATCTCCCTGTAACCGCAAACCTTACCTTAAGCTGCATGTTCCGATATGTCGGCCATTACAGTATCAATTTTTTTTCCATGCAAACCAAATGAATGGTCTTAAAAAGTTAAAGACGTTTTTGTTTTTGGAAAACCCAAGCAATAAATCAATAACGGAATATATACAATGGAAATACTTTTTCAATCATATCATCGTTATTGATAATTTTTAAAAAATCCGATTAACCTGAAAAGTGCATGCTTAACCGGAACTTGTTAAACAAACATTAAAAGGTCAACAGGTGGCTAAAATACCGAATGGCGAGAATTGTTTTGATGCAGGGAACAATGGATGAATATTAATATAAATGAGAATTTTATAAAAAAAAAAATTTGACAGAATAATATGCAACTCTGTACGTGTAGCCATACAACGGGGATAACCAACGATATCGACAGTCTTACGCCCGCAGTATTCTGAATAAAGGCCTGAAAAAATTGGATGAACTATAATTTGATTATTTAATTTTGGCAAAAAATGCGTATTTTATATAACAAGACTTAAAGGTATAAACTGAAATGAGTCGCTAGTTTATTCTATATTCCCAGTTGGTTAAAGCAATAGCAACGACAGAAAAATTCGTCGATAAATTAATTGAGCATTGAAGGCCGATCGATCGATAAGTGGCAAGACTACGGGAGATAACTCTTACTAATTATAACCAGTCAGTTTTTTGTTCATCCCGCCGGTTTACAGAATCCGGATTGCACAACATTTTTTTAACAAAAATGAAAGGAAAATGTCAAGGGGCTGAATAATGTCGCCGGATTGGACAGCATTCCGTAATACACAATATCCGGATTCAACGAGTTTCAACATGTACATTATTTATTTCATTGAAATATGGCTTAATTGACCGAGAAAACCAAGTACTGTAACGTATATTATTGCACACATACTTAGCATAGCCATCGTTTAAAAGCGTAAAATTATTTTATTGAAAATCGGGACTAAGCACCTTTAACATTAAGATGTACATGTGTAAGACACTTTCTTTGTCATGTGCATGATCCTGTGCATGAATTATTTTCAATACCTGTTTATTCTAAAAAATGGTCACCAATTCCATTTACAACTGTTGTCATTCAAAATCACGAGAGTTAAAGAAAATTTCAAATTTTGAGTCGATCTCAACTGTTTTGTATCCAAGGAATCTATTGATTTTATCTTGTGTTACGTAGTTAGGTAATTAGGTTTTTAGGGGTCAAACGTCCAGAATTTTGATCACTAATATATCATTTGATATTTGACCTTTCATTTGATATCAAGAAAAGCGGGCTTGCCTATCACAGTAGGTGACCAGACGGCTCTAAAGTCTTTCATCTTTAGCTTTTTACTGAGAGATATTTTGTGAAAGGTCATATAAGCAGATTTGTTATCTTACAGTTATGTGTCCAAGTAATGTAATGATTTTATCATGCGTTATGTAATAAGAGGTTTTCAGAGGTCGGTTATTCGAAAAATTAATCACCCATATATAAAAAAAGAAAAATCTTTAGAAATGCAGCTTAGAAGAAAAGATGCTCAAAATACTCTACTTAACACTATTCAACCTTCAAACTATCCTTAAACGGCCCTTATTTGGGGATAAGGGATCGGCCTCAAAAACTTTCTCTCACATATATCTCAAGAAAGGTAATGAGTTTCTAAACACTTTTTGAACAAAATGTGTTAAAAATTAAACGACCTCTTATTTGATGTAAAGAAAAGAGGACTGGCTCCTCAAATTAGGGATCAAGATGGGCCTAAACTCTTTTATGTTTTGTGATATGTTATAAATGCAAAATTAGGTATAATACGTTTAAATATCCTAACAATATAATGATTTTCTCATGCGTTACCTTACTACGGATTTTATGGGCCAGAGGTAAATTTTTTTTAATCTTTTAACCTTACAGGAAAGCCTTAGTACTCAACTCCTTTTTTTTCCAGATCATGTTTTGTTGTCAAAAATTAAAGTCGATGACGTCATATCACCTTCTAAAAATCGAACGGAAGACCTCGTTGCTCGCCACGAGATGTTGTCTAGCTATTATTTGTTTTCTTGGTAGACACCCTTAATTTCTCAGCCATTTCTGAATCGATTTTAATGATATTTACATGGATGATGTAATTGGTGAATGTCTCTCTGCATCCCACTTCTTGTCTGAAAATTTACTTCCGCTTTTGAATTATCTCCCTCTTTCATTTATTTTGGAACATGATATTGTCCACGCATCTCCTCATAAACTATTATAGTCAGAGACTTGAAATTAATATGCAAGATAGAGTGGTTATTGTAGATTTGCTTGTTTGTTTTACATTTGACCAGAAGTCATTATCCGTGAAGCCCGCCTGGACCTGAAAATGTTGAAGTTAATTTTTTCGACAATTTTTGGGAAATTTGAGATTTGATCACGAATATCTTTATTCTCATAAATATTTTGTTAACACGTGTAGAAAATCAAAAGTTTATCTATAAAAGAGCTTTAAACTGACACCAAGCAAAATGGACTGACCCCTTCATATTAGGGGCCAAGAGGGGTCTGAGGTCTTTTATCTACATCTCTTTTATCATTAATATTTTGTAATGCATTGTAGAAGCAAACATGTTTATCTCTCAGTTTTTTTTATCTATTATTGTTAAAAGTTTTCTTATATGCTACATAATTAGGGGTTTTAAGGGGCTAGAAATCCAATATTTTGATTATTTATATCTTAAAAAGATGAAATATTTTGAAAAGCATCATAGAAGAGAAGATGCTCAGAATAACGTTTGTAATAATATTTGACCACCAAAGTTTCGTTTAACGGCCCTTATAAGGAGATAAAGGGTCGGCTCCTAAAACAATCTTTCCCGGATATCTCAAGAACGGTAAACAATTGGACACACTTAATGAACAAAATGTGTTAGGAATAACAAGACCTTTATTTTGATATTAAGAAAAAGGGGCTGACCCCTCCAATTAAAGGCCAAGAGAGGTCTAAAGTCTTTTATTCTGATTCCTTTTCGGCTTTATAACTCAAAAAGTTTCCAACCGATTTTTATGAAACTTTGAGAGATTATGTGTAACTAATATCCCTCAAAGATGTTAAAGTTTCCTTGACAACGTCACTGCTGTTTTGACGGTTCTTTTTTTATTAAAATTCAAAAGATATAGGTTTGAATTTTTTTTTACTTATTGATTTGTCATTTTGCCTCTGTAATAAGGCTGGAAATGAAAATCCGTCACTTCCTTTCAAAACCTGAAGTGAATCTAATTCTTATAAGAATTTAATTTTTTTTTCAAATAAAAAACGTATATTTTTAAGCTGAATCTAATGCTGAAAACTGCTTAAATTTCGGAGGATGCATTACAGAGATATTAGGGTTTAAAAACTGATATTTAAGTTACGGCCTGGACAAATTTGGAAGAAGAAGAAGAAGAAGAAAGTCGACAAAAACAATATGTCTCCCCTTGGAAAGGGGAGATATAATTGTAAGCTGTGAAAATTTGTTATTCAATAAAAGAATGCAATTATGTTTCTTTTGTATCTTATAATTTTATAATGATATTTAGATGTGTTTACATACGGTAATTGAAAAATCACCCCACTATTTCCAATTGTCACCATTAAGATTACATGTAGGATATTTAAATGTTAACTTGGCTTTGAAATAACATCTGCCATGATAATTACGTTTGAAATGAACAAGAAACAACATATTTTTACCTTTTAATGTATATATGCCAAAAAAATGTAGGAAAACGTGTAAAATTTAAACATTTTTTATGGAACTCTCCTTCGTCTCCAGCTACTCAGGTGCGTTTGAATTTGATTTTAATTTAAGGCAGATGTCGAACTTGTAGGTCTTACTGTTTTAGCATTAAGTTAAAAGGAGACAAGAAACCAGAATAGATTAGATATTCTCTAAATATGCATGTTAGCTTACTTTTGTTCATGGAAAAAAGAAATCACATGCAGGATTACATGTCTATTTGTTAATTAAAATGCTACAAAACATTTAATAAACAAAAATGATCAAAATTTAGTATCATTGACGATTAATTTGAAATATGTGTGAAAATGACTCAAAGAAAATGCCACAAGTTTCATAAAATTAGGTAAAAGATTTCAAACCAATACTTTATGAATATCAGAATGGGGGGGGGGGGGGATACAATGTACATGTAAGGGCATTTCTAAGTGATGTGATGCTTTTATCATGATTATATCTTGTAGAGATATGTTGTATTGAAAAAGGTTTCTTATTGAAAGAGGTTGAGCAATAATTGACCTCTAAAAGGTTAGGTAAAGATGTTTTACTATGGAGAACCCAATGAGACTGTGTTAAGTAGAGGAAAGTTGAAATAGTTGGTTCACTTAAGATCAGACGACACGTTCCTCAATTTTAGCTAACTTTTTCCAGGAATTTGTTAATGGTTTATTACTTCTTTGACAAGCTTTCATGCAAAAAATTAGGATACCTTACCAGGCATTTCTACAAAATACAAAAGTATGCAATATCCTATATAATCTTCTTGAAAATGCACTTGAATTGCTGATATAAAAATAAATACATCTACCGCAAAGCGAAATTCACTATATTAGAACATCTTCGCCGGGGCGGGGCTTTGAACTCACAACCTCTAGAACCTATACGCTCCTGGCAGTTACCGGCCACGGTTCTAACCACTCGACCATCTTGACATATAACCAAATCCAAGTAAATTTTGATCATTTATAAAGTAATTATAAATTTAATATTTTTCATTGCAACTCTTTATTACGAGGATATAAAAAAAAATGAGGAACGTGTCGTCTGACCTTAAATGGCCATTTTCTTAAGCCTCAATGGAATTGGCAGTATGTGGTATACTTTTTCTCAGAATTGCATTAGCTTTCTAAGTTTAAGAGAGAACGTATTTTCATTAAATGATAGTGTACTAAGTTAAGGATAGCAAGGGACAGTTTCGAATAAAGTACCCGTTAATTTTGTAAAATTGAGAGTTGCTGTACTTGAAGGCTTGTGAGTGTTGTATCATTCATGAAATGAATTTTAATAATTATCTTTATTTAGAGGGATGTCTCTTGTTTGAATTGGTATGCAATATGAAAGCTCCTAATGTTTAGTGCATGAAAAACATGATTAAATTGTGAAACTTGCGGTTATGCCTGTTGTGTTGACTACACACCGATATTGCAGGTTACAAATTGGAGGTTATTTAACTCGGAATGTAGGTGGATGGGACCTTATATACCTTTTTACTGGCTATGAGGATGTAGCAAGTTTATTTTCCACCAAGACAGCAACTTTATCATGAGGCCAAGCCGAGGGAAATAGTTGCTGTCGAGAGGGACAATAAACTTGCTATCGTACAGTCGGTTCAAGCATATCTTTTACAACATATACCATAGCATAGCATATTAATGAAATCTCATAGCATAGCATTGAAATCACATAGCATAGCATTGGAATATCATATCATAGCATAAAATCTCATAGAATAGCATTCGTCATATACCATAGCATAGCATTCAATATTATTTTAACTCAGTTTTAAATGTTTTTATTTGAAAAAATATATGTTCACATGATAGATTTGAGGTAAACTTTATCTTCTTAGTATTTTACTTAGAAATTTGTGGAACTCTTCTGTGTATGGAGGCGTTTTTGTTCAAATCTCATAGCATAGCATAGCATACCATATCTTTAAGCCCTTCATTTCAATTTATCATAAAATAACATACAAATCTCATAGCATAGCATACAAATCTCATAGAATATCATAAAATTGTAAAAGATATGCATGAAATGACTGTAAAAGTAGTAGATATGTATTTTATTGTCCAAAAAACTTTATTTGTTGGCTATGCAGAATTTTTTTTTATGATAAACAAATCAAAGTTATCGGACTTAGAATTTAATGCAGCGATCGGATTACATTAAAGGTGTTGCGAGTTTGAAAATGAGGGAAATTGAACGGAAACTATTTCACAGTTAGATAGAAAAGCATATTTATGCCGGTACCAAAAAGTGTTCAGTTTGTCCGTCTGTCCATATATCCGTCTCTCCGTCCAAGATCACTTATCCGGAGCATAGCTTCTCTCCCTTTGGCTCAATCTGGCTCATACTTTATCCACAGAGTGCCTTTGGGTAAAGGGTTTGCAGTGACCTTTAACCATATTTATAGGTATAAGGTTAAGGTAATCGCACAGTTATGTATTGAATCCTTGGCTGGAGCATATCTTCTCTCCCTTTGGTTCAATCTGGCTAATACTTCACTCACGAAGATTCTAAGGTCAAACAGTGTGCATAGACCTTGAATGAATTTTGTAGGTAAAGGGTGAAGGTCATATTGGATCAGGCAAAAAAATCTTTTTTAGAACATTTATACTTTCCACTTAGCTCTATTTGGCTCAGACTTCACATAAATAGTGCTTTCGAGTAAAGGGTGTGTAGTAACCTTGAACAAATTTTCAAGGTCAACTGTGAATGTCCTAGCAGAATTATATGAAAAATACTTGTCCGGAGTATATTTTCCCTCCCTTTGCTCCAATCTGCTTCATACTTCACCTACATAGTACCTTTGATCAAAAGATATGCAATAACCTCCAATGATATTTGTAGATCAAGTGTCAAGGTTATATCAGATCACACAACAATCCTTTTTTAAGAGAATATATATGCTCTACTTTTAGTCACTATTTGGCTTATACTTAACCTAAACAGGGCGTTTTGGTTAACGGCATGCAGTGTCCTTGAACCAAGTCAATATGAAGGTCATAAGAGATCTCTTTAAAATAAATTTTAGACCATAGATTATTTCCCAGTTGCTTACATGTAATCTTGGTCAGATTAAAACAAAATACCTGTACATGTATGTTTGGGGAATGCGATTGAATTAGAAGTTATATGCCAGCTGGAGAAATTTCTAAGTTATAGATCAAAGTCAAAGCAAAATTCTTTGAAATTGTTTTAATCCTATTGTCCATAATTAAAGCGGGGCACTTAAAATGTTTACTTAATTTTGTCTAGTTTATAGTAATTTACATAAAAAACATTCACAAAGGTATAATAATGTAAACAATACATCGGTAAGTTTCTGATATTTGATGATGCACAAGCACACATGTACAGTACGGAAGGTCGACCCTTTGAAAAGCTGTGTAGAGGAAATGTTGCTCATAATAATGTTTAAACAAAATGCTACCAAAAAGTATTTTGTTGGTGACCCCGTTAAGGAGTTTAAGGTTTAGCACCTAAAACACAGTTGTTCAGATATAACTTGAACAGTCAAGAAGTCTTGAACACTTGTTGAACAAAATAAGTTTATATATACGAGACCTTTTATTTGATATCAAAAAGGGGCCCTCCTGTCAAATTAGAGGTCAGGCGGGCTCTAAAAGCTTTTCATAATTACTATTTCCGGAGCGAAAGTTTTTTATTAATCATACATGCAAAAAGAGCTTATCAAGCTAAATTTAAAACTGAAATCCGTTTAATAATCGGATGATTGATTGCGGGAAATCAGCATTAAAAAACCGATTTTCACGGAAATTTTGGTTCTGCATTCTGGGTTTATAAAATAGATGTTAGTTTAAAATTAAGTTAACTTGTACCTGAAATTATTCAAAAATTGTTAAGTCCTACTTGAAAACATTCGAAGTTGTGTTGTTAAGTCGTTTTTTAAATTGTTAAGGTTTTTGTTAATTCGTACTTAAAATCATTTGGATTTGTTTTATCTTACTGTACTTAAAGCTAACATGAATTCATAAAAGCATTTGGTCGCCATATTAGTTTCGATCGCTCCTCTACTGCCACTGGGGTATATATACCGGTTGAGAAAGTTACGGTCGGTTGCTTTCCGATCGAGGCATTCACGTTGCATGAACTTCTAAATGCATGATCTACACATTGTAGTAAAATGTAGATATAAAGAATAAAGAAATGTAATAATAAAGAATAAAGAAAACAACAATCAATGAAATACAAAATATATTTATTATTTGAAAGGATGTCCAAGGTATCCGTATTATTTTGCACATACAGTGCTGCCTTTCTTCGCATGCACATCGAACACGTGTGTCGTTCATACAGAGTCACTGAGAGTGCATAACGTCTGCATCTTCTTGAAAACCCCGGCGGCACTACATCCAACATAGTAGATAAATGACAGTAAATCCAAGAAAGTAACAACGTTTCCATCCGTTTCTACAAAAACTTCCCGTTTCTAAAATCCATGCGATAATTGACATTGCTCGATCTGCCACAGTGTGTGGTTTGCGCATGTGCGATGTCATAACATACACAGGAAAATGGTCTACAATTATCGAGGAATTTCGGAAGTGTCTGCGCCTGGATTTCAGTCTGTCTTGTTTCGTCGTTTATTGGATATATATTGCCAGTGCAGTGGTTGTGATATTATTTTTGTTCCAATCGCGTTATTACAAGTCTTTTCGTCCAAGGTAACGTGTTCGGGTGTATGAAATTCCTGAATGCGGTGAAGCATGAATAGTGCTTTCGGCCTTATATAGGGGGTGTGTAGCAATGAGCAGAACAATAGAAATCGACAACTAATATGACGGTAGTCGGATATAAAAGGGAAATAATGCGTATTTATGAATTCATGTCAGCTTTAAGAAACTTTTGTTACGAATTTAAGAACTCGGCTTCTTAGAAGTACTTCGAGCTTTACTTTCGACATTAATGGAAGACCCACTCGTTGCTTTGCAACGACCTTTACTCTAGTTATAATACTTATATATTTTTTTCAGTTTAATTTACTAAGGATACGTATATCATGCTAGCGGAACAGACAAAAAAATATCTCCAGCGAAGTAACATTACACAGCGCTAAAAATTGATTTGCAAATTAAAAACAGAAGAATTGAAGAGGTTCGCTCCCTATGTTTTGAGTAGCCATTTTGGGTCACTTCTAGTTTAAAAATTCTGCATTACATATTAACTCTAGTAGTATATTTTTATTTCACATTGCCAAATAAACTATATAGAATAAAATTAGTTTAAAAAATCAGATTTTTACAAAGTTAGTAATGGACTATATTTTGTGGCAGACAGCTTTCAATATGGAAATATACAATTGCCATAACTCACTAGTTTTAGAGTACTGTAACTTTAGCTTCCTAATTTTCAGCATAGACCAAACTTCTAGATAGTTGTGTATAACGATTTATTCATGATGTTCTAAAAACATATTTAAACAATATTTTGATATTTATATCAATATATTTTGGCATATATAGCCTATATTTCATAGAAATAAGGAAAAAATTAACTCCAATTTTGGCCTAAAATTAGCATTGTTTATGCTATATCTCAATTCTTTAAGATGTGACCCCTACTTGTTTTACTTTTAAATAAAACAATAAATGAATGTCTATTTGTATGCAAAGTTTTTGGAAAAATAGAATAACGATAATTTCTTTTTTGTGTTATAATTTGATTCTCCAAAATTATTTAACATCTGTTGTTGTGTTCATTATGTACTGGCATTTGAAGCCACTAATACAGCAAACAAAAATTAAACTTTTGACTTAGATTTTATTTTTGTAGTCACTACATGTGTTCACCTTCATACTGTATTAAAATCATAACTAAACAAGCATTCTGAGAGTATTGCATAAGCAATACACTTCCCCCAACGGTTTATAGAAATTTGTGAAAACAATGCACTGTTATGCAGAATATCATTTCTTACCCTCTCAACAGACCCGATAACGAACCCAATTGTAATAAAAAAAAAATTCGATTAAATTTACAACACAATGCTTGACACTATTTTACAGAACTTATTTGTTTGTTAGAAACAATAAAAGGAATGGTCCACGTAATGCACGATATTATTACTGACAATATACTTTCCTCTTTTATTTGATACACACCGAGCCCGATAACGAACCCGAACATATAAAAAAAACATTCTCAAAAATATGTTTACCAGACGCTACAAAAGTGTAAACTTGATCTGTAGTTTGACATTTTGAAGCTGTTCAGCAAATTTCATATTATTCCTCAAACGCATAAAGTGTGGACAAAATTGAAGTGGGACAGACAGACGGACGGACGGACTGACGGACGCAGAGGAAAGCTATAGTCCCCTCCGGTAAAAACCGGTAGGGGACTGATAATAGTTAAAACTATAAATATGTGTTTGATTTCTTCAATTTCCATGTCCAATTTTAGCAAAAAATTCAGGAAAATTATCATTTCTGTTAGGGCCCCTATATTTCCCCCAAAAAGACATGTGACATGGGTCACAAATAAAATAATAAGCATTCTAGGTCCCCATCTTTATATCCAAGTGGTTTTCGGATGATTGACATTACTAATATTTCAGGTGCCAGCCTCCTTAAGTTTTAACCGTTCCTCTATCATGTAGTAATCAATTTTATCGACAATTTTGGCAACAAAGTTCATGTGAACAAAGCACTTCAAAAGTCGTTTTTGTTATCAAGATTACATTCCTCGTGGGCATTTAAAAATCTTTATAAGTTTAATTTGAAAGATTATAGACAAAAGACGAGCCTTCCTTTGTAAGATGTTAACTTTGTAATTATCTCCCACAGATTCTATGGCGGTTAGTTATCAGATGTGAACTAGCCAAAACATATCAATGATATACATATCTGAAACTTCTGAAGACCAACTGGATGTTCTTATCATGTTTTCTTTTTGAAGTATTGAACAGTGTTCTGTCGTGGTTTAAAGTACAATTACCATGTAAATTTGTTAGTAACAAGAAAAAATATAACCTTTCTTTCCTGAAGTCTATAGATTTGGTTTTATCAAATGTAATGTCAAATTTTAAAAAGAAAACACTTTTTAATTACACTTTTAATTAGACTTGTAATTTATGAGTTAAAAAAAAAAGAGAAAACCAATTTCTCCTCAAGCTTATAAATTTAATTTTACCACTGGTAATCTAAATGGTAATCTCCAATTTAATAAGAGAACGCTTAAAGCAACTTGAGAATGTCAAAAAGTCTTACTGGAAATCATATAAACTATATCCGACGACCTTTTACTGATCAAGTTATCAGCATCATATGTATTCTCAAAAGTTAAAGCTTTTGCATATCAGTAGAACTTTGCGTTTAACACCCTACATATATATTTTAATGTTGTTATTATATATTACTTTTAATCTACATGTATATTTAAAACATATCATTAGCTAAGTGTGCAGCATATAGCTGGGATTCAAATACCATTAGCTACGTTTGATATAATAATTTGAGGGTATTTTTCCGGAGATCATTAATGTTTATCATGTAAAGCTTTCACTCAGGCATTTTAAAGAGAAGTATCAATTAAAACTCAACACATCTTTAAAAAAATTAATCATTTCTATTTTAAGTCAACTAAACAGAAACGTTGAAGGACTATGATATTACAGTGAAACTTCTCAAAACCGGCACCCCTAAAAACCAGCACCCCCTCAATATCGGCCGATTTAAAAAGTCCCGGACAGCTCTCTCTTCATTTCTTATATATAAACCCTTAGAAAACCGGCACCCTCGGAATACCGGACACCGGCCGTTTTTTGTCGGCCGATCTATAACAAATGTGTGAAATATACTCTCACAAAACCGGCATATAGCCAGAGGACAGAGACACTTCTATAATTGACGGGAGGTGTGAAAACAGCAGGTACACCGACTCGAGTGTCAGTGTGATAGGTGTTAATTACGCGGGTTGAATATGGCATTATAACGGGTTGTTTAATAAATGTTGTTATATTAAATGATTGAGAAATCATGTTTTTGTGTTTATTCTTGTTTTATTCTGTAATTCATTGATTCGATTCGTATTAAGTAATTGTATTCTATTTTATACTACACTGAACTCGGCGAGAATCCTCGGCGATAAATCGAACGTCAATGATACAAGCGGCACCTTACAAATTCTTGATAAGACTTTATAAAATGTGTTATTTACTGTGATTTTATATTCTACATTTACACAAAAAAATATTTCTATTTCATTTCCGATAAATGTTTCCAAAACTAAATACTTTTCAGAGTATCAATGTAAACGCAAGTTGATATAAGCGGCCTTTCAATGGAAGTTTGACATATGCCTTAAGTTTGTGATTGAAATTTAATTTAATAAAACTACGTATGTATCTGTTATCAGTTATTATTTTTCTGTATCTTCTGTAGTTTGATAATACGATAATTAAGGGGACGCTTGTTTACCGTCATGATCAAAGTGAACAATTTCTACTTTGCAAAAACTACTTATTCAAATCTTATTTTTTACAATAAGTTACAAATAAAAAGCATTATACCTGTATATCTATACACGTATTGTATTTATATAAATGGACCAAACAGATAAAAAATTTCCTTGATAATGGCAATTTTTACAAAACCTTTGTCCGGTCCGGCAGCCTGCCGGTTTAGAGAAGTTTCACTGTCTCTTAAACAGTTAAAATTTAATAATCGATCAAGCCAGACCTGATGATGGATTTGTTACATTTAAGAATATATATTATTGAACTTTTTAGCTGTAAATTACATGATGCAAAATGTAGTAAAATGTTTTCTAACCTTTTTTTCCGTCCGTCCCAACGAACATAAGTTTAGTTAGGTTGAACTGATATATATCTTTTAAATCATATTCAAGGGTCGTAAGACATATCTTAAGTCATTTAAACTAGAACATTGTTCAATCTCGTCATACACACATTTGGAACACTTGCTGATTTTTGTTTCGGGTAAGGGGTAGATCTTTTGCTAATGCATTTTTCCTGTTCACGTAATGTTTAATGAAACCTGTTCATAAAGTAACATGATCAATAAATGAAAGAAACCTAAAAATTGGATTTGCTTTATTCAAAATTGCCGATAATGGTTGCAGTTTTTTAGGTTACTGATAGACTGCTTCATAAGAAATCAAAAATAATGACATTACGTGACGACCCGCCAATAGCCCTAATAGACAATGGGTAGGCACAAAACATATCATTCTGTGAACTGGATAAGCGCAAATGCCCAGATAAACAAAGGAACATATCAAACACATTAAAAAAACAACTACTGTACTGAGGGTATACACGAACACAGAAGGCCCCAAATCAACATCATTTTTTGACCTGGCTAAACGCAATAGTGCATGGTGGGTTGGTGCGAAAGGGTGATAAAACATTAATAGAAACATATATTAAACAGTTCAAGAGTGTTTTCCATAATAATTTGAATCAGATTTTTTATTCAATACCTAAGAGTGTGTGTGTGTGTGTGGGGGGGGGGGGGGTAAATCTGAAATTGTATCGATTTTTCCTCGTATCATTAAACAAACAATCGGACGGAAACCCTAATCTAAGCGAGTACCATACTTTAATATTGTTTTAAGATTAACTAATTAAGGATTAAATATAAAAAAAAAACTGACGAAAAACAAAAATCGTACGAAGATAACCCCTGAAAGGTAACATTACCTAGCGATATAAAAAAAATTATTCGTAATTCAAAAACAGAGAAGAAAATATAATGATCTTTTTTTCTTTCCAATTAGTAGTGTATCTTATCGACAGTTTTGGCATCAAAAGAGGTTGCTCACGGAGGCTTTATTCAAAAGTCGTTTTTGTTATCAAGATTACATTCCTCATTGGCATTTAAAAATTCCTATCGGTTTAATTTGAAAGATTATGGACAAAAGAGTAGCCTTGCTTTGTAAGATGTTAACTTTGTAATTAATTGATATTTATCTTGTAATTATTTCCCCCAAAGACTATACGGGTTAGTTATCAGATGTACATTAGGAAAAAATATCAATGATATACATATCTGAAACTATTGAAGACCAACTGGGTGTTCTGGTCATGTTTTTTTTATATTCTTAAACAATGTTTTGTCATGTTGTAAAGTACAATTAAACAGGTAATTTGTAATTAAAAAAGAAAAAGACTTATAAATTTGGTTTTATCAAAGTTCAACTAAATGGTAATGGCTAATTTAAGAACAGAGCGCTTGAGGCAACTTCAGAATGTTGAAAATTCATATTGGGACTCGAAATCACATGAACTATATCCGACGACTTTTTAATTATCATGTTCTCAGCAACATATGCATTATCTTAATTGCATGTTTTTAAAATCTTTAGTAGAGCATTGCATTTAACTCACTCCATATGTATCACTGTCGTTATTCTTTTCCTTTTTAGCTCACCTGAGCTGAAAGCTCAAGTGAGCTATTCTGATCACTTTTTGTCCGTCGTCCGTCTGTCCGTCCGTCCGTCCGTCCGTCCGTCCGTCTGTCCGTCTGTCCGTCTGTCTGTCCGTCTGTAAACTTTTTACATTTTGAACTTCTTCTCTTAAACCGCTTATCCAATTTCAACCAAATTTGGCACAAAGCATCCTTATAGGAGGGCGAATATAAATTGCAGAAATAAAAGTCCGATCTGTATTCAAAGCGGAGAAAACCTTGAAACTGTAGAAAAAGGGGGGTGCATTTTTAAAAATCTTCTTCTCAAGAACTACTGATTCCAATTCAACGTAGTTTAGCATAAATTATCCTTATGGGAAGGAAAATATAAATTGCAAAAATTAAGGTCTAATTCTGTTTCAAATCTGAGTTATTACGAAAATAATAATAAAGGAAAGGCGTGTTTCAATCAGTTTAATAGCCTCGGATTCGGCATCCGGTAAAATGGGTAGACAAGACTTGGCCTGGGCAAAACAAAAGATAAGCAGTTATTAATCTGCCAATCTCATTAAAATTTCAGGATATTTGATGGACCAGTATATTTGTATTTGCTGTAAATATTGCTGCAAATAATGCGTATTTGGAATTGACGATTGCCGATCTGCCCCGGCTTTTATTTTGCCACGGCCCGGTTTTGCTTACCCATTTTACCAAGACTCGTATTCCATACTTCTAAAACGAGGTTCTTTGTTTAAAGCAGCCATGACATTATACGAAAAAGGATCGATCTGACTATGATGAATTTGCTTGTTGTGCAACAGTTCGCGTATGAAGGGAAATTTTTGAAACATGAAAAATATATTGGTGCCGATTTTGTGAAGTAAATTGAGGCTAAATATTTCAATGCGTTGACAGTTTTCACACATGACGTTGATGTTAGCTTGTTCTGATTTTCGTTTCGTTTTCATTATTTATGCTTTGTAACCTGGAAACTGTCGTCTGTATTTCATGATTTTTACGTATCAAATCAAACAGAGACTTCGGTAAATCAAACAGTTACGTTAACTGTTTATCTGCGCAAATTAAGCAAAATCTGATGTAGGAGTACTGAAATACAATTCATTCTATCGGTAATTCGGCATTATTTTTTGCGTAATGGTTGATTAATGCAATAGGTTTTTGTTGAGATGCTCGGCATTTCTCTAGTTTATTCAGTTTAAATAGAGTTTGATATTGCTTACGGAAATATGTAGGTATATACATGTATATATATGATTCATTTCGAAAAAAATAAATTGTGTTCTTTATTTGTTATACATGTAGTGCATGTTTCTTGTGTTTAATTGTTAACAATTTCTATTTACTAACCATTTTTGAGTGTTTGGTTCGAATTATAAGCAAGATACAGAGATTTGCTAACAATTTTATGTTTGTACACAGATCTTAAAAGCTAAAAATTAAATCAAAGTACTGATAGTACTGAAAAGCGCTAACCCAGCTTCTGTATGTATATAACAGATATATGTATATAGCATTTCAGCTTCTGTATACGCACTATATTTCCTCATCACTGCATGACAGTCCCTGCAATGATGTATGTAAGCCCCGTACATTAATTTCACAATAACCCGTAAATTAGATTCACAATAGCCCGTGCAGTTATGTGCATAAACCCCTGAAACTGGTTCCCTAACCAGTTTAAATGATGTATACTTTTGCTTATAGGGGCGGTTATTCGATGCACCGGAAGTTGAAGTCTAAAGACAATAAAGGGCTGAGCTATGCTTAGCGCATTAAAAAGTAAAAAAATTGTCAATATTTATTACGAAAATTTTCAAAATCTGTTCTTCCAGAAACCAACTTATTGAATTGTAAACTTAACCTTTTTAGCTCACCTGAGAATGGGGCCACAATGGGGGGGTCGAAGTTTAACAAATGAATATATAGAGTAAATCTTTAGAAATCTTCTTCTCAGAAACTAATCGGCCAGGAAAGCTAAAACTTGTGTGGAAGCATCCTCAGGTAGTGTAGATTCAAAGATGTGAAAATCATGACCCCTGGGGATAGGGTCGGGCCACAATGGAGGGTCGAAGTTTAACATATGAATATAAAAAGTAAATCTTTAAAAATCTTCTTCTCAGAAACAAATTGGCCAGGAAAGCTGACACTTGTGTGGATGCATCCTTATGTAGTGAAGATTCAAATTTGTGAAAATCATGACCCCCGGGGGTAGGTTTGGGCCACAATGGGAGATCGACGTTTTACATAGGAATATACACAGTTAATCTTTAAAAATCTTCTTCTCAGAAACTAATTAGCCAGGAAAGCTGACACTTGTGTGAAAGCATCCTCAGGTAGTGTAGATTCAAAGTTGTGAAAATCATGACCCCCGGGGGTAGGGTTGGGCCACAATGGGGGATCGAAGTTTAACATAGGAATATATACAGTAAATCTTTAAAAATCTTCTTCTCAGTAACTAATTCGAAGGCAAAGCTGGAACTTGTGTGGAAGCATCCTCAGGTAGTGAAGATTCAAAGTTGTGAAAATCATGACCCCTGGGGGTAGGTTTGGGCCACAATGGGGGATAGAAGTTAAACATATGATTATATACAGTAAATCTTTAAAAATCTTCTTCTCAGAAACTAATTAGCCAGGAAAGCTAAAACTTGTGTGGAAGCATCCTCAGTTAGTGTAGATTCAAATTTGTGAAAAGCATGACCCCTGGGGGTAGGTTTGGGCCACAATGGGAGGTCGATGTTTTACATAGGAAGAAACAGAGTCATCTTTAAAAATCTTCTTCTCAGAAACTAATCAGCCAGGAAAGCTGGAACTTGTGTGAAAGCATCCTCAGGTAGTGTAGATTCAAAGCTGTGAAAATAATGATCCCCAGGGGTAGGGTGGGGCCACAATGGGGGGGGGGGTCAAAGTTTAACAAAGGAATTTATAGGGTAAATCTTTAAAAATCTTCTCAGAAACTAATCAGCCAGATGATTCTTTATAATTGTTAAGACTTTGGCCCCAGGACAATTCTTTGGCCTCACGAGAAGGTTGAGAGTTTACTGTACGTTTATATCCCATATATAAACTATTGTTAGGGATCTTTTTGAGAACTGCAATACTCAACACATGATATGACTATAAAATCATCCTGTTAGAAAAGGGATTAATGATTATAAACATAAGAATATCCAGGGGAAAATGGATTTTATTTATACAGGATTTACATGAATTATTGTATATTGTCCAGATAGTTTGTATTATGACTCCATTGAGCTGATTTTATCATACCTATTGTTCCTCAGGTGAGCGATGTGGCCCATGGGCCTCTTGTTTAAAATTACAAGTATATTTGAACCAGGTAAATAACTACTTAAATGTGCACCATTAAGCAGGGAATCAACAAAACATTTGCTATGTATGATATAATAATAAGAGGGGTTTTTCCTAAGCTCATTCTTTATTATGTAAGGGTTTCATTGAAACGTTTTTTTTTTAAAGTATCAATTGAAATTTTAAAAATCTATAAAATATGTCGATAATTTATATCCTAAAGACAACTAAACATAAACATTTCAGAACTATCTAAATCAGTTAAAACACAATAATCGATCAAGCAAGACCTGTCGATGGATTTGTTACATTTAAATAAAATTATATAATTAAACTTTTTAGATGTTCATTACATGATGCAATATGTAATAAAACAATTCTAACCTTCAAATCAGGTCTGTTCCAACACACTTCTGTTATGTGTTGTTAAGTAAATATATGGCTAGTTAACTGATGTATATTTAAGTCTATTCAAATGTCGTTTGACATATCCTTGGTCATTTAAACTACATGGATAACAATGTTCAATCTCGTCATACACCTCTGGAACACGTGCTTTTTTTGTTTCGCGGAAGGGGTAGAACTTTTGCTATAGACTTGCAAATGAATTAATTTTACTCGTGATTTTTATTAGTAGAATTTTCAAAAATAACTGGTCACTTATAAAAAATAATAAAACTATTTCAAAATGTGGTAAATCTAAAATATTTTCTATATTATATATCTGAAAGTGGAAAATACAGATTTTAAATGGGGTTAAAACCTAGTTTTATGTTAACTTTGAGGTTCTTAATTTTTAGTATTAAAGAACAAAATCCTTTGATATAACCTGGTTAAATTTGATTCATTTTAGCTACTTTTTATCATTTGTTTATGACGAATTCTTACGTGAAAAGTTGGTGCATGGAAATAGTTTCGAAAATATTTCTCAAACTAATCACAAGTGATGTATTCTAACTAACAAGCCTTCGGACAAGTAATCCTTTGAACTAATGAACCTTCGAGCTACTGGACCTTCGAACTCATGAACCTTCGGTCTAGCAGGCCTTCAGACAAATGAATTTTTGGACAACTTGACCCTGACCCGTTCGTATCGTTATCACCAGGCTACCCTATAGTTGATATAATACTCTTTTGGATGCCCCAGAACCTATTCCAATAAAACTTAGTAGCATAGATTGTAATCTTAGGATACAAATATAAATACAAGCGCGTTATTTATCTACGCTATCTGCACGTTTACGAAAAAGTTAACTCATACGAAATTAATTGCATCCTGTTTTACATATGAAATTTACAGTCAACTCTGTATATTGTGGGTGTTGCTTAAATGCAGAACGGAAAACAGATCGGAAAACGGAACGGAACAGAAAACGGAAAATCTTATCTAATGTTACATGCATTTACTTCATAGATTTGTGAATCATACTAAACTTTATACTCTATGTAATTTTTTTTTTTTTGAAAAATTAGCAATATTAGATTATTTAGTCAAGAATACTTATTTCCTCAAAATTAACAGTACATGCATTGACCACTATATTCTGTCCAAAAATATCCTCGATTCACATTTTACTGAATAACTGGATATTAATATATATATATATATTAGGGTACATGCGATTTTATTTCAGAAGCATAACAATTTTTCATTATTTTTTCTTTAAAACGTCCTCTCTAGTTTATCAGCTGGTTTCATTACACGGTTAAAAATAGAAAAGTCTACGGGGTTTTGAATTTCAACAGACCCGGATGATAACGTTGGACAAGTGAAAAGCTGTCAATGTGATAGCAAACTGGGTTTTCTTTTATTTGAACTGTATCCATAATCCATGTTAACCCTGAATTGATAAACACTACCAACCGTAGTGAAATGAAATCGAGTACCCTATATGCAATATTTTAACAAAAAATGACTAAGTTCAAAAGCTCGAATTGTTTTCATATTTTATCAGAAATCCAAATCCTAGCAATATGCACACTTCTATTCTCTAATACATGTATATGTACAATTAATCTGCTAAAGAACAACTTCTTATCTTGAAAACTGTAGCAGGAGTTATCCGTAAAATGAGGGTACCCTATATTCAATATTTTGTCAAAAAAATTACTAAGTTCAAAAGCTGTTATTTTTTCATAAATTATCAGAAATCAAAAGCGTAGCAACAAACACACCTCTAATATATGTACAATTGATCTGCAAAAAAGAACAAATTCTTCTCTTGAAAACTGTAGGAGGAGTCATCCGTACAATAAAGGGACCATATTTGAAATATTTTGTAAAAAAATGACTTAAGTTCAAAAGTTCTAAAGCTGTTATTTCCCCCCCCCCCTAAATTATCAGAAATCAAAATCCTAGCAATATGCACACCTCTGATATATTAACAAGTTATGTGCAAAAGAACAACTACCTATCTTGAGAACTGTACGAGGAGTTATCCGTACAATGAGGGTACATCATATTCAATATTTTGTCAAAATATGACCAAGTTCAAAAGCTGGTATTTTTCATAAATTATCAAAAATCAAAATCCTAGCAATATGCACACCTCTAATATATGTACATGTAATCTGCAAAAGAACACCTTCCTATCTTAATAACTATAGGAGGAGTTATCCGTACAATGAGGGTACCCTATATTCAATATTTTGCCAAAAATGACTAAGTTCCAAAGCTCGTAATTTTTTCATAAATGATTAGAAATAAAAATCCTAGCAATATGCACACTGCTGAAATATGTACAATTGATCTGCAAAAGAACAAATTCTTATCTTGAAAACTGGAGGAGGAGATATCCGTACATTGATTGTACCCCTTTGGCAGCTGCCCGCCCGCCAATTTCACCATTTTAATTACCGGATTTTTCCGTTAGAAAAACCGGGTTAAAAATGTGCAAGGTGTTCTGAGTGACTTCCAAATGGAGAAAAGACGTCTGCATTTCCCATTATATATCTCCATAAGAAGTCTGTATTCGATCCTTTGAATATTTCCGATTAAAATATGATAATGTCAATAAAGTTTTCATCTATTTCAATTGCATCTTTAACAGGTATGTGTATTTGAATATTTTGGGATCAAAAGACTTTATTCCAAATTTATAATCAGAAAAAAAAACCAGGCAACGTCTTCAGCTCTCTATTCGGATCATAAGTATATAGCTGCAGGAATGAACAACTGGCAAATAATACAAGCGTAAAAGAAAATGCATTATTAAAAACACTAGTTTCACTACGTACGGGGTATTTCAGTGTTAAAGTATTTTAATTTTAAATGTCGTCAGTCGTACAGGGGTTTTTTTTTTCATCTAAATGAAAGTGTATCGTCTGTATGATTTAAGATCGTATAGAACACCAAAATTGCAATGTAGGTACATACAGTCATCGTATTTGAAATATGAAAATACTCATAAAACATATGACACTAATTGCGTATGTTACGCTGATATGCCAGCAAAACCATATGAAAAATCAAAGTACTGAAAAACTGAAGGGAGTTGATTTTGTCGATGTTTATTTATTTTAAAATCAATGATATGTTATTTTGCATGACAAGTACATGTATTTTCTAATTTGAATAACGCACATTTTTATAATATGATAAAAGTTATTCAATAAAACTATGTATCAGTGATAGAAAGATTTCTCGAAAATTGTATGGATCCAAGCAATATTGAACTCTAGTCTCGTTCAACCAAACGCTCGGCTGACACCGTAAATCTCCGACAAGGATTTACGGAGACAGCCGAGCGTCGAGTTGAACTAGACTATATTGAACTCTGGCGTAGGAATACTTACGACTACAAAAAATATTTAAATTGTTTGTTCCATTTAAAATCTGACTATTTTCAATGTATTTAGAAACAAGTTTCTTTGAAAAACAATGCTTATGCATATACATTACATCGAATTGATCAATTATTTTCAAGAACTAAGTATTGTCAGCAACAATGATTTGTGCTGAGGTCCAAACACTGTCTCACTTTCGGTTTGTCTCAGTAACTGCATAGGAGAGTTGATAAAAATCAACCCCCAAAAATTAAGTAAAAGGTTATAGATAGTTTGCTCGTTTAATCATGTTAATGTTTCACAATTCGTAAACATTTGATTTTTTTCCTTTCGTACTAAACTAAAGCCATTTGAACAAGAGATGTTTGTTAAACACTTATGCCCCCCTCCCTTGGAAACATGCGCAAAGAAAATGAACGTGAACTGCAAATAACTGGAATTTTTCTACGTCCAAGGGAATAACTCTGTCGAAAATTGCTCTATTATACCCAAAATCAAACCTGACCTAGATATTATCATGATGAACCTGTATACTAAGTTTCATTTCAATATGTTCATCCTCTGCGAAGAAAATGAACGGAGTCTGTTGGTGGACCGACGACAGACCGACCGACAGACAGACAGGGTCAAAGCAATATGCCCTCCCTTCTTCGAAGGAGGCATAATAAAATAATATATTTGACAGACAATCATAAAAATATCAATAAGACAGCCACATGTTAATAATCAGTCATTAGATATGAAAAAATGATACAAACTAAGTAAATCGTTTCTGGCCAGTTTTTAAGCTTTTACAGCGATAAACGTGATATGATATTTTCTGCTTTCCGTTCCGTTTTCCGTTCCAAATTTCAGCAACACCCGTGTATTGGTATGTGAAAGAGACTTTACAAATAAACACATATATGCATGGTGTATTATATTATATAACACTTATTTAAATTACAAATTCATCACGTTATAGAGTCTTGATTTTTTAAGACACTGCATTTGATTGTATATACCTAGTTATTTTAAGATCATACAAATACTAATAAAACGTGTTTTTTATTAGTAGACAATATTATCGACAGTTTTCACAATAAATGTTGGGTCAACAAAGCATATAAGAAGAGATTGTTTACGGAGGTTTAATTCAGAAGTCGTTCTTGTGTCAGGAGTACATTCATATTTGGAATTTACAGATAGCTATCACTTTATTTTGAAAGATAAAAGACAAAAGAGGCGCCCTACTTCGTAAGATGTTCATCTTGTAATTATATCTCCTGCAAAGACTATGGAGATGACATATCAGATATCATCATGTCAAAACATATCAGAAATATACATATCTTCATCTTTTAAAGACCAACTGGGCGTTGTTATTATGTGTTCAATTCAAATGGATGTACAATGCTCCGTCGTGGTGTAAAATACAATTACATTTAAAACTAGTAGGCTAATTGTTCTCGAACAATTAGAGGTCTTTCCACCTAAATATTTTTAATGAATTGCTAGATGGCTCAATAAGGTATACAAAAAATTATTATACCTATGATACATGTTGTACTATAAAATGGGAAAACCACAAAGCCATAAAACTGAGCCAAGGTAATATTCTTTACACAATCATATAAACAGTAAAGCTAACAAAAGAAGAGACTGTTCTACAGGCTAGCTGTCTTTTACAAATGAATGGGTTGACTGTAAAAACAAGTTCCACTTGAGTAACCACAGGACTTGATATGATACCTGACTGACCCAAGTGAATACCTTATTGCGCAATCCAGCAAGCTTTTGAAACCATTACTATAATTCTGTATATCAAATGATATGAAAATCCATTAATTAACCGACTTCCAAATGACATAACCTTTGACCTTTATGTCATTTTGTTCGGCCAAGGTAGACGCTTCTATTCCAAGTGGTTAGAGCTCTCTATGATAGAAAGTAAAAAAGTTGGAAGTGATTTTATTAAAGTTTCAATACTTTCAGGGGCAATAACTGCTAGAAAAGGACCTTAGATCTTTTCGGTATGAATAGATTGAATAACCCTCTAAGTGTACTGAAGACAATGGTAAAAGTTCCATATCTCTATCTCTTATGGTTTCAGAGGAGTAGCGATAACAAGCATTTCGTACAATAGGGGCTACAACTCTGTAATTATTCAAAGGTATGAGCCAAAGGGCTATATTTTAAAATGTCTTAAGATGTCCTACTATATCCATAAAAAAGTTTTTCTCTACCACCCTAAACAAAAGAGATATAAAAACTCATTAATTGACAGCTTCTCAAATGGCCTTGACCGTTGACCTTTATGTCATTTTTGTTCGGCCAAGGTAGACGCTTCCATCCCAAGTGGTCCGAAGTATCTATAATAAATAGTAAAAAAGTTGGAAGTGATTTTATGGAAATTTAAATACTTTCAGGGGCAATTACTACTACAAGGGGGCCTCCGATCCTTTTGGTATGAATAGATTGAAGAACCCTCTAAGTGTAATGAAGACATTGGTAAAGGTTCCAAATCTCTATCTCTTATGGTTTCAGAGGAGTAGCGATAACAAGTACTTCCTTCTCAAAGGGCAATAACTCTGTAAGTTCTGGGAGTTCTTTGACACAGGGTCAATTGGTATCATAACTTTTAATGAGCAATTAATTAAAGTTTAAATTGTTTGGATAACTCTAATAACAAAAAAGTCACCCCGAGCTAAATAGAAAAAAAGAAGAAGAATAAAAAACATAAAGAAATCAAGAGGTCTTTCACCTGAAAGGTAGAAAGACCTAATAAATTTATAATTAAAAAGAAAAGAAAACCTATCATTCCCGAAGTTTATAAATTTGGTTCCCGAACTTTATATATTTGGTTTTATCAAAGTTCAACTAAATTGTTAAATCCGATTTAATAAGAGAACGCTTAAGGCAACTTGAGAATATCAAACTGTATCCGACGGCTTTTTACTGATCAAGTTATCAGCAAAAAATGTATCATCATAAGTTAAGGCTTTTGCATCTCAGTCGATTTATTATATCAGTTTGATATAATAATATGAGGGTGTTTGTTCCGAAGATCAGTGTTTATTATGTAACGCTTTCACTCCGGCATTTTAAAGAGAATTATGAATTAAAACTCGACACATCTTTAAAATATGTTAATCATTTCTATTTTAAGTCAACTTAACATTAATGTTGAATGACTATGATATTATCTTAAACGGTTAAAATGTGATGATCCAGACCTGCTGATGGATTTGTGACATTTAAGAATATATATCATTGAACTTTTTAGATGTTAATTACATGATGCAAAATGTAATAAAATGTTATCTAACCATTTTCCGTCCGTCCCAACGAACATAGGTTAAGTTAGGTTGAACTGGTATATATCTTTTTTATAATCTATTCAAGGGTCCTTGACATACCGTAAGTCATTTAAACTAGAACAATGTTTAATCTCGTCACACATACATTTGGAACACTTGCAGCTTTTTGTTTCGTGTAAGGGGTAGAACTTTTGCTAATGCATTTTTCCTGGTTTGCGTGATGTTTAATGAAAACCCCTCGATACAAGATACATGATCAATAAATAAAAGAGACCTAAAAATTGGAATTTCTTTATTCAGATTTGCCGATAATGGCTGCGGGTTTTTAGGTTACTAATAGACTGCTTCATAAGTAATCAAACAAAATGACATTACGTGACGACCCGCCAATAGCCCTAATAGACAATGGGTGGGCACAAAACATAGCATTCTGTGAACTGGATTAGCGCAAATGCCCAAATAAACAAAACTACATATTAAACACATTAAAAAAAAAACAACTATTGTACTGAGGGTATGCACGAACGAAGAAGGTACCAAATCAACATCATGTTTAGTAATGGCTAAAGGCAATGATGCATGTTGGGTTTGTGCGAAAGGATGATAAAACATTAACAGAAACATCCATGAAACAGTTCAAGAGTATTTTCCGTAATAATTTTAATCGGAATTTTTATTCAATACCTAAGAGTGTGAAGGGGGGGGGGGGTATTCTGAAATTAAATTAATTTTTTTCCTCGTATCATTAAACAAAAAATTGGACGGACACCCTAATCTAAGCGATTATCATACTTTTGTATTGTTTATAGATTAACTATTTAGGGATACAGATGTTAAAACTAGCGAAAAACGAAAAACTCGTGCGAAGATAACCCCTGAAAGGTAACATTACACAGCGATAAAAAAATAATTTGTAATTTAAAAACAGAGAAAAATTTAAAAAGTATTATTATATTTTTCTCTTTCCTTTTAGCAGTGTATCTAATCGACAGCTTTGGCAACACATTTTATGTAAACAAAGCACTTAGTAGAACATTGCGTTTAACACTCTGCAGATGTATCCCTGTTGTAATTCTATATTTTTTGTAATCTACATTAAAATTTGAAACAGGCAATCAACTACTTACGATAGCATCAGTAAGCGGGGACTCAAAACACATTTGCTACATTTGATATAATTATATTAGGGTTTTTTCCGAGCTCATTATTTTTTATATGTAAGGCTTTCATTCAGACATTTTAAATAGAAGTATCAATTGAAATTTAACACATCTTTAAAATATGTCAATCATTTTTATCCTAAAGACAACTAAACATAAGCGTTTCAGGACTTTGCTATTATCTAAAACAGTTAACACTTAATACAATGTAATCGATCAAGCCAGACCTGTGGAGTGATTTGTTACATTTAAAAAAAAAATATATGATTAAACTGTATAGATGTCCATTACATGATGCAATATGTAATAAAAAATTCTAACCTTTAATTCCCGTCTGTTCCAACACCCTTTTGTTATGTGTTGTTAAGTAAATATATGGCTAGTTAAACTGATGTATCTTTAAGTCTATTCAAATGTCGCTTGGTCATTTAAACTACATGTATAACAATGTTCAATCTCTTCACACACCTCTGGAACACGTGCTATTTGAACTTTTGCTATAGACTTGCAAATGAACTAGTTATAACCCTGATTTAAATTAGTAGAATTTCCAAAAATAACTGGTCACTTATAAAGAAATAAACTTATTTCAGAATTTGGTAAATCTAAAATATTTTCACTGTTATATATCTAATAGTGGAAAATACTGATTTTAAATGGGGTTAAAATCTAGTTTTACATGTACTTTGAGGTTGTTAATTTTTTAGTATTCAATAACAAAAATAATTTGATATAATCTTGTTAAGTTTAAATCATTCTAGCTCCTTTTTATCATTAGTTTATGACGAATTCTTACGTGAAAATTTGCTGCATGGAATTAATTTCGAAAATATTTCTCAAACTAATCATATGTGATGTATTCTAACTATTATGCCCTCGGTCTAGTAATCTTTTGGATTAATGAACCATCGGGCTAGCGGGCCTTCGGACAAATGAACTCTTGGACGACTTGACCCTGACCAGTTCGTTTTGTTGTCACCAGGTTACCCTATATCACTGCGTTCGGTCAGTGTTCACTTATTGTTTATTCAGATAATAGTATAGCGAGCGCAAAGCGCGAAGCGAGCTCTACCGGCAAGGCGTGTGTGAATAGAAAATTCGGACTATTTGCACATTCATTCAACGGATGTTTTTGGCGTCAGTAAATCGGACCAGTAATGCATTGTTTTAATCGTCCCAGTAGTTCCCGGTATTTATGGTTTCCCATTTCACACTCTCACGAGAACAAGATGAAAGACTATGTACATGCACTGTAAATAACACAGCGCCAATTTCCATTACTTTAAAGACTAACGGAGTTATCGTCCTTTCGAATGACGTCACAATGGATTTCTTACACATTGATCCGACAACATTTTTCGGAGTCAGTAAATTTCGACCCACAATGCAATTCCTCAATGTCGCCCGATCTCACTAGACTGGATACCATCTCGCGAGAATCAAAGTAAAACTTTTGAGAAACAGATAAATTGTGTAATTTCCAGAACAATATGCTTTTTAAGTGAACAAAAGAGTATTTTTCGCTTAGTTTTTTTCTAGTTTGTTTTCAAAGAGACAGACTACACTTGACCGACGTGAACTTTGACGTCACAATAAGGGGAAACTACTCTAAGTAGTTATTGTAGATCTGCTGAAATATAAATACCAAAATCTTCTCAAAATCTTGCAGAGCTAACGAATCGGGACATTTCTTCAAAGATAGGAAACAGCTTTAACTTGCTCTCATTTGGATAAATGCTCACGTTTAGTATTCACTATATTTACGGTACTTTCCAGGAACGTTTTTTAAATGGGGCGTGGCACAATCATTCAAAAAATCTTCACATGCAAAAAGAAAAATAAATTTCTCAATATCAGGAAAATTCTAATCGGGGTGAGGAATAGGGAGTGCGTGGTATGCCTTTAGCTCTTTAGCTGCTCAAAAGTGTCTTTATTTTCACTACTATTTACGGTATTACATGCTCCCGGGGGATCCTTTTTCCTTTTGTGATCAACAAATCGTTTTTATACGTTTATTTGATTTTTTTTTTAAACGGGGGAGGGGGGGAATCTGTGTTAAGTCAATTTTTATTTGTAAGTTTAAGAAAAATGTCAGCTGCAAGTAAAGAGGAAATAAACTGCAATGTACATTATGTTAAAATCTTTTTTATTCAACAACATTTTATCTGAGATAAATTCTATACTGGCGTGCGACCAGTATATAAACAATCTAAATTAAAATCAGATCTTTGATCCGCTCCAACAAATTCTGATGTCGCTTTTGTTCAGCGACTATCAGAATTTCGGAGCGTTACAAAGATCTGATTTTAATCAGATTGGTATAATAAATAAATAAAAAATCTAATGAATAATGAAAATTTTCTGGAAAAATAGGCATATTTATTTTATTTTGCATTCAAATTCATTTACTTTACGTCACTACTTTTATTTTTCTTGATTTATCATAATTCATTTTTGATCACCTGCTGCGCTCGCCCCAACGGTCGCACCGTAAAACATATTACTCTTTTGGAAGCCCGATGATGTCCCAGAACCTGTTCAGACAAAGAAAGGTGTAATTATTAGAACACATTAGACAGACTTCACATGCCTTCCCAAAATCCATGAATCTGTTCCAAAACTTAAACACACTTATCTCTGCATGCTCAATGTGTCTCATCAAAATCAGCTTGGAGTACTAAGCTGTCCCGCATGTACACTGTTCGGTTACGATGTCCAATACGATATCTCCATGGAGTGTCGGAGATTTACAGGACAAGAGATCAATTGAGAGTGGTTTTCATTAACATTATGACCATGAACACTAAATCCAAAAAGATTAACTATAAGATAAATTTTGTATGCATTACTTAATGTCTAAAAGAGGTAACTAATCTTGCCTACCCTACAGCACCAGTTGGGGCCAGAGAGAGGTTTTCCAAACAGCAATTAATAGACGCTTTTAAAGATAGAGGCATCCGTCTTAGAGCACGGCAAGCCAGACCCATTGATTTAATGATGATGTAAGACATGCTGTGGAGTTGGATGCTTTTCATGCGGCAAACCACCCAATGCACGACAGTCCAAACGGGTGTTGCTAAAACGCGGAACGGAAAAGGGAACGGAACGGAAAACAGAAAATATCATATTACGTTTATCGCTTTAAAAGGATATAGACTGGCCAGAAACGATTTACTTGGTATCATGTATTCATATTTAATGAATGATTATCAACATGTGGCTGTCTTATAAATGTCTATCAAATATCATCATCCACTCGGTGATGTGGTGGCGCTATCTAGCGAGCAACTTGAGTTGCGCCCCTTGCATATTTACATTTTAATCGAATTTAACAATAGGTTATATACACACTACAGTACGGTATTAATACAAGTTGAAAACATGTGGACTACCGAATAACGGAACATAATTAACGATGGTATTAAATACGGATTAAGTTATAACCAAGGGAAAGCACGGAATGTTTTATTCATAGTGTTTTGTAAGGACCTCTACCGGAGTGAAAAAGTCGCCGATTTATATTAAAGCTTTCATGCCATAAAATTAGGTATCGTTGTCGTGAATATTGCAGACCAAAGAAATTAAGTAAAACAGAGCTCACTTAACCTTTAAAAGCAATAACCATAAGCGGGAACGTACGTGTATATACTAACGGGATAGGCAACTTCTACATTCGCCATGTTTACTTCCCATGCTATCACGCGAGCCTTGACAAGTTTGTAGAACTATGGTCAATCCCAGTAAAATATATTGGTTTTTAAAGCGGTCTGGTTAGACCATCGTTGGGGAGGCACTATACTCGAGAACTTGTGTCTCAACTTGTTAAAAGCGCCGAATGTTTTACCAAAGATCACACATGTGTTTTCTTTTAAAGTTTATATTTAGAAGCAATCCGATTGGATCAGCTACTCGCAGCTGCAGCCAATCATAAAACGGAGCTTGTCACCGAGTTTTCGTAATGAAATCCGCCAAGGGTTTATGGGGAGCAAAGTGGACCGAAAACCCTTGGCTAGCGAAGATGATCAAATATACATGTAGAATTATTTTCAATTGGCGTTAGTTGAGTACGAAATGTATACGGATTGTGAAATATTAAAGCTGCTTGGTCCGATTTTATATCAAATTTTATGCACGCTTTTAAACGATGGCTATGCTTAGTATATGTATAATAATAGACATTGCAGTAGTTTTACCCGTCAATTATGCCAAATTTCAATGAAGAAAAATACGTACAAAATTTGCTAACAAAACAAAAAGACATTAAAAGGTACCGCGTTATTTCGCCTCATGTTAAATTTCACCCCTGACGACGAGACGGGTATGGTTGTATTAGGAATTTGACTTCGCTTTAAATAAAGGTCGAAATGATCAGACAAATTAAAAAAAAAACATGTGTACGTTTTGTTAGCCAATATTTCTGAAGTCTACTTTTTTACAATCGATGCATAGCATGCGGGTTGAATAACCCCAATCATTCGTGGGACGAAACCATGCGGTTTCCTTTTCTAAACATTCCCGTGATGCATTTTGGTTTGTTTTTCGTTTGCCTAAAGAGAAATTATTTTTTATTTACTTTGAATATTTCTAACTTTGAAAGGAGATTGATCCTACTGGTGTAAATAGGAGAAAGTCCATAACTTTCTAAGCTAAATAATTTGTATGAAAAAAAATTTGATACTGTAATTACAAAAAAAATCGGACCAAGCAGCTTTAACATGATTAAACGAGTAAATTTGCTGTAACTTTTTACTTATTTTTCTTGTATAGTATTGCAGGCATATCAGCATAACGTAGGCAGTTAGATGAGTATTTTTATATTTCAAATATGATGTACATGTATATATATATATATATATATATATATATATATATATATATATATATATATATATATATATATATATATATATATATATATATATACTTACATCAACATTGAATTTTCGGTGTTCTATACTATCTTAAATCATACAGGCGATACAGTATCATTATGATGAGAATAAAAAAACCCGTACGAGTGACGACACTTACGTGTAAACATAAAAATACATTCAAATACCCGGTACTTAGTGAAACTAGTATTTTTAGCTATGCAATTTGTTTATGTTTGCATTACTTGGCAGTTGTTCACATTCCAGATATATACATATGATCCGAATGGAGAGCTCTAGACGTTGCCTGGTTTGATTTTCCGATTATAAGTTGGGACTATAGTCTGTCGATCTCAAAATACCCATGCAGCACATTTGGATGATTTAAAAAAAACCCACAAAACTGTAAAAGATGCAATTGAAATTGATGAAACGAGAAATATCCAAAAAACGTCATTGACACATTTTTATTTTAAATCGGAAAAATTCACAGAATCGAAAACAGATTTCACACGGAGATTTATATTGGAAATGATGACACCTTTTCTTCATTTGGAAGTCACTCAAAAGACCTTTCACAATTTTTCAACGTTATCATCCGGGTCTGTTGAAATCACAGGGGCCAAGCCCGTTTTAACATTAATTTCAGTGTAACGATAAATAAAGAAAGGGGTCGAACTCTGACCAAGATAAAAAAAACTACCAGCTTGCTTCAAAAGCCTAGTAAATCAATTATTTTTTAAAACACTTGCAATATGCATGTATTTTTATGAAAAGTAATGCCTAAGATACACTCATGCCGAATTTCAAGTTGATGGGTCTTAATATAGCGGAGACGCAGCTATGTTAAAGCTTCCCACGGACTTCAGAGCCTTCAAAAATTCCGCGAAAAATGTGATGTGATTTGTGACGTCATACTAGCATTCTTCTGCTTCAACACTTTTCATCGAAAAAGAGTTAAATTACCAGATGGTGAATATTTAACTTACGTATTTTAACATTTTATGCATAATAGAACTATTGCACTAAATAAATTCACTTGTAAATGTATAATTCCTTTACTTTCCTGATTTGCTGCTTTATTTTGCGCATGCGCATACGTCGATCGATGTCTTAAGAGCTCTTGACACGTGTTGATAGTTTGGCCTGCAGGTGCGAGGGGAAAGTAGGATGTATACGGAGAAAATGCATATCTTAGAAGAAGAAATCGTGCAACAGACTGATCTTACGGTATGTTTACAAACAGTTTAACTTTGTTTTCTGTTTTTATTGTTGAGCTTGTAAGTTATCGACGAAAACAATTAATATCTGAACGTTTAGCGTGGTCGCATGTGTCTCCGCTATCGGCCATGTCATTTTTTTTTTAAACTTTTGCACGATGATTCAAAATATTGTAGGACCGATTTAATGTGTTATAAACTTTTAATCTCCTATAAAATGTGAACAATTGTTATTACCATTGCTGTTCGGTTGTAAATATTTGACATTGACGAAAAACAGGTGATGATTTTACAGGTATGTACTGATACACACGCCATTCATATAAATTAAACCAACCAAGTTTTGAATGCGTGATTTATTTAAATCGACATTCTAGGCTGTAGCTGGACTTCGCACTTATTAAATCGATGGTAGCCAAAAGCATGTCTGTCTTGATGAGAATTTTACACGTAATTAATAGTAGTTATGAATTAAATAAACAAATGACATATTCATGATAGGAAATATTGCCATAATGGTTATGTACCAGTTATCGGCTTAAATTGAGCGTTTTCTTGTCATATTTCCTTAATTCTTAATATTTTGGTATAAACAAATAAATTTTAATCTTGTAAGTTGTAACTCTGTTTGGTTTTATTGAGATTAAGGACCCAAAACATCTTGTTTTTGTACTTTTTAGAACACACATAATTTGCTGAGTTTTGACAATTTACCGTACCAGTTATCGGCTATTTGATGATATAACGTTAATGTCTGTGGACATTAATTCGGATTTCCTGTATATTTTTCCTTTAATTAAATAATCAACGTTTTAATGAAAATATCAACCACCATGTGCTTTCTTTTGATCAGATATGATTGTTGTAGTAAATGTGTTCCTGTCTTAAGCCAAGAAATGCATTGCTCTTTCATTTATTAGATAAGATCTTGTACAATTAATTTTTACTGATTTTGTTTAATTACACATTGCTGAACATTATTATTTGACAATATGCACTCGCATTGCTGCACTGTGTTGTAAATATTGTTTTTTTTTTGGAAACTGCGTTATCTCTCGCGTTTCACACGAAAACTGTGTGACAATACTGTCTGATATTTAAAATGAAGAACCGGTAGTAATGGGAATCCGTGAGATTTTCATAATCGATAATCGGTTCCCTGCAACTTCCAGAAGCTAATTATCGATTGTAAGCAATTTTTTTTTCTATTTCATAGCTAAATAAATGTAACTTAACAAAATACAGTTAACTGACTTGTTACTAGGCCTTTTGTATTTTAGTTTACTGAATATTTCTTGCTATAAAATGTTGTATTCCAAAGATTTTCTTTAGTAGATGGTTCAACATAAACTTTCTTGAAACTAAAATATGTCCAAACATGAGAATGTGCATTATTTTTTTAGGGTAGGGATCTAGCTCATCTGACATGTCAGCCATTTTTAGACCGCGCCCCTTGTTGGGGTTTTGATGGTCTGCCTCTAGAATATTCTGCTTATGATATGCACTTGTTGAAAGTAAAAAAACTCAACTGATTAATTGTAATGAAACATTTTATAATCGAGCGCTTAGAATGCAGTAACAATCAATTAATTTTCTATTATAATCGATGATTGGAACATCACTATTATGAAGATCTTTTTTTTAAATCAGATTGACTTGAATGAATCCGGTTATATTTTATAAATTGTGTTGTACAACTATTGCACAATCACATGTTTGAATTGAAAAAAAATGTTCCTCTAAAACAAGTTTGGATTATTAGCCTCAAAAAAGTAACTTGGCTCACTTGAGATTAAATGCTAAATTAAAATTACTTTCGATGACACTAAAAACATTTTAGTCATTTTTTGCAGAGGCAATTATTTGTACATGTAAATTCACAATAGTTACATGTTAATGAAGTATAGCTACATTAATATGAATACCTTGCCTAATATTAAATTTGTGATGGTCAGACCGGTTTGAATGCCAGTGGCCAAATAAATCAGTTGGTAGAGCACCTGTCTAGGGGTATCTGGTTCGAATCTCGGTCTTGTCCGTCATATTTTTTTCCCTTTTCACATTAGAATCTGGTGAATACAATTTTAGATTGAATGCTCGAAGAAACAAAAACAAAAGAGAAAATATTTGATTGGTGCATAATTTTTTTATCAGCTATTGAGAAATTTCTAAGTAAGTTACAATGCATTTATAGGTAAAATCTAGCAATTAGGAAAGGGCTTGTTTGCTTTGCTCTCTATGCCCCTTCTGAATTTCAGAATTCACTAGAATTTACTTAATATGATCTTTTACATAGACTTTAAAGATCAAGACAAGTTTTTAATGATGCATTGAGTGACATCTGTAAACTGATTAGTTGTAGAATTTAAAATATACAACTGTGCAAAAAAAAAATCTATTGCTGGTAATTTTAGAAAGGTCTCTGAAATTCCTGTTATGTATTAGACATGTAGACAATTATATATGTTCTTTTTTATATATACAAGAATTTTTTTTTAACTTACAAATCAGCAAAGAAATTTTTCTAATTTACACTTTACAGTAATACAAAATAATTTAATGATTATCAAGGGAAATAATTGCCTTGTCATATTGAAGAAAAATACTGCCTTTGCATATTCACGGCAAACATTGATTAAAAGTGATAGATATTCCAATGAACTAAGAGTTTTTCTGAAATTTTAATGAGCGGATGTGATTTCTCATCCTTCTTTTCCATTAGCTCTCTGTGCCTTCTGATGATGGCTGTTTGGAGTTTAGCTAAAGCTGCGTCGTAGAAGTTTTTAAGAAGTTTATCATTCGTGCTTTTGAGGATTCTCCTATGCTTTAGAAACTCCTTGACAGTTGGGTCATCACTTGGCAGAAGTGCTGCAACCATGGAGACAGTTGAGTCTGAATCTAATGAGGTAAAAAATACATCAATTTAAATGTATTTATGTGACATATATTTTCTTTTTATTTAATTTATCATATTTTCAAAAGTGCATATACCTTTTACATCTGTAAAGAGCTTCCTCTTGCATGACTTCTTTTGAACAGAGTAAACTGTAATAAGATTGTAAAACTTGACATATATGTTAATACAGACTTGCATGTTTTATAAGATATATCATGCATTTTTGATTATTTTTTTTTACCATCTATAGGGTTCTTTCTTGCTCTTTTCAGGCCACGTCTGTTTTCTGCAGCTTTGATCCCATCATGCTCTCTGATTCTGAGAACTTAAGAAAATGAAAGGTACTTAAGTTTTTTCCCAAGTCTTTGTCTTTTGATGCATAATTTTGTCTTAAAATGTTTGAAGATATACATGTTATACAAGATTCAAAACATGAGGGAATTACTAAAATAACTGGTAATTTTTATATTTCAAAGATATTAACATAAAAAGCTATCTTTTAATTACTTTGTTGAGAAATGCCCCCCCCCCCAAAAAAAAAAATAGATAGGTAATGATCCTTCCCCCCACTGCCAAAATTAGCAAAAACTCAAAGAACTAATTTACGGTTAGCATTAAAAATGGTTATAATAAGTGATAGTTGATTTGTATGTTAGTGTACACATTAAACATGAAATAAAAAAAAAAAATATTTGATTGCGATATTTTACATGTTCATGCCACCTGAAAGTGTGATATATTTTTAAGGTTGAATAACACACCTTGAAAAATTCATTTAAATTAAGAGTAGATTATTTGATTATGAACGATTATTTGATTATGAAAGATTATTAATGATAAATAAACTGTACATAAGTCAAAAAATTTGCAGTTTAGGATGAAAAATGAATATCTAAAAATTTCTATTCAGTAAATAAATGTTGTTTCGATCAGAGGTCAGCCATTTTGTAATGATGTGTTATTCCACCTGAAATGTTTGTATTACCTGGGAGTGTTGTCTTTGCAGACACAGTTGAAATGTGTTCACCTCTATTGTTTTCCTTATCATTATTCAATGTATCGGCAGAATCTGAAATATATTTTCATTTAGATAAGATCCTATAAATCAATAATAAGATATTTAATATCATATTTTGATTGAAAATTTCGATTTAATACAAGATTAAAATTCAAGACAAGGTTGTGGAGATGTGATTAGTGCATTGATTCACTATTTATGTAAATTAACTTTGACTCAATCTATTTCTAATTACAATGTACCTCTTTCTTGTATTTCATTTTCATTAGCTTTGAGTGTGTCTTGAATTGATGCCACAACGCCTACTGGTTCCTGCTCATCTGATGCATCTTTCTCTTGTTTCTGGTTTTTTGTGCCTGTTGGTTCATCTTGAATCAAATCTAAGAAGTGATTGATGGATCAATGGGAGAAAAGCATTAAGTATGAACTATGTTAATATTCTATGATTAAAACAAAATTTACAAAATAAAACAGATTTTTATCGGGGAAAATCATTATGTGGGTATTAATTGACTTTAAAATATTTGAATACCCTGGTATTTAATTGACAACAATAATAATGTAATACCAAGCACTTTTTGTGTTTTATTTTTTCTATCAATTTATTGTCACCTTTGTAAAATTACCTCTGTTTCTTATGCTAAATTGGCTTGAAACTTCATTCGGTTGTGAATTATTATCATGCATTGTTCCAGTATCAATAAATGGAGCACTTGTGTCAGTACATGTCTCGGTGACGAAAGAAATCTCAGTAATATGGTATGTATTTCTAATTTTGTTACAGATAAAATATCATGAATGCAACTCCCACTGACAACAGTAGATGGTATTTAGGCAGTAGATAGTGGTAATAACATGTACAATCAAATGCCAAGCCAAATGGGATATTTCAATTTAAAAAGTACATCTACAAAGCTGCTACATATTATGCATCATAATTTTTTGTTATATAGTTATCTTTCACATACTGTGGAATCATTAAAATTCGTGGGGGCCAATTTTCGTGGATTGCTTAAATTTTACAGGTTCATGGGGATGTAATTTCGTGTATTTTCGTATACATGCAAGAGGAATATCACTTTATAGCTCTAATTTATTAATTCGTGGGGGGTGTTAATTCGTGGATGAGAGGTACCCACGAATTCCACGAAAATTGAGCCACCACAAAATCTAATGATTTCACAGTATTCAAGGAATGAATTGGCTGCTTATAATTTAATTTTTTGTAATTACATTGTAGTTGTAGATAAAAACAGTCATTTGACCTTCAAAATGACATCAAATTGTACAATATTCAAACGTAACATCAGGTGGATTGATACATTTTTGACGTTAGTTTAACTGTGACGTAGGCAACATTCTTGATACGATATAAAACATTTTTTTAGCCAATCAGAAATCGTGTTACAACCAGAATTAAATTATTACAAAATAAGTGTATTGTAGATACCTGGTTCCAAAACTGGCTCTACTTGAGGAACTTGAACTGAATCTTCACCTGCTTCCAAAACTGGCTCTTCTCGAGGAACTTCTTCACCTGCTTCCAAAACTGGCTCAACTCGAGGAACTTGGACTGAATCTTCTCCTGTTCTCTGTGGTACATTTTCATGGTTCTCTACACTAGATGATGTTCGGTAAATGAATGCTGGAAAATCATTGAATATATTTTTTAGTAAATATTTATTCATTGACCATCCAAAATTGTTGAAATATGGATTGATACATTTTTGACGTTAGTTTTACTGTGATGTAGTCAACACTCTTGATACGATATAAAAAAAATTTTAGCCAATCAGAAATCATGTTACAACCAGAATTAAATTATTACAAAATAAGTGTATTGTAGATACCTGGTTCCAAAACTGGCTCTACTTGAGAAACTTGGACTGAATCTTCACCTGGTTCCAAAACTGGCTCTACTCGAGGAACTTCTTCACCTGGTTCCAAAACTGGCTCTACTTGAGAAACTTGAACTGAATCTTCACCTGGTTCCAAAACTGGCTCTACTCGAGGAACTTGGACTGAATCTTCTCCTGTTCTCTGTGGTACATTTTCATGGTTCTCTACACTTGATGATGTTCGGTGAATGAATGCTGGAAAACCATTGAATATATATTTCAGTAAAGATTTATTCATTGACCATCCAAAATTGTTGACAGGTGGATTGATACATTTTTGACGTTAGTTTTACTGTGACGTAGGCAACACTCTTGATACGATATAATACATTTTTTTAGCCAATCAGAAATCGTGTTACAACCAGAATTAAATTATTACAAAATAAGTGTATTGTAGATACCTGGTACCAAAACTGGCTCTACTTGAGGAACTTGAACTGAATCTTCACCTGCTTCCAAAACTGGCTCTACTCGAGGAACTTCTTCACCTGGTTCCAAAACTGGCTCTACTCGAGGAACTTCTTCACCTGCTTCCAAAACTGGCTCTACTCGAGGAACTTGGACTGAATCTTCTCCTGTTCTCTGTGGTACAATTTCCTGGTTCTCTACACTTAATGATGTTCGGTGAATGAATGCTGGAAAACCATTGAATATATATTTCAGTAAAGATTTTTTCATTGACCATCCAAAATTGTTGACTTTCCTATGAAAATGGGGTGTAAAAATGAATTGCATGGGGCTCTTGTTAAATCAAAGTACATATATAAGATTAAGAGATGTGCTGTATACAGTACACTGTACCTACCTTCATTTTTGAAAATGGTGCAAAGTTTTCCCTCTTCATATATCTTGATCTTGTAGAGCGGCAGAATCAGTTCCGATGCTTTGCAGTCCTGGACACACTTCCTCCAGTCCTCTGCCAGGAGCATTTGTAGGTCCTTGTTAGACGAGGAGCGAAAATGAAGTAAGGGAGGGTATGAAGAACTACCTAGCTCGTCAGGTCCATCATGAAACATCACACTGCCGTCAATTAACGACCACCACATGTTTTCTCCACCATACATGAAGTCAGCAATTCTCTGGTAATGTGCTTGAAATAGAGTTGGTCTTCTGCGTATAAAATCTATATCAAATTTTGTGTTCTCTGGCTTTAGTAGGAGTTTTGCCTGGTGGCTAATAATTGATTCTTGGTGTCGTACATAGTCTTTTTTTGTTCCACTCATCTGTTGGGCATTGTATCTTAACACAGCATTGTCGATTATTTTGCCGCATTGCCTGTTGGCTGTATTTAAGGAAATGCTGCAAAGATCACCAAATGTCCTTTCCTCTTGCTCTGGTATGAGTGAGCGTAGACACACTAATCTGTAAGTTTCAGGTGTGTGAACGGTCAGGCTATGAAAGTGGCAGCCATAAAATTTTCTTGCAGTCAATTTTCTTTGGTATGCTGATAATTGTTTTTGAAAGGATGCTGAATTTAAAGCATAGATTGTACAGTCGAAGAATTTTCTTTTGTGTTCTCTGTTCATATGGACTATAGCAAATGGATATTATTTCTACTAATGATGTGTAAAGGTCGTAAATATCTTTACTGATTTTTTTTTTCTGAGAACTTCAAATGGGCAAACATAGCAAGCTTGACTGCAAAGAGGCGAGCATCTGATCCTTTAATTTGGTTTTTGTCACCTATGGTTGCAGTCGAAAACTTCTCAAAGTCCTTAAGTGTATCAGGGTTGCTAATATGGTAGGGAAGCTCGGTTATCAGATTTTGCACTACATTTGTAATGTCATGGAGGGGCTCACCTGGTGGCACTTCGTAATCATGCAGAAGATCAAAGACATCTTCAGGTGTAGAAAACATGGCTGGTGGTCTCTGAATGCCTCTTAAAGTGTTACTTAGTTCCTCCTGCAATTCAATTTTGTTCTTGTCATCTGTATCATGGCCCCTTGCAACGAGGTCTCTCATAATATCTTGCTTCTTCAAGTTGGCAAATGGTGATGGTCGCATCAGTGAAAATCCTTTCCACAGCATCTCTTCTTTAAAGATCTCAAGTCTTTCTTGCAAGGACAGAACATCAATATGGAAAGCATTTTCTAAATTCATGTGGTCTTTTGATGGAATGCCACATAAACAAGCAAAATTTCCCTCTCTTTGGTGACCAGCTTCAAATTGGCGGGCCGGACCATCTCCACTAAAGAATCTCATGACATACCGGACCTCTACACTCTGTGCCTTTAGATTCTGAAGGTCGTCAACTCGGACTGGTATGTATGACAACTGGTCTACATCACTGCTAGATGACTGGCCAAGTACGTAGAGGAAGGGCATTTCAACCATAGCTTGAACATCTGCTGGTGGGCGTTCTGGGTACTTGGCTCTGTATTCTTCATCTGTGATGAAGGAGGCAGTATCATACAGTGTGCTGACCATGATGGAGATGTACGTATGGTTCAGTATGTCTGAATGGTCATGCCAAATCTTGAGATGTCTTGTATGAGTTTCATTGGCCTCTGTTTCCCGTTGATAATCCTTGTGCATTTCTCTCATATGTTGAATTATTTTTGTCAGTGGGATCATTCTCCCATACACTGTGTAGTCTAATTCGGTAAGTGTTCCTGATTTGTCAATTCTGTTGGATTTGAACATTTTGGGAGCTATTTTTTCTCCAATATAGAGTTCTCTGTTTTCAAGTTTACTATGTACCTCCGCCATTAATTTTCTAGCTGGTCTTGGGGTCAGAATTGATATGTTTCTGTAAATTTTTTGTCTGGATCTTCGAATTCTTAGAAGAAAATCTCTTCCACTTACTCTCTTACACTCGTTAAACTGGTCGGTGTCAATACCATTTTGCGTAGCGAATGTCATCAGAACTTGACCAGCATTTTTAGGAAATTGACCTGATTTGTTCTTAACATGGAATTTGATGGCTAAGTACCGCCAGATGACCTTTGAACCAGAGGGAAGTTTTTTCATGTAAGTAAGGAAACCCTGACGGTCGAAAGAATAGTTATTCATATTTCCTACATGGTTTTTAGCTTTTTTAACACCTTCCTTGATTTTTTTGGAGGTAAGAATAGTTCTCTCCCTTGCTGATTGTGTTTTTTCAAAAAACATACCTAATCTGTCTCTGTCAAATTGGCTGTAGGATTTACCTGATGCCAAAAAATTTTGCAATTCATTTTCATTGTTGGTAATGATTTTGTTTATTTTGTTTGTGTTTTCCCTTGTTGGCATTGTTTTCTGTTTGCGTTTCTGCTCACTGGGCAGTTTTTCTGTTAAGTTGTATCGTTTTGAAACTACAGTTTTCAGATTTGTTTGAAATTTTTCCTCAAAGATAGGTTCAAAAACATTTAGTATTTTGTGTACCCCTATGTTGTTTTTGTTGTCAAGTTCATTTACAATTTTATTGGACAAATGAATCAATTTTTTTGTAGATTCTGTTGCAGACTTGTGTAGTACAGAATAATTCAGAAGTTTTGAATGTTCACAAGGGGGACAATCATGTATTCTGTGGTCCAGTTTTTCTTTGTTAGACAATGATTCCCATTTTTGCAACGAAAAATGCTCAAGAAACTCTTTTCTTTGTCCATTTTTGTTGTTGTCTCTCCAGTATTTAGGCAGGGCTAGGTAGTTTTGCAGTCGTGGTAATTGACGTACAAACTTGTCATATGGCAAATGCATTTTTGGATATCTGTGCATGACATTGTTGTAGAAATTAAATCTAAATGATGGTGATTTATTTGAAGATTTCACATTTGAAATGGAATTTATGTCATTTTCCCTGGTTGACCACCACTTGATAGATTCAGGATCTTTACTACTTCGACCAATAATAACTTTCGCAAAATTGCAAAAATTCATTATTATTTTGATCTCTTGGTATCACTAATGATTTTGAATGTCATTGTTGCTTTTCTTACTTACATTTTGTTGTTGTTTTTTAAATTTCACATTTCAAGGTCAGGAACATGATATTGCACATCAGCCATGATTGTTGCACACTATTAATCTCAAATAAAAAAATATGCAAGATTTTCAGAAAAATTGGTAATTTTTTTCCCTAGATTTGAATTTTTTTACTGTACATGTGAGGGGAGGATGTGCTAATAATATTAAATTAAATTTTGAAAAACATTTAAAATAAAAAAAAAATGGTTTGCGTTTGTGGGGGTTTTGATTAAAAAAAAAAGAGGTCCATGATTTTTAATTTTAGGTTTTTTGTTACATTTTTACAAATTTACTATTTTTTATTAATCTTATACACAAAGCTTTTTTGTGTTGGAGATTATCTGTTCTCAAACAAGTCAATATGCTTTTTAATTGTAAAAATACATGTGGGTGATATTTTGTTTGAATAAAGAATACTTAATTTTTATAATTCTTGTTATTTGTTTCTTATGATTCATACAATTTTTTATGGTTTTACCTGCTGCTCTTTAAAGGCTATGCAATAGCTCTTGAGCTGTTGGTGGCGGATCCAAGTTTATATTGAATGACATTTGTTATTACTAAGTTCTTGTAGGCTTAGATAAAAAAAAACCAATAAATCAATATCATATCATTTATTCATAAGTAAAAAAAATCACAAATTCTTGAAATGCGGTAGCATACAAGGGGATATTCCAGTATAGTTGAGATAGGGATGATCTTAAAAGCTTGGTGGCGGCACTGTCGTGAAAGGAGGAATAATGGCTGGTTTTACATCAGCAGAGCTGGATTGCAATCTGAAAACAAAATTTCATTTGATAAAAATATCTTAGATGTTGCATATATTGCAAACGTAAATGAAAGTGTGAAATAAACATTTTTTTATTATGCACTCAAATTTCGCGCTCTACAAACTTATAAATGAATTAGAGTTATCTGTCCTTGATCGCAATCAGCCGTGCGTTTGAAATTATGCTTCTTGCGTGAAATATCAGCGTCTGTTATGAAAAATCACATAGTTCGAAGATAATTTCTACATTTAAAAACATATCGTTTGTGGAATAGTTAACTGTGTGTAATTCTCTCCAAGAAAAGTGCTGGGTTATATTTATGGATTCTTTAATTAACATATATTTTTAAAAAGTAAGTAAAGCATGTCGTGATTATGCATGGGTTATGGCAAGTTCGACGTTAAAAATATATATGTTGTTGTGAATGTATGACTTGCTCCCAACACTTTTTGGGTTAAGAAATTTGAGCACTTTTGATCAGTAAAAAACGCACATGCATTATCAGTCTCTATATCTTCGAACTTCTGTGATAAAAATGGACGAGTGATATTTGTCTATTTTTAGTCTGTCACGTGATAAACAGCTGATTTTGGTACTGCAACTAGTTCAAAAATTTACGGGAGGATATATGCAGTTTGAACATATGTAGACTTTATTTTTATAAAGAATATATAAGTAGTTACTTTAGCTTTAGAAATGTATTATTAAAACATCTCTTATTTTCATTGGTTTACGGATGGACGTCCTTAACTTAGTTGCGGATATACATCATTATTCACTCGAAGTCGCCAGTTTATTTTTACTCGGACATTTACCGGTCCAGGGCTCACAATGGGATTTTGCCTATGACAACAGCAGTATTGCAACAAGTCGAGAAACATTCGAACTAATCTTTTAAAATCTCACATCAAACGCACGCAACTTACATCCTTAAATTCCGATAAAAGTCCTTAAATACTCTCCAGACTGAACTTTTGTTCTGCAGCCACACCAACTTCTGACCAGACCGGCCATTGTGATAGAAAATGTTAAATTCAATTTCATTGGTTAATTTTCCTGATGGTCCAATCAGAATCAGTCTTTCTCCAAGACGTCAAAATGGCTGGCTATGTCAGAAGTCAATGTGGCTGCAGAATGAAAGTACTGTAAAATTAAAGTTAAAACGGGCTTGGCCCCAGTGGTTGTTCAATATGCAAAACCCTGTATACTTCTGTATTTTTAGCCGTGTATTGAAACCAGCTGATGAGCTAGATAGGATCGACGTTTTACAGAAGGAATAATGAGAATTGTTCATGCTTCTGAAAGGAAACGCTTGAACAATGAGGTATATAGTTATTCAGCAAAATGTGAATCGAGGATATTTTGGAACAGAATATAGTGGTCAATGCATGTAATGTTTATTTTGAGGAAATAATATTATTCTTAAATAAAAAATTCAGTATTCCTAAAATTACATAAAGCATATGTGTTAAGCATGATTAACAGATCTATCAAGTGAATAACATTAGATAAGGTTTTCCGTTTCCCGTTCCGTTTCGCTTTCCGTTCAGTTTTCTTTTCCGTGTTTGAGCAACACCCCAGTCCAACCTATGCAAGGTCCACACTGAGTAATAAAGAACAATAAGACATTATCTATTGGCTTCATACAATTGTCCCAATACTCAATTCCAGCTATTCTGTTGTCGCTTTTCATTTTCTTTCCCCTAAAGTTTCCTAATCATATTTATGTGTAATTGAAAAGTTTACCCACCTCTCATTTATAAACTGACGAGAGCGAGATTAACATAAGCCATTTGGTTTGATTCTCAATCTTCTATGAACTGTCATTAGAATGTGTATAAGCAATTAAGTAAATAAAATATTGTTCAAACTAAACTAAAGAACAATTACAGTATTAACCAAAGCAGTAAGAAGTCTCAAATGTCACGAAGCATCACTCAACACCTTGCATCCCCTCCCCGAAAAAGTATTGCATTTGAAATATTAGAATTTATTGTGCACGGAGAAAAAGTATCTAAACATTTTAAAACACGATAAGAGAGAGCAAAATAAGAACGATAATATACAAATGTTCCCGTTAAATATAAATTGAGGTTCTTTAAGCAATATAAAACAAAGCGACAGAAAATCCACCAAAAACATAAATATTCGAAATTCTTACATGCATCATAGCAAGAAAAAATAGTCATTTTGCGTATATGGATGACGTGTAATTAAAAATATTAAAATTGGTTAATCTATCACAGACTAAGACTGCATTTTTCTTCTTTGTTTGATATTACATATCAGTTCTTTATGATATATCCATCAGCTCTTCATGATCATACACAGACACATTAAATGCGTCAGTGATTTGTCCTATTTTACAAACAGCTGTCTTAGAACAATAGAAGGCAAATGCAATACCTAGAGGTTTCAAAGAGTTGTCTCTTTCATCAATCACAAATACTCCAGAACCGGAATCCCCTTTGTCAAAAAAAATTGTGTCAATGTCCATTTGTTCGATGGCAAAGCAATTTTGAAATACATAAGAGTCAATACAGACATGCATACACTCATCGACCAATTTTCCAATAGTGTCTCCAGTGGTTCTTCCTCTTTTTTTTAACCAACATACTTCCATTAAATTCAAGATTGTTTTCATCTGCTATATTTAGATGAATTTCCTCTAAAAGATAGATAAAAAAAAAATGAAAATTTGAGTTGCACACTTAATATAAACACTCAGTTGTATTTTGTTCTTTTTAATAAATTTCTAACCATGGGTAGTTTTTTTTAAATGTATATAAATAATGCTCCAGAAAGAAATGAAATGAAACACACACTACCTCCTAATTGTTGCTGATTTGTTTGAACAAATGCTGCATCGATTCCAATGTCATTTGATCCAAAGTTTTCAAAAAATGACTCAATTACTTCGCCTATTACTACATGAACGGCATTATCGACACATGAAGGATGAATTATTTTATGGGACTGCTGCGCAAGAGAATGTTTAGAAAGTAGTAAACTGCCTTCATACAGCTCATCACAATGTTCAATGGCTACATGTGCAGCTGTCAGAAAACCTTTTTTAGAGAAGCCTTGAGAGTCATTTGATTTTACAAAAAATCCAACTGAGCCAGCTGATTTACCTGATGATATTCCAATACTACAGCCAATGTTCACAGTTGTACAATTATTACAATGTCCAAACATTACAAACTCTCTTCGAACATCACATGGGTAATCTCCAAGGCTCTCGGGTAATGGGGATTCCCCGAATGGCAAAATGGACTCGTCTAAACAAAGCAGCACTATGCTTAATCCATTTACCATGACGTTATTTTTCGACCTCACGTTACTTTTCTCAATTCCAATGATGCTTGAGTGATTTGCAAAAACCTTTTCTGCGTGGCTTTGGATAACTTTATTCATTTTTAAACGAGTTTGTTTGTCAATTGCTGGCGCATTTTGTTCACTTTTATTTATCTTTCTAATATTAGCCAAAATAGTCTTTGATTCTATGTCAACGTCAACAAATTCAAATGGAACATCTGGAAACTGTTTAAGTAAGTAGTCCTGGGCATGTTTTTTGTCATCACCGGTTAAGAAGACTTTAACAACATGGATTCCGTTTCTTGTGCCAGCAAGATACGTTTGTACGGATGGATGTGTATTGAGAATATCTTTGTTCTTGAGAATATCTCTTTTTTTCCATTCATTGACCACTGTAATAAAAAAAAATACTTTCAAGTGTGATTTAAAATTTATTGTTCACATGGCATATTCCTATTTTTCCCTTAATATCAGTTAGGTATTTGTTGCTTGAAAGAAGTTACAAATAACATTACATTAATAGTAGATAAACAAGCGCTACTTACAAGCATCTTGTTCAGTGTGTCCTACACAGCGTATAAAATCATCTATTGTGTATGATACTGCTTTTAGTTCCCGTACAGTTTGTAGACACATTTCTCTAAATTGAGCCCTAAATTTTCTCAAAAGCTCAGCCTTGTTTCTGTCTATTGTGTCGTGGATTTCATCAGCAACTTTTCCTCGCCAAATTGTAGAATTGACATTGGCGGACCAAACAAATGTCGAAACTAAGGTAAGAACATTATTAGTTCTAATCGGTGGGAAAAAGTAAGCAGCAACGTCATTCACTACATCATCATTTAAGGCTTGGTCATCCGAAATTTCGAACTCTAAATCTGAGAAGCTTGGCTTTAATTTGGTCTTTATTTTGGACCCAATTTGATTCACAAGTCTCTTATCTACCTCTGCTCCTAAATGTTGGATAGTTTTACGTAATGTTTGATGCTGTAATTGCTCCTTGAGTTGTATCACAGTAAACATTGAGCGGCAATTGTAACTTGGATATTCAGTTGTTCCAACAGTAATATTCTTGTTGCGTAGGAAAATGCCATAGCAAAACCGTCTTATTAATTCTCTTGATATAACTTCGTCGGTAGCAGATTTTAAAATTGTTTCAACTTCAGCTTCAACTGGAATGCTTTCTAAGATTGACTGGACAATTGTACCTAGCGACATGGCTTGTTGATATGCATAAAATTTGATAATATTTTCAGCACTCTCAAGTGCGTGATGTATATAAATGGTTTGTTCTTTCAAATAAGATTCATAATTGGTAAAAACGGTCAATTTCGCGTCAACTACGTTAACTGACTTGCTGTAAATCCAAATGACTTTAACAAGGTTCTCCGTTTTTAAACGAAAAAAAGCATCTTTTTTTGCAGGATCCTAGAACGAAAAGAGAATGTTTATCTTGTAATCTGAGAAGATTTTAAATGTTAAACTCGACATTTGTTTTGGCTTTTCGACATCCCTTTTTGTCCTTTTTAAGTATGTGATGTGTATATATCGTTTGTTCTTTCAAATAAGATTCATAATTTGTGAAAACGATTAATTATGCGTCAACTACGTTAACTGATTTGCTGTAAATCCAAATGACTTTAACAAGGTTCTTCCTTAACTAAATAACATATTTTAAAAATCGGATATTAATAAAAGGTACAGCTAAACGGATGTTTTCAGATCTGTGCCCTCTAGATTGCTTATCTTTCAGAATTTTATTCCCATTACCCTTTCCGGTCTGCATATCAGGTGCCTCTATAAACTGTTTGAAAAACGTGACAGGCGTAAATTCAGTAAACAATAACATTTTTATTTATTTGACGATGTTTTATTAATTCATAAACCCGAAAATCTTCACTAGTTTAAAACGAAACTTATAAGATATGATAATTTTGACAATTTTTATGTCACATTTTTAAAATTCGACTGTGACAATTTTTGTCTTATTTTATCCCCAGTTTTAAAGTTAGAATCCCAATATCCCGGAAACAGAAATAGATCGAAAAAAAGTTATCGGTTACAATTTTGTATATCCTAGTATGAAGTAACTAAATCCAAAATATCTTAGTTTTTAATAAAAAGAACTGAAAAGATGCAAGGGTCAATTTAAAGGAATCGATATTGGATTCTGAAAAAAAAAAAATTCTTAAAAATGCATTGAGCGTCAAATTTTTAGGTCACCCAATGAGGTTTTACGTGAAATTTGAATACAAATAAACAGCGACGGTTTACAAGTTTAAAGCATTTATTGACCTACTAACTTAAATTCAAATTATTATTCCAAACTCAATGCTGTAATTTCAATATCGTACACATTTTTAAACACAATTGGTAATGTAAACACTCATTGCATAACTTTTTTTGATGCACAATGCTTAAATCATTAATTTTATTAATTGTGGCTTCCTAGGAGACATTTACAAGATTAAAATCATTTCAAATATTTATTTTCTCTGTTGGATAACCACTTGTTGAAAAGACTGGCTGACACAAAATAATTGATTGGACAATTGCTTTAGGGAGTGTGTTGTATTTTATAGCGGTGCCTTTGAACATACCTGTACCTACAATTTGCAACGGAAAATTCGATCTCTTATGTTAGAAATTAAAAATCAAACTGTTGACAATTTCGTTATTTATCGATTTACATGTTAGCGTCTTCCGTTTCCAAATGCAGGCCTTATTCTTTTTCTGCTGACTCTTTTCCTCTATAATTATCATTTACTGGCTCTTTAGAAAATTATTTCTTAAAACCTTTTTGACCGATTTGCATCAAATTTTAAAGGACATATCGCATGTTTCTAAAGTATGGGACATTTTACATTTGTTGGCTTCCTTGTGTATCTAATAATTACTTCTAACAGTTTGTTACCGGTAGAAAAGCGGTAATTAACCATAATATCAATTTTAATTATAGCCCCGATCGTTTAAAAACTCGTTAATTAGATAGTAGTCACGTGGTACAGTGACGTCACAAGCGACCTTCTTCGAACAGCTGATTGTAAACAAATTGTAGGATTAGCATTATCTTTGACATTTATTCACCTTGTACGTTGTTTATTTTACATGCTGACTAAATTAAAAGAATCTTATTATTCAGTCGTACATGTTTGAGCCACCAGTACTGATAAAAAAACGATGATATAGCCGATGAAACGACGATGAAGTCGGCAATAACGATCAAATTGATCGACGTGTAAACATTGTAAACACAACTTAGTAAGGATTTTAGCTCAAATTAATTGGTTAAAGGTGTTTATTATATTAAAATATACAATAGTCATGGCGTTCTTAACGACTCAGAATGTTCATTTTTGTAAAACTGTGGTGCACAAGAAGTGTTTTCTTCGGCCGTAACTGGTCACAACTTTTTAAGGTTGTTTACTTCATATTACACTCTATAAATATATACATTGTATATTATAAAAGCAGGTAAGAACCTTTCCCTTTATTATTATTTTTTCTGTAAGATCCATTCTCCGTATTTTTAATCCATTTACGTATAAATGTATATCAACAAACTGTCTATTTCTCGCGTAAACATTCAATATCGACAACTCGATCCTTGACTTCTCCCACAGAAGAAATAAAACCCACAGAAATCTTACCGCCTGTACTTCAATTATGATTTTTTCAGCGGTGAACTATGAATGAAGAAATCATTTATTTAAAACCAACGTATACATGAACGTATAGTTGAACAATAACAATAAGAAAACAGCTAATAAAGCGAGGCGGTATCCAAAATGGCTTCGTCTCTTGTTATATTTTTTCTCCGATGAACTTGCGTTTTGTACACAGGTCCCTGTGCATAAACTTCTATTTTTTTCTCTTTGAAAAATAATTACGATTTACGATTACGATGAAACTATACGTATTGAGTGTTTATTTATATATCCTCCTGTCGACAGATAAACCCCTTTTTGTCGCAAGATTTCCGCATACTTTCGTAAGGGAAATTTAAAAAAAAACAACAGTCCAAATCCCCATTTTTGACGGCTAGAACACCCGCAGAAAGCACAGAACACCATCATGTCCCGTTATCGGCAATTTAATAGGTGATAATTAGTTTAATTGTCGTTTAAATTTAATCCAATTACAAAGCCTTCTCGCTCGAGGTCGCATATGACGTCACACATCATGGCGGGTATTCGAGAGAGAAAATATGCATATTGCGACATTTGAATTTCATCGATTTTAAACTAACGAATTAGCCAGATTATTTTAGGAAAACGATAATAAACTTAATTTTTAATGAGTATATAGTGATTATATTTAAAAAATTCAGAAAATTGAAAAACATGCGATATGTCCTCTAAGGATTTTAAAAAGATTATTATGATAAATTTAAAAGTTTCGATCAGTAAATTTGAGCCGATGACGTCATATTTTGTTTTAGATGATAATTTAAAAAAAAATTGCATATAATATTTGTCCACAAATCCCTTTTTTAAAATGAAATCGAAGTAGATACATGAAAATTTAAGGTATCACAAATTGATGTTTGAGATTAGTTTTTTCGCTAAGCAAATGTAAACACAGAAGCTCGCCCAAGTAATACAGAGAGGATGCTTAGACTATTATTCTAAGCAGTTTTAGTAAAAGGTCAAAGTTAGGGACCAAAATTGGATCTCCAAATTTGTATTTTCTTGCTGCAGGTCTATAGCTCTTGTTCTGAAAAAAAATCGGATAGACCTAGAATATACAGCGCCTTGCGTGTTTAAACGTTGAAATTTACGGCAGAAAAAAAGCGCTAGTCTTGATCTGAAGAAACGTTTTTTTTCTATCTAGACATTTTACTACACAGAGAGAAACAAACTAATGGTAAAAAAATAAGTTACCAAACAGATATTTAAATTATGTTACATTATATCATTTTATGAGATATAAAACGGTTTACCTTACCTTTTAGACGTCGATTAGTGTCTAAACAAACTACGCTTTGGCGAAGTATACCCTACCAAAGCTATAGGGTTAAATGAAAGTAGAGCTAATTTTTTCGAGTATTTAAATGTCTTGTTTGACATCTCCATAGAGATAAATACAAGATCAAGGTTATTTCTCGTCACATATAGACCGGGCTTATTCTGTTAGGAATAGTTCTTTTGTTAATCGCACTTTTTTCTGGTGCATATATGTACTTTTTTGAAGTGTAAAATTTTATGCGTGTTTAACGATTATACTTATTGTTAATGGTACGGGGTATGAAGCACAACGCACCGCTTCGCCGATTTTGCTCCTTCAGTAAATATTTCAGCTCTATGGATATTTATTTTTAAAACTACTGCTAGCTCCCGGTGTCCGCACTGTATCCGAGAATGCGACTTCAAAATAGTAGATGTGCATGACGTCATGAAGTCAGACAATAACATGATACTTTCAAAAACTACAAATGATGCACTGTGTTTTATATGTTTCTATTTATTAATGTAGTCAAGACCGATTCGTTAAATTACATATCAATTTCCTATTTTTTTTAATTGCAAATGATATATTATTATATACATGTATTTTATATGAATATAAATTTTCCATTAAATTGAAAGCTTTATGTCAACATGGAAAATATGAATGCATGTGGTAAAATACACGAAAAACTGTCTTGCTCCAAATGTTCACATTAAAATCACTTCGATCAAAATGAAGTATTTAAAGTGTAATTATGAATTCAAACAACCAAGACTTTTAAAATGTAGATAATTGAGAAATCAGGTTTCATCGTTAACCGTGAAAGGTGTATACGTATTCGATGGAACATATAAGGCATTCAAAATTTAAATGGTTGAGTGTACTTTTTCCGTGCTAATTTCGAAAGTTTTGAATCACTGCATTAAAAACTAGACGTCTCGTCTCTATACGATTAGATGTTTGTGTACACGTGTGTCATTGATGTCTGAGCACGATATATTCGCAAATTAAATATCCCCGCTTAAATCGCCGATTGAAATAAAATGCAAAGCTTTAAAACGACCGTGATACGTATAGGACAATTTTTCATACTTTGGTCAAAGACAAAGACAAATGTATTAACAGAAGTTAAAATTTAATTAAGATCAAGAAAGGTTCAGTTGTTATTCTGTACACTACGGTTTTATCCTCTTCTGATCAGTTTGTAAACAACATTGAAATGTTAGTTCATTGAAAACCATAAATATACTAGTGACAGTGTTGTAAATTAGTTGTTCCCTCATAGTAGCTCCAACCCCACCCCCCTCGAAAACCTGCTATATAGTAGCACCCCCCCCCCCCCCGGCTGCAAAAAACTACTATATATTAGTTTTATTTAATATAGTAGGGTTTCTCCCCCAAGTTTTTGGTTCAAATTCAAGTTTTGTTTTGCCGATTTACTATGAAGTCGGACAATAATGCTGAAAATTGAAAATATATATCATGGCATACACAGAACATATTTAGGTAATTATTTGATAAATTACATGATTTGACAAGATACATGTAAACACCCAGTTGCTTCCTAGCGACGATCCCAATGACTTGATTAATTGTTTTCTCATAAGATAACCCGACTTCAATCCTCAAAATAACTAAAGTATTTTTCTCCTTAAATTTATATTAAAATTGAAGAATTGCAATTTCTTACGTTTTAATTTTGTAAAAAAGAACAAGAAAAAAAGTAAACAAATGTAATGCGTGCGTTTAAATGTTTCTAGGAGATGGTTCAATAGTTTCTTTATATTTTACACTTTTTAAAAATTATTATACTTTATCCCTAAAAGAAAGGATTGATTTAAACCACTGTTTTCCTCGAAACTTAAAAATTAAAAAACCACGAATAAAGGAACTTGTGAAGTAGACTTTTCTTAGGGATTTTTTCGGTATATGTAATCTTGTCTTTATATACATTGTAATGCATGCATATATAGTTGCAAGTGATGGTTCATGTATATATCTGAAAAAAAAATATTTTTTTAAAAAATTAGAGCAAAATACTTTTCTCAGTATATGAAATGTAATGAGTTGTCTAGTTTGAAATACATTTCACAATCTGAACTTTCATTAGATTTAGAAACCCATCAAGCAAAGTAAAAAAAAAATATATAGTTTGTCATCAAATCACTGCACCCGGTCTCCTGTTAGATAATGATTAAGAAGTAAAGATATATAGAGGATATCTATATTGTGTGATTTTATATTTGCTTTATCCAACGAGTTGAAATGGTGTATATATTCGCAAGGCTTGCCGAGCGAATATAACCATTTCAACGAGTTTGATAAAGCAAATATTTTTTTCGGTATATGTAATCTTGTCTTTATATACATTGTAATGCATGCATATATAGTTGCAAGTGATGGTTCATGTATATATCTGAAAAAAAAATATTTTTTTAAAAATTAGAGCAAAATACTTTTCTCAGTATATGAAATGTAATTAGTTGTCTAGTTTGAAATACATTTCACAATCTGAACTTTCATTAGATTTAGAAACCCATCAAGCAAAGTAAAAAAAAAATATATAGTTTCTCATCAAATCACTGCACCCGGTCTCCTGTTAGATAATGATTAAGAAGTAAAGATATATAGAGGATATCTATATTGTGTGATTTTATATTTGCTTTATCCAACGAGTTGAAATGGTGTATATATTCGCAAGGCTTGCCGAGCGAATATAACCATTTCAACGAGTTTGATAAAGCAAATATAAAATCACACAGTTATAGATGTTCTATTTATCTCATACAATTTGATTTATATTATGAAGCTTTTGAGACAGTCCCTAATATGACCCATTGATTTTTCAAAGATCAAAGACGATGATGCAACGTTGTTTTATGCGGTTATTGTGACCTTGCGCAATATAATTTAGTACGTCATTTCTTATATAAATTTAACTGTTTTGAAGTAAAGTTTCACTGAAATAAACCTTGAAATAATGTTTAGCTCTGAATAATTTTTCTAAGAGCTTATTTACTTGATTAAATAGAAATACTGATCGGAAGAATTGAATAATGAAGTTTGTTGACATACACAAAGTTGGGAATGCTCGTTAGTTGAATTGACTCGAACGAGGAACAGTTGTTGATGTTTTATAAAACAAACACTAGGCTAGCCTTATGATTCGAATTTGGAAATAGTGAATAAGGATGCTTACTGGTGGTGGAATAACGTTTAATAAACATTATTTCGGTAAGTTCCTGTATATGAACACAACCTTTTTGGCGTCGTCAGGATGAACTTCTTGATAGTTAACGTAATGTGCAGTTTTATAAACTACACAAAGCAAATTGAAAGTTGGAAAGTGGCTAAACTTATAAATAAAATCTTGACAAACAAGAAAAAAGGGTCTTTTGGTTACGGTTATGTATAACTTTGCAAAGAAGGGGGGGGGGGGGAGGGTGTTACCCCCCCCCCCCCCTTCCCCGGTTCCGACGTCTGTGCTACGCAGTTATATGTTTTCCTTCATATTTGAATGTAAATTTTTGACAAAATCCGTTTAATATCAATTTTTGTAGTAGATATTGTTATTTTGAAAGTATTAGCAAAATCTTCGAATATAGGTCATTAAAGCGTTGAAGCGAGGGGCTGTGTCAAAAATAGTTCGGACCGGAAGTATTTGATAAAGCATCACCCGTTTGATATTAAGGTTTATCACACGGGTAATATACACCACACGTATGAGATAAATGATTACATTTAAAGAGACAATGCAGCTGAAACGTATGTTTGAATAACTTCAGATTTACCTATTGTATTGTTAGGAATTAAGAAATAACGTTGGTTGTAATAGTTGAAATACATAAAAATCCCATTCACATACTTTATTAACGTAATTATGAGCTTTTGGAAATTTAAGGGTCTTACAAGCCGGAATAATCTATAAAGTTTATATATACCACGTGGATCTTGATTGACAGTAATTGACACGTGTTGAAATCTACAAGATCTTCTTCCGACTACGGTCATCATGGTACACTAGGATAAAGGGACTCTCTAAACGGAACACATCCTCACTTACTTGATAATTTATAAATGGTTTACCAATTTCGGTTCATTTTAAAATTAACAGACATAAGTATGTTAAATAACCCCTCAATGGGCCTCATTTACAAAAAGGAATTTAGGTTGTAGCAACTCATATGATAAACACGAAAAATACATGCTTACAAAATAATAATTGTGATTATTTTAAAAACCTTAAACTATCATTAAATTATTACCAGGGAGAAGTAAAAATGACATACTTTATCAACACACATGTCAAGGAGAATCTTCGAGAGCCCTGCATGTGTTTTGTTTACAGTAAATACGCATGCGTAATAGTATAGAAGGCTGAACCCCGTAACACGTTGCGATGTAAATATGGGATGGTTATACGTAATTATTAATTTAAATGTAATAATTATATCTTTTGCATGGAGAACTTTGTGATTTTCTGAAAAATTATACATTCATGAGGAGTACAACATTAACGAACCCGACCGGATTTTTTTTTTTCAAGTCGGTTTTTTGATAAGATGCGCTGTACTGTCTCTTTTAGATCGCCAATTCTAAATTCATTCACTCAAGATTAATTACCGTTGGGGAAAAAGGGGTAATGAATCTCCACTCCTTAATCCTTCTGAAAAAGAGTTAAAGCCACGAAGGGTCAAAATCGGCCTATTATTCAAATTTGACAATATTACCAGAAAACGATCTCAGGTCAGTTTACTTTACAAACATATAAGCCTGGGCTTGGTTCGGTCCTTATCAACGGTGTAGGACGCATGGAAAGAGTCCTTGTTTGACGTTGGTTTACCAACTCTTTATGACGTCATATTGAATACAATGGTTTAAGGTTTTCATGAATAAATACAAACTAATGAAATTATATAAAATCAGTGCACGATTACACTGTAAAATTCAATAAACCCAAACACCAGAGTAAAACATTTTTCATTAATATACATTTAATGGATTATTTGAGCTTCACAAATGATTCTTTTAATTTAAATTAAGGTGCCTCACTACACCTTTAAATAGTTTCTCAAATCAGCAGAAAATTACTTGATTATGATAGATAGCATGCTGGATAAGAAGTATATGTGTCAAATAGGGGGACATGTGCATTTTTAGATGAAAAAATGATATTTTCAAAAATTTCATCAGTAAACATGAACAAAATCCCTAGGCGGATTCGAACTGGGGTTCACAAGCCCGTTACTTTAACCACTGAGTTATTACGATATACATCTGAATCGACTGATACAAACATTTTAACAAAACATTTAAATCGCCATTTTGTGACGTAGTGTCTTAAAAAGTATAAGTCTCGGTGTAGTGAACTACCTTAATACTAAATATTGTTATCTTGCTTAAGGTAAATATGATTTGATAATCCGTCATCTTATTTTATTTCAAGTCAATAAACAAGTGTTAAAAGGTTAAAAAAAATTTACCGGTAGAGCTGATAAGTACGATGTACATCAGATAATGCACGGAGCCAAACTGTTTCCTAGCGTGTGAATATCGTGTTAAACGTTTTTTTTTTTAATGCGGTACCTCTTAAAAAATTTACTTGGACAGTAAAAACAAATAGAATTTGCGTAAAAAGTCTTTTATACTTTTCATACCGTTACAAGATTCATATACACATTATCAATCAAAATGTTATATACAGTTTGACGATATGACTTCTATAGACATTTAATTCTTAACCAATTTTTCGATGATATTTTACACGCCATGTTCTTATTAGCATACGCAAGACAACCCTATTGCTCGTACATGTAATTTCCTTCGATAACTGAAATTATTTTGTTGTGAACAATCAGCAAACATATCACTTGGATAATCTATAACAGCCAATTTAGCTGAACCTGTCAATCAAGCTGTGTTTCTGTTTTTGTTTGTTTGTTTGTTTTTTTTAAAGTAATTTTAAAGAAGATTGAATATTAATTTTGATGAATTTTACAATTTAAATGACAGTGTTTTCTCCAGAAAATGTTTGATACATGGGGGAAGTTTGTCAGAGTTCGTGCGCAGTGCGGCGTAAAAGCGCCCCAGCCGGCGCAAAATGACTGCGCGATTAAATAATATAACCATTTACTGAAATGTACTACATGATATATACTATAAAGTATGCATTTGTATGAAATCTACATTAATAATTGAGTATCATTTTAATTCAAAATTAAATGTAAAATAATCTACAATTTTTCGGGGGGGGGGGGGGGTTCTGGCAAATTGAATAACATTTTTCCCAGATCAATTTTTTGAAGAGGCAACCCTACACAAGAAATAAAGATTCACAAGGCAGTTCAGCACAATCTGTCCCATTCTTTTTCCTGCATATTATATACAGGTTGGTTTTTATTAGAGGGTGAAGAGGAAATAGTCAGTACAATTACAGCAAACTTTATTCAACTTATTCAACAGTTTATATTCCTTGTTTAAATTGGGGGGTTTTATGAAATTTTCTGTGATATCTTGACACCAAGTCCCTATCCCTTTACATACATGTATGTACACAGTCAACCATTTTTAGAGGCATACAATATACGATGTTTCTATTCACGTGACATCGCTTCCGTGTATTACAACCAATTTAACAAGACCTTGGACTTTCAGTAGAACGCTACTTTCTATTTCTTGCGTCAAAACAAATTAAAAATGACACTGGTTTCAAGCGAAATATACACCGATTGCGTAGTCTTAGCTCAAAAGCCAGACAAATCTTGTAGATTTCAAAGAGCAATGGCTGAGTGGACTTCAAGGCAATAGACAGGTCTACGTCACATTGCTGTATGACACCAATTACACAAAGTTTAAGCCCCTGTTAAAATGGTTCCACCTTTCTTCTCAAGTTTCCAATATCCTTGCGACAAACAGTTCAAACATATCGAAACCAAGGTAACACCATTGAGTGAACATTGTACTATTTTTATATCATAGAAAATCCACAACATTCGATAATGGCGGAAATGTTGAAGAAGGCACATTATATTAAAACAAGAAATTATCTCTATTTATGCATTTATTACCGATTAATAAACTCAGTTTTAATATACCTCAAGCCTCCTCTAACCATGTTAACCGTTTACCACATGTACCCTCTGAAATGCTGAGATCGATGTCGAAGTTGGCGACGCCCTCTGCGGTAGCAAGCGTTTTTATAAAGTTTGAACGGAGAAACGGCAATTTCATATCTACTGAATACTGTTAAGATATAAAATTATTGGAAAAAAAGTGTTTTTTATTTAAAATAAGCATGCATAGCGGTACGTATGGCGTTACTGTGTAATGCATGGCGGCGAATCTTCAATGCATGGCAGTACCGCTATGCAAAAACGGCCTGAATGGTCCGAGAATGTGCTAATAATTGAACTAATTTATCATTCAGATTAATAAAAATAATCTGTACCTTCTCAATGCGATAAGGAAAGCATCCCGAAAAATTACATTAACAATATCAAGACTTATCATATGATGAACCTTTATAAACAGCAGAAAATAAAATACTACTGAGTAGAATAAAACCTACATCTCCATGAAACAGAACACACTTAAGAATTCCAAAAAATGAAACGAATTTGAATATTTTTCATAGAAATGCCGTTATACGAATCTGAATGTTAAATCTGTCATTTCTTTAAAAAAAAACGTCTAGACAAATAAATGCACGTTGTTCGAGTTAACGCACTTTTTGTAAACAGTGACCATGGCGACACACTGATGAGTGTTATATAATGATCAATTTATACAGTTACCATAACACAAAGAGATACTTTAGGAGCTTACAGATTATCAGCTAATTTTTTTAATTTTAAGAATCATCGTACTGATAAGTTGTCTTTGGCCTTTTAATACAAAATACACGACCATAGCCAAGCTATACCTACGTTCAGTATTAAATGAGTGTATTTCGTTTTCAGTAAAAACTAAAGAAAGGGAAATTAATCAAACAAAATGAAATTCATATTTTTAAATTTGAAAACTTTTCTGTAATCCGTCAAGTAATGTAGTGACATTATTTTAAATATATTTGAGGGGTATTCCCGTGATTTTACTGTTTCGATAAGTGTGAAAATGATAGTAAAGTTAGATTTTAGATGGGGCCACACCTCTTGAACAAAATAAAAGTATGCAGTATTTATGCATTTTTCTATTGTCTTCTAAATGACATATATTTATTTTGTTCGTCGGGTGTGGCCATCACGAAAATTTGGAATAAATGCACTAAAATTGATTTTTTTTCATTGAAAAAAAACTAATGCGCGCGTGTTTAAACGTTTACAGTACAGCTATGACGTCACAGCAGAATTTTTTGAAGTACATATTTTACGCTCACTACCTATACGTTTAATTTTCATTACTATTTTCCCTATCCCTTTTTTTCATTTTCCATGAAAAAACTGACCGATATTAGCCCTGCCTGGCATTACACATGTAGCTCTTTGGTCAAGATTTATCAGTTAATTTTTTTGAAATGAGATATTACATAGAAAATAACACATGGCAAAATATCTACTATACCTTAAATCAACCCGAGACGCTAATTTATCAACCGGAGGAACGAAAATTACGGGCTGATGTTCGTTGGGAGTTGATTCGGGTGTGATACAGATTTTGCCAAGTATTGCTGTTTTTATCAAATTTTTGTAACCAACTTGTTTATATTTTCATATGAAAAAATTTATCCAGCTTAACCGCACTTCTCCCATCTCATAACCGGCGCACTTTTGACGCTTAAACGTATTGTGCCGTCTTCTTAAAAAAAAATCATGTCCATGTTATAACGTCATAATCCTTACTGTAAAAACGCATCGATCAAACAAAAATGTCTGCGGTATTTCAAAATCTTGATAACAGGAGCAAAGGTGTTTAACAAATCGTAACGAGGGGGTGAAATATAGGGGGATGATACATAAATACGATAAAAACGTGCTTTCGTTCATATCAGGGATGAAAAAACAAAGCCCGGGATTTTGTACTATGTTTTAATAAATGCATTTATTCCTGTAAAAAGCGATGGCAATATTTTAATAGAAATAAATAAAAGAAACTATCATATACTCCGTTAAGCAAAAAGTGTGCTTTTTTATTTCCTTGGATGAATAGCTCATTAGATTTCTTAGAAAGAGAAAAACATTCTATTTATAGAGAGCTGACATATGTTGCGTTTCTTTTTGAAGGCCTGAACTTATTGCAAAGTACATATACAACACATACACATTTTACAAGAAACTGGCCCAAAATATTGGATGCAATTAAAACAAAACAAGCCCCTATTCTGTAACTGGTAAAATTGGTCAAGGCAGAACCGTTAAGCTGATACTAAACGACAGTGTTAGTGTTACAGGACATGGATTTATTCCAGTTTTTGAAGCTGGTACAACAAACAACGACCATATGAATTAAACTTTTACAAAACAGTTAGTTTGATAATAAAGTAAGCACTAAGTATTGAAACAGCTCTCTCTCTCTCTCTCTCTCTCTCTGGGGCTTGTCACAAAGCATTTAAAGCACGGCTAATTTTATTTTAAAATGATGCAAACGTTAACATGTGCGCTATAAGTACATAAGTACTGCAAGTCCTCTCTATATCGCTGGTTTAAAACACACGATAGTGTTAACCTTCTCTTTACCAGAAGGGTGCTGGGCAGGTTAGAATGGCAGGTTTACAGGAAATGATGGTTTTCCGAGGTTTAAAAATAATATATAGGCAGTGGACAACGCAGATATCACTGTTTAACCAATTTACGTGTATATGTACATATATAATGCAACAAAATAAGATTTTAATACGATTAGATATTTTATTTCCAAAAAAGTCTAAGCATTATATCTTTTAATAACAAAAAAACTATATGTACACGTCAATACACAAAACCAAAGATAAGTAAAACAGAAAGGGGTTTGTCAATAGAACATATATGTGACCGGTTGATCTTTTTTATATGTATTTATCAAAATATCATGTTACAGTCAATTAAAAAATTTGACCCCTTATATATACACAAAATTTGTACATACGCTTTAGACTTGGATTTGACACATAACAATATTATTACAAAGCATTGAACGTTGTCTATACCCTTATGTAAACCATATACATGAAATCTAAACCAAAAATATGTATTAAGCAAAGGATAAAAGTTTACACTAAAACAGCATACTAGTAGTTTGATTTCATGTACGTGCCTGTCACATTATCAAAAAGAGTGCTTGCCGCACCATCTTAATTTTTCAAATTACAGAAAGAATAAAAAAGGCATCAAATAGCTATTCATTTAACCAAAAGTTGCACGATTATCAAAACCATTCGTTCAACCTGATTGAACTGTAAGTTCAGCCTTGTGTTGCATTTGACTACTGGACCAATAGATTTCTTGGACGTAAACACGTTTAAAGAATGTCAAAACAAAACAGACAGGACTTTCAAATAAAAATGAAAAATATATAAATGAAAATATGAAAACATCTTTGTTTTAAAAAAAATCGGTTTATATGCATTGTATGAAAAAAGGCAAAAAAATAAAAATAAAAAATAAAAATAGACGCATAATCATCTTTGAATATACAATTAATATATGGCAATGAAAATTGGCAGGAAAAAAGAAAAAAAATGCAGTTCTAAACAAGTATACACTTCAACTGTACCACGCTCTGTCGGAACCCCCATTCGTTGTAGACAAGTATAAATAAGACACACCCACAATCCCAGACAGTACCATTTGGAAAATTATATTACATGTATAGAACATTTTACACTTAAACGAGGGTATTGTAATAACAACTGTATCATAATTTTGTAATAAAACTTAAGTTAAGCTATCTAAAGCTGGAATGTCCTAAAAAATATAAATCTATTAAGAATTAATGATTAAACTGCCAATCATTTACTTTCGTAGAAAGAGTATGAAATAAAGAAAAGATGAATGTAACATCTTTAAAAAGGAAAAACAAAAACCCACACATATCCCATTCTTACTTTTAAAACGTTCTATCCACTGATGAAAAAAAAAATTGAGACTAGACCAGGCAGGATATAAAAAAGGAATATTCTATAAACTAAATGATATTGAATATATTTTCTGTTCAAAGTACTAAATAAAATATTGAATTTGTGTTTCTTTTTTTTCTAATGCAAGAAAAGTTGACAAAAGGCTAGGAACAATCTACTATCATTTACTGAATTGTATCGTATATTTCAGATCTTCGCAATTCCCTTAGCTCTTCACAATTATCATAGTCTCTAGACACATCCGGAAGGTTGACATCACGTGACTCTTGAAGATCAGATGGTTGATGCTGCGTAAGCTGTCTCTTCCTGTCATTCAAGATTTATAAAAATCATGTTAAAAGCATGGTGTATTTCATGGTGTGTTAAACATATCAATTCGGACTTTCATTTAAATAATAAACAAATACTGAGAAAAGGAATGCATACCGTATCATTATATTATAAACAATTAGTATTCCAATGACAGTAAGGGAGAGACAGAAGGCGCCGAGAAGACCGTAAAACTTTATACCATTTATAATGTCTGCCAGTTCTGAAACTGAAATTTGACTATGTTAATGCAACTATACATGATATTTAAGATAAAGGAATCTATATATGAATGGCCAGAAAACAAATAATCAGGGAATCTTTAAGACAATGGTTTTTGTCCAGGCCAACAGGTGTGCTTTGTATTACTTGAATAGGTATCATTAAATGTTGTGTCTAGATATTTCAACGAAATATAAAGGCAGTACCAGTTTCACATCGTTGGCCTTTGTATCCCTGTTTACAAACATGACAGATGCCAGACTCCATGTGACACTCCTGACAATTGACATCTGGACAGGGGACGCTACAGTTGGATCCGAAATATCCTTCTGGAGTACATCCTAGAAGTTATAAAAGTGATAAAGGATGTTTTGCCTATATTTGATGGACATATCTTTGTTAAGTGTACAAAATCATACATTTTGAAATATATGTTTGTTTTTAGATTATGATAACATCTGATATTACCTCTATCATAGATATACATCTTTATTAATACAGCTCTACATATACGTATAAAATATGTATGTTTTCATGGTTGTTTGATTCATTGAGACGGATATATGTAATATTAAAGGATCTCTTCAGTAAAATCAAATCGTGACTGGTCTATATAAGGCACATGGATTGAATGTAACAGATATAAACGATCAGTTGCACTGTCACATTGCAAACAATTAAACAACGTTTAAAACAAACCTTAAAGAAATACAGCGGTTGTAGAAAATATATGTACCGTAAATTTCACTGCAGAAGTATCCCTTCCATCCCAAGAGACAACCAGAATCACACAAACCATTGACGTTGTTGCATCCATTACATGTTTTGATACAGGTATGGGAACAGTTTTTCCCAAAGAATCCTTGCCGGCAAGCTGTTTGACATAAAAATATAGCAAATTTTACGTACAATCTATCTATCAATCTATCTATTAATCTAATTTTTCTAATCTTTCTATCCAGCTATACATTAATCATTCATCTATCTATCTAGTAGTATCTCTCTATCCCTCTATCTCTCTATCCTTCTATCTATCTATCTATCTATCTATCTATCTATCTATCTATCTATCTATCTATCTATCTATCTATCTATCTATCTAATTAGGGCCCCGCAAGGATTTGCGGATACCCTATAGTAATCACTCTGTCTGTCCGTCCGTCTGTCACTCTTCCGTCCACAAATTTTCTGTTTTTTTCTAATAACCTTTTTTATGGTTGCCCAATCAAGTTCAAATTTGGTATGGTAGTTCAGTAGGCAGAAATACATATTTTAATGCTAAGTTTGGTTCTCTATGTCTTCTGGTTTAGAGCTTGGGTGGTGGGGTAGATTCCTAACTATGCATAAGAATGAATGGGCAAAGAGAGATAACTGCTGAGAATGTTACCATTGTATACTTGGAAGGCTGTGTAATATGTGTCCTTTGGGATTAATTAACCTTCCACAGGAAGAAAATCCTAAGCTTAATCTTTATCTGTAACATTGAGAATAATTACTGCACTACCTGTGTCTGCAAATGAAGTTTGTTTTGAAGTTAAGGTCAATTTTGAATGATGTGCATTATTGTGTACATTCTTTGAAATATGGATTTAAAATATAATATTCATACTTTATTTTGTTTAAAATACCGTACACAATGATCAGATAATTTTATTGAATTCTAAAATCAAGATATATATTAAAATATCCTTTTTCAGTATTTATTTTTTAATTATTCATTTTATTTTTTTTTCTGCCTTAATGCTGTTAATTTTAACAGGTAATCAGATAATAACCCCGTTCTGTCATTTCTGAAAAAAAAATCTTATTGTAAATTTAGAAGAAAAGGATGAGAGAGCAGAACAATTAATCCCCTGGGATTAATTATATTGCCTGCTGCAGAAAATTTAGAGGCTTATCTCTATCTGTCATATTGAGATTAATGAACACCTTTGTCTGCAACTGATGTTTGTTTTAAAGTTGAGGTCAACCCTGGGTCATACTATGTATTTGCATTCACTGAGGGCTTGCATTTTATAAAACACCTGTTTAAATCTTTTTTAAATATACATTTCATTTAGTTTTTAATTTAGTTTTTTTTTATAAGACATGAGGTTACCCTGTTTTATGCAGATACAAGGTTACTATTTAGAGTGTTTGGACATTCAGGAATTATCTTGAAATTTTAAAAATACAGTTGTTACTTACAATTTTCATTTTTTTTTTTAAATGTCATCAAATTAAACTCTCATTCCATGAGCTGCACCCTTACATTATTACCCCATTTATTTTTCATCATTGTTAATATAAAGAAGATGGAATTCAAAGTTTGTTTTACTTCTCTATATTAATTGTCATAGCAGGGCCCTTCCTGACTGGGCAGTTTTCTAGTTTTTCTAATCTTTCTATCCAGTTATTCATTTATCATTCATATATCTATCTATCTATCTATCTATCTATCTATCTATCTATCTATCTATCTATCTATCTAACATCTATCTATCTATCTATCTATCTATCTATCTATCTATCTATCTATCTATCTATCTATCTATCTATCATACATACATACATGTACTATACTCACTTATGTATTATACTCACTCGCATTACACTTAGAGCCATCATAGCCAGCATCACATCCAGTTAGACACGCCCCTGTGATGTGGAAACACTGGTTTGGATCATGGCAACGCCCACATTTTTCACGGCATCCGTATCCATGAGATCCTTTATCACAGGCTAAAAAAAGTAATAACTTTTGTCATCTGAGAGATTCATGAGACTGAACATGAAAACAGTTTTCTCTTTTGAATTATGTATATCCTTTGATATAAATAAAAGTTTTGCAATATTAACTCACGTGTTTTACAGACTGCTCCTTGATATCCAACATCACATCCAGTTAAACATTGTCCATTAGTATGTAAACACTTGTTAACGTCAAGGCAGTTTCCACATTTTTGTTTACAATCAGGACCATAGAAACCTTCGCTGCAAGCTGTTTCAAATTATATATCAGCTTCATATGTTTTCTATAATTTTGATTATAATTTAAGAGAAATCAAAAAAAAAACGACATTGCTTTATGCAGTTTCCTTGACTATGCAAATCTAGTTTTAAGAGATATATTTATGAAATAAATAACAATATGAATGATTTACTCACGCGTTTTACACATTTCTCCCAAGTATCCAGCATCACACGCAGTTAAGCAAGAACCATTTGTATTTGAGCACATACGGCAGTTACCACATGTGCCTCTGCATTCCAGTCCATACGAACCTAACGTGCATGCTGTTGAAAAATCTACATATATTAATATCCTTATAAAATGTATAAAACATAGGTCTATAACTTATTTATATCAAATACTGGAAGTACACATCTTAAAATGTCGATATCAAATCGCAATGGCATGTTGTACAAATCAGCCTTTATATATGCTGACCCATGTACATGACTAAGGGCAGTGAACTCAGCTCAAGTTTTCGTAAAACTGAGTAAGGGTTCAACCTATAGAAAATACTAAAAAAAATTAAACATCTTTCTTGTCATAAATACAATCTAAAATTTGTAATATCAATGCATAAATTTCATGAATTTATACATTATATTTTTCCCCCAAAAAGAGATCATTGTAAGGGGTTGGGGTTCGGGGGAGTCCAACATAGATATAGATTGGTCTAATAGTTACAATGGATAAAGATCTTGGCTTTAAAAGGGATTGTGTGTTTTTGTTCGATTTATGTTTCTCTATATTAAGACAAAAACAAAAACTAAAAAATGTTGCATCACTAAATGGTACATAAATGACCATAGCATCAACCAACAAAGTGTGACAATACAAATTTATTACTATTGACATTAAAATTCAACAAAACACCGATCCATTGATCTATCAAACATTGATACATATTCATATATCTTATACTATGAAAGATTAACTCACGTGTTTTACACAAATTTCCTTGATAACCAGCGACGCACCCAGTTAAACACACCCCATTAGTATATGAACACTTGTAAACATCAAGACAGTGTCCGCATCTCTCTTTGCAATCAGTACCATATAAACCTGTGTTACAAGCTGTAGAAAACATATTTACATTTTCGTTCGTTTGTTTGGTTGTTGTTTTTTTTTAAATGTATTTTTAATATAACGTACATCAGGAAAAAATGGTAAACTTTTTTAAGAATGATTTTGTAAATTTCTTATTGTATGTTTTATTTACTCACGTGTTTTACACAAATCTCCCTGATATCCATCTTTACAATCTGCTAAACACGTTCCATTAGTATTTAAACACTGGCTAACATCACGACAGTTTCCGCACGTTTCCCTACATTCTAGACCATATGTGCCTACTGCACAAGCTGTTGAAAAATGTAAATATAAACCTTGTACATTTGTTCTTTAATAATTAAACTGAATGTAGTAGCACAATAAGTTCCACCATAACAAAATTTACTAGCATAATCAATTGTGCATCAAAACAAAAAAAACAAAACAAAACAAAACAAAAAACTTCAAACGCAATGTTTAAATATGCACTATTTTGTATGATGAAAGCTATATTATTTTGGAAAAGAGTATGCAAATAACTGGTCAGTGAAACGTAAAAAAAAAATATGTCAACCGTTGTTAAACAATACAAATTGTATTTATGCAAATTTGTTTTGTCAAAATGAAATAATTTAAATGTACGGAGTAAATGAAAACTAATGGGTTTTGGTAGATCATACTCAAAATCTGAAGCATGGGCTATCTAGACATATATTTCTTGGATTAATAAGACATTTAAAAGGTTGTTTTCAACTTTGAACACACACGAAAATAATAATAAAGTTTATTAAAATTTATTTAAAATAAAACCAGATCAATTATATTGATTGATACCATCTACGTTTCTATAGTGTTTTCTATAGCCCCCCCTCCCCCCCCCCAAAAAAAAATAAAAATAAAATAAAATAAATAACTAAAAAAAGCAACAACAACAAAACAAGCAAACAAAAGGAAAATCGTGTGTATTATAAATGTTTAGTGTACAAAGAAAAAAGTTTAACCTTCACTACAATAGTTCCCAAACCAGCCAGGATAACATCCGAAGTCACACGAACCATGGACATCATTACATCCATTACATGTGTCGTTACATTTGTCATCACAGTTTTGTCCAAAGAACCCATTGGGACAAGCTAGCAAATATATATTAAGAGTTAGTAGGTACAGTTGTTCGTCTCTCTCTCTCTCTCCCCTCTCTCTCTCACTCTCTCTTTATGTGTTATCTATATTACCAAATTAAAATTACCAAATTAGAGGTATTGTTAGCAAGCTCACAATTGATAACCCCGCTAAGAAAAAAATCATAACGCGTGTATTTTTCATATCATAGAAAATATTGGATGAATCTTTTTCACTGTCCTTTTTCTATAAATAACAACTGCTCTATTTTTTAAAACTGTTAATGCTAATAGCAGTACACAAACCAATTTCTATCCTTTAATTCCATTTTATTTAAAGTTAACTCTTAATGCATGAGGAATTTTCATCCGTGACTCCAATCAAACGAAATCCACATGTCAAGCAGCCATTTAATATTTAAAAATTTTGAATTATTGGTATACTGAACCCGACTTTTACTGATTTTTTTTCCCACACATTTTTTTCCCAAAGAAAAATTTCATCGGGGCAGGCCATTTTCAGAGAGACGGATATGAGAATCTAAAAATATAAAAATAATTTTATGTGGCCTGAGAAGAGCAAGCTTTGTGTCAGATTTTAGCTTCTAATATTTCCATTAATACAAGACATGACACAGACAGAATATAGCATTTTTGAAACAATGACCTTGAACTTCCTCAATTGACCTTAGGTCATGGTCATGACACACCCTTTGGCCATAAGCAATATTTGTGTGAAGTAAGAACATTCAATGCTTCTCAATAAAGAAGATATGGACCGGACACGAATTTTACATTTTGTTGTCAGTGACCTTGACCTTGCCCAAATGATCTTGGGCCAAGGTCATGACACATTGTAGGTCATAAGCAATCTTTGTGTGAAGTAAGAACTTCCAATGTTTCTCCATAAGAAAGATATGGACCGGACACGATTGCACAGACAGACTGACGGACAGACGGACAAGGTGATTCATATATACCCCCCCCCCCCCCCCAAAAAAAAAAAAACAAAAAAAAAACTTTGTTGGTGGGGGGGGGGAGCATAATAGTTTACTCGAATATTTGGGCTTAAATACCGAAAAATCGGAAGAATTATACTGTCTTTTGGTTTATATATTTTAAACATCATTGGTACTTAAAGATTACCAATTCGGTTTTTTTTAAATCTTAATCAAGCTTCGCTTATTAAGAAACCAACTGGACTTTTTTTGGATTTTACAACCTTTGGCATAGCGCATTAAATTCACGCTCAATCACGGCACCATCTTTAGTCTATGTTTTTACAATATCACATTTGCATTGATAAAATCGGAAACGATAACACAAAAACGTGTAAATTTTCATTAAAAATTTGTCATGTATTTTGTTTATCAAAGTTCGGGAGATAACTTTAACTTGGTGCATTTCGTATGAAAAATCCCGAGAGTTTCGAATGTCAAAGTGGTGTATAAATTCGAAGCAAGTAAAAAACGTTGGTGAAATGTGTTGAATTTTTAATTAAATTTTTATATGAAAGGTATCTATAGCCTCAAAATAGTTTGTTATGAATGACTGTTATTTTCAATGCACCTTCATTATTTTTTTTCCAAAATCGTTTCGGAGCGATTCTGCAATTATCGGCTACATTACGGGTATATGGGAGGCATTTTAACTGTGGTGAAGGCCTGTCCCGAGACACAGTTAGATTGTTCCAACTAAGAAAAGTGTAGTGAAATTAATAGCATTATTGTAGGCTCAAAGCTTGGTTATGTAAATGTCAAAAATACGGTGTGTCGATGTATCTATTTAATAAATGACATTATGTGCAATGTCAACCCGTGCACGTACGGATCAAAGTCTAAATTAAGTACAACAAAAACATACATAAAACTTCCATCTCACAAAGCTCGCTAAAAGCATAGGTAGAATAACCATCGGGATATGGAGGATGTGTCCTATTGTTGTAGTATATAACGTATCTTCCGATTTCCTGGTTTGGACATGTTATGTTAATCGGGTTAGGTATTGTTTCTATTGTGTAGTTGCTGTCCATAAAACAAAGTATTCCATCTTCTTTTTCAGTCGTGTTTGATACATACACCGAAAATCCCAACAATCTTGTGTTGTAGCTGTTGTTCATATCTAAAGAAAATTGTGCCGATTATTCAATCAGGGAAAAACTGTTTTTCATGGGTATTGTAAATAAACGAGAAAATGAAAAATATTCAAAACTGCTGGATTAAAATTTCTTATATGTACATGTACCCCAGACTTGATTGTCTGTTCTGTACTGTATAAAAATATGATGGATTAGGCGTATTCTTCCAAGGTCCACCCGCCACTCTGCGGTTGATTGGTAATTGCCTGATATCGCACACTGTCCTCCAGCAGCAGACAGGTCTGAATACAAACCGTCTACAGCACGCTCTGCTCCCCAAAGTCTATCAGGGTAAGGATACTGCTGCCATGTTGGTTTATTGAATCCAATGTTTTCTGTTTGGAAAAAAAAATTAATTAACGCTTTACTCATGACGTCGGTATACATTTTTAATTAGATATACAGGTTGAGACAGTATTACGTTTAAAATCATACAAAACCCAAAGATTCTAGTTTTGATCTTTTGTAGTTTATGAAATGGAAATAACATTTTGAAGTAGAGCTTTCCAGTTAAGAGTTAAATACGTGAAGAAATTGTTCACATTCTTACAGTTATTTCTTTTTTGAAATCATACCAAAAGTCCAAATACAATGTAACTTTCTGTGTACTATGTTCAAATAAAGATGTAGATAGTTAGATAAATTAATGAACTAAACAATCGATCAATGTATAATAAAGTACTGCTTCCGGTGTCATAACAGTATTTCACTGAAGGTTCACGTCAAATATGCCTGAAGCAAAATAATTCCAAAGTTCCCCTTTGAATTCGGGGCGTTTACGCCCGCGACAGAGGCTGATATTTTTTTTGAGATGAAAAGCAATGTGTAAAATGTCTGACTCTTCCAGTTTGTAATAATGCGAGGTCACTTGAATTTTTGATGCGTGTCGTTTCCGGAGGGGGGTGAAAAGGCCCGGGCTTGATTTTTAGGCACATATGTAACTTCGACGTAAACAAAGTCTCACGCCTTGCTTGATGCACGTGTGTATTTTGCTAGAAATTGGAAATGAAGCGTTGTTTAAAAAAAATCCTACGGATTTTTCCACGAAATCCCTTTTCAATTTTTCATATGTATTTAAAGTTGCGCAATTTTGGTAAGAAAATATAGTAAAGTTTAATACTGCAGTGACATTTGTCTAAATGTGTGAACTATCAAGTGTACATGTATTGCATGAAAAACAATGTTGCTGGAAAATTATTCTGACATCAAAACTATGTTCTTTTTCTCCATTTTGATTAAATTTTTAAAAATTCATCAATAACTGTGTAAATTTTATCTCTTTTGTTGCAGGATTTACAGTTTTAATATTTATGTATTTTCTCCGATACACAAAACTAAATCGAAATACACTAGAATGTTTCTTAAATATTAACTAAGGACAATCCTTAAATGCCAATAATTCGTCTGCAAAAATATTCAGATAATCTCAAAATAACACCTCGTTTATTTATAAATACTTTATTTTTTCAAATAATTTGTGACAAGTTAAAGTGACCATACCGTACGTTACACCTTGACACAATATTACACTCAAAGGAATGAGGAGTATTGAGATACCCATTGAAGAAATTTTCGTCTCAATATCTGTAAAATACATATTGCAACAATAAAATAATACTCGCGTTAATTCAAACATAAGTAACATTTTGTAAGGATGAAAATAATAACACATGTATTCCATGTAGGAAAATACAACGGTTTTGAGGAAACATATAGTAACGTCTATATTTATCCAAATTTCTTAAACGCATGAAGCATACGTCAAAGAAAAAAAAACCCAGCAAAATAAATGTAAGTAAGCCCATTTAGGACCCATCAAAAAATATTTTTGAATTTAATATAATGAATTCTTGAATTTGTTAAAACGAATTTAAATCGTTATGACGAATTGTTGAATCCGAATTAAATTTGTTATAACAAATTTTAGGAATTTGTTATAACGAATTTAATCTGTTATAACAAATTTGCTAAATTCGTTATTTCAAATTTTGAAATCTGTTTTAACAAATTAAATTTGAAATAACGAATTCTTGAAATCGTTATTTCAAAGTTTAAATTCGTAATTTCGTTTTTTTAAAATCGGTTATAACATATTTTCATCCAAGTTGTGGTAACAAACAGGTTTTGGGGAACAAATTAAACGGGGCGGACTGCATTTGTCCCATATCGGCGTACGACGAAATGTGCCGAACAATTGATCGGCGTTAAACGGCGAAATGGTAAATGAAGTAAACTAGCGTAAAAACAAAATTTGAGGAACATATTGTCACAGCTGTTGCTGTAACCATGGTAACAGATGTAACAATTACAAAAGACACCTTACTTTATCGGCTTTGCTAGAATTCCTACATAGATAGAAACAAAATGTTTAAGAACTGCTTTATATGTAGCAACGCATTTTCACCAAAAATACAATATATACTGACTTGTTTCGACGGGTTCCTCTGCAAAATTCCCAAAATTTGTTTAATTAATGTATCAATCAATGGGCATGCTGATTTATTTACATATATCTGCATTTTTCATCTCATTTCATAACTTAACCGTGAGATTACGCCATACTTAAAAAAATACCGGTCTGGAATAAAATTGGTTTAAGAATAAGGAATCATTCTTTGAGTATTACTAGTCTCATGTGATTTTGGCCGGGACGTGTTCAAATCAAATAAAGCTTGAATGGCTTTATGATAGATTTGAACACGCGCTGACCGAAATTATCAACTCATAACATTCAAAGAATGACTGCTTATTACTTAAATACTTATATTTATATTATTTCTAATTTCTACACTTTAAAACATCATTCTAAAACCACTGTTTTTAATGCATAACACATGCTATATATTATTACGCCGATATGGGACAAATGAAGTCCGCCCCGTATAATTTGATCCCCAAAATATGCAATTTGTTACCACAAATTGGATGAAAATATGTTATAACCGATTTTTAAAAACCAAAATTACGAATTAAAACTTTGAAATAACGATTTCAAGAATTCGTTATTTCAAATTTAATTTGTTAAAACAGATTTCAAAATTTGAAATAACGAATTAAGCGAATTTGTTATAACAGATTAAATTCGTTATAACGAATTCCTAAAATTTGTTATAACAAATTTAATTCGTTATAACGGGTCCAACAATTCGTTATAACGATTTAAATTTGTTTTAACAAATTCAAGAATTCGTTATTACAAATTCAAAAATATTTTTTGATAGATCGTAAATGGGCTTCCGTATAAATGCCATTAGAAATATGAAGAATTAGAAAGAGAACACCGATTTGCAACTTTAAAAAAAATATTAGCAGGTGAAGTAAAATACTCAAATAATAAATTTACTCAGCGCATAACACTCTTATGATGAATAAACGCAGCACTATGTCCGCCTGGCTTAAATTAATATTCGGCAATATGACCGACGCTTCGCTTACTAATCTCGACATTTTCATTTTTTAATATATAAACCGCGTTTTGTAAAAATATCTGGAGTAGTTGCTTATTGAAATTACCTCTAAATAAAAGTTGTTGCCTTTGAATTGACGTTGTTTTTATGTGTCTGCAACAAAATGAAATGGCGTCGTTGATATTTGCTCATAGCTCTGCGAAGAGAGAAAGAATACGATTAAATTTGAATAGAAAAAAAAAAATGTATGTAAACAATGGTACATCTAGGCTTGCAAAGTGTATTTGAAAGGTGAGAATGATACTTTTGAGAAGTTTGATTGTGTAAAAATGCACGAGTTGTAAGCTACTTTTACATGAATAAGCTAATATCATCTTGTTTTGAAAATAACATGTTTCAAGTAAAATTCCTCGGGAAAACAAAGAACCTATTAGGTTTGTAACGGACTGACGACATAATTATATCTGGTTAATCAATCTCATAGACAGCTCGACTTCGCCTCGCCGTCTAAGAGATTATTCAACCTATATATTTCTGTAGTCAATCAGTAACAAATTTTATACGCATTTGTTTTTAATTCCAAACGAAATTTCAAAAGACATTATATTAAATTTTAATCAATTTGCTTTAAATTGCAACTCTTGATACTTGAAATAGTATTAAACTCACGGTAAGTAATTTTTATTCCAATTGGTTTGAATGCAAAATCGATACTTGTACAAATTAATCAATCTACAGATTTATATTTCACGAGGTAATAAAAAAATGAACTAATTAATTGTTTAATGTTATGTTACTTCCTTTTTGCAACTTTAATTTCCTTGTATCAGTTGTCCTGCGGATGTTACACACATTAATTAAACTGAAATGACAAGTACAGTATAATTAGTTATAAGGTGAAAATGACGTTTACTCTCAAAATATTTCCTTTTTTTAATCAAAACAATAATAATACAAAACAACGTTTCGTAACTGACTGACGACATAATTATGTCTAGTTAATCCATCTCATAGACAGCTCGACTTCGCCTCGCCGTCTATGAGATTATTCAACCTGATATATTTCTGTAGTCAATCAGAAACAAAACTAATACGCATTTGTTTTTAATTCCGAACGAAATTTCAAAAGACATTATATTAGATTTTAAGCAATGTGCTTTAAATTGCAACTCTTGTTACTTGAAATAGTATTAAACTCACGGTTAGTAAAAATGAACGCCTGTTTTCTATTCCAATTGTTTTGAATGCAACATATACTTGTACAAATTAATCAATCTACAAAGAACTTTATATGATATAAGTCAAATTTGGCCCCCATAATTCGCTATTTTTAAAGTGATTCGGGTACATTAATTTGTTTTGTTATCTTATAAAAGAGTTGACAGAAAATATGTTTTTCACCTTATTAATTGATTTATATGCACTCACTGGCAGTATGTGACATCAGAAGTGACGCTATTTTTATAATTCAATCAAAATCAGTCAAAAATTTACATTTTTCTTATCTTTTTTCAAATCGGAAATATAGAGCGACTCTTTGAATAAGAACGAACTTTTTGACAGTTATAAGTACTGGAGGGATACATCTTTGGTAAAAATATTTTGTTTGTTCAAGCAGTCGCTAAATGTTTCCTTAAAGAAAAAATGCTTCAAAACAAGCCGTTTTATGCTAAAAATGCGAAAATGGCGGGAAAAGGTAAACTTTATGAAGTCATATTTTTGAATTGTGGACACTAAAATCAAAATGAAAATGATGAAACAACTTCAAATGTATATTTGTTCAAATAAAACAAAGAATTTCAGTAAAATGACAATGTTCATTTAAGGGCGCCATTTTAGGCTCAAACCATATATCGTCCTTTATATTTCACGAGGTAATAAAAAAGACTAATTAATTGTTTAAAGTTATGTTACTTCCTTTTTGCAACTTTAATTTCCTTGTATCAGTTGTCCTGCGGATGTTACACACATTAATTAAACTGAAATGGCAAGTACAGTATAATTAGTTAAAAGGTGAAAATGACGTTTACTCTCAAAATATTTCCTTTTTTAATCAAAACAATAATGATACAAAAAAGTTTCGTTAATTAAAACAAAAATGCGTTTTTGAATAGCGTTATATAATAATAAAACAAATGCAAACACTAGGGACTTTTGGTACATTTGTGTTTTAATAATATGCAAAAACATTTAATCTGTTTTAAGAATATATATATGTAAACAACAAATAAGCCTTTTTTATCACGAAAGAAAACATTCATCGTATTTGTTAGAACAGTATGGACTGTGAAAACAACTTGAAAAAACCGATGCTTACTTTTTTGAATGGGTAATGAAAAAGTAAAACAAAATTATAAGTCCTGGTTGCTTACATGTTATTTATTATCTACATTAAAGGAAGTTTCCGATTACATGTATTTTCTTCAATTATGTATATCTTTCTGACACCGAGTGAAGTTAATAATTTGTATCAGTTTCACCCTCGCCCCTACTTGTTTATAGTTTGACTATTGAAACTATCCTTAACCCATATTTATGCCTGGTTACGGCTTCTGTGCATGTACGTTATCGTTTGTGAGGATGATATATACAATTTTGTTAACTTTATTCCAATATGTAACATGTATATAGCAGCTACTACATTTAACGCAGAAGTTAAGGAAACATGTAGTTAGCAATGAGTAATCGGGATGTTTTCGTTTGGGCATTTTTAATTCGTTTGAAAACCAGCGCATTAAATCTTCTCCATGTATGGGGTTATATGAGCGGATGTAGACATTTCATAATGAGCAAAAATATTTCTGAAGTTTTATATTACTATGTTTCTCAATACAAATGACACGGTTTGGAAATGTTTTGCTATTTTTTTCATTTAAAGACGGTTACTTTTTTCTTAAACCTTATGATGACTATAAAAATAATTTATTTATCATGTATTTACAAAAAAGAGAGTAATATTGATCTGCTTTTTATTGTTACAAAATATATTGTTCCCTCTTCGGGTCCTATTTTGAATTACATGTATAGTAAAAAAAAATACACAATGATATATATAAAATTTAACTCGGACTCGGTTTTAAATGGTATTACGCAACATATTATCGATATCAATTATTAAATATATAATGCATAACATCATAATCGCTGCAACAATAGGAATATTACCATGTAACAATACCATCGTCTTTGTTGTCAATTGTTTGAAGTAGAGTAGAATTAATTAATAATTTTCTACAATTCTAGATTTTTTACAATTCTAACAAAAGAGATCAAACCATTTTCAGTATCCACATGCAATAACAACCCCCCCCCCCCTCCCCCCCCCCCCCCCACGAACATAAGATAAATAGATTTAAGTATCTTTATAGTTCTGAAGCAAATATAAAATCATTTATAGCTGTTTCTGAAACTCGGGTGGTATGGTGTTAAATTATTGTCATGATTTATCTTCTATTTTTTTTTAGGTTATCAACACTTTAGAGGCAATGTCAGTAAGGATTGAGCTTCGCATGGAAAGTGAACATTTGAAAAATCAATTAAAATCATTCTAAGTCGTCAAAGGAGAAACAAATAACATATTTTGGACAAATTTTTAATGATATTTGCTTGCTTTGATTCCATGACAATAAAATGATTTTGTTCCATATTGTCTTTTTGTTTACAAAGCCCATGGTTCTTCTTGGTCACATGAGTACCTGCAGTGTGGCATTTTCAGTGTATATTTATATGCATTATAATTACGGGGGCTATTATGAAATCATTTTTAATACTCTGGGATTATTTAATCCAATAAACGTTTGAAATTCTTAAAAAAATAAAAAAGATGTAGCATAAAATACAGTGACATAATTGAACAAATCTTAAAAAACAAAAAAAATAATTGGGCAAAAATTACCCCCCCCCCCCACCCTATATAATTATTGTAGCCCTGCCATAACAAGAAAACTACTGATCCAGTGGCCATTAAATTTCGGAAGAGGCGTTCTTCCTCATCATAACTATGTACCTTGATTTTGATTTTGGAGGAAGCACTCTTCCTGATCATTAATATATATGTACTTAAGTTAAAATTAGTTCAGTGGTTTCAGAGAAGAAGCTTAAAATGTTCAAAAGTTTACAACTAACGAACGACGAATGATGACGGACAAAAACAGATAGCAATATGTCACCTGAAAGACTCGAATGACCTAAAAATAGTGAATCAGAAGTTCTAAGAAGATGCTAAAGTGGCCAAGCTTCTAAAATTGTCTACATCATTTTCAGCTTCTAGGTTCTCTTCTCGTACCATCTGATCACAACAGGAATCTGTCCTCCTTTTTAAGGCCAGTCTGCAGCAATAGCTGGAAACTTGATTTCCTGAAAGGAACTCATCAATTCTGAAAATGCGCTTTCCTTCTGCATGTTTCATTCTTCTGATCTCGGAGGCTACATCCTCTTGGTCAAGTGTATGACCACTGCTTTCTCACAACTCAAACTTCTCTTTCAAGAAAGCTTTTTTGAGATTCAGTGAATCGCTTAAACTCGAGTTTTGACTTCAAAGCCAATCCTTTGTGAAGAACTTCAGCAGAACCAACTGGATATGTGTCTTCTTCTCAACAAGGGAGAGTGCATATCTTATCCTGAAATTTATGCTTGTTTGGTTTTATCACTTAAACATTCCTGATGTATATTGTAACTGTGTTTTCCAATGTTTCAACAAATTTCCATGTTTGAAAAAAAAAGTTGAACAGCAAATTAAAGCCCTTCTGGACAGGAAAATAGAGCACTATATCCATTCTAAAATACATGAGTATCATCATCTGTCTCCACTTCTTCTCCAACTGAGATGTCATCATTGCTTGTCGCAGGAGCCGGACTTTGTTGTGTATCACATCTACAGCATTCACTTCGAGTTTCAAATACAGAAAGAACCTGTATTGTTTTGTCTAAAGCATGTGATCTATCCGACTGGTGTAAAGGGTAGGATTTCCCATGCCATACTGGCGCCATACTTTGAAGCTATCACTGCTATATTCGAAATTGTTTATACTCATTATTATGTCTTTCAACTTTTGGTTGACGGGAGGATTTTTGCAAGGAACTGCTGTAGCCAGAACAAGGGGAATATTTAACATGTTACTCTTCTGTACAGCAAGCATAAATTATTGGGCAGTGCGCACATTGTTCCCCTCACGAACATATTTTCGAATGGCAAAATTAATGTGCGCTGCTCTTCTATCGCATATTGATTTTCCTCCTTGAGGGTCGTCAAAGTCATGGCGTCTAACATTGATACCTGTTCGTTTGTTCAGTGCTGCTATTGCTGATATGCCGAGATGCCCATGGAAACGCCCAGTATTGTCTGATCGTATGAACGCTTCCGTAATCTGTGGGTTCTTTTTCTTTATTAACATTAAGGAATCCTCAAAGATGGCATTAGAAATCCTTGTATGCTCTGTATGATGCAACGGTGATATGCCAATTTAAACCTCTTTTTCCATACCATTTTGATTGTGACTTTTTAAAATACAAAGAGTTATAACTGTTTATAATCCATATTAAAATGCAAATTTGTAGCCTAATTTTTTTAACTTATTCTTTTTACTATAGCATTTGTTTACATCTGCATGAAAGGTTGGATGCCCATATACCATCTAATGTTTACATGTAACCACATTTACCTGTACACCAATGGAATGAACTTCATTGCCCTGTCTCTTTCAATGAAGACTTCGCGGCTCTGCAAATCCTCTAGTTTAGTGGAACGTGCTAAATCCTCATTATATGTTCTCAAAACATGCATCGTCCACTTCTCTATCGATTTTTAATTCTAGAAAAAAAGTGTAATTAAGAAATGAAAACTTTGGGAAAAAGTTTAGAAATGCAATTTAAGGTTATATAGAGCACCTCCGTGTTGTGACGTACTATTTATTGAAATAAACAATAAAATTAAGTATAAATTCATAAATAGTTTCTTTCCCAAAACTGTCACCTAACATTGTAGCGCAGTAGATTAGAGGGTTAAAAAAGAATCTGTAAGTCATGAGATTGAATCCCTTTGAATTTAGTTCCATTGATTGGAATATGTGTAGCATCTTCTCGTAGACCGCTTTGTCAACTGGTTCGGACTCAAAAGGACTAGTCGGCTGAGTTTTGATGACATTATCTTCCTCTTCGCTCATGATGAATAATAATTTAATTCAGATTCACAATAAATTTGCACTTGGAATTCGCTTATTTCATTCACACTGATTTCACAATTTGTTTCACTTACATTGATATATTTCACAAAACACAAGCACTAGAATTTCCTCTCAGAATTCCCATAGAAATCACTTGAAATCCCTATTTCCTTGCACATGGTATCACTAAAATTCACTATCAATATTGTTGTTACAAACTCAAAATGAAAGTACTATTCTAAATACCAATGAAAAAGTTAACTCAACAAAATGTCCACTATGCACAGTATATGTTAAATATGGCACTCAACAATAAGTATCTTAAGCTAAATTTCTAATTGAACTAAATCCTAATTAAAGAATTACTGTTCTTTTTTACAAAGTCAGAATTATAATTGTAATAGTAAGAATATTATGGATATCATATTATTTAAGTATAAAGATTATGTATATATATTTTAAAATAAAACCAACCAAATCTGACACACATTTTAGATACACACCACACACACTTAGATCCACTTTGTACCTTTACACACCTGTATATATACCGCAAGGGCAGGCATTGATATGGTAAACATTTGTGTGCACGAGTTTTATTGGTCAGATATTTGTTAGGGTTGTGGTTGGTTTGTTTATCTGACTATGATATTTTGCCGCTAAGTTTTGTCAATCTTTGTTTGGTCAGCCAGAGGGTAGCATGTAATATTTACATGTATGAACAAGCTGAATCAGACCTACATCAAAAAGTTTGACATAATAAGCATATAGATATTATATATATATAATTTGTAGTTTAGATAAGTTGTCAAGATCTGAATGTCTGTCGTCTGAGGTATACCACATGCGCAATGTTTGATTTTGTTATTTACACAAAGTGCGCTTTACTTATTTTTGACACAGTTTATTTTTTCGCATTTGATTTTTTGGTAATTTTTATAATGGCAAGATAGAAGAGCGACAACCATGCCTAGACCTTGTTGAATTTTATCAAGATATATTTTCCACAAGTGATACAAATATTGGAACTACAGACAAGGTGAAGCATATGATCGAGTTGTCTGATGAGCATCCATTCAAGCAGAAGTATCAACGAATACCCCCTGCAATGATTGATGAAGTTAGGTCGCACATCAAGGACTTGTTAGCAGCTGAAATTATCCGCCCCTCCCATTCGCCTTTTTCATCAAACGTTGTATTGGTAAGGAAGAGTGATGGGACTTTGCGCCTATGTATCGATTCCAGGCAACTCAACTCTAGAACTGTGAAGGACAACTATGCCTTACCAAGAATAGAGGAGATTATAGACTCCCTTTCTGGAAATACCTACTTCAGCGCCCTTGATTTGAAGTCAGGATATCATCAAATGGAGATTGAGGAATCGCACAAAAAAAGGACAGCTTTCACCGTTGGGCCCTTAGGCTTCTATCAATTTAAAAAGATGATTTTCGGATTGGCCAATGCCCGTGCCACGTATCACCGGCGGCTAGAAGAATGTTTAGGTGATCTGCATTTCAAAATTTGTTTTATTTATCTAGATGATTTAATAATATCTTCTTCTACTTTCAGAGAACACATTCATAAATTTGTCTCTAGCCAAGGGGTCGAGCCAGACCCAGACAAAATCAACAACGTTAAAAATTGGCCAGTGCCTTCCAATGCGGAATATGTACGAAAGTTTCTAGGTTTCGCCGGATATTACAGGAAGTTTATTAAGGATTTTGCAAAAATTGCCAGACCACTCATTGATATAATGGCCATAGGGAAGAAACAACGAACTAATAGCAGGCATAGAGAAGATTCAAAGTAGAAGTGGCAAAGAGAACAACAACAGCCATTTGATACCCTCAAGGAAAAGTCTACATCACCACCCATCTTAACCTATTCAGACTTCAGCAAGCCATTCAAGCTGCATACAGATGCATGCCAAACTGGATTAGGTGCTGTACTATATCAGTGTCAAGATGGAGTAGACAAAGTGATAGCTTATGCCAGTAGAGGTTTAAGCCGTGCTGAGAAGAACTATCCCACGCACAAGCTGGAATTTCTAGCGCTTAAATAGGCAGTAACAGAGAAATATTCCGATTATCTACAAGGTAAGGAATTCACTGTTTACAGAAACAATAAACCATTGACTTATGTTTTAAGCAATTAAAAACTGGATTCCACAGGTCATCGTTGGGTTTGTGCATTAGCTAGCTACAATTAAAATCCTGTACCGCCCAGGGACATGCAACAGTGATGCAGATGGATTATCCCGGCTTAACCATGAGGATGAGATTCCATCAAAGCTATATGCCAGATTGGTCAACCTTTTGCTGAAACATTAGCTTTTGATCATTTTATTTGCCAGACTATGCAACCTATTGAGAAGATAGTATGACATGGCAACTCTGCAGACTGATGATCCCTGCATTTCCTTTTGGAAACAACAGGAAGCCAGAGAGAAGTACATTGCAGACAGATAATATTTTTAACTTTCACAGGAATTTCTCTACGTTGAGAATTAGAGATGACACTTTACTCAGAGAGATTAATTCAGAGGACAAGACAATCTTGCAAAATGTCATTCCTGCATCAGCAATCCCAACCGTGTTGAGTAACCTCCACAACAAGATGTGACACTTAGGCCGAGACAAAACCTTATCTCTTGTAAGGCAGCGATTTTATTGGCCGAGAATGCAGCGAGATATAGCCAATAGGATCAGCAACCGTAAACGATGTGTGAATAGCAAGAAAACCGCAGAGAAAACAGAGTTGGTCAACAGTCAGACATCGCAACCTTTAGAGTTAGTTTGTATGGACTATTTAGCTTTAGAACCGTCCAAAGGAGGAATTCAAAATAGTCCTGCTATAACTGATCATTTTACTTAATTTTCTGTTGCAATCCCTAACAGAAACCAGACAACCATTTTATTTTATGGCATTCCAGAAAAACTTCATTTAGACCAGGGCACCAATTTTTGCAGCAATATTATTAAAGAATTATGTTCTATTTTAGGCATCTACAAATCCAGAACCACTCCATACCACCCAATGGGTAATGGCATCACAGAGAGATTTAATAGAACTCTACTTTCTATGTTAGGTACTTTAGAAAATTCTCAGAAAGCAAACTGGAAAAGTCATATCAACACTTTAGTCCATGCATACAACTCTACGGTCAATGACATAACAGGATTCTCACCATTTTTTCTCATGTTTGGGAGAGAGCCAAAGTTACCTGTAAATGTCATCTTTGGATTGTCAACCTTATTCACTATTTTTGATTTCGAATCATTAGGCTAGGGTTTGTTTTATAAAACATCAACAACTGTTCCTCGTTCGAGTCAATTCAAACTAACGAGCATTCGTAACTTTGTGTACGTCAACTAACTTGATTATTCAAGTCTTCTGATCAGTATTATCATTTTATGAAGTAAATAAGCTCGAAGAAAAACTACTTAGAGCTAAACAATTATTTCAAGGTTTATTTTAGTAAAACTTTACATTAAGACAATTAGATTTCTCTCTGAAATGACGTACTTAATTGTATTACGCAAGGTCACAATAACCGCATAACACAACGTTGCATCATCGTTTTAAATCTTTAAAAACAAATATTTTCTCAAAAGCTTCATAATATAAATCAAATTGTATGAGATAAATAGAGCATCTATGACTGTGTAATTTTACATTTGCTTTATCCAACTCCGCAGTACAGGCGGCTAATAAAAATATCGGCAAATTGTTGTGATGAAAACACATATACTTTAGTTCAACTAGCATGTCCTTTTTAAAATCAATAACAGTCACTCAAATGCAATATATTTATAAAATATATATATATAACAGTACAATATGTTATGTCCATAGTGGTCACGTGATATGGCAGTCGCATGGTACAAGCAGATGTATTTGTGGTGTTGGGGTCATTTAAAAAATTCAATATTGCAAGGGCATAATCATGTCAAAATTCACAGCTGATTTATAAAATGACTTGATGTTATATCGTAGATTTTGAAAAACGTTGCGAACTTTTTAAGATAAGATTATTTTTTACTAGAAACCGTAATTTATAATGCATATGTTGAATTAATTTCATAAAATGATAATTAATTTGTAAGATTTTACAAGGATCTTAGAAGTGTTTAAGTTTCATAGCATATTTCAAATTCACATGAAGAAGTTTGTCAGGATCAGGTAAGTGTATGCCCTTGCAATTAAGTGATTTATTTAGGTACTCGGCTTTAAGATATACGATATTTTATACAAAATCGAGGTTGCCTCTTTATACGATGCATACTTATTACAAAGTGAAAATAAGACTATATAGGTAGCATTCTACTAATAATAATGTTAAACAAAATATTCAGTTATACTTTTCCTTTAATCTATGATATTTATTTTACTTCGCTAAAAAAATGCATAACAGCCTTCAATGACTTCACCTAATGCGTCACTTTGTAGTAGAGCGAGAACGACATCTCGCTTATTTTTCAGTGTGTAGGATATAACGGACATCAACATTGTAAGTAAAAATAAGTATAAATTAATTTTGCTGATAAATAAATTAATATGTACTTTCAAGGTTTGTAATATACCGTGATGTCATAAAGCACATTTCCCATACTTCTTGTCTGAACAGAATTTATTGACAGCCTTAACTGTGCTGCGTGGTTGAAATGGTTATATTCGCTCGGCAAGCCTTGCTAATATATATGCTAGTTCAATTTGTTGGATGAAACAAATATAAAATCACACACACACACACAATATATATATATATATATATATATATATATATATATATATATATATATATATATATCAAGCAGTTGATCAAGGTTTTGCATTAAAACAGCATAGTTTGATTTTTCGTCATCACGTGGTTACGTTCCACGTTACGATGAAAAGTACTTGGTTCAACCTATATTTTTGCCATGAGAAATAAATTGAGTTTCCATGTTAGTTCATGGGTTAATATGTGGTTTCGTTTATACTTTTTTTAAGGTTATCAAAAATAAGGAGGCATCATATAGATATTTTTAAGCAAACGCTGCGCAATTCTCAAAACTATTCAATAAACCTGTTGAAACCGTAAATTAAGCAATGTGTAGCATTGGACTCCTTGACCAAAAGGATTTTAGGATGCAGTCAAACATGTTTAAGGGATGTTAAAATAAGAGAGAAAATTTAAACATCAAAATAGGACAAGCAACTTTTTTTTACGATAAACGCACATTCATCTTATAATATACAATTGATATATGGCAATGGCAATAGGCAGAAATAAGCTAAAACATATTGCAGTTTATCAACCTTAACCTCGAATGTCGTAAAAAAATTAAAAATCCATAAGAATTAATGATCGAGCTGTTAATAATTTACTTTCGTAGACAACGCATGGAACAGAGAAAAAATGAATGTAACGTCTCAAAAAATGAGAAAGGCACAAATATCCCATTTTTACTTTTTTAAGCGCTAAGCACATCTCTGCACTTTATTGTCGTTATGCTTTTACTTCCGGTGCATCGAATAGCCGCCCCCTACGAACAGAAATATACATCGTTTAAACTGGTTGGGGAACCAGTTTCAGGGGCTTAGGGACATAACTGCGCGGGCTATTGTGAATCTAATGCACGGGCTATTGTGAATTTAACGTACGGGACTTATCTACAGAATTGCAGGAACTGCCATGCAATAATGAGGAAATGTAGTGCGTATACAGAAGCTGAAATGTTATATACATATATCTTTTATATACATACAGAAGCTGGGTTAGCGTTTTTCAGTAATATCAGTTCTTTGATTAACAGTTTATCAACTGATGAAAAATAATTGAAAGTACTAGATAAGGCAAGATATAAAAATCAAAAATATTCCCTAAACTAAATTTTTGATTCTTTTCTTTCTATTGTAAGAATAATTGACAAAAAGATAGGAACGATCTACTATCATTTACTGAGCTGTATCGTATATTTGCATTTCCCTTAGCTCCCCACAATTAACATAGTCTCCAGAGATATCTGGACGGTTGACATCACGTGACCCTTGAAGATCGTATGGTTGATGCTGTGTTAGCTGTCTCTTCCTGTAATTTAAGATTTATAAAAAAAAAAACATGGTATAAAGCAGGGTGTATTTCATATTAATATGTTAAACATATCATTTCAGATTTACATGTTAATAATACACAAGTATTGAGAAAAAGGAATACATACCGTCTCATTACATTATAACCAATTAGAATTCCAATGACAGCAAGTGATAGACCGAAGGCGCCGAGAAGACTGTAGAACTTGATGTTATATATGAAGTCTGCAAATTCTGAAACTGATATTTGACTACATTTATGAAAACAGTTCTACATGACATTTTTCAGTTTATGGAACCGATATTATCATATAATATCAGTAAATCGTTAAGACAATCATTTTTCTCCAGGCTAATAGGTTTGCTATTGTATAACTAAAATAGATATGATTATTTGTTATATTCAGTATTATATAGCTCTATATAGACGAACAGTCAATAATTATAATATTAACTCGTCCGAAAAATATTGACCGGTCATTATATTTGTTTATATTGACCGGCTAGAAACAATTCTTAGATAATATTCCCTCTATTTTAAGTAATCGCTTCTGATTTGTTGATTCGTAATCAGTGACGTAAATAGATGATAGGAAAACAGATGACGTCATAATATGCAATCAGTCAAGGCAATTTAACAACAAACGCGCAATGCGACAGTTTGCTATAATAACGGATATAAGGTTTTGCGAATTACTGTGAAGTAAAATCAGATAGAACATCTGTAACCTAATTCCTACGAGCGGCAGAATATCACCGTTTGATGCCGACAAAATTGTCTTTCGTCCCTCGGGGGCTAATATAATCAATATTGCCACAACCCCATTCAATATTTGTATAATGTTGTTTCTCGATTTTTCAACGACATATAAAAGCAGTACCAGTTTCACATCGTTGGCCTTTGTAGCCCTGTTTACAAACATGACAGATACCAGACTCCATGTGACACTCCTGACAATTGACATCTGGACAGGGGATGCTACAGTTGGATCCGAAATATCCTTTTGGAGAACATCCTAGAAAATTTATAATGTTGCTCAAAATAATAAAGTTGACATAGGTTGTTTTGCCTATATTTGATAGAAATATCTTTGTTATATGTATAGAAAGCATACACTTTGAAATATATTCTTGTAGTAAGATTATCTGTATTAATACAGCTGTTTATGTACCTATATGATATCCATGTTTTCATGGTCGTTTGAGTTGTATGTATTATCAAAAGATCTCTTCAATAAAATCAAATTGTAACTGGTTTATATAAGGCACATGGATTGAATGTAACATATATATTAACAATCAGTTGCACTGGTCGCATTGCAAACTATTGAACAACGTTTAAAGGGGCATGGCCACGATTGTGGTTAAAAATTATTTTTCCATTTTAATGATTACAATGCTTCAGTAAGGCATTTTCAATAGGCAACCAACATTTGAGTGTCATTTGTTGAGTTGTAAGTGAGTTACAGGGCTCTGCTATGTAAAGAAAGCTTTGTTTACATTTTGAACCCTTTGATAACATTTTGAATGTTGAAGTGAAAATTCCAGTTTTAGACCTAAAATAAATGTGTTAATCGTTAGAAACTGTTTATTCCTCCTTAGAGTGAATAATAAGATAGACAAATCAGCTTCAATAGATCTTTACTGGTTACACTAAACCTATGTAAACAAAAACAGGCCACGAGCCTTGTTTACATGACAATGAATTGTGAGCCCTGTATCTTGCTTAACAGTCAACGACTGACACTCAAATTTCATTTGATCATTAGAAATACATTCCTAAAGCATTGTAAATAATAAAATCAGAAAAATAAAATTTGACCAAAATTGTGAACATTTCCCTTTAAATCAATCCTTAATTAAAACACAGCGGCGGTAGAAAATATATATACCGTAGAGTTCACTGCAAAAATATCCCTTCCATCCCAAGAGACAACCAGAATCACACAAACCATTGACGTTGTTGCATCCATTACATGTTTTGATACATGTATGGGAACAGTTTTTCCCAAAGAATCCCTGTCGGCAAGCTGTTTGACATAAAAATATATCAAATATCATCTATCTATCTATCTATCTATCTATCTATCTATCTTTCTATCTCTCAATCTATCTATCTGTATATCGATCGTTTATCTATCTATCTATCTATCTATCTATCTATCTATCTATCTATCTATCTATCTGTCTTCTATGTATCGTTCTGTATATCGATCGTTTATCTATCTATCTATCTATCTATCTAATCCATCTATCTATCTATCTATCCATCTATCTATCTATCTATCTATCTATCCAGCCATTCATCCATTCATTCATTCATCCTCTTAAGAGATATATTCATGAAATAAATAACAGTATGAAAGATTTACTCACGCGTTTTACACATTTCTCCAAAGTATCCAACATCGCATGCAGTTAAGCAAGAACCATTTGTATTTGAACACATACGGCAGTTACCACATGTGCCTCTGCATTCCAGTCCATACGAACCTAACGTACATGCTGTTGAAAAATCTACAGATATTAAAACCCTGATAGAATTAAAAAGAAAACGATATAGGTCTATTACTTATTTATATCAAATACGAAACGTACATATTGTAAAATGTCAAATTAAATAATTAATAAATGTCATATCAAATTTGATATGAGAATTGCCATGGTATGTTGTACAAAGCAGCCGTTCATATATTCTGACAAATTTACATGACTAAGGGCAGTGAACTCAAGTCAATTCAACTCTTCAATAGTTCATTGTAAGAGGGGTCGGAGTGGGGAGGGGGGGATGTGTGTTTTTGTTCGATTTATGTTTCTTTATATTAAGACAGAAACAAAAACTAAATAAAGTTGCATCACTAAATGGTATATAAATGACCAATTATGACCCATGTGGGTTGAAACTTTAACCCACACATCCCTGCGAATGTGTTCAGAATGTTTTCTTTATCGTTGCTAAGTATGTAATAAATCCAAAGATGCTCGAATGAAAGTTCAGGAGACTTCCCCGAGATTTGTTCAGTTCCTGTGAATATTGAGGGGAAGTATAAATGTTCAGATAATAATCTCAGTAATGGTCGTTTTCATATCATATCCTACTTTGATTATGTTAAAATATAAAACGCTATTAAAATATATGCCTTATTTCATCATGAAGCGGTTATTCAAACTAACAGATGAAATTCAAAAACGACTTATCGTTCGGGTTCAACCACTTTACACGTGGCTGAAAATGTAAACGTTACATGAATTGACAAAATCATAGCCATGTTTAACGCTTTTGAGGTTCATTACACTGCTTTTTTTTTAAAGAAAAAAAAAATAATGGGTGTCTGTTTTGTATAAAAACTTAGTATATCGAGCCATTTTCAATTCTGCATAAAATAGTATAGTCTGTTTCACTATTGATTCTATTATTAGGTCAGACGCGGATCAGAATTTAATCCTTAGAGCAGGAAAACCCTATCTTTTCTATTGACACATTTATTTCTAAAACTCATTTTATCCACCAAGAAATGAATATAAAGTTTAAATTCAATAAACATTTAGATTTTATATTCGACTACAAGTATCTAGATTCTACAAAATAGACTATAAACAGGTAGCAAAGTTTTTTACTGCGAAACTGAAAGGGTCTAATGAAACCACGTGGTCTAAATTTAAATGACAATAACAACACAAGGGTGCACAGCGCATGACAATACAAAATAGTTACTGGTAACATTGAAATCCATCAAAACACCGATCCATTGATCTATTAAACATTGAAACATATCCATATACCTGATTCTATGAAAGATTCACTCACGTGTTTTACACAAATTCCCATGATAACCAGCGACACATCCAGTTAAACACGTTCCATTAGAATATGAACACTTGTAAACATCAAGACAGTTGCCGCATTTTTCTTTGCAATCAACACCATATGATCCTGTGCTACAAGCTGTTGAAATAAAATTTCAATAAACTGTTTACAGGGCTATTTCGCCACGTGTTATTTTCGTCCTTTTTCAGTTGCAAACGGCTTCGCCCCGTCTTAAATTCGCCCATAGATTGTTGTATTTAAATAGAGATGATATGGTACATTGGAATTCGCCCAGTCTTAAATTCGACCGTTTACAGCGTGGGCGAGAAGGGCGAAAATAAAATGGGGCGAATATTTTCCTGTACACAGTAACTTCATCAGAAAAATATCACGATAGACTTTCTTGAGAATTATTGTGTAAATTCCCGATTGTGTGATTCAATTACTCACGTGATTTGCACAAGAATCCCTGAAAGCCATCTTTACATCCTCCTAAGCACTTCCCATTAGTTTTTAAACACCGGCTAACATTACGACAGTTTCCGCAAGTTTCCTTACATTCGAATCCATACGTACCTACAGCACAAGCTGTTCAAAAATATAAATATACACTTTGTACATGCACTTACATGTGAATGTAGAAACAAAATAGACTTCATACACCTTAAGCAGAATAACGAGCATAACCAATGTCGTCCTAAAACACTAACACTGACAGCAATGTTTAATTATTCAATTCTGTGTCTGCTTGTAGTTATTCCATTTTGTAAATAAAGTAAGCAAATAACTTAGGAATGAATAAGAGGCCTGTGGGGCCACATCGCTCACCTGAGCAACAAAGACTTTAAATGGGTGTTCAAAAGATATTGTGTGCAATATGGCCCCTTAGTAGCATAACAAAAAATAAATCTTTGACATTGTACCTTTATGAAATACTTATTTTACCGAGAATAAGAAAATCCTACGCAAGATATAAAACCAATTTGTCTTTCCCATTATAATAAAACGACTGTTGTTTACCTGGCGTAAACTCGTTTGACTTTTTTAACTTTACTCACACTTAATTGATGAATACACTGAAATTAAAAAATGTTGTCAGGTGACATGTTAAAGAGCTATAAAAATCAATGTATTGACAGGCATATCACTCCGTTCTACTAAGGCCCACCCATTATTTTCATCTTTATTCAAAATCAACAAATGGCTTCAAACCAGGATAATTTTCTGCTGTAATATGTTCTTTGGAGTAGCGATAATGCCTTTATTCCCGTAGCAGAAACGTATCAGAACTATGGAAGCTGTGTCGTTTTAGTTTACTATGTCCGAAAAACTATCAAAATTGATGAAGATTTCATATTATTCATTGTATAAAGAGGGGGCCCCAGTGAGTACTTACAGCATATCATCCTTTAATTGTTTGTACAAGTATTAAAAGTTTACCGAGACATTTCTAATGATCAACAAAAATTTCAGCGTCAATCGTAGAATTATAAGCAAGATACAGAGCTCACAATTCTGCTAGTTTTGAGTCATATTTTGTTCACATGAGTTTATTACATTCAGCTTAAGATGTTTAACTTGGTATTTCCTATTCAGCATTTAAAAATGGAAAAAAGAATTTTTGCAAAACAAACAAATTCATCTTTGTGAGATCGACCCCTTTATCATACGTCATGGCTTCTTTAAACAAAGAACCTCGTTTAAGAAGTATGGCATTAAACATAAATTATAAAGGTTTTTTTTTCTTAAATAAGTCCGCAAACCCGTAAAATGTCGACCCGGGTTTGCCTACCCATTTTACCAACTTGAAAATTAACAATCGTCAGTAAATTCCAAAAAACGCTTTATTGTCTATTAATATTTAAAGCGAATACAAATATACCGGTCTGTAACATGCCCTGAAATCTTCAATGACATTAGTTAATTATTATCTACGTAAATTGAAAAATCTTAATCTGCCCCGGCTTTTATTTTGTCCCGGCCCGGGTTTGCCTACCAATTTCACCAAAAATCGTATAAAATACCGAACCTGAAGATATAAACTGATTAAAACACGCCTTTACTTTATTATTATTTTCGTTACAACTCAGATTTGATTCAGAATTAGCTCATAATTTTTGCAATTTATATTTTCCTTTCCATATGATTGTTCAGCTAAATTACGTTGAATTTTACCTAGCAGTTTGTGAGAAGGAGATATGGACAAGCTTACAAATATCAATTAAAAAGGTAATTAGAGTAGTTATATGTTTGTTTTTCTGTCCGTCTGTCTGTCTCTCCTTTATCTCTCTTTCTATCTCTCTTTCTTTCCGTCTTCTTATGACTGTCTGTCTGTCTGTCTGTCTCTCTCTTTTTCTCTGTATTTGTTTGTTAAATTGGTGCCAAAAACATACAGAAAACTTCCATTTCACAAAGCTCGTTGTAAGCATAGGTAGAATAACCATCAGGATAAGGAGGATGCGTTCTGTTGTTGTGATATATGACGTATCTTCCGCTCTCCTGGTTCGGACATATTATGTTCATCGGGTTAGGTATTGTTTCTATTGTGAAGTTCCTGTCCATGAAGCAAAGAATTCCATCGTTTTTGTTAGTTGTGTTTGATACGTACACTGAGAATCCCAAAAATCTTGAGGCATACACGTTGATTATACCTAACCAAAATCAAAGATTGTATAGAAGTAAATGTTATTTTTGTTATCTGTGCAAAAAATATGAAATGAAATAAGTAAAGGAAACATATTCATAATTTTTAAAATTTACGCACTGTATTTAACACTAAAATATACAAAAACATAAATAAATACCTGAATCTTTATGTTCCGTCCTGTAATATATGACAATATGATGGATTATGTGTATTCTTCCAAGGTCCACCCGCCACTCTGCTGTAGATTGGTAATCGTCTGATATCACACATTGTCCTCCAGCAGCAGAAAGGTCTGAATAGAGACCGTCCACAGCACGCTCTGCTCCCCATTGACTGTATTTATAAGGATTCTGCTCCCATGCAGATTTTTTGAATCCGACGTTTTCTGATTGAAAAGAAAAATGTTCTTGTATTCCCGGACTTTTATTCTGATATGATTTATGCTGTTTCAACATTAAATTTTTGAAATCACAAAGAACAAATAAGTGGTAATTTTTTTAATACATGTAGTTATACTCCATTTATCTTTTGCACACAAAAGTTGATGAAGTTAGATTAAAAAAATGAAAAAAAAAAGATAATTAAAGTATCGCCACGCCTTTTTAATATCTATCTCTTTAAAAGAATTTTTTCAAATAATATTAGCAACTTTTTCCTATCTAGACAAAAGTGAAACTTCAAATAAGGAATATAAAAAAGGACCACAGGTTTGACAGTGAATATATAGTTATAAAATCACAACTTCTTTGACCATAAATATTTGTGTAAATAGTACAAATATTCCTACCGTAAGTTACACCTTGACAGAATAAAACGCTCAAAGCAATGTAAATCTTTGTGACACCCATGGGGGCAATGAAACCATTGAGTATCTGTAAGTGAAAACATTTAATAAAGCCAAGATTTTTTTGTGAATTCATTTAAATGCTACTTACAGGATGAAACTCTGCTAATCAATAATCAAGGAGTAAAGTTCAATTGAGAGGTCTAAAAACTTGACTGAATGGTAGAGTATAACAACCGCAACCATAATTGTAGTTTTTTGCGACAATGATACAAAAAAGTTGATTCTTCATGTCCAAATTTTAGAAAGATGTCGTTTATTCTTTTCGTTTATCATTTAGGCAACTTAATTGATGATTTTTAAATTCAGACAATATTCATTTTAGTTTATTTTACAATTTTTTACTCTTCAATAATGCAGATATAATTCAGTGAAATGTACCTATTATTAATTTTGATAATATAATACTCACGGTAAATGATAATGAACGCCCACTGTTTATTCGATTTGCGATGCAAATTAAAACATTCTGGAAACTGAACTGGATTGAACTTGCTACAACTTAAAATGCTATGGGGTAATCAAGAATCAAAATTAAGTGTTTAGGATTATTGTTTTTTTCCTGTTTTACGCATACATTTCCGTGACTGGGGTTGTTTGCAGATGTAATAAGCATTCATATATCAGCAATAAAACACAATGTGTGAAGGGCGTTCAAGTATTTCCTGATTTCAACTATAACTATCGACTAACAAAGCTTTTCGTGAACTAGAAAAAAAACCCATATGGTTTTCTATGCAACTAATTTAAACAATGACAATTACAAATTCCTAAATACCGTGCATTAATCATCGATTGTAAGGCATATTCATTATATGAGGCAAAATATTTGATCAGTTAATTGTCATTCGCCCTTTTGATAAACCATTCATGACCAACGCCATAAGACGTAAAATGTGCCAACGTAATAGGATTTATTATAAAGCAGAAAACTAATAGTGACTACCAATGGAACAAATATCGTTGCTTAAGAAATCAGGTTTTCGACATAGTTCGTACTGAAAAAAATAAGTTTAAGCAGAAACTTACATCACAAATATTAGATAAATCAATTCCTCCTGGTAAATGGTGGCGAATAGTTAAATCATAAACAAAGTGTAACAATAAGAAAAAGTACCACCTCCAATGAAGTCAATTGGGAAAATACATATACATTCAGTAGATAAAGCATCAGAACTTAACAAAAAATTGGAAGCATATCACAAATAGAAAAAAACCCCTAATGAACCCAGGCTTCCACCTCAGGGCCCAGGGCCCCCTCACAGCATAGAATGAATCAACATCATAGCCCAAGATGTTGTTGTTCAATTATTAAATCTAAATATCACCAAACCTCCTGGCCCAGAGGGTATCTCACCTAAGATTCTTAAAAATGTCATACCTTCAATCTAGCATCCAATCGCTAAATTATTTAACCTTACACTATTACCTTTTATATGGAAATAGTCACATATTACACCTGTATGTAAGAACAAGGGCAACCCAGAGGACCCTTCAAACTATAGACCAATTGCTATCACATGACATGCACCTTATGCAAAATAGTGGAAAAATTATTTTCAAAAACCTGCATAATTATATGAAGGACCACAATCTTTTATTTAAAAACCAATCAGGATTTCAACTATTAATCAGCTTACTGAAATTTATAATATTTTAATATCTAACCTTGATAAAAGGTAAAATATTATGTTCATATTTTTGTGATATATCAAAAGCATTTAATAAGGTCTGGCATAAAGGTTTCATCTATAAATTACAAAAGTTGGGAATCAGCGGAGAAATCTTTGGATGGATATAAAACTATATTACTGATAGAACACAAAAGGTTGTCATCGAGGGCTATTCCTCAGGAATTGAAACCACGAATGCAGGAGTACCCCAGGGGTCAGTACTAGGACTCTTTCTTTTTCTTATTTACATTATTGATATTGTTGAAAATATATGCAACCAAATAAGACTTTTTGCAGATGACACATCACTTTTGTAGTGGTTGATGATAATGATAATAATTCAGCTAAATCATTAAAAGCTGATCTTGAAAAAATCAAACAGTGGTCTAATCAATGGCTGGTGGATTTTAATCCAAACAAAACAATAAATGTTAACTTTTCTATAAAAAATCAATCCTCAAGTGTCTTTTGGTAACAATTTAAACAATTTAATCCAAAAATATAATCATTGTCTCTTATGACTTACTTTGCAATCAAATGGGGGATGGTCACATCATATGTCAAATATCTACGAAAAAGCATGCCAAAGATTGAACATGCTACGCATTCTTAAATACAAAATAGATAGGGAATGATTGATTAAAATATACATTGCATTCATTCGCCCTGCGTTAGAGTATGATGATGTAGTCTGGGACAATTGTACATATGAACAAAGTAATTTATTGGAAAGCATAAAGATTGAAGCGGCACGAATAATTACTTGTCTTGGACAAAACTCATCTGAACAATACATGTACCTTTATCAGGAATTAGGCTTGGAAACACTTAAGAAACGTCGAAATAAGCATCAATTATTATTGTTCAAAATATTAAACAATTATACCCCTGAATACGTATCTAAAATTCTTGGCGAATGTTTCCCCCACATAATACCTACAATCTTCGTTACAATTTCATCTATTGCACTCCTGTTACAAGAAGAACATCTTACTTCGATATTTTTATACCATTTACAATTATACTTTGGAACAATCTACCTCAAAATACAAAAAAAGAAATATATAACTGCAGTTTCAGCATTTAAGAACAGCCTTAAAATATAGTTTTTACACTGTCAATTATATGCCTCCCAAAGAAAATCTCTATGTAATTATATAAACGACAATGCCATACCAATCACAATTAAGAATCTACTTTTTGGAAGTGATAAACTAACATTTCAAAAAAATAACTGGCTACTTTTTGATAAAACTCACTTTTACATAAGAAGTACAAACATATTTAAGTAGGTTAGGTAAAAATGTACACATTGTATAAAAATGTATCAAAATGGGTAAGTCTGACTTTCCCTACACCCCATTCTTTTCATTTTTTATTGCCTATTTGTTTTCCCCCTCCCACCACCACCCCCTTCCCCTTCAACTTTCCATTTTATGTACTCTTTTTTCAATTTTTGTTTTGTTATTATTACATTACATATACTTTTTTTCTATTTTCATCCTTAGCAATTAACCAGTATTTTTCTATTTTTTTTTTATTTTCATTTTCCTATCATTGGCTATTTGTTTTGTTTATCTATTTATTTTTCTTACACTGTACCTCCTATGCTATATATTATGTTAATCCTTCATTGTGTTGTCCCATTGTTCATTATATATTATTCTGAATTGAAAATTATAGTCAGTTGGAATCAGACCTTAGGTGCTGACGCATACCAAACTCACGAAAAAGTATATTTCATGTAAAGTCTAAATAAAAGTCTGAAAACTAAAATGCGTGTTGGCTTGTTGGAGAATACATGAGACTGGATCAAACAACAAGAGAATAAGCTCACGATTGGCCCACGATTAGTCCTGCACGGGAGAGAGCGTCCCGTAATAAACGTGTAAAAATGTCCCTTCATTTGGTCACTATTCTTTAACTAGGTAATTTGTATACTCAACGATCTACGCAATCTTTAACTTGAACATGGTTTTCAATGAGATAATTATATAATGTATCAACATATAATTTTAATGACAACTATTTTTTATCACAAATATGGAACTTATATCATCTAAATCGGTGCAACAATTTAGTATTCAAACCATATCAACGTTGCATTAATGTTGTACTAAATCTGCATTACTGGTTGCTCATGACGCATGTTATAGTGTTTTCTGCAGAGAAACTGTTAAAGTTTAAAAAAAAAATAGATGACCCTCAAAATGTTATATGCAGGAAATACGTGGGAAAATACCATGTGAATTAAGTGATTTTTTAACGTTATCTACGCCATGAGCGAGGCTATTGGAAATACATTTGCTTGGTAGATAGATGCATAGAATATATGCATAATTACCTTTGAATGGTTTTTTTTTCGCATAAAATACATGTATAATTGACCTAATGATTGAGTAATAAAACAATCATTTAACCCTCAAACAATGAACAAAGCATATTGATTTATAGACGATAATGCGAGCTTAGAAGTTTGAGGAGGTGATAAACATTACAGTTGACAGTTAAAATTACTAACTATAGAATGATTTGTTACAACTGTAAGGAAATGGGGCAAACAACGGTGTGAAAATTAAAAACAAAACCAAATGCTTAAGAAGAAGCACTAAGGGTTCTTTTGTTTAACTGACTCTCATGACAGCTTATTTGAGTAAGTTATAGCCATTTGTACAGTGTTGTGTACGTTTATAAGTTACTGAAGTTATGGATGATGGAAAAGTTAATTTGTTACATTATAAACCATGCAATACTGTGATTTATCGAAAGAAAAAAATTGATATTCTTTCTCACTGTGAGTATATGGAAATGGATTATGTCACAGTTAAGAGTATATGTCAACCTACGCTACGTTTATATATATATATATATATATGAATAAGTGATATCCCGTAATTACTTCTTATAAGTATATCGTTGAAGTGTCGTCTGGATAACTCAAATAAAATATTGAAAATCGAAAACACTTATCTGACAGATAATACTTTACAAAATCCGGATTTTGAAGCAATGACAGGAAATCAATTAACATGGACAAGTTAAAAGAACACACAATTCCTGGTCAGATTACTTTTAATATAGCCTACAGAAATGGTTACACACTCACAAATGATGGCACATGCGTGTCAAAACATTTATTTATACATAATATGTAAACAAAACAAGACTTGGTATATGTTGCTCTTTGCCACCAGCGTCACTTTAATTGTTACATAAAATCTTTACACATAACGTACAATTACATGTACATAAAATAATATTACGTAATACTATAATTGAGATTTTATAAAATGATGTCACAATTATGCATTTGGTATTAACATTATGTAATTATCATAAATTTCTGATAACAGTTACATGTTTATACAATTATGCAGTTTATTGATTGGCTGTATTTGGAAACTGAAATCGAAAATTAGTTGCGAAATATTTATAATTGTACATAAACATTAAAATACACGCATGAAACAGAAGAAAAAAAAAGAAAATTAAAGAAAATACTATGAAAAATTAAACATTAGAGGCAGGTGGGGAATTTTAAAGAAATATTCCGAAAGAACAGAATTGGTAGTCACAGGTTTTACGTGTACATTTGCAGCGTCCTGAAAGAAAGTGAATTAGCGCATTTTTCAAAACATAAAGAGTCGCTAGAGTCCCCGCGTTTAATTTCATTCGTCAAATGATGACAACAATATTGAGTGACCAAATACAACACTTTCTACTTCTTGATGATATACATTTAAAAGTGCAATAACTCTAGATCTTAAGCCTAAAAATTGTAAAATCAATATTTATATAGGGGGACGAAAATGGATGTAAATACAGGGTTTTGTTTGTTTTGAAAGTTTAATCCGTCAACGTGACGACACAATTTGTTATATATACAAATAAGATACTTTGTCAGAGAAACAGTACACATAATAAAAAATGTTCAAAGAGGACTAATTTATAACAACTGACGGAAACCGTCCGGTTTATCCATAAAGAATAAATAATAATAATATACTTGTTACGATCAGGTAGTGTTTCAAACATTTAAAATGAATACATTTTTTTTAACTGTTTCATAAATTAATACTTCACATATATAAGATTATTATGCCATTAAAACTTTACAGGAAAAATCTAAAGGACAGTATACAATTAAATCAAATTGCCTTCATTTCTTGATTACCCCATGCATGGCATGAAAGACTGTGGACGTGAAAAAAAAATGCCAATGTTATTAAATCAAGAAACATGTTAATAATATCACTTTTCATCATTGCACCTTTAGAAAATATCTATAGTTTGCTTTTATTCATATAAGCATTTCTTAATTATACCGTTTAACTTTTAATCAACTCGCTCCAAAGACCAATTCCATAGACATTATTAAATGCATGTTTAAGATCATGAAATGCACATTCAAGCATATACACAAGAGTTTATAATTAAAATTGCAGTGTTTTTTTTTTTATCTAAAACTAAATGGTTTTATTTTTCTAAAACAATCTACTTAGATTTCACTGATAAGGTTAATCTCTGATGCATATCTAAGACTCCAAAGTCTGATGATCACGCCAAAGTCCCTTGATCTGCGCCAAAGGCAAAACCATAAACGGGCAAAAAAGTCCGATGGCGACGGAATAAGAATGTCTGTGACGTCTCCTCACACCATCTTTGTTTTCAATATATAGACACCATAATTTTACACCTGAATAATTTTCATATGTACAGCTAATGGCGGGTTTCTTGTTTCAATTTGAAAAAACAAAGAAAACGTTAAGACTTGAGTATGTTCTAATTACAATTGTAGAAATCGATACCATCAAAGTCTTGTAAAATTTTAAGTACAGAAGTGGTATATAGGACATAGTTTACGGTACTACTGTCAATACAAGTTGTCCCACCTTTATTCCTGCCACTACCAGATCGACTATTAATATTGTTTATTTCATTAATTAAAAAAAATCAATTAATTTATATCAATAATTATATCAGTGGTATCTTCTACAGTTCTCTCAAGCAGAACATGACAGCTTTCAAATGCCTGTTCAACAATAAATAATGTACATCGATTTAAAGGGGCATAGACCGAATTTGATTAATATTATTTTTCCGATGATAATATTTACAATGCTTCAGTAAGACAATTTTCATCGGCAACCAAACTTTGACTGTCTTTCGATGAGTAATGCACTGTTTTAATATGTACACGTAACAGCTTTTGTTTACATTTAATGTTGAAGTGGAAATTCAAGTTTTCATTCTAAACTGAATATGTTGAGCGTTACATGTAGGAAGTGTTGACTTATGCTTTAAATAAATACAACGATAGACAAACCAGCTTGAACAGATTTTAACTGGCATATTCAACCTATGTAAACAAACAGAAAACAAAAGCAAAAAAAAAACACGTCACGAGTCTTGTTATTAATCGAGACAAAGTTCTGTGAGCCCTACTGGCACTGTACCAGTTATCGGCTAAAATTTAACATTTTCTTTTCGTAATTCCTTATTTCTTGATATTTGTGGATAAAACTTGACATACTTTGAAAAGTGAACTCATTATTTATCAATCTGGTAGTTTATATCATTATTTAGAACCCAAAACATCTTTCTTTTTTTTTTAGCGCGCCCCGAATTTGCCGAGTTTTTACGATTTACTGTACCAGTTATCGGCTTCGTGATAATAACATAGTAAAATCCGTGTTCATGTCGATTTTATACTCTGCTAAATGTAGTTTGAATTATGCCCCGTGTGGGGTCAGACTAAAGTAGTCGGGGTCATGATACATTATAAACAAATCTCTAAAATTATTCGTTTATTATCAGACGGTAATACGCCAAATCGTAGACTATTCAGAGCATAATTATGCAATCAGGCGTTCAATTGCGCTACGAATCTGTCGGAAATTTGTAAATTCCTTTTGTTTATTCATGTTTAATGTAATGATTTTATATGTGAAATCAAAGAAGGGATATAATTACGTATCACAAAGAGGTAATATTCTATTTTTAACTTATTACGTCACTTCCCCCACTGCCGAAAGTGCAAAGATGTAAACTCAGCGGTAAACAATGATCGTTTAAGCTCATGTATAAAACATATTCAAGAACATTTTCAAACAAACTTACTTTTCTTTATTCGAAAAAGACGACTGAATTAACAAGATATATGTGAGCCAATGCCCACTAGTGATACCCCCGCTCTGATGTGAATATGCAAACTAAGCAAAGTCGACATTTAACAGAAAGCTGGCATCCGATTGGTACAGAAATATATCCCACAATATGGCATGCCTAAACAAATAGTGTGTTAAAATTTCAAGCATCTGCGATAAATAGCTGCTGAGAAATCTTTGAGGAAAATTTGTTTGAAAATTTTGGCTAAAATAAACAAAGTACTCATTTAACAGAGAGATGACGTCCGATTGGTACAAAAATATATCCCACGATATGCCATGCCTTAACAAACACTGTGTAAAAATTTCAAGCATCTCCGATAAATAGCTGCTGAGAAATCTTTGATGAAAATTTGTTTGAAAATTTTGGCAAAAAATAAACAAAGTAATTATTTAACAGGAAGTTGACGTCCGATTGATACAAAAATATATCCCACAATATGGCTTGCCAAAACAAATAGTGTGTTAAAATTTCAAGCATCTGCAATAAATAGCTGCTGAGAAATCTTTGAGGAAAATTTGTTTGAAAATTTTGGCTAAAAATAAACAAAGTCGTCATTTAACAGGAAGTTGATGTCTGATTGGTACAAAAATATATCCCACAATATGGCATTCCTATACAAATACTGTGTACAAATTTCAAGCATCTGCGATAAATAGTTGCTGAGAAATCTTTGACAAAAATTTGTTTGAAAATTTTGGTTAAAAAATAAGCAAAGTCGTCATTTAACAGGAAGTTGACGTCCGATTGATACAAAAATATATCCCACAATATTGCATGCCAAAACAAATAGTGTGTTAAAATTTCAAGCATCTGCGATAAATAGTTGCTGAGAAATCTTTGACGAAAATTTGTTTGAAAATTTTGGCAAAAAATAAATAAAGTCATCATTTAACAGGAAGTTGACGTCTGATTGGTACAAAAATACATCCCACGATATGGCATGCCTAACTAAATAATGTGTTAAAATTTCAAGCATCTGCGATAAATAGCTGCTGAGAAATCTTTGAGGAAAATTTGTTTGAAAATTTTGGCTAAAAATAAACAAAGTACTCATTTAACAGGAAGATGACGTCCGATTGGTACAAAAATATATCCCACGATATGCCATGCCTTAACAAACACTGTGTAAAAATTTCAAGCATCTCCGATAAATAGCTGCTGAGAAATCTTTGACGAAAATTTGTTTGAAAATTTTGGTTAAAAAATAAGCAAAGTCGTCATTTAACAGGAAGTTGACGTCTGATTGGTACAAAAATATATCCCACGATATGGCATGCCTATACAAATACTGTGTACAAATTTCAAGCATCTGCGATAAATAGTTGCTGAGATAAATGCGACAGAAATTTTTGTTACGGACGGACAGACAGACAGACAGACACACAAGGGTAAAACAGTATACCCCCTCTCCTTCGGAGCGGGGGTATAAAAAATCTTGGATTGTTGCCTGCTTTAAACCCGAACTCTCAGTTTAGCCGATAACTGGTCTTAGCCGATAACTGGTACAGTACCAGTGTATTTTGCATACTACTCTACGACTGGCTTTCGGATTTTATTAGATCGATAGTAATACAGTCATAAAGCACTGTAAATAGTTAAAACATATATTTAAAATAGAATTTAACTATCATCATAGCTATGTCCCTTCAAAATATATTAATCAATGTACTGAAGTACTGACGTGGGTTGATTTTATCGATTATTATACATTTCAAACTCGACAATATCTCATATTGCATAAAAAATAGTTTCTAATATGTATTTGAATAACACACATTTTTTATAACATGGATTCTCTGACTTTTTCAACAAGAATTTCGAGAAAACCCAATATGAAACATGTGTAATATTTAAAAACAGAATTAATCCATCAAACTGCGTATCAATAATCGAAATGTGTCTTGAGAAGTTGTATTGATCCAAGCAATATTGAACTCTGGTTTCGTTCACGCAGACGCTCGGCTACTAGTATGTCCTTTAATCTCCGAAAAACAAGAGAGACTCTGCTTGTCGGAGATTTACGGAGACAACCGTCAGATTGAACGAGACTATATTAAACTATGGCGTAGGAAAATCTACGACCAAAAGAAATATTTAGATTGTTTGTACCATTTAATATCTGACAATTTTACAGGTATTAATAAATAAGTTTTCTAGAAAAAACAATGGTTAAAGACAATGTACATCGAATTCATCGATTATTTTTAAGAACTAAGTATTGTCAGTGGTGATTTGTGCTTAGGTCCAAAAACTGTTTCACTTTCGGTTTGTCATAGTAAATGCATAGAAGAGTTGATTAATATCAACTCCCAGAAATCGTCAAAAATAAAAACATCGTTCCAATTTAGCTATAAATCAGCTATGACATTAAAGTTGCCCATTAGACAAGGACATTAAGATTCATTTGTAATACTGATCAATTCTTGTTTCTAATAATTTGTAATAGTTTCTAATAATTTCTAATAGTTTCCAATAAACAGGCAGGTGATGCATGGACTACATTCTATTGGAATGTAATCAACGCCGCAAATAAGTTTTCATGCACATTTGGAAACACTTTGTCGTTTTTAAACCAAAACACATATTCACAATTTGCGTCATTTCTACATATTTTACAGTTGTATCCCTTACCACTTTGAAGATTTGAACAGAGCGGGCATTTGTAATCTATCGTCTGTTTTATATGTTATATCACCAGGTACTTAAGAAATAAACAACAATTTAAAAAGTTCACCGGGATATGATGTTGGTTGGTCACGTGATCAAATCATGTGAAGCCCGAAGGGCTTCTCAGTAGATTTGATCACGTACCAACCAACTTGATTTCCTAATGACGACCTTTTAACATTACTGATTATTACTTATATTTGTGTTTGAAAAAAAAAACACAAAAAACAAAAACCGAATCGTTCAGAACGGTTAAAATTACAGATATTTTATGTATACAATAATTCAAGCGACAAGCGATACACGCGCATTATGGCCATTGTGAAGTCACGAAATATTTCATACAGCATTGAACGTTTTCGCTATTCTATAGGTTTATATAAAGAAACATATTTGCTAGTGTATGTATTTGAGTGTCATCAAAATAGTCAGTTTTGGTTTCAGTAAAACCTATTTCATCATATTTTGTAACGACCTCTGTAAGTTCTCCAGTTGATCCATATCTGCCTGAATGATGATCGGGAGTTGATCTTTTACGCTGCTTTTTGTTTGGTTGTCGGTAACTTCCTCGCAGGGTTTGTTGATGCGATTGCTAGATCCATTCTGTCACTTACATGCAAATTGAGGGTCGGATTCGACACATGAAGACGTTTTCCTCTATGCACAAGACACCACGGATCAGTTTTGCACTTTTTTTTCTTTCTTGGCATAACACGTGTCCGAGTAAAACTTTTCTTCTATCTACAATTTATTTATCAAAACATTCGATCCCTTTATTTTCTCTGCAGAGTGGGCCCGGATGAACTCCCTTGTTATACCTGAAATATGCCACAATGTTTCATGGATGTTCACAAAAAATGCTCAAACTTCCCCTCAAAGAAACGAAATGATATTAGTCTAATTCCCCAAGGTGTTATATACATAGGTGCCATGTTATGTAATAATTATCATCATTATCTTAAAAAAAAATCTTTTTTTAACTTTTCATGTCTTGAACAATTTTCCTCTTTTCAGATAATCTCTCTAAGCGTTCTTCTACAATTATTTCGACCTTTGAGTCTTACACGGCATGCTGGACGAATGATGGGAATTTAAACACGTCGCAAACATATTGCTCTCACACTGGTCTAAATAAAACGATAACATGGTTGCAAGTGGATCTTTGGAAACCTTGCGGAATCAGCAGTGCTAAATTATATTATAGAAGAGAAGGTAGCCACATTTTTAAATCTGTTTATCAAATCCAATTAATTGTGTACATGAACATACCAAAATGAAATGATATTTCAATGCAATTGAGCTTACATTCAAATCAGAAAACGTACAGTGTCATTGATCAAAAATGTAAATAATGGAAAAGAAGAGGCGCGTATGGTATAAAACAATAAACGCAACAATCAAACAGATATGCCTTCAGCTAATGCAGAGCTATTGAACTGAATTTAATGGATTGAACATAAATAGAAAGTTGAAACCTGAATCGGCTGAATTGAAAAAGAAAGGGGAATACATGCGATGGCTTGTGATATTATTCACTTTGTAGCAAGATTCGACAAAACTTGTCAATTCTTGAATGTGAGTTAGATCGCTGGATTATGTAACTGGTCATAGCCATGATGCAAGAAGACGAAATCGCGTTAATCATGGACTAAAATAGTTGATATGTCGACAAAGACTAGTACGTATGTGCAACTTTTGTAAATGTGGTGGTGACTAGATAACCAAGGAAGTACTTAAATGGCCGTATATCTGCCGCTTGGAATACGCTGAAGTAGTTGGTGCACTATTTAAATCTTCGCTTTACGATGCTTATTCTGATGACCGATCATGTACGTGTGTTGATTTAGCAAATTTAAACAGCAGTGATACCGTGATAGTTTATAGGCCTATATGCTCATTAATATAATTATTCCTGGAATTGGAACAGTCAGCTTCGCCGTAAATGTTGATCGTTGATCTCAAGCGGACGAAATAAATAGAAGACGCTTAATGTTCTATTTAGTGAATTAAATAATGTGAACTTTTAATTTTTCATGTATAGGTGTATTTTTGTTTGTTTGCAATTAAACAGAAAAACTTTACATTTTGTTGACAGTGTTTATTTTGGAAATAACCGTTCTATAAATAGAGTTAAATCAGAAGAGAACAGAAATGTAGCTCAGGCAAAAAGCCTATTGATGCAGGTCTAAAAACTGGTTTCGACCAATCAGAGGCGTCACTATTTCGTCAAACTAATAAATATTAAATAATATTAAAAGACAAACTCTTGGCTTAGCTGCAGATCTAGAAAAAACTGGGGTTAACATGCAATAGGGCTACCGTTTTTATTATATACACACCTACACACACGAAAAAAAATTAAAATTACACCTAATTTTTTTTTTATTGCATATTAGTGTAAATTTTTTTTAAACATTCTGTTACAAGTAAATACCAAATGCAACCATTATACGACATTTTACTACTAATTTCATCAATATTTTTTGTCCTGACGCTTACCGACATCAGATAGTAAAGTTACATTCAAATCAATAGTTTCATTTTTTACACGTTAACAAAGCTTCTTCACTTTATGAGAATGACTAGTGTTTAAAAATGTTCACAGTCAACTTTAGAGTCGACATCTGAAATAACATGTATTAATATTTTGTTATAAAATATTTGTGTCCATGGTGGAATATTATGTTCTGCCTTTTTTTTTTGCTTCGGCATTTGTGCATGTTTATAGACAAGATATAAAACATTTGTTACAGGCGACATTTTTAAATGCAGTTAAAAACTTCAAATGCTACCAAATGTTTTAAAGCATGCAACTTTTACATCTTCGCTAGCAAAGAGTTTTCGGTTCACTTCGCTCCTCATAAACCCTTGGCGGATTTTCTTACGAAAACTCGGTGACAAGCTCCGTTTTATGATTGGCTGCAGCCGAGAGTAGCTGATCCAATCGCAGTGCTGGTAATATAAACGTAAAAAGAAAACACAAATGTGATCTTTGGTAAAACATTCGGTGCTTTTAACAATTTGAGACACAAGTTCTCGAGTATAGAGCTTCCCCAACGATGGTCTAACCAGATCGCTTTAAAAACCTGTATGTCTTACTGGGAATTAACAAACTTGTCAAAGCTCGCGTGATAGCATGGGGAGTAAACATGGCGAATGTAGAAGTTGCCTATCTTAGTATATACGTTCCTGTTTATGGTTATTGCTTTTAAGGGTTCAATGAGCTGGCCAAATAAACTTTTTCTTTTTTTTTTTAAATTTGTATATTTCTGAATCACGGACTGAAAAAAAATATTTTAATTTAAGCAAATATGTCTAAAATGTTGACTTAAGTCTGAAATTGCTTCATGATTCTGAGGCCAGATGTCCAATACTTTGATCATTAATATCTAGAAAATGAGAAATATGTTAAACTTCTACTTAGAAGATCAACTTTATTGTCCCGAGAATTGTATTATCCACTAAAGGCCTGCAAGTCTTTTATTACCAAAAGTTTACAGTTTAAGTAATTCAAGATTCCTCCAACTCTTGACCCCCCCCCCCCCCCCCCCCCACACACACACCGCTATCTTCGTGAATATCTGTTTTTCAAACACAAAAAAGATAAAAGCAGTTAAAGGAGTCACTAGTGTGAAGTGAAGCTTCAAATGCAAACATGAGACTCTGATATGCCAATCTATTTTTGACCAAAATTGTGACCATGTCCCTTTAATGTGAGATTAAATGAAACAATCAAACTTACTACCAGTTTGATATGAACGTATGAACAATAATCGTTAATTTGTATCTATTCGTTAATAAAAACGATTTATCTCGACAATGTTTCTAGCAGTATATATGTTTAGTCGCGAAGTAAATGAAATGTTAATATGGCTATTTTCTGTATGTTTCATATCCCTGACTAAAAGCGTATATAATGGCTTTAAAGTGACGATACACAAATACTTCATACAAATACACATCGAAATGGATATAAATACAAGCTGAACAAATTATCATACTGCGCGGTTTACAAATGTGTCTGCTAAGCTTGGTTTGTTATAAGCATTCAATGGTTAAATGAACTGTTAATTTAAATAATGGTAGCTTGTCCGAATTTAAAACGACTACAACGAGATCATCGGTGCTCAAACTTTGAATTGATTCGGTTAATCTTGTATTGATCTTACAATTACAAAAGCATGCTTTTAGTTGTGCATAATTGAACTATAGAACACAAACCAACAAAACCCCTTTTCAGATTTAAATACCCTCGATGAATCACATTGGATTTAAAAAAATGTTAAAGCTTCGTGAATTGTCTGCAAACTACTTGATGTAAACAAACGTTTTCAAAGTCGTGTATAGGTTTATCAATAGTTTCGGATTTTCAGAACAAAAACGTAACCTACATAACAATCATTTTGATGTATAGCGATGTTTGAAAATGAAAAGACTGCGTGAAGTTTTCTTTATTTTGATTTTTGGATTATTCCAGTATTCTCGCTTCCATCTCTTCGAGTGTGTAAGTATAAAGACGATATCCATATTTTGTAATTATACCCCCCGAAAACTTCTTTTGTAGGGTTAGGGTATAAAGGAATCACCTTGTTTGTCTGCCTGTCATCATGCAGCAACAGTTAAGTTAAAAAGTAATTTAAAGAATGGAAATTGGTTTGGGTATTTATATTAGCTTTAACAATTTAAAAAAAAAGCTAGTGCAGCTGTTATCGATAGAGCACGGACGGTTAAATCATAAGCATCCTTCATTTTCTTTTATAGAAAATATTTGAGTTATGCAGTTTTTCTTAGCGGAGGTTATCATTTGTGAGCTTCCTTACAGTACCTTTTATATTTGCTTTATCAAGTTGAAATAGTGTATATAATTCGGAGGTATAAACACAATCTTTACATGTAGGATAAAGCAAAAATAAAATGACAGAATAGACAACGTCATTTATCTCATACGGTTGTATTAATCTAAACGCTTCCGAGACAATCCCAAATAATGACTGTGTCGTCAGGATTTACTTTCTTCTATAGGTAACGCGATTTGCTCTTTTATTATCAATACATGTACGAGGGTTGTCCCAAAATAGCGTAGACAAATGGCGTTATTCAGTTAATCGAAAACAAAGGACGATGAAATTTGTGCCAAAAAGGGTTCAAGAAATTAGCATTCAAATAATGTTTTAAAATTGAATATTATTTGAGATTAAATAAGTGAAATGATAGCATGTTAGATCAGAAATTCGACATGCGGCGCAATGTCAAAAACAAAAAGTTAAAATCAACATAATGAATTGAAAATAGGGCGGAAAAGTACTTTTCGAATGAAAAAAATTCAAATTAAACATACACTGATATTTGATAATAATTCTTTCATTTACTCAAAAAATGTTTTGGCTATAACAAAACATTGAAATATTTTATAGCGCGTTTTGTGACAAGTTGAAAAGTTAACTGGTAATAAAATGAAGTTGTCAGCGTTTAAGGCGGCGCAGCATTAACTGATACAATATTGTAAGGACCATAAAATAAATTCTAAGCGGCTTTGGAAGTAAATGATATTAACAAAATCGATGAGAAATGCGTTTTGTGAGTAAGTAGTTAAACAACATTGAAAATATTTGAACAAGTATGATGACAATAAGTGGAAAAAAGAAACCCCGAACGATATCAATGGACGTCAAAATGTTGAACGACACATTTCGGTAAGACGGACGTTAGACAACAAGTAATACAGGGCAAGTTTGGAGCCGACAGATCGTTTATACTTAAAACATATTTAAAAACAAAACAAAACTAGAAGTATATATTGAATGTGCACGCAGAGTACATGTTCAAAGATACTATTTTTTCTCAGACATTTTCGGATATAAAACGTAAATGTTATCGTGAACGATGTGGAGGGTTTAGAAACAACGTAAAACTGGAAATTTTCGACGTCGCACAATGCGCCGCATGACAAAACTTGTTGTTACTAATTATTCATGTTCTCGAGAAATAAATAAAGTACAGATTTGAACTTTTTAGCATTATTTGCCAAAGGGTCATTGAAGAAAACACGGAAGTCTAATGAAATTGCAGTGAACAGATTATAAATTATGTGTCCTGTCTACATTATTTTGGGACAACCCTCGTATACCTGTGTGTTTATTCTAAATGTTAAAGGGACCTAGAAAGGATTTTAGCACATTTCCAATTTTTTTTCTACTTTTTTGTCACCTGAGTCACTTAGGTGACCTATTTCAATTAGTTCTGGTCCGTCGTCATGCGTCAGTCATCAGTTAACAAGTTTACATGTTTAGCTTATAATTGAAAACTACAAGAAAAGTTGTGACTCAATTAATTATCATCTACTATAATTGTAAATCGTATTTTTTTCATTAACAACATAGAACAATGAACAAATCAAGAATTATCGATCACTTTTATTTCATTTTCTGCTGCTGCGAGTGCTGCCATTGAACTCTAATCTATGACGTTCCACAATCTTTTACGGCTTATTTTATCAACATGTATAAAAAGACCGACCACTACACGCCTGCAGATCTCTTATTACCAAACTTTACAACTTTTGGCACGTGCATGGAGAAAGGGGTATACAAGCCAAGATTCCCCCGACTCTTAAAACCTTCGCACACTCTCCATTTTCATGAATGAATGTTTTTAAACATAAAAAAATAAAGTAGGGTAAGAGTCTTAGGAGTCTCAAGTTAGGTTGTAGACTTCAAAATGAAGCTAAAATTGCAAACATTAAACTCTCTGAAACGTAATATAAGTGCTATCGATTCAGTTGACCTTCAAGGCGTGTGAGTCCTTTGTTAATGCCGCGCAATGTTGTCGATTCATATTTTACTTGATGAAAATTCCCACCCGGTTTTGAATTATTCCTTCTTTAGTAATATTTACCGACTTGTTTTGTCAGATGGGTTTAGCTTTAACGATGACTGGCAGAGTCTCAAAGATGGGCTTGTTTCGAAGCTGATACATTAAATTGGTGCAATACATATTTCATTTGTTATTTAAATGCCAATAAAAGGAGTGGTATATGTGTTGAAACAAAGTTCAGAAAAAAATGCAAAAAAATTTCACGTATTTTCCGTTTTAGTTTTCTACCTGATGATAATTTGTTATAACATGTATTTTAAAAGTTTTTGGTCTTACCGATACCTTTCATTCGGTATACAGAATAAAAGGCTGGTCCCTATAACTAGGGAGTTAGAGGCGTCAAAAGTTTCTTTAGTCAATTACTTGTACAGGAATACAAATTTCTAATGAATTATTGAAGCAAAGTTGTAAAGAAATTAATTCCGAATCCTTCCGTAGTATTCAATTTGATGGTTTCGTAATTTATAGTCAATTTTTGCGGATTTTTTTTTGTCAGTTCGGTCCATTTTTGTGGGGGTGTGCACGTTTAGGAAGTTATGAAAGGCCTTCGTGTGATGCACTAATTGATACATGCAGCGCATAAAGATGATTCCACATAAATTCCCAAGAGTTTTATAAAGATGAAATTATTTGACCTTACTTTTGTTGTTTGTTGCAAAACTGTGCCTCTCTCTATATTTTGATGGATTACGAAACTCAGGTAACCGATCGATAGCAGAGTCGCTAGCTGTATTACAGACGACAGTGCATGTGCTTGTAGAGCTGGACGTACACATGTTAAACGCCCCACTGTTTCACAGTAACAAAGACATCTTGAATTGTTTCAGTACTGGGAGATGTGTAGATAAAATGGTTCCAATGCATGGTAATAAAACCAAACTGTTCTACAATACACGGCCGTCATATAAAGCACAATGTGTATTACTGACATGACAAATGTACGCTGGCAATTTAAACGAACACTGGATTGCTTCCGATGGAACATTTTTTTAAAGCAAAACAAAATACTGATTTACGATAAAAATAATATTATCATTGTGGAGATGATTTTAAACATGAACTTAATATTCGACTACGATGATATTTGAATCCAAAGCCGCTTAATTTAAGTTACGTTTATTAGGGATATTGATTATGACTTGCCCCGCGTTTTGCTTTTTTTTTATTTGGAAAACATTTACAAACGAAAATATCAAACAACCTTCAGCAGCAATTTATAAATTATTTATTACATACAGAATTTTAAAGAGGTATTTAAATAATTTGTGCTTTATAATTGTACTCGCTATCTTCCGTGGAAAAAAAATTACATGGAAAAAATGTTGTTCAGTGTTTATCAAATACGCTGTAATAAGCCCTAGCATTCGAAAATAATTAACAAACTGTATATTGATAGATTGACATATTAACAAACATTTAGACCCACAATGTGTTTTATACAAATTCTATAAAATGTAGACTCAATGACTGAATTCTTCACCGTTTTCCGTTTGGGGTTTTTTGAATCATATGTGTACGCTATGTGTACATATAGATTAAAAGCCATATAGATAAACACTTTACGTGTTGAATTTTTAAAAGATATTGTGTCATGCAAAGCAATGCAATTCTAGGACTATTGAAATTCGAACAATGTATATGGTGATGGTCGGACTGATACTGGTTCTGCTTGTTCTATAAGTAGCGAATTTAAGACGAAAAATTGGTGTGTTATTTTTTAAACAAATTAGTATTTCTTAAAAGCTTGCAATACTACACAAAGTGCATGTATTTCATCGGAAGCATTATTAGTTACCTTAGCTGCATATGTAGATCTCGGTCTGGAAAAGTTGACTACCATACGAAACTTTTCATACAAAGGCTACAGCTAACATTACCTTTGAAATTACATTTTAGAATTTGCTGCTGTTCATAAATTTATTAAAAAGACGCGCAGATACAAGTGGTAATATGTCGTTTGATATGGGATTGATGACGTCTATTTATATCGTTTTCATTTATATTATATTGTTATTTCAAGCTTGTGGGTGGAGTGAAAACAGTTTTACAAGCTATATGACATAAAGATAAAAATATTCAAGGCATTTCCGGTAATTACAAGCGATGATAAAAAGGACTCTCAAAAAAGAAAATAGACGCAAAGTAAACTGCATTCACAGTACATGTTCACATTGTATGATGTGTCTCAAAAGTTCTTATTTTGGATTTCTCCACTTTAACTTCAAAAAAATTAATGAGATATTCTGGCGCGGAGACTTGTAAATGAAATTTTCATTTGTCAAAATGGATTCTTCCGTGAGGGTCGGGGTAGGTAAAGAAACCAATTTAATCGTTCAAAGGTTTGAAATGTTAACGATATAACGATTTATGAATTCTAATTACAGTCATTTTTAATCGGTTAATGTTTGAGCATGTGTATTTAGTAGGCGGGCATCATTACAACCCATTATTTTAAGACGAATGAAATCATCCAGCAGATAGAGAAAACAAAACTCCCTGGCATTTTAATTTAGATCTTCCAGTTTACTTTTCAGACCGCATGTTATTATTTATGATTTTGTTTGATAATAATAATTCAACATCATTTATTAATTAACAATGTACACTCTAGTACGTTAGCACATAATCTTGTTGCGATGATCCCCCCCCCCCCCACCCTTGTTAACTGTTAACTATAAGTTACCGATATCATCTCTTTGGAAATATATTTCTCCCTAAGTAAGTACGTTTAGTAACTGATAAATGTTCAACTTCAAACTGTTTTTTAATTATAATTAAACAATAGTTCAAACTTTAAATATTTGTTCGATAACATCAGTGAAACAATTTTCATATCAAATGTTGGCAACATTTATGAAAAATTTTCTATTTGAGGCCCTGTATTTCCAAAAATTGGCAAGTGACATGGGTCATAAATAAGATATATGAATATATTAGGTGCCCATCGTTATATCCTAGTGGTTTCGGATGATTGACATCACTAGTATTACAGGTGCCAGCCTCCTTAAGTTTGCTCTATTGAAATTGATTTACCTGTCTTAATATTAATATATAACTTAGGAAATTTGTAAGATACGACTTGAATAATCGACCGAATAAGTAATGAACTTAGGAAAACTTTTTTTTCTAAGATATCTTTGTCTTAAATAAGCTTTGTGAAACGGGCCCTAGTCCTATGATTTCATTTTCTTTGTATCGATTGACAGGAGGGGTACCCCAGCTTACCTCTTTTTCAATGACTTAAAAAATGTATATCTTGCAAACTGTAAACATTGTATTCCATACCTTTTTAAATAGTAAAACAAATCTTTTCACTATTACCTAAACCGTGACAGGTAATATAAAGGATTATAACAATTTAGAATGGTTATATATCCTTACAATTAACAATGTCTAATACCGTTTTGAATTTTGGAAGCTTGCTCATAATTGCTGGATGTGCAGAATGAGGGATGCATGATATATTAATGCAATATCACAATTATAACATACAACATGTAATTATATAAAATGAATCTGATAAAATATAATAAAACTGTTCAAATGAAATGCAAAGTAACTACCGATTAGCGAGTCACTTTATTTAGACATCAATATTTCAACCGGACGCACAGTAATGTTCAATATTCGCCAACTCATAAGATCGAACAGTCTATTTCAGGATTGCTCTTTGTTTATGATCTATGTCGTCAAGTATACCAATATCCACTTGCTTTCCTTACACATTTCCGTACCTTGAACCATTAAAGTGTCATACCGTTATTAAACTTTCTTATTCTAGAAGACAAACTACAAATTCCATGTCGTCTTTATTTATGTCGTCTCCCGTTCAAACATTACAGTCGTTGTTCTTTCACTGTAGATTTATGTCGCATGATATGAGCCTTTCTGTCATTCTTATTCATCTTAAGAAAAAAATGTTTTTTGAGTAATTGCCCTGCTATCAGAAGGTCTTCGTACTTTGCATATATACTAAAGAGTTTCCCAAAACAATACTTCGCAATAAATTACAAAGGGAAATCACTGCCATCATATGTGCCTGAAAATCTAAATCTTCTAATAACATAAATTAACTTTAACCGTTAAATGTTTATGTAAAGTTTTTCTTAACTAAACATTTTCAGAAAAAGTTGGATGGGTATAAGTTCCCAGTCTATTCAACAGAGGTGTGTCCCAGGAATCAAATAGAGTGGAAGGAGAGGTCCTCTGCTCTCAACTGTACTGAGGATAATGGATACTTGTGTTTACCAAATGAAAACATTACGGAACTGTTAGAGTTTTGTTATAGATATCGTTTCATATGGATACAGGAAGGTATGCACTATACTATATAACAAGCTTAACTTAAGTAATTTCAAATTTGAAACCTGGGGAATATAATTCTTTTTCTTCAAATATCATTAAATGCACGTCATTAGCACTATAGTTTCAAGAAAACAGTGTAATGTTTATTTAATTAAATGACATGTTTTTGGTTTCAGGTGTTTGTTTATATTTGAAATTCCGCCACTCATTAGTCGATTCATACAGCTGCAGTCATTTTCAAACTGGATGTCACAATGCATCTTTTCCTTCATATCAACTGTTTGAATGTAAGTCTTTAATAATAACAATAATAATAATAAAATTTCTCTATATGCTATTTATTAATCAGTGATATCTTTCCTACTTCCTTGCAGACCCAGATTGTACAACTATTGGAAATGGATGTTTCCTATCTGAATCATCTTGTAAAGGGTAAATATGTTTACCTTCTGCTATAACTGAACAATAAGTTAATATGTGTAATCCGATTTAGCCGAATAACAAACTTTGGAAATAAAGAAAAACTCCCTAGAAGGTCTTTTAAGGCCTATGATGGACCCTTACATGTATATGAAAATCTGATTTTAAGCTCATAGGGAATCGTATAGTATTTGTTTTCACTGTATAGTATTTAAGAATTGTTTTAATCTATGGTGGCAGGGGAGAGTATTTTTAATACAATTCACGGTAGCTAGGGGATGACTGTCTTCGGAACTCTGTATCTAGAATTTCCTCATTTCCCGTTCAGAACAAATGCCTTTAAATCTCTCTTTATATGGCCAATTTCTGAGTAAAATTACTAGTTAGAATGTTAAAATATTCTACATAATGGTTTCTCTGAGCTTTTGACCATTTCCTATTACACGTACGCCGATTTCCATGCTTTTTCAGCTCTATTTACCCCTGCCAGCTAATTTCCTGTAAAAGGCTGACCTTCCGTACCGTGTGCACCATCACATGTTAGAAACTCCCCGGTATATAGTTTACGATCTCCCATTCACCTACATTTTGTGTTATTTTACCTCCCGTCTGTAACTTGCAATTTCACTGTGTAAAGTCAACACAACAGTCATAGCCGCAAGTTTTGTATTTTACATATTGCATATAAAATTCAACAAGAAACACCACTCTAACTATCGATAATCATTAAGATTTATTTCATTCATTTTAGCAACACTCATTAGCCTTTAAGTACAACAACTCTCAATTTCATAAAAAATATTGACGTGTACTTCATGCGAAACTGTCCCTTGCTATCTATTGGTTACAATAACATTCAATATGTAAATAACACATCATTTTAAGATAATTATATAAACTATGTAAAAATAATGAATTGAAGATTTCATCAGGTTTCTGTATAAAATTTTGTTTTGATAGCATTTTGCAAATATTGAACGTAAATCTTTATCCAAATTGCATTAACATACTTAGGTCACCTGAGTGCCTCTGGTTGCAATTTGAATAAGGAGCACATATGTTTTAATTTTATGACTCTTGCCCCGAGAATTCGAAATTTGGCCTCTTTTCAAAAATCTCCTTCTTTACTCCCACACATCTGTCAGAAAACTGTTTTCATAATTATATATTTACATCTACCAAGCATCATTTCCCCTATTTCTTACAAAAACTTAAGTTAATTCATCTTTCTATAGAAACAGCCAGACTGAAATTTACACGCCCCATTTTTCGATTGGTCGAAATATATAGCGGCTAAAACTGACAAGATACTGACAGGACTGAAATTCGTACGCCCTGTTTATCGATTGGTCGAAACATACAGCGGCCTAAGAAAAATGAAACAATTATGAAGATGTCTGACTCAATGTCTCAAAGGGGACGCTCTGGCTGTTTCTTTTAGTTAACGTACTGATGTACATTAACAGAATTTGTGAATTATACAAACTCTTCATAATAAATTTATTAATGAGTTAAAGAAAGGATGTTAATGTAAACAATAGAATGCTTTCTTTAAGATTCATACGGGTTATGAAGGTAGCGATCGTTGCAGAAAAGAATTACATAACCCGCTTACGTGAGTTATGTATTTTTTCTGCAATGTCGCTACCTTCATATCCCGAATGAATCGCCAAAGAAATCATTTTATTGATTAAATAGACAAGGAACTCCACAACCAAAATTGTTATTTCATGTCCTCCAGGTAAGGGCACTGATTCTAGGGCGAAGCAACCCCAGTCATATAGTTAAAATTTATATAATGTTTTATTTTTTTTTTCTCTTTATGGCACTGAATAGAATCTGACTGCATATTTAGTAACACTAATGAGTCCTCTACTAAGACTTTCAAATGTCCCTCGTAGTAGGGGTTCTGACTTTAGGGAGTCGCAAAAATAGTTATGCAGTGTAGTGTTTATTTATACAATGTTTAAAAATCTCTCTTGTTACTTCTGCTGAAAATGAATTTAAACTGACTGCATATTTAGATAAACTATCAAAATTGTAATTAATGCAGGATGTGGCCAGAATGGTCATAAAGTGTAAATGTATATAATGTTCAAAAATTGTCTTTATGACCACTGACCTACAGTGATGACTGCCTATTTAGAAAGATCATTAATTTCAAGACACTTGAGGCAGATGTTCTGAAGTTTGATGAAAGAAATGAGTACATGTTAAGAAAAGATAGCGTTGTAACAGTAAATGGAGTTATATTCCCTTGCTTGTTCATACCTAAATGTTAATCATTGTTAGGTAAATAACATGTTGAATGATTAAAATATTTAGACAAGTCTTTTGACTCACCGAGTCGAAGACGGGGAGACCTCATGTTATACCCCCGGCGTTGGCGTCCGGGCTTCTTAAAGTTTTTGGAAGTGCCAAACTTGCATGATGTTGCGTCTGGATCTATTTTTTGACTTAAGAGACTTGGATGATAAATCTGGGTCATGAAATTTAGATGCTGGATGAGGTTTAGGTATTTGTTAAAAATTTTTGTGAAAAATTCAGTTTGAAACTTTGATTTTCATATAGTATGATAAAGGTTGTCTTATAAAGGCGATGCCTTATCTAAGTGAGCTCTGTAATCTTTGATTACTAATGTTGATTATATACAACATAACAGCCAAAACAGTTTTTGAAGTTTCTAAATACATGTAACAAATTGACTTGTATATAGTAAAGTAATAGCTGGCTAGTAAAAAATACTGAATTGTGATACAATGGATTTTGGATAAATGCTAGATTCATGTATTGGCACATTTTCATTAGTTGAATACTAAGAGGCTGGAGGATGATAAGTGAGAAAAGAAAGCAGTTTACCATTTATCGTTTAAATGTCCTACAATGTAGGTGGAAGAGCTATAAATATATAATTTCTTTTCTCGAAAACAGTTCAACATTTATGACAGACCTTCAAACCACTACTGAACGCATGCAATTGGAGAACAACACTTTTATGTGGATTATATTTGGGACAGTTTTTGGAACTTCGGTTTTATTGATTGTCTGCTTGCTGATGTTTATCTATTATAGAAAAAGTAAGACATTTTCTAATTTATCTTATAACATTGCTTAAACTAGAACGAACTATAACTTTATACTTAATATAATTCATGTACATTTTAATTTAAAAAAAAAACCTACTTCTTGATCACTGTGATTCATAAAAATACCAAAGTCAAGATTTATTTTTTCACTTGTCGATGGGATTGTTTAAATATATTTTGGGGAAAATTGTTTTTGTAAGTGTTATATGAAAATATAGGATTTTCTATTCAACTTAATTTATCTTTTGAAAATTTACAAAAAAAAAATTACAATTGTAAAGAGAGGTTGTTGCTGTTTATGATATATGATACATAAATAATTGAAAGTGAAAGAGGCTGTAAAACACAAGGCGAAACCTTTTTTAAAATAGAATTATTTGTTTTTAATTTTCTATTCATTCATTTGTAAAAATTGGCTCTACTCTGACCCAGGAACCATAATTTAGACAAACTTGCATCTTCACTACCTGAGGATGTTTCAAACGAATTTCAGTTTTATCGGCCAAAATTTTATTAGGGATAAGTAAATGAAGCTGTGCAGATCTTTTCACAAACTTAAATCTCCTTTACAAAATGATACTGTTTGTAAAGTTTCGATGATGTAGACCGAGTGGTTTTATGATTTGTTTTGCAAACGTCAGCGTGATCTTTTTTCCAATGTTGTTGGTCATGTACACGTACTATCAAAAACATAATTGATTGAAATATAGTAGAAGTGTTTTTTTACCCTATGTTTAGATGTATAAAAAAACCTCTTCCATAAAGCTCGGCGTCATGAGTGAAAATAGTCTTAAACACACTAAGTATACGAGTGTTATTCGGAAATTAATGAGACAACACAAATATTTCCCTTTTTAAGTGACGAATTTTGATGAAAACTGCATAAACATTGACGTAACGACAACAAATATTTAAACAAAGTTATATTGAAAGAATAATTAATATTTTCTTTACGACATAAGATAAACTAGTCGGTGGTTTTGGTACCCGGCGCAGGCATGAACTTGGAGGTTAAAAAAACTTAATCATTTACTTAAGTGTCCATAGACTTACAGTAAATGATAAAAGAAATCAAATTGAATAAGTTCATTTGGTTATTTTGTTTGCGACTAACTTTTGATCAGGTTTCACTGGTGTTCGAGTTGAAATACGGATATGGTACAAATATATTTACCAAGCAATAGAAATCGGACGACGTTTTTGCATAGAATTTTGACGTCGAGATGGACCAGCGAATATACATCAAACTGGTGGAAATCTCAGAAGAAGACCTTTAATATATTTTGAGGGCACGCAATTGCTTAAACAAAAAATGACAAAGGAAAAAGAGCTTCAGTTCATCATATTTTTTCACTGATAGTTAAACTAGAAGTAAAACAAATGCACTAAATATGAAGTACTTTTTACACACTATCTGTTGTCAACAGTTCTAAAATATGTACAAACAGACTACAGGAAACTTTCATTGTAATTTGACTTTCGGAAAAAAGGACTCGGATTTTTAACAAAAAAATCTAGAATGAGAGAAAATGCAAATGATGACACCTTAAAATGAAAACAAAAAATGAGAAATAAAGAATAATTGATTTTTATTTCTGATTTTTGAAAGGTGTTTACAATACAGGAGCAATGAGAAGCGGTAAATGACGTTGGAATATGTTTGCGGTTGTGCCAGGTCACTGAACGAAGGCACAATGATCTTCTTGCCACGATTGATCTAACCATGCCATAGACAAGAAACTTTACACATTGACAAACTCTACCCTGATTAACGTTCTCGTGAACTTTCAAGGGTTTATCTTTTTTCCTAAAAGAATAAGAGAAAATGTCTTAATAATTTTTTATACAACCCTCGTAGATTATGAAATGGATTGAAATTGATAAAGCATAGGTAATTTCACAAGTTTTTCTTTCTTTTCTTTACTTTAACAGCAAAACATGTTCATTCGATTTTTTACAACTTAGTTCTTCTGTAATTTTTCTGTTGAATTCAATAGGAAAGTCTTAAATTCTAAACATCATTCTTAATCGTTCTTTGGCATCATAATTTTAAAAAAAATGATCGCTAACCTCACATACTTCCAATGCCATGTTACAACGCACTTTGTTTGAAAAATTACGTACTTTGAAAAAAAAAATTCAAAGTGCTTTAATTTTGGGACCAAGTCAACGCACTTTGAATTTTTTTTTTCAAAGTGCGTTGATATCGTCGATATGATCGCACTTTTAAAAAATGTTCAGGGTTTAGTGAAAATAGTTGATAGTTTTATATACAATACATGGTTGTTTAAACATTGTTTAGTGTAATGGGATATATTTATAAAAGAACTCATTTCATTCGCAGCTAACTTGATAAACAGTTTCTAGATGTTTTTTTTTTCCTCATAAGACAATATCGACAATTTACAGAGAAAGAAAAATTCGGGAGGTTTGAATTATGACATTAAACCTCATCGCTTGGGAACTGTATTTTCCTTCTTTGAGTATGCAGCAAATTTACTTCTTATCTAGTATATTGGGATATGCCCGAAGGAATATTTATGAATTGTAGATATGAATAATGGAGATCAATGTATGATAGATGTGAAAAAGAATACCTTAGTTCTATTTATGAAAATCAATATAATCGTTTAGAAGATCAGTGCGAAACAATTAACCCACATCCTAATGCTTTGACTTGCATCTTTGGTAACCCCCCCCCCCCCCGTACCTTCATTTTACTTTTACTTGATTTTTTTTTTACTTGATTGTTTACTTGGGTTTACTTGATCCAAAATTTAACGCACTTAAAAAAAATTAAAGTGCGTTTATTTTGTTCAAAATTTAACGCACTTAAAAACAAATCTAAGTGCGTAATTTTTTCAAAGTGCATTGCCACAATGCCACCCACATACGGTTAACTTGTGTTTTATGATTTTAAAAAGTAATCATCATTCATTTTTTGTTATATTGAATAAAAAATATGAATTGTTTCGCGGGTATGTTAAGGCAACTCCGAGTTTAATGACCGTCAAAATTATGATCAATTTAAAAAGTGTTTATTTTTATGAAAACAGTGCGGAATATTAATACCAAGTGAATGTGTTCACCAAGATTTTATTTTTCTACTTCGGAATCGACTCGATCTTTGAAGCTGCCGTACCATGGTATCACGTGACAGTTAAAAATAGATCATTTTTTTACCTTAACAAAAAATCAAAAAGTGTAACACTACCCCGAAGTTCATTTGTATGTTTGCTACAATAATTCGATCGGCAATTAGTTCATGTTTATTAGTATTACTGCAAAATCCTATTGTTAATCGCATAAAATAAATATTGTAAATATTTATCGGAAACCCTCTCACCTTCTATAATTTCATTGAAAATACTACGTATTTTTCGTTTAAAACAACGAAGCACAGGATTCAAGCAGCACTTTTCAAGTAGTTTAGATAATATACCGTTGATATTTACCAAAGTCATCTTTCATAATATCCGGGGTAGTGTTACACTTTTGCCTTTTTTTTGTATACACTGACAGACGAAAGGCTGGTCAAGCCATATAACTGTCGATCTGCTTACCTTATAAAACTCGCTGAATAAACAAAATATCCATGCCTGTATTGTCCTGATTATATCCTATCCGACACTCATCTAAATCTTAGGTATCTGTATTGAATAAGTCTTATTTCGGCATTGTTTAAACTGCATTCCGATGATTTGTCTCCCGACATGATCTTCGCTATTAAAAGTGCTTGTGACGTCATCAATGATAATTATACGTAATATAGAGAAATCGAAGATATATTCAGTTAGAAGAGTTTCTAGTGATATGTTATGCCTGTAGTTTTTATAATTTAAACCAGAGATAAAGTTAAAATTGACAAGTTTCTGAGTAAAATATGACATCATGCTGCTTATTGTGACGTCATATTGATCAGAGGAATTTGATCGCTGAGAGTTGCCTTATCATACCCGCGTTATGACATTTCTAAAGATACTGTCTTCGGAATAGAATAGTTAAAATCAATGATTGATGTACATGTAGCTCAAAACTAAAAATTTTCTTAAATGTTTTAATTTAGCTATTAATGTTTTTCGTTATCTGTATTTCGTTTGTGAAAGCTTTTCAGCATCGCCTGTACCAATATATTTTTGATTTAATATCTGCTTCTTAAACTAATTATACCCCGCTCCGAAGGAGAGGGGGTATACTGTTTTACCCTTGTGTGTCTGTCTGTCTGTCCGTCTGTCTGTCTGTCCGTCCGTCCGTAACAAAACATTCTGTCGCATTTATCTCAGCAACTATTTATCGCAGATGCTTGAAATGTTTACACAATATTTGTATAGGCATGCCATATCGTGGGATATATTTTCATACCAACCAGACGTCAACTTTCTGTTAAATGACGACTTTGTTTATTTTTAGCAAAAATTTTCAAACAAATTTTTGTCAAAGAATTCTCAGCAACTGTTTATCACAGATGCTTGAACTTTTTACACAGTATTTGTATTGGCATGCCATATCGTGGGATATATTTTTGTACCAATCAGACGTCAACTTCCTGTTGAATGAGTACTTTGTTTATTTTTTCTGTTAAATGTTGACTTTGCTTATTTTGCTTATTCACATCAGAGCGGGGGTATCACTAGTGAGCATTGGCTCACAGATATCTTGTTCCAACAAAATTTTGCATCAAAATTTAATAAAGCTGTTTCAATAAAATGAAGTTCTCGCCAAAAGGGAGATACTATGAAAGTTTGAAAACAACCGTGGCATTCACTGGATGAAATATCTGGTTTCAGCGCTGCGGAAACCCTTTGGAAACTCTGCGGAAACTTAAGATTACTTTAAGTTTCCGACAGGTTTCAGCACGGAAACTTCAAGTTTCATTAAGTTTCCGCAGTGCTGAAACTTAGGCTGTCCATGAATCCAAATGGTTTCCGCAACGGAAACTTAATGAAACTTGAAGTTTCTGCCTAGTTTCAATCTCCATATACATTTGGGATACATATTGCTTACAAATGGTTTCCGCGACGGAAACTTACTGAAACTTGAAGTTTCTGCATAGTTTCAACCTCCATATACAATTGGGAAACATATTGTTTACAAAGGGTTTCCGCAACTGAAACTTACTGAAACTTTTTATATTTTTGCTTTCACAAAAGCTGAGCAAAGTTTCTACTTTATGTAAAAACAAAACAATTTCAAACAGTTCCAAATTTATTTTGTTCAAAAATCTGAAATTGTTTCCAATAATAAATAAAATACAGCCAACTTGAAGATACAATAATGGAGAAACATCCATATGGCAATTCCCTTATTAGGGACTTTTATTTAAAAAATGATAAAATTGCACAAGAAAAAAAACTCCCATAGAAATCTTTACATTTGTATTTTTTTTCATCTCGATTAAATGCCTATCAAATCTCCCTTTAAAAATGCAACAAAGATCTTACTTTTTTAAAAATATGAATGCAATTTACAAAATAAATGCACGTACATGAATAAACAAAGAAAACTTCACTGTTACATGAACATGATACACTTGTCTCAATTTGTTTTGAACTACAATGAATATGTACACCATAAAATATTTTTGAAAAGTCTTAAGTATCCATCTTTAAAAAAAAAATACATTACAAGATAGTAGTTGACTATAGAGGTATGACCCAGATTTGATTTGAATATGTCAATAAATTCCAAAATGAGGTCAAAGTGACCCACTTACAAGTTGTGATAAACCTTTTCTTTGTTTGTAATATAATATAATGTTTTACAATAGAACAGGATTTGATATCATTTTTTTGATAATCCATTAAGTCCAAAGTGAACTTTTCATTTCCACCCATGATGTACCAACTAATCAGATTTTAATATCATAAGCCTGTCAGTATTTAAATAGATGACCCAGAGGGAGATATGAAAAGTTTGTTGGCCAATAAAAAGCTAACAATGGAGCAGTCTGTCAAATCATGTGCAAAAATATGATGTACACATTTAATTAATTATGCTGATTGCAACACACTTCATTCCTGATGAATATTCTTCTTTACACACCGTTTACCTTCCTACATTTCACTACTTTACCTACATTAATATTTTTAAATCCAAGACATGAAGTAAAATATACATTGTTTATATATGACAAGTATTACTACATGCACATGTACTTGCCTTTTGTAGCATGAATGTATAAAATACAAAGTATCACACAGATCATTCACCTTACAATTCTCATCAATACCAGCATTTTACTTATGATATAAAAGCTAATTCCAATTATATATTAGTTACATAACACAGATTAAAATAAAACCCACATGGAAACAACTTTCCATCCAAGTAATTTTGTTATATAAAAATTGTAATACATGGGGTATATGTTGTCTTTATATATTTTCATATACGACATAATTGAATATTGTTTGGTGTATTTTATCATTTCTATGACCCATGCATTCATCTCCTAATGCAGTGTTTTTACATTTAAGATTGGTTTCTTAATTTTTCATATATTGCTGCAAATAAAAACTAAGTTATCAATAAATGTTTAAACAAAGAAAATGGAAAAAAAGTACTTAACACTTATCAACTTGGAGGTGTGAGGATATATGTTACATGGAGTCTAATATTTTATGCAATATTTGCAAATATAACAAATTATTTAAGAAAATGAAAGTTAATATCTGCAAGGTCTAATCAATCATTTAATAAGTCAAAACCATGTGATTTTCTAAGATTCTAGCTTACAGACAGACATTGTAATATACTGGTATTTGATCATATAAAAAAAAGTACTTTTACAGTTTATAGGTTTTTTCAAATGAGAATACTTTACATTTAAAAAGTCTTGTTCTGCAGAGGTTAAGTCGGGTCGTAGAGATGTGTCCATTCGAATCAATAAGGAGTGTCCTTGGCTGTTGTTGATGTAACTCGAGTCGTAGTTTATGGAAATAGGCCTTTTTGGGGGACTTTCGAGCATTGTCCAGTCCGGTGAAGCACTTATATGATTACATCATGGCTACAGCAGACTTAGTAGTTCTGGACAGTGGTAGCATTAAAATTCTTCTTCTTGCGATGAACTTGTTCCTTTCACTGGGCTGTACTTTATATGTCTGTTCTATTTATCTTAAACATGAATAATAAAGTTTCATTTAGATTTTTAAACAATAAACATACGTCATTCAGCCTAACATGTAATAAAGGCATTCTGAATAAAATTCTGAATACAGAAGCTACTATGCAGTTGCCAGTTGCTGTTTAAACTATGCCATATAATGACTACAGTAGTATCTGGTCTAAAATGTTTCATTTTATGTTTGAAGCTATGTTATTTTCATTTTGATTCAATTATTGTTTGTTGTACAATGGAAAAACTTATCAACAATAAGTGTGTTTCACCCCCCCCCCCCCCTATCAACCTCCTTTTCAAGAACTTAGACCTGGATTTCCCAAAAATTACTACAATAAATTATAAACATCCAACACATGTATAAGTTAATGGTGAAAGTAATCAATTTCAAAGCAATACCTTGCGTTCACATCGTCCAGCTGGTCAAAACATTCACCCGAATCACCGAACGGAGGATGCAACTAATCACCGGAAACATTGACTTTGTATGCTGTCATTGCTGAAAAAGAAAAACGTGAAAGATTTCATTTTCCGGATTTAATTAATAATTTTTTTTCGTTACATTTAGAGTTTGTAAATTGTATAATGTGCGAAAGATTCAATGTTCGTCTTGTTTACCAACCAAGCATTCATATATTAGGGACGTTTATATAATTATATATGTGTATACCCTGGATAATCTTGATTATCATGCATATAAAGTTGGTTAATGGTTAACTTGGTCAAAACGTATATTTAAAAGAGATACGGTAATAAAAATTAAAACGCCGAACCAAGTTTGAAAAAATGACGCCATCTTGATTTGATGGCGCGAGATCTCGTTTACAAATGAGAGATAAATTAGAGCCTTGAAAATGTTATTGGGAGTATCTATATTGTGAATTAAGTTACCTTGACATGAGTTCTTCGTTCCTGCATTTTCTCCTTGTTGTAGAGGCTATTTATTAATTTTACAACAGCACCTTCTTGTCCATTTTAACTTCGCTCGGAATCATAAAGTGCGCCAATACTGACCAATCAGAACCCGCTAAATCTTGGAAAAGTGCATCTTGGGATAGTTTAAAATGAATAATGTTTAAACAAAATTATCATTTTTTACCGAATAGTATACTTTTTACATGTATATTTATTTTCAATAAGAACTGTCGGAGTCAGTTTTTCCTGGTTAAATACGACAAAGTATTGGCGTGTGTTTGTTACAATTGTATTTGTAACACGTGATTAACCCCAAAAAATGGCCGACCGTTTGTTTACAAATGTCTAATGAAATTAAACAAGTTTTAATGAGACAAATGTATCAGATTTTGTCTTTAGCTATATTTTATTTACATGTACTGATGATTGCAAAACTAAATATGATAGAGCCATATATAGTTTACTGACAAGTTAGTCTTGACTTGTCCAATTTTCACCGCGATTCTAAGCACGGTCATATTCTTATTCAAAATATAGAGGTGTGAAAATATTATGTTCATCACAGAGAAGGTTCTGCATGAACACACAGAAATCACAAATAAAATTAGATGCCGATCAATTTACGGGGTCCGGTTAACAGCGTTCATCGGTACGGTGAATTTACAACTACGATGAACTGATGAATTGATGGCAATTATTTTACAGTTACACATACATGTGCACTGATTGGTCATGCGATGAACAGTACGTTAAGAATACTTATGAAATTAAAATACAAACGCGTTAAACAAGCCGGGAAGTAAGACGTACACGTCGGACTGATATATAAACAAAATATAATTTTAATTATTTGGTATACTTTCTACATCAAATGTATACTAATGTATAATCAAATTTTAAAAATTTGATTGTAATCACGTGCACCACATGGCTAGTGCTGGATTTAAAACTGATTTTGTAATATAACGTATAACTTCAGTAAAATTATAAATAATGCTTATTATATCTTATAACAGAAACATGTGCATGTTTCATAAACATGTGTCTGTTTCATAAACATGTATCAATATCTGTGTTTACAGTACAGAAAGTAAATACAAAGTATAGAAATGCACAAATCACATGGGCGTCGAACCGGGGGGGGGATGGCTAGGGGGGGGGCTTAGTGCAAAGTTAGACTTAACCAATAGGCATATAGCCCCCGCCCCCCCCCCCCACTTTTTCTCGCCGGAAATGTAATTGTTCCTAAATTTACCTTGAAAGATTGAGAAGTTGGAATAATAGGCATACTACCCCCCCCCCCCCCCCCCCCGACACGGATTAGGAATTTCATGATTTTGGGGGAAAAAATTTGGGTAGGGAAATTTATTTTCGGAAGTATATAGTATAGGTATACCTACCCCCTCCCCCCCCCCCCCCCCCCCCCCCCCACGGATTAGGATTTTCCTGATTTTGGGAATTAGGGTTTTTCCTCAATATTTCTGAGGATTAGTCTAGCCCCCCCCCCCCCCCACTTTCAATTTGCTTCCGACGCCAGTGAATCATGATACAGTCATACATGTAGTAAAGTCTGAAATGCATGTAAATAATTCAACAATTATTATATAAGACTCAAACTCCAAGTGGGTTTTACTTGTTATTATCAACTGTAGAATTTTTTTTAAAAAAATTCCTGTGTACATGTGTTGGCATGGTATTAAAAAAGAAATGAATTAGCTGTAAACTTCAGGTTGTACGAATATTTGGTACGATTTGTAAAAATTTACAACGACTTTACCTTAATTTGTTTGCTTAATTAGTTACTGTACCTCAAGGTTCATTCAAATGATAACTAAATGATTTAAGAAGAAGTCTTACAAAATAGGTATATTAATTTATTTTACTAAATAATTATAATTTACTTATCAGTTTTACTAACTCAGGTACACACAAATTGAAAAAAAATTCCCGCCGGGCTCCAGTTATAAACTCACGCTTCGTACTGTGTATATGTTATGTAACAGTCTTTTGTTCACTCCTGACAGAAAAAACCCTGCAATCCACACAGAATATACAGGAAAATCACAGAGGAGGTCACCTTGACAAAGAATGTATACACATGTATACACGTGCCCGAGTACCTAAGATTAATGATTTCATCATATGCATTAAACAAGATCAGACATCAGTTTTTCTTTTCAAATTCAATTAATTACTTAGTAAGGTTCTTAATCGCCTTATTTGCCACATTTGAAGATAGTTACATGTATACATATAGTTTCAGTCACGCTGAAACCTTACTATACATTTTAGTATGTACGGATTCATTATCATTAGGCTAGAATTAAACTTAAACCTGTTGAAAATAAATGATATCACTATTAAACTCAAATCAGTTTTAGTAATAGTTTCAGCAATGCGTAAACCATTTGGAATCTTAACTTAAAGTTTCAGCATACTGAAACCTAGCGGAAATGTTCTGAAACTGATTGATATTTCCATAATAATTTACACAACTTTTCACATGATTCAAATTTAGTTTCCGCATTGCGGAAACCATCAGGAATCTTAACTTAAAGTTTCAGCATACTGAAACCTAGCGGAAATGTTCTGAAACTGATTGATATTTCTATAATAATTTACACAACTATTCACACGATTCAAATTTAGTTTCCGCATTGCGGAAACCATCAGGAATCTTAGACTAAAGTTTCTGCTGACTGAAACCTAACGGATACTTGCTGAATCGATATAATGGTTTCCGCATTGCGGAAACTATACATGAAACTTCAACTTCAAGTTTCAGCAAGGTTTCCATATAGTTTCAGTTTTGCTGAAACTTGATTTTTCATCCAGTGATTGTATTGTTCCAGGACCAAAAACCAAGTAGGCCTAATGTCAATACATAAAATAAGCTTTTATGTACATAATGGATTCAAAATTGTCATAACCTATCCTTGAGGTTTCGCGAATGTAACAAAAAAAATAACGATTTTAAGATTAAAAATTATTGAAACTGCATTGAAGCAAACCATTTAACACATACCACTGTCTGTTTGTTTTATATAAAGAAACTAATAATAATACATGGGTTGGTTGCAATGACATATTTATTTTGTTACAATAGGAAATTGTAACCGCAAAAGAAATGATGAAGATAAACATGAAAATAAAACCTTGCCACTAGCATTTCAACCTAATCAATCCGAAAGAACAGTTTTGGCAGATGAAGGTATTGGATTATTCAATTAATTTTATAGTTTGTTTCAATAAATCACGTTTTACAATGATTCATAAATGATTTAATCATAGTTCGTTATTAAAAAAAAATAAATTCACGTTTTTCTCATCTAAAATTACAGTGGTATTAATTCCAATAAGAAAGATCTATTCTTTGCATATATGATCAAACATCATCTTTAAACTACGTTTTTTTTTTTTTTTATTGAAATCCCAGAATCGATATAACAAGGTGCTTGTTATTCAAAAAAAATTCTTCTGTTAAACTAGGATGTCTAATATGTGAAGGAAATGACCATGAAAATAATCACGACGAAGAAGATATTTCACCTTTAGTTCCACAAATTGAAAGTGGTGGACTAGAATCGACTGATGCAGGTATGACTCTTTGGATTTATATTTAGTTAAATATATATATATATATATATATATATATATATATATATATATATATATATATATATATATATATATATATATATATATATATAGGAATGGACATTAGCATTAGAAATGATGACGAAGATAAACATGAGGATAGAGAGTTATCACAACGATTTCCGCCGAATCAACCTAAAAGATTACTGTCGGATGAAGAAGGTAATTTTACAATTTTCCATAACAAGCAAAAGAAAATATTTTCATTAATTTTGCTAATCGCTAAGCATAAGGAAAATAAATATTTTAATACATGTGAAGGTTAGCATTGTACCTAAAATGTTTGAAACCAAACCATTTTTATTGTTTTCGGTGACCCTTGTTTTAACAGTCTAGAACTGAAACTTAAGGTCTTCCGTACCCATTGTTAAGGTTTTTTTTTTTCTTGATGTCAAACGAAAGTTCGTGTATAAATGAACTTAAATTATTCTACATGCTTTAACAAAATTAAAGAGATAAATAAAAAAAAATCGTTTTTAAAACCTCAATTTTTTGCCCTGGCGAGCTTTGGCGCCTTTTGCAGCAGACATATATGATTCGCTATAAACAAAACTACAATCATTTTTTACGAAAAAATCCGTACACAATTCGGTGATTAAAAATGACATAATAAATATGGAAAACGTCAGTCAATATGCAACAGAGCGGAACAACTATAACTCTTGTATTTTTATATTGTTTATATTCATTATTATGAATCATGTGTCTTTGAAACAAACTAATCTCGGGTAATAATTTTTTTTACGTTTAACACTAACCCCCCCCCCCCCCCCCCCCCCACACACACACACACTCCCCTTTATATTAAAGAGGACGTTCTCCCTGATGGCGATACCAACAACTGTAAAATATAAACAATATTTTATTGAGGTCTCAATGTAAAACATATTGTGGACTGACACCCCACAAATGTGTAAACCAAACCTTTTCTCATATACACAGTGCATTGCCGTAAAATCTATTTAACTCAATGTCAACTCTGGATAATAGCATTATTCTTAATAAAATCCAACAATTATCTGAGATTACCCAGCACACGCTGATGTTAGATCAGATATAACATATAGCAGAGGGGCGTTTAAAAAGTGTGGAAATAATTGGATTAAGTCAAATGAATCCATAGCCATAATAGAGTGCATTTTAGGAGGGATACACAGACGGTTCCGGACAAAAGTGATATACGCAAAAAGTATCCATTGTATTCATATAAATGTAGTAGACATATATTTTTTAATATCATTTTATATTTCAGACACATGGTCGGAACATTTGGATTCGCAAAAACTTCGAAATGTTTTGGAATCATTCAAAGTTGTAATACCAAGCAATTCGAAAAACTCTATTGCCAGGGACCTTCTTACAGGCCCAATATTAATTGAATTGGTGAAGGAAGTAAGAGATCTTGCAAGGAGTGTTGTATTTTGTAAAAACCTTAAAGAAGAAGAAAAAAAACCTGGAACAGTGTATGCCTGTGAGGTTGTTGTGAAGATTGTAGATAACCAAGTTGTCATTTACGAAAAGGTATTATAAATAAAAAAAACATATTATAATATTTATTATGCAGCAGATAATTCAATATTTCTAAGTGAGGCGCGGTTCTTTTTGTAACAATGTTTGGGTCGATATTGTGATGTTTTTTTTGTTTTTGTTTTAGGAGCCAGCATATTGGTCTGCTTTCCTTAAGGAGACGTACAAGGACCTCGTTAAAGTAATCCTGATCGAGGGCACTTGGCATGATATTTCCAAAACAAAGAAAATTGTTTACAAAAAATACAAACAGTACATTGATTCTGAAAATTTTCATCTACATCATGTGTCTGAAAAAATTGATGAAGTTGCAAAGTTAAGTGCACACCAGAAAATTATTTCGTATAAGCAACATGTCGAGTCAATAAGGCGGAGTTTTCCTTTACATTCCATTTAGGTTATTGTAAATGAAGCAGCAAATCGAGCTTTAACATACGAGAATATTAGAGATGTCTGCCGGCAAGCTTATATCAGTGAAATAGGAAACGTCTATAATGCTTCTTACACAACTCACTCAACTTTTACTTCAAACAGAATCAGTGTCGAATTAAAGCACAAAACTATAGAGTCAATTACAAGGTATTTAGGAACCCAAATTTCTTCCGAATTAAGGAACCATATAAGAATAGAGCCAAGAAATACACTTCGATTGGAATTAATTCAGGATGTTTTAAGTCGGGCCACCAACGTTTTGTATCCATCAATATTTAGTTTGATGGTTTCTATCGTTAACCCTATAGCTGGAGTGTTTGTTGCCGCAGGTGCTGGTTTCATTACATTTTTTGTAGGCACAGATGTCAATTCCATATCGTGGAGAGACATGGTTGCTTCTGAAATATACAAGGAGGTCTCTAAACGTCGACTTACTATTGAAAACGAGTTTTCGTCAATTCTCAGGCAAAACATGAATGTTGCATCAGATCATTTAGATACTGTTGCTAAAAGTCTGAATGGCTTTAGAGAGAATTTAGACATGATTGACTTAATGTCATGTTAGTATATATCTGCTTTTTTAAGTTATTTTGCAATTCTTAAAACTTTTTCTTTGAAAGTATGCTGCAATAATGTTGGAATGAGATACTTTGAACCAAACTTTTAGGAGTAGTACTCTCTCTATATTACACTTAGCATTCAACTAATAAAAAATGTATATGTTATTGATGTTTGAATTGAATTCAATATGTTATTAGCCTAACAATGTGTGTGTGAAAAAAAGTTTTTTAGAGTTCAGTGAATGCGTTACTATATACGCAAACGTGAAAGTGGCTTGTACTAAGGATGTCAATTTTCGCTAGCTGATTTTCATAATAGGTGCTGCTTCTATTTAATTTTTATAATTAATCGTTTTTAATTTTTAAAAAAAATATGTAAAAAACGATAATATGATATCACCTTCTTTTCATGAGATTGCAATTAAATATGTTTAATTTATTAAAAGCAAAATTGCCATTAAATTCACATAATTGCACATTAAATTGCATTGCCTTAAACATGAAACCTGTATATCTGGTATTCCTCTGTTAAAACAAACATCACGCTATAAAGGGGCATGGTCACGATTTTGATCCAATGCAATTTGACTGTTTTTATTATTTACATTGCTTTAGGAATGTAAGATGATTGGCAAGATACAAGGCTCACAGTTCTTTGTCATGCAAACAAGGCGTGCACCCTGTTTTTGTTTACATAGGTTCAATATACATGTACATGTACCAGTACAACATCTTTTATAAGCTGTTTTTTGTGTCTTCTTATAAAAGCTTTTGGTCGTTATATTAGTTTTGTTTTGATCGCTCCTCATCTGTCACTTAACGTGCGGTATTCAATTTTGTTATACTTTCATGTTAAATACTGAAATCTGATTGGTTAAGACGCAGTTAATAATATTTACTATTACCCTCAGCGTTAGCAATGCAATTGGCAACGGGTAACATTAAAAAATGTTACATGCGCGAAAATTATGCGCGTGCGGTTTAGAATTCACGTTATTCCTATATAAAAGCAGTAAAATTTTCTTGAAAATTTTTAAAAAGACATTCAGTATAACAAAATAAATAGTGCCTGTTTGGGAGGATAACAGTTGAAATTGACACCCCTCGAAAACCATTGTCAACCTCCGCTTCGCGTCGGTTGACAATGGTTTTCTCGGGGTGTCAATTTCAACTGTTACCCTCCAAAACAGGCACTATTTATATAAGACTGCACCGCTTGGTGTGTCATAGGGCCGACGACATCTAAAAATTAACATCCAATGCTTACACTTATATTTTCATACTGATATTCACTGGTATGATATACTGTGCATCACCTCTATAAAGCCATTTTGACGCTCTTAGGAAGGAATATAAAAACATACATGAAACAGCAATATTAACACGTTAATTAGGTAGCTTCCGATACAAAAAAAAAATATTGTGCTATAAACCTTGTGGAGAAATATCTATTTTATTAAGGATATATATATATATATATATATATATATATATATATATATATATATATATATATATATATATATATATATCAAATTTTAAGACTGAAAGTGTCAATTAATCTTACAGAAATTAATACACTCGAAATTTGCAGCAGATTTCCAATGCAAACATAAGGATAACTAGATACGATGTCGTTGCGAGCAACGAGTGGGTCTTCCGTCCGATTTTTGAATTAATAAGATAAAACTCATCAATTCAAAGATAAAATCGTAAATATAAGCGAAAATTGAGTGAAACAATTTTGCGGCACTCGGGACTTCAACCCGGGTCGCCTTGGCCATGTCCACGACTCTATCGACTGAGCTACTCGGACTCTCGCTTCAGGACTTAGATGCTTAATTTCTCGAGAATGCCTTCATCGATTTTAAAACAAATTACATATTCTGAATCAGTAAAAGGGTCACTATCACCTTATTGAGAAAAAAATATATAACACAAATTTTCATTTTTTAAATTTGCTTCCGGTGACGACCGGAAGTGACGGCGGACATTCTCTTGACCGAGGTTCACTAGGAAATAGCTAGATCTTGCATCTCTGAAAATTGCAGTTTTCTACCTTTACTCGTTTTTGAGAAACGTCACCGACAAAATTGACTTTTAAAAATCGTAAAACGACGATAACTTCTGACCGGAAGTAATTTTTCAAAAAATGTCCTGGCGGTATAAAATTCAGATAACGAAGAATCGACCTAAAAATTTCAAGGAAATCGACCCAGCCATCTTTGAGATACCGCCTGCACAAAATTTGTAAGACCAAAAAAGAATAATAACTAGATACGATCTCGTTACGAGTAACGAGTAGGTCTTCCTTGCGATTCTTGTTTTAAATCATACTGTGATGTTTAAGAAACATTCTATGTACGACTTACTGAGTAAACATTTTGAGTTTCACATGTCGGCTGGAGCCGAGCTGTTTTGCTACAGAGCATTATGTCGTTTTGTGTGAAGTGTGCAGTGCCATAGTGTAAGTGTATGTTTATCGCATTGTATATGTATCTTTCCAGAGTTTTGAGTGAAATTCTAGTATGCATAAGCTTGCATTTTCATGATAGTTGAGTATTTCTCTCCAATGTCTATCGGCCGACATGACCTACTTTCTGCATAGTGCGCAGATTCATATTTTGCATAGCATGCAATTGTTTCATTGTATAAGCATACAATATAAGTCTGTATTTTATCATACAGTATAAGTTCTTGGCAAATTTACGATGTATAAGTAAATGTTAATGTTGTAATTTTGGAAGGTTTTGCAAAACACGTGGTTGCTGATGAAACTTAAATCTATGGAAAGCAGTTCTAGTCAATAATACATTTGTATACGGAAATGTATGGAGTCGCATTATTGTCATAGTTATTATGTTTGTAAATGTATGTGTATTGTAACAACAATTCATTTGTTTTTTGTAGCTTTTTACTAATAAAGTATGGAGACAAGTATGCATTCTTAATCCAGAACAGTAAAAAGACTGGCTCTACAAGCACACATGGCAACCATGAATCCAACAGAAGAGGACACAAGTGGTCGTCCCAGAAGGAAGATCGTTTTGACAGAGACAGGAAGAGCTCTCTTCGAACAGTCTGTTTCAAAATTTTGGACAAAACTGAGAACTGTGCGTAGGAAGTTAGAAGCAGAGATGAAAGAAATGGCTACAGACTCTAAGGAATCTTACCATCTCCAACGAGATAGACTGATCAACCTCGCTAAAGAGTACTGCGGAGTTCAGGAAGAATTGTTGGCCTTTCTGGAACGCTCTAATACAAAGGAGAGTGAGAGAGAGAAAGCATCACAGAACGTAGTGACAGACTTACTCATGGACAAAGTTAGTGAGTTTGTGCGCGGGCTAGACTCAGAAATGTCGTCCTTTGTGATGAGTCCCAAGCCTGTGACAATGAGGAGCCCCAATCCTGTCCAAGTGAAGACTCCGAAGCCTATACAGGTAAAGGCGGAGCCTCGGGATTCCCCAAAGCCTGCGGAACATGAAGACAGAAAGTCTATTCGATCAAGGAGAAGCGCTGGGTCTCATCGATCTGCTGCCTCTTCCATCTCCTTGGCGCAGCAGCGTCTTGAAGCGGAGGAGACCAAGGCTAAACTGCAGTACGCACGGAAGGAAGCCAAACTACGTAAAGAGCAGGCATCTATTCAAGTGGACCTGGAAGTCCTTGACGCCCAAAGAGATGCTGCTGTGGCAGAAGCAAAGCTACGTGCTCTTGAGAGCATGGAACCGGACTACATATCTGTTTCCTCCGAATCAGTGGCCGAACCTGTCGTAGAAGTCGAGGATCCGATTGAACGGGCAAGAAACTTTGTCGAAGGGATTATTCTACAGCCAGTAGAGACAACCTTAAAGGAACCTCTGACAGAAATGTTGAACGAGGAATCCCACAAAGCAACAGAGAAACTTAACAGCGAGTCAGTCAACCCAGTTACGAGAATATCTACACCTGTTCCCAAGGGATTGGAATCATCCAAGAACACTGTGTTTGATATTTCAAGCTTTCTACTTAAGAAAGAACTCATGATCAATAAGCTGGTCAATTTTGATGATAAACCTGAGAACTTTGTACCCTGGAAGACCAGTTTTAAGTCAGTTATTCAGGAGGCATCAGTTTCGCCCTCAGAAGAACTCGATCTCCTCATCAGATGGTTGGGCCCTAGCTCCAAGGAACACGCTAAAAGCATCCGAGCAGCATCAATAGGAAATCCTACACAAGGCTGTGAGACCTTATGGACTAGACTGGAGGAAAGATACGGCTCACCTGAACTGATCGAAACAGCAATTAAGACCAAGCTTGCGAATTTCCACCGACTCAGTGCGAACGAACCAAGACGGTTGTATGAACTTTCAGATATTTTGAGCGAAACACTGGCGTTAAAGGAAAATCCAAAATACAATCAACAATTCAGTTATTTTGACTCATCAGTAGGAGTGCTTCCCATTGTTCAGAAGTTAACATCTGGTTTGCAGAATAAGTGGACTTCTAAAGCCTCGAAGTACAAACAGACTCATGGAGTTACTTACCCTCCATTTACTATATTCTGTGAATTTGTGAAGGAAATGTCAACCATGATGAATGACCCTGGCTTACAAGTGACTCAGGCTTTTGTCAAAGAGACACCAAGATACAACCAGCAGAACTTCAAACCTGCAAAATCAGTGAATGTCAAGAAGACTGATTTTAAAGACTCAGGAAGAGACTTTAAGACCACAGGGAAGAGATGCCCTATCCACGATGCTGAGCATACCTTGAATGAGTGCAGGGCTTTCAGGAAGAAATCCATTCGTGACCGGAAATTATTCCTCAGAGAACATAACTTGTGTTACAGATGTTGCGGATCAGACACGCATACGTTCAAGACCTGCCGCGCAGATATAAGATGCGAGGAATGTGAAAGTTCACAGCACCCTACAGCTCTCCATCCACCTGAAAGCCAGAGACAGAATGGCGGGGAGGGAGCAAATATCCTCTCTAAGTGCACGGCGGTGTGTGGTGAACAGTTTACTGGACGTTCGTGTGCAAAGGCTGTACTTGTGGACGTATATCCGAAAGGAACCCCCTCACAACGTTTACGAATCTATGCTCTGATTGATGACCAGAGCAACTCAACACTCGCAAGATCAGAACTGTTTGACTTTATGAATGTGCCTCACTCACAGACACATTTCTTTACACTTACCTCATGTGCGGGCCGCATACAGACGAGTGGTCGTAAGATATCAGGTCTGATGGTAGCAACGACTGATGGTTCTGTTGTGATGGAACTGCCTACCATTACAGAATGTAATGAAATTCCCAATGAGAAACATGAAATACCGACCCTTGATGTAGTGAAACATCACCCACATCTTCAAGACCTACCTTTAGCTCCTATGAATCCACAAGCGGAAATTCTACTACTCATAGGACGTGACCTACTGGAGGCCCATTATGTGCTGTCTCAGAGACTTGGACCTAAGAACTCACCCTTTGCGTTGCAGCTGAAACTAGGTTGGGTCGTCATTGGAGATGTATGTATCAACAAGTCGCATAAACCATCGACTATCAATGTGCTCAAGACTAACATAGTTACCTGTGAACGTCAGTCGATTTTTCAACCCTGTCCTAACAGTTTCCATCTAAAGGAGGACATCGCATCCTGTCGAGACGATGTTGGGTTCCACATATTCGAGCGGAACAGGGATGATGACGAAGTTGGGATCTCTGTCGAAGATCGCCAATTCCTCAGGATTATGGACAATGAGTTTGTGAAAGATGAAGACGGGAGATGGAAAGCTCCACTCCCTTTTAAGCTTCGTAGACCGCAGTTAGGGAACAACAGAAGTCAAGCGTTAAAGCGTGCGCTGATGCTAGACAGGGATTTGAAGCGGAACCCTATAAAGAGGGAGCACATGATCACGTTTATGAAATCAATCACGGAAAGTGACGCTTTAGAGATTGCACCACCTGTCCCTCCAGGAAAAGAGTGCTGGTTTTTACCTCTTTTTGGGGTGTATCATCCACGAAAACCAGAACAAATACGTGGAGTTTTCGACTCATCAGTGAGTTATGAAGGTCTCTCTCTCAATAGTGTCTTACTGTCAGGACCTAATCTAACGAATGACTTGCTTGGTATACTGTTACGTTTCCGTATGGACAAAGTAGCCATCATGGCGGACATCCAGCAGATGTTTTACTCATTCCTTGTTAGTGAAGAGGACAGAGACTTTTTGAGGTTCTTCTGGTACAAGAATAATGACTCGGATGAAGAACTTATTGAGTACCGAATGAAGGTTCACGTGTTTGGGAACACACCTTCACCGGCAGTGGCCACTTATGGTCTACGGAAAACAGTAGAGAACGAAGATAGTGATGTAAGGAATTACGTGATGAAGAACTTTTATGTGGATGATGGTCTTATCTCCTTGCCCTCTAGTGCAGAAGCCATTAGATTGCTAAAGAAGACTCGGGTTGCGTTGAACAATGCAAGAATCAGACTCCATAAGATTGTGTCAAACGATGTGGAAGTCATGGAAGCTTTTCCATCTGAGGACTTGGAAAAGAACTTAATGTCACTGGACATTGGATCTGATGATTTGCCTGTCCAGCACAGTCTAGGCCTGTCATGGGACATTAACTCGGACAGCTTCACATACAGCACACGCATTCTAGAGAAACACTTCACAAAGAGAGGACTTCTTTCTGTTGTCAACAGCTTGTTCGACCCTTTGGGTTTTATTGCACCCATAGTGATACATGGCAGAATTCTGTATAGAGAAGTTGGTGAGTGCAACAGTAGTTGGGATGATCCTTTACCTAGTGACCGAGAGGAAGAGTGGACAAGATGGAAGGACTCCTTCAGCTCTCTAGAAGACTTGCACATTCCAAGAATATTTACGCAGCTTTCCTTAAGCCGTACTCACATGAGGGAAATACATATATTCTCGGACGCTTCTTAGAAAGCGATCTCAGCAGTGGTGTACCTGCGTACAATCAGCAACTCTGGTGATGTTCACGTTGGATTCGTCATTGGGAAATCTAAGATAGCCCCACTTCAGACTACAACTATCCCGCGTCTTGAACTTTGTGCAGCAGTCTTGGGCACAGAGTTGGCTCAGACAGTGTTCAAACACTTGGATATCGACCCAGATGCAGCGACGTACTACACAGATAGTAAGGTAGTACTAGGTTACCTGAACAACCAAACTCGCAGATTTTATAACTATGTCTCGAACCGAGTGGCTGTCATCCACAGACGCTCTAAGCCTTTACAGTGGAAATTTGTACCAATTGCGCAGAATCCAGCAGACATAGGGACTAGATGTTTGACATCGGTAGAAGAGCTAGCAGAGAGTGACTGGCTTAGAGGACCACTTTTACTCAGATCTCCTCATAGTAAAGAAGAAGTTCTTACCTTTCCTTTGGTCTCTCCTGAAGAAGACAATAATGTACGTCCAGAAGTAAAAGTAAAGAAAACGGGAATAAACACACCATTTGTGGCAAGATTTGAAAACTTTTCAACTTGGAAAAGTTTGGTGCGTGCTGTTTATAATCTGAAGAAGATTTGCCGATTGAAAAGAGGAGCTGCAGATTCAGCAGCATTCGATGTTGAGGTCATGCAAGAAGCTGAGCATTTCATCCTGCAGGAAGTACAAGCTTTCTTTTATAAGGAAGAGATCAGATCTTTGAAAGACGGTAAACCTGTACCCCCTTCAAGCTGCATTGTGACTTTGAACCCATTTATGGACAAACGGGGCACGGTACGTGTTGGCGGACGTCTCAACCAATCTAACCTTCCTGTTGATGAGAAGAACCCAATAATCATCCCTGGAAAATCTCATGTTGCAAGAATTCTTGTGTCCCATTTCCACAGCAAAGTTTATCACCAAGGAAGACTTATCTCAGAAGGTGCAGTGAGGTCCGGTGGGTTCTGGATCACTGGCTGTAAGACACTTGTGAACTCAGTTATACACAAGTGCGTTACCTGCAGGAAATTCCGAGGAAAACTGGAACACCAGCGCATGAGTGACTTACCTGCAGACAGACTGATGCCTGGTCCTCCTTTCTCAGCAGTAGGTGTCGACGTGTTTGGCCCGTGGACTGTAGCCGCGCGCAAGACCAGAGGAGGATTATCTCACAACAAAAGATGGGCGGTACTTTTTACATGTTTGACTTCAAGGGCCATTCACATAGAAGTCATAGAAGAGATGAGCTCTTCATCATTCATAAATGCACTGCGACGTTTTGTGTCTCTACGTGGCCCAGTGAAGGAGATGCGTTCGGACCGAGGGACCAACTTCTTAGGCGCCCTGGACGCGATTCAAGCGGATGCCGTTTATACAGAGAAACGACCTATTAGAGATTACCTTCGCAACAACAGGATAACATGGACCTTTAATCCACCCCATGCATCACACAGAGGAGGATCATGGGAGAGGATGATTGGGATCTCTCGCAAGATACTAGACGCCATGTTGTTGAACCCAAATGCGAAACAGTTGTCCCATGAAGTCTTGTGCACATTCATGTGTGAGGTGTGTGCAATCGTGAACTCCCGTCCTATTTGTTCACTGTCATGTGATCCTGACAGTCCTTATGTCATCAGTCCGTCAATGCTACTTACCCAGAAAGGTTTCACAGACATTCCTCCACAGACTTGTGGCGACATAAAGGAAATCTACAAAGCTCAGTGGAAACATGTACAACACCTTTCCGATACCTTTTGGAAGCGTTGGAAGGATGGATACTTACAGAATCTCCAAGCAAGAAGGAAATGGTGTGAGGAACGTCCTGACGTGAAGGAAGGTGACGTGGTCCTATTACGTGACAAGGAGTTGCACCGTGGACAGTGGCCGATGGGTTTGATTGTGAAGACTTTCGAAAGTGGCAACGATCAGAAAGTGAGAACAGTTGAAGTTCGGGTGATCAAAGACGGCAAGGACACAACCTACATTCGACCAATAACGGAATTGGTGCTACTGATTGACTAACTTGTTCAGTTTATTAGTGTGCTTTAGTTTGCTCACATACTGTTTAGATTTTTGTGTATATGATTTATAATTTTGTATAATTGTAATATCCTTGGGATATTAGGCGGGGAGTGTGATGTTCAAGAAACATTCTATGTACGACTTACTGAGTAAACATTTTGAGTTTCACATGTCGGCTGGAGCCGAGCTGTTTTGCTACAGAGCATTATGTCGTTTTGTGTGAAGTGTGCAGTGCCATAGTGTAAGTGTATGTTTATCGCATTGTATATGTATCTTTCCAGAGTTTTGAGTGAAATTCTAGTATGCATAAGCTTGCATTTTCATGATAGTTGAGTATTTCTCTCCAATGTCTATCGGCCGACATGACCTACTTTCTGCATAGTGCGCAGATTCATATTTTGCATAGCATGCAATTGTTTCATTGTATAAGCATACAATATAAGTCTGTATTTTATCATACAGTATAAGTTCTTGGCAGATTTACGATGTATAAGTAAATGTAAATGTTATAATTTTGGAAGGTTTTGCAAAACACGTGGTTGCTGATGAAACTTAAATCTATGGAAAGCAGTTCTAGTCAATAATACATTTGTATACGGAAATGTATGGAGTCGCATTATTGTCATAGTTATTATGTTTGTAAATGTATGTGTATTGTAACAACAATTCATTTGTCTTTTGTAGCTTTTTACTAATAAAGTATGGAGACAAGTATGCATTCTTAATCCAGAACACACATAATGTTGAACCAGTGTAATGAGTTCTAGATAACTCATTGTAAGTGTTCATTCAAAGCTTCATTTGCGTCTTTCTAATTGGTGGAGCTCCAACAAAAGGGAATTTCTCTGTGCTTTATATATATCAATATCATTCGCTATGTGCAGGTATATGTCATGTTGATAGTTATTGCAATGTTTGTGCTAATTATATTTGTGTGTATCTATGCAATGTGTATCGTTCCGATCCTCTAAAATTGTCGTTTAACTGTATTCCACCTGTCTCTCAAGCGACCGTGTAGTACGCAGCCAGCGCGCTAGGTTCCGTTCGTCATCGAAGGCAAGATTTTTGTCTCGCTTAGATGGCCAAGTGGGGAGTGCGGTGGCCGCTCACTGCTAGGAGAATGAGTTCCAGAGGTCGTGAGTTCAAGCCTCGGTCGGGGCGGAAAGTGGAACTACAACAAAAGGGAATTTCTCTGTGCTTCATATATATTTATATCATTTACTACGGGCAGGTATATATCAATTTGAGAGTTATTGTAATGTACACACAGCCACAGTATTGCATTTTTTAATATTATGATCACTATAAATCTGCATTTTGTTTTTGTATTACCAATGACAGTTTTGTCGGACCTTGCATTGCGTAAACCTACCAAACAGTCGTCAACCTTCTACATTCATACAGCTGAGTATGCTGTAGATGGTAACTATGGCACAGACCTTATGATCGACCAATGTACATCCACAGATACAAACGACATAAACCCCTGGTGGATGGTAGATCTGCAAACTGTGTGTTACATTACATCTGTCAGAATAGTCAACAGAGGACCGGATAGCTCCGGAATAGGTAAAGCTGCAAAGAAAATTAAATATTAAAATAAAGTGCACTGTTACAGCCCCTAACTTTATCTTATTAGATTACCCCCTCCCCCCAAACAACAGCAAAAAGCAAACAAACACCCCCCCCCCCCCCCAAAAAAAAAAAAAAAGAAGAAGACAAAAACAGAAGCAAAAACAAAATGACCCCCCCAAAAAACAACTCTCGATCTGTTTTTAAATTTTCTTTGCAAATAGATGATGCACAAACAAGTAGTATTTGATCAGATACATTTTTGCAAGTTCAAAAAAAGTTTAACCATTAAGATGAAAATTGATTTAAGAAAATTACGATGGTTGTTTCATATGTAATGTGGTTTGTAATACTGTGCAATTATATAACACTTTGCATATTTTGTAAATAAAAACACTATTGAATACCTATATTTAATACCATTCAAAACGTGTAAACAAGAGACTTCAACACCTCATAGTTTGAAACTTATAGACATTTAAAAGGGTCAATAGAGCCTATCGTTGACCACTGTTGTAAAAAATAGTAAAAAAACGGGTTGAGAGTATTGGACTATCGTACAATACACATTACAATTTGAGGTATTTTTCACTTACATCTTTTAATACTTTTCCTTTGTTTTGATTGTTAGATTCATCAAACCGACTGCAGGATGATACTGTCACTGTAGGGCTGACAGAATCAACTGTCAACATTGTCTGTGGTTTCTTTGCTGGCCCCGGTACTGCGTCACAGGTGGTCATCATCGACTGTCCGACAATACCAGAGGGGATATTTGTAAAAATATCCAAAACAACCGAGTATCTTACTCTTTGTGAAGTAAACGTCTTTGGACTCGCCGTATAATCATTGTCATAGCCAACGTCTTATACTTGAAACGTTACGTAAATCACTATAATTTTGCAGAACTAGATGCACGTATTGTCCACAGGGGTCAAGCCCGTTTTAACATTAATTTCAATGTAACCATAAATAAAGAAACGGGTCGAACTCTGACCCAGATAAAAACTACCAGCTCGCTTCAAAAGCCTAATTAATCATTTATTTTTTTTTCAACACTTGCAATATGCATGTATTTTTCAGAAAAGTAATGTCTAATTTACACTCATTGAATATCGCATTTATTATTCAAGGAACTTGATTTGCTTAAATAGTCGGGATTTTCATAACCTATAGTTATCGTTCGTAACACGAGTCATCTCTCCATTAGAGCAGGTATAGGTGGCAGGGAAAAGTTTTTTTTAAATATACAATTCATTGTATCCAAGGGATGCATGTCTTCGGAACTCTGTAACTAGAATTTCCTCTGTTTCCATTCAGCACAAATACCTTTAATTCACTCTTTATAAGGCCAATCACCAATTTCTGAAGAAAATTACTAGTCAAAACCTGTAAAATTCTCTACATACTGGTTTTTATGAGATTTTGACCCTTTCATATTTTGCTAATTTTTCATGATTTTTCAGCTTTTTAGACCTCCCCCAGCTAATTCCCTGCAGAGGGACCTTTTGTACCGCGTGCATGTTGCACTATCACATGTCAGAAACTTACCGGTGTATAGTTTACAATGTCCCATCCACCTACTTTTCGTGTTATTTTACCTCCCGTCTGTAACTTGCAATTTCCATGTGTAAAGTCAGCACAACAGTCATAGCCGCACGTTTCGCATTTTACTTCTGATTTTCATGTACCTAACATAAGGGCCCTACATATTGCATATCAATTTCAACAAGAGACACCCCTCTAACTAATGATAATCATTAAAAATCATTTCATGAATTTTAGCAACACTCATAAGCCTTCAAGTACAGCAACTCTCAATTTTACAAAAATATTGACGGGTACTTTATTCGAAACTGTCCCTTGCTACCATAGCGCTGTGTAAACAATATAAACAGTTGGTTGAAAAAAAACGTTTTTCGTCTTGTTTAATCGGTTATTAATGTAAATTGTCAATGTAGAAAGACGATTGTGCAATGAAAGGATGCTGTTATACTTAAATACTAAAATAAAAAAAAAATTAAAAAAACAAACAATAGGGAGATTTGACGAGCACGTTTTATTGTACCATATCCAGGCACATACCATAGTTTTTGAAAGTGGATTGGGAGGGGTGGGTGAGGGGGGGGGGGGGGGGGGGGTTGTAGTGTACTACTTTACTGTATGCATACTATAAATCATAACACCATTTCCTTCTTTTCACAGATTCACAATTTATTTACTTGTATTTACTTTTATTGTAAAATATAAAATAGTCACAATTGTCCAAAGCTAAAATTCCGGGATTATTCAGTTTATAATATCCGTGTAGTGACTGCACGATGTGTACATAAGAGCTTATTTTTTTTTATTTACAACTAGCGTCTTTAGCGGTCAAGCTGACATGCTAACTCCCATGATCAGCAGTGCTTGCAGTATTGATATGTCAGCATCTCCCTGCCCCTGACCTAGATAATGGAATTGGCCACTTGCTGTACGCAGAACTCAATCTCAATCCCTTGTATCAAAACTATCTTTTGTTTTTAAATGTAATGTAAAAAAATATCCAATATTTCATTAAATGAAATCAAAACATTGATATTGAAATTGAATAATACAACAATATAATAATTCAAATAATAATAAAATATTATAAAAATATATATGTATATATATAAACCTGTTCTGTTTTTGTCTCAAACAAAAAGACAGAGTGCCTTTCGACATGTACTACAGTTCTACAAATTTAAAGGGAACCACTCAGACACGGTGACTTTTAAAAGATGGATGTTTAAAATTTAACCAAACGTCAATTGAAAGAATGTGATATGACGCAATAGGATACTTTTCACACAATGTAAACTTGGCGGATCTAAGCCACGCCAATGTTGTTATACAATATCAAGATGCGTAGTGAATGGATAGGTGTTACTTTACTGGTTGAAATGAAATCATTTTATTTAAGAAAAATCAGTGTTGCATAAAAACATTGTGGCCGGAAAGCTTTGGCTAAGAAATAAACACGCCAGGTCAAATTCTTGTTGCGAGCTTCCAATTTAATGTTGGAAGGCCATGTTGGATTTTCTAATGCGCATTCTCATGCTGTTTTTAATTGCATGTGGTTAGACACAGATTTTACCGTGCATTTGTAGATTACAAGAACGGAAAGTCTGAAATGAATTCCGTTCAGTCATGAATTTAACCAAATCGGATTAGAAAGAAAAAACCCGGCTAAGAGAAAATGTAAACGAAATTAAAAAAAAATCGGTGTCAAGGAAGGGAGAGTTATCCTTCGTAGAACTTCACTAAGTGTCGTCACAGGTTGCTGATAGAAACTCAAGTACATATATTTAGTGTAAGTTGAGCATGAATCATTAGATGCAAATATCGAAGTGTTGAATTGTCGTTTCTCCGGATCATGGTTTGATGCCGCCGAAGTTGATCCTTTTCTTCAATTCTTACCATTTCGTTTCAAATTTGGCAGGCATTTAGATTAAGGTGTTTAAAGTACTATAGAATTTTACTGGAACTGGAATATTTATTCAGAGGCATGTTCTAAAACGTGGTCTGGATCGAATGAGCAGTCAGAGTGTCAGACTTCGTAAAATTTTGACAAATGTTTGTAACACTTTGTTGGGTGTGATTCGATAAGAAATAATAAATTTCAAAGTCAATCATCACATGTCAAGGAAATATAGGATTCAATCATTGTAGAAATTGGGCAGGGGGGGGGGGGTTAGTTCTCGTTATTTTAAATATAAATGAAACTGATATACCAGTAATTTGCAGATTCTTATTACATCAAGGTCAAAGGTCAAAGTCGTTCAAGATAGCTCTTTACGAAGAGTTTTATATTTCTAGCAACGAATAGTCATTTTTAGGCCCTTTAAACTAGCTAAAGGGCTGATTTAAATGTTGAGCACTGCAGAACCCTTATTTTTTTCGAACTGTATAACCAAAAACTTTTCCGATCTGCGCATTGTGTATTATTATTCATAAAAAATATTGTAGCCTTATCTTGAAAACTGTTTGAGAAAACGTGACACGCGTGATTTTAATTTAGCATAAAAACTCCCATAGTCGATTTTCATCGAGTCATAAAACAGAAAGTACTCAATAGATTTGATTCAAACTTGGAATATATGTTTATTAGTTCCATCTAAACAATATCTAGACGTCTTATAAAATCCGTAAGGTGTTCTTAGATATTATGTTTATCCCAGTTTTTAGTATTTTCTTGATCAAAACCGGAAGTACGGAACATGAAGTCCAAAACCTTACATACACGTGAGGTAAGGATTTGCGTTAAGACTGTTACACAATTGTTTTAGTATGTCTTTCCGTTTTCAAAAAATCGCTGACGAAGGTTTGTCGAGAATACGAAAAATAATAATAAAACAGAACAAAAACAATAGGTCTTTTCGAAAGAAAGCCCTAATTAACATAATTATTTGTAAAACACATTATTTGATACTTCCACAATTGACAAAACATAAGTAAAAGCTGACTTTGAAAAATAAAAAAAAAGGTAGTTTCAATTTGAAAAGCTGTTTTAGTTTCATTTATTAAAACGTTGTTTCAACGTAGAAAAGTGGTTGATGTCTTCAACGTTGAAAATAAGTTGGGTCTTCAAGTTTTAATCAACGTAGAAATACGGTTTGTGTTTCAACGTTGAAACATCAACATTGAATCAACGTTGAATAATGGTTTAACAACGTTGCAATTTGTTTTTTAACGATTCCTCAACGTGTAAACAACATTTCGTGCCCACTGGGTTTATTCTTTTGAACTAATCGTATAAAATTATTTTAGAATTTTTTAGGGGCAGGCCGCTCCTGAAAGTTATTTAGTCCAAAACCATGCAGAAATATACCATTTTACTGAGAAAATGCTGTTTTAGCCAACCTTGAAGATCAACAATAAAATTATTAAAGTAATATGAAAGGTTCAAAATCCAAATTCGATAAATGTAGAACTATGTAAGATTAAAAGAAACAACAACTACACACTTTGATTTTTAAAAGTATTTTTTTTTAACAATTCATCTCTCCATTTGGTAATTCTTTTGTTATTCGTAATAGATCATTGAATTCATTATATAATATGTACAACCAACGTGGATGGGAATAGGTAAAGACAACAAACGAACAAGGCAGGATTAATCTGTACTTTCAATAGAGAATATAATTTAAAAATTGTTGGATGAAACAGAAACAAAGCAAAATTTCCCGACTGTGATTTTGTACTTCTTTATATCTATTTATTTTCTGTAATATAACTTTTAAACGTCGGTTTGGTGTCTTAATCAGGCAAAGTAAATGATCTGCAGTTTGGTAATTTCGATCAAATAATATTTTGAGGCTCATTGCAATTCTTTTAATAACCACTATTATCGAAAAAAAAAGCTCGCATTTACTCCATGTTCAATATGGCAATATTAACAATATTAAAAGTTCCACACACTGTGCTAGTCCTACTAAGGACAATGATATCTATTAAACTTAATTTGGATATGGATAAAATTTCATCATTTTCAGGTACTGGTATTGATCTTTTTATCAACTGCACTGATTGATGACATAAGAGAACATGAAGTGTGCAAGAGGAATGGTAAATTTCCATAAATGTTCTTGTTTTTTTTTAATAATTACAAAAATTATTAGTAACAATAAGAAAATCTGAGCATATACTTAAAATCTTTGTCGTTTATCTAGTAGGAAAGTAACATAAATCATTATGAGACAAAATTGCCGTAAATTTCTACCTTAAACTAGACACCCCTCCGCTTTACTAATTAGACGATAGTAATGGTTTTGAGCAATGGATGAATTGATTTTCTCAATTAAAACAATCTGATAATTATAAATAATGTCAACAGAAAAAAACCCGATGAAACATTATTTTAATGTAAAGAGACTATATCGGTAATACGTTGCATGAAGAATTTAATAGTGCAAAATGTTTTCACAGAATGTGCGTATAAATTAGATTAATCATTCGTCAAAAACTAGCGCACGTTTGTGTGCGCAATAAATAAACTATTTGTTTGGTTCAATGAGGAGCACTGTATCTCTCAGGGCGTCGTTCCGATTTTATTTTCAAACCGAAAGCTACAGACCTGCAGCTAGATTTGAATTTGTTAGAAACAAGTAAAATAACAGTTATTAACTATTGTTAAGATAAAACAATAATATTTCACCGGAAAGCAAGCGGTAGAAAATGTATATTAACAATTGTTGTTTTTTTTTAGCAGAAGGGAATAACTCTAGTAAAATGTCAAGTATACTGGTACTGTACCAGTTATCGGCTAAGACCAGTTATCGGCTAAAATGAGAGTTCGGGTTTAAAGCACGCGACAATCCAAGATTTTTAAATTCAGTCGTCTTTTTCGAAAAATGAAAAGTATATTTGCTTAAACAATTTCTTGAATGTGTTTTATACATGAGCTTAAACGATCATTGTTTATCGCTGATTTTACGTCTTTGCGCTTTCAGCAGTGGGGGAAGTGACGTAATAAGTTCAAAATAGAATATTACCTCTTTGTGATACGTTATTATATCCCTTCTTTGATTTGACATATAAAATCAATACATTTAACATGTATAAACAAAAGGAATTCACGAATTTCCGAAAGATTCGTAGCGCAATTGAACGCCTGATTGCACAATTATGTATTGAATAGTATACGATTTGGTGTATTACCGTTTGATAGTAAACGAATCATTTTATGAGTTTTGTTTATAATGTATCATGACCCCGAATACTTTAGTCTGACCTCACAAGGGGCATAATTCAAACTACATTTAGCAGATTATAAAATCAACATGAACACGGATTTTTAGTATGTTATTATCACGAAGCCGATAACTGGTACAGTAAATCGTAAAAAATCCGCAAATTCGGGGCGTGCTTAAAAGCACAAAACAAGATGTTTTGGGTTCTAATTAATGATTTAAACTAACAGATTGATAAATAAGGAGTTCATTTTTAAAGTATGTCAAGTTTTATCCAAAAATATCAAGAATTAAGGAATTACGTAAAAAAAAACGTTAAATTTTAGCCGATAACTGGTACAGTGCCTGTATTGTATTTGATAGCTATTAAAAAGTATTTTCAATAACTTAAAAAATCACTGGACTACGCATATGTTATTCTAAACCATCAATTTTTACACGACTGTCGATGCATTGAAGCTGAGTATCACCATTGCACAAAATCTTTCGAAAGACAGATCGAATCAATGAGTTGCTCGTTTTATTGGTATTATAAACAAACAAATAACAACAAGCCTAGACACAAATGCAGGTGTGAAGTATGCAATCAAGTGTAGTTGGTGGCGCACAACTGGTAGAACTGCAGTCGCTTGTAGTCATGCAATTTTCTGCATACGCTTAAAAGATATATATTCAAGATTATTAAAAGACGTATTTAAAGTTTTAGTTACTGTAACTTTTTTTTGAAAAAGGAACAACTTTGATATATTATTTAAGCGATTAAAGCTTTAAATTTGAATTGACTTCAGTTTTTAACACAACTGTTTTGATAGATGTAACCAATAACTCACACTCACCTATGCTGATACATGCTGATACATATATAATGCAACTGACGATTATTGACCATGTATTCCTCATTTTCTAAAATATCACAAAGACATATTTCTTAGTATCATTATCTAGTATCATTAGGTTTTTTGTTTGTTTTTTTTTAAATTAAGAAATATTTGACCAACACTTCTAAATTGTACCTACCATAAAAAAGTTAGATCATTTAATTTAAAAAAAAAGTTTGAAATTTTTTTTTCTTTTTCAAAGAGTCACAAAATTAAAACATATTTGTTGGTTTAAGATTTTAGTCAACAGAAATGGGAATTTTTTTTTTTTAATTTATGTTTTTATTCATGACTTTCACAGCTTTCTTACATGCTACTCAACATTTTTTTTTACATACAATATACATGCAAGAATAGATATATAATAGTTCACAATGGTGTAAAAGTTTGTTTTTTATGTTTTTAGTGGGGTTGAGAAAGGACAGAAAACATTGAGTGAAAAAATATACATATAAACACAAACAAAAGACACAAAAGAAGAAAAGCAAATAAAAAATATAACATGCACACAAACTTATAAATTGACAGCTCTAAATTTAAGGATTTTCCAATATGTGATTATAATATACACAAACAACAGCATGAACATAATATTTAGCACGTACATATACATATATTTATTTATGAGAGAAAAGAAAGCGGAGAGAAAAAAGCTGACGGGGCAATGGTTGATTTTTGGCATAGCTGTCTATCAGGGTTTGCTTATCAAAAAGATTGATTTAGATATTTTTAAAAAGCATCATACATTCTTTTAACAAATAATTGGGGATATAATAAAGACTTGCTAAATTCTTTCAATAATATTATCCAAGTGTCCCTCAAATTTTTCAAATTCACAGTTCTTTAAAAGTAAATATTTTTTCACTAGAAGCCTGTTTTTAATTTTCCTTTTGAGTTCCAACATATTTAAAGTTGGGTAAGTTTTAAGTCTACCAGTGAAAATATACTGTTTTACAATATAACTTAACAGGTTTTGTATTCTTAACATATGGTAGTTTTTATATTTACCAAAAAGTATACTTTGCTTATCAAACATTAGGGACACCCTGTAGTTTCTTAAAAATAACTCTTCAATGTCACTCCATAGTTCTTTTACAAATGGGCATTCTACAAAAAGATGACTGATTGTTTCAGAATCTTGTTTACAAAAAGAACATTTAGGGGATTCAATAAGTTTAAGCTTATGCAAGTAATAATTTGTTGGTAATATCCTGTGTAAAATTTGGCATTGTAACCAATGGAATTTAGATTCTTTGGTTGTCTTAAAAGGAAGTTCAAATATTCTATACCAATCCATCTCATTAAATATTGTGTCATTCTGTTCCCATTTTAGTATTGCTTTATTTTGAACCCTCTTTTCCCTTATCAATATATTATACATATCTTTACATCCTTTTCTATTTTTGTAGAATATAGCTAGTGTGTTTGGGATATATGGTCCAACTGTTGGTTTATTTTCTTTTATATTGCATTCACCTATTCGTTTTAATATACTCTTTTTTAGACCATTATATTCAACAAAGTTAGTCTTAATACCAAGTTCAATTAAAGATTCAAAACTTCTAAAGTCACCATCTATATCAAAAAGGTCAATGATGCAAACAAAACCAGCATTAAAAAAACTTCTCAAAAATATACTTTCCTTGTTTATCTTTACCCTTGGGTTATACCATATGTGTTCAAAAAGTGGATTGGTGTTTTGGGAGATTATCTCGCTTATTTTTATGTAACTTAGGAACACCTCTGACCAAAATTTATTACCTATACTTTTACTGTGTTTAAGTAAATAATCCGAGCCCTTAATCCATAAGTTATTTATTTTTATTTTCATTTGAGCTTCTAATAAATTAACCCACTTGGATTTTGATATGAGGAGTCTACGAATCCAACTTGATTTCAAAGCAAGTGTAAAATCAGAGTAATCAATCATTTTCAATCCCCCCAGTCAATAATCTTGAATGACAATATTTTTTTTAATTTTGTGGACTTTGCCACCCCATAGGAAATAATAAAGTTCTTTATCAATTTCTTTTAACATTTCATTGTTAGGGTTTGGTAAGGTAAGAATAAGGTGCTTAAATTTTGCAATAATTACATTTTTCAAAACCACTAGTCTTCCAAAAGGTGTTAGTTTTCTGCGTTTCCATTGTTTCAAAGTACTTTGAATTTTTTGAAATATTGGGTTGTTATTTAAACCAATCATTTCAATAAGATTTATGGAAAATTTAATTCCTAACAAGTCAAAAGTGTTATTTCCCCATTCTAACTTCCATCTTGAATGATGAAAAACAGAAATGGGAAATGACAGCATGTATCTTTCATTTTAAAACTATATTGTCAAACACAGAATCCAGAAATATTTGTAAGAATAGCCTAAGAATAAACTGCTCAAAAAGTAATGTTTTTTTTAAATGGTGAGAAAACTTGTGAAAATTCGATCCGAACAGTGGTTGTAATGAGTAATTGTGGTCATTGACGTAATCTGTTTAAATTTGTTGTGTTTTCTAGACAGTGCTTAATCTGTCAAGAACTTTCCAATGTTTGTAAATGTTGTACAGTGAATTAACATCATATTCATTCAAATGCACTTCTTTTATGTTAAATAAATTTGATAAAGAAAATATTAAAAAAGTTGATTGTATTTTGATATTCTGGGACACCCAATAATACCTCATATAGCATTTTTTTTTATCTCAGCTCCAATCTAACAAGAACTATAGAGCATATCGGTTTGATTATCTTTTGAATAGCACGCAATAATAAATGCCACCTGAACACTACCGTTTTAGGCAATTCAATACAATTCAAACACATATATACAGAATAAAGAAGAGACCCAAATTATTTTAATCGTGACCTTTCATTTACTAAAAGAAAAACTCTGATAAGTTATATCAACGGTTGAGGCTACACATATGATAAATCTTAAACTTGAAAACCTTGAAAAGAGTACCAATTTTAGGCTATTTTAAACTGGTTTCAAAGGTTATTAATATATTGTTCTTTTACTATAATTTTCTTTTTTTTCAAAATATTTTTTCTCATTTTTACCTCAAGTAAAAATCAATAAGCTTTAAAGAATATGTCTCGTTTATTCAGCTTGCTATACTTTAACATAGACAATATCTATATTTCATCATATATTAATTATTCAATTACGCGCGCTTATTTTTCTTATAGCTCGGTTTGATTGTCAGCGCAGCTATTTGTATAAGCATCAGCTTTGCAGAACGTTTAAAAGGTTAAAAACCAATATCAACCAATATTTATGAACAAAACTGGATTCATAAAAATGAAGTGCACACTTACTGCAATTATCCAGATTTAAAAAAAAAAATATTTCATTACTTACTTGAGTTGAAAATCCAGTCGTGGTGTAAAACTATTTTTGACAGTACTTGTGGCGTTTTATATACTACAATTTCGCCTACGCACCTACATTATTCAAATGCATCCTGTTCTATTTCCCCCTTTTAAGCTGTTATTGTGTCGCTATTGTGTTGTTCTTTTTTGAGATTTGATCTATAGTGTATGTAACATGTTATATTTTGTTTCCTTCAAAGGCACACAACATCTGTTTTCACCTGACAACATATTGTAACATTTAGTGAAGCTAGTTCCGTAAGCTCTTGTTACCATAGTATCCGTGTGCCTGAAAGGATAACCTTATAATATGATCATAATTGTCATTTAAGGAAGTACACCAAAGTAATCAAAACATTTTAAAAGTTGGTTCAACAAATAGCACTGTATTTTTTCTAACAGAATATAACAAATATTTTATTAATATGTTTGTTTCCATGGTAACGATATCCAAACATACCATTGTTGGAAATACTTTCGTTCATCAAAATACACCACTTGCAACATAAATGAAACAATGCTACATAGTTTGTAATCATTTGATTTCATTTTTTCTTACATGCTGTTAATAATACATTGGATTCAGGCAGAGGGTGGCACTTGTGCATGATGAAAAATATATTTGATTATTTTTATGTAATGTATGTTTACAGACTTAAGCTTTGAACATGCCATTTTTGTCATTGATCATTGTTGCTATGGTAATTTTCTTTTTCTTTTTCAACACAAAATCCACCAAACACTGCAAACTCCATAAAGAAAATTTTGTTAATTTCAAAAACTATAATAAAAAAATGTGTTTATTTCAACAATTCAAGTTTTGATTTTTTTAATGTTTCTAAGCAATACTGATTCTCGAAATCCATAACTAGTCCAGTTGAACAATTATCAAAAATGCCTATATCTTAATTACTTTAAAGTGAAAATTTATGAACAAGAAATCAATGTGTAATACATGTAATAAGAACCGCACAAAAACAATAAGTCTCCAAATTTCATTCGGGAGACTTAATAATAAAAATTAAATACAGATAGGATCATCAAACATCAATAATTTAAAGATAATTGACAATTTCTGATTCTAAGGCGGTCAGGATGACCCCTTAGGGTCATGACTTACATGCCATAATGATCTGATTCACCATTACCTAAGGAGGGATAATATCTTTGGATTAAGGTGGGAGTCACAATGGTTTTTATGATATTTGATAATTTCAGGAAGAGCACTTGGGATCATGACCTATACATACCATCTGAAATGCCTTGAACAAAGAAACAATAATATGTGTACATGATATATGATTCAATTTAAGGACCATGATATTAGATCAATCATCTATGTTTTGTAATACTTTCTATATATATATATATATATATATATATATATATATATATATATATATATATATATATATATATATATATATATAAATATACATGTATTAGTTTATGTTTTGTTCTATACTATTCATGTTCATGACTGTAGTATGACTTAGTCTTATTTTAAATTACATTATAAAATTGTCAAATATATATCACTTGGAACCCCACCCCCAAACAAACTCAAATATAAACTGTAAACCAACCCCCAACCCCCCTTAATTGTCGAATGATCTATAAAATTAAAATATAATTTGGGGTCTAAACAGTTTTATAAACTGGTAAAAAATGTTATTCTTTAAAAAAAAATTACATTACACCTTGCATAATTGACAAATGATCTATTAAGATATGATCAGAAGTCATTTTTTGACCTTGGGACCAATAAATAGTATTCAGACAAGTTAAAATTATTAACAATAAATGATTCAAACTAGAAATGTTTACACTTCACATCCAACCCCCTCCCCCCCCCCCCCCCCCCCCTCCAATCAAACCTGGTTCTAAAGATTCAGTCTTCTTACACTCTTACATGTGTACAGTAGCAAATTTTAAATCATGTCTTGATTTTTTTATCTCTCCTAATGCACATTAACATTTTGGAAATTGCTTAATTCAATGTTTAAGATTTATAAACAAAATGTTATATGCATGTGTATTAGCCTATTTGGGGCAATTGTAAAGTCTCCTAAATAAAGCAGTGTCATCATTAGGCTAGGAATTACCCACATGGATCTAACACTACATATGAATAAGATTAAATACTTTATTATTTCTAGTTCTAGAATGTCAGGGTGTCTCCAAAGGGGAATAACCTATATACAATTCCATGCGCAATGACACAGAGCAAGAATGAATTATATGGTTTAGGGATGAGGATCTCAGAAGTTAACAAAATACACAGTGTACATGTATTATCATTTCCTATTTTATAAAAGGGGGGGGGGGGTAAAGACAACACCTGGGGGTCATGTACTTTACACCATCTGATGCATCATAATGACATTAGAAGATATTTTGTATTTTCCTGTTTCATGGGGTCAGAACAGTCCCATAAGGTCATGACCTACATTGTATTTGATGCATTATAATACATTAAGAAAGAAATATTCCTTCCTTTCTTCCTATAATAACTCATATAAAAATGATAAGTCCCTACACTTACTTACATGTAATACACAAATTTAATACGAAATTGTTTATACAGGGTCAAAATGGGGTCAACTCAATAGTGTAAGTCTGAACAATGAAAAAATAACTTGTGCAATTAAAATAACAGAAACCTTAAAATGCGAAAGAATAGGTAACGATGGTCAGCTTATTTAAAAATACAGTATTCTGTCAAAGGGAGATCACTTATTTAGAAAGTGAAAGTAATACTAATGTCTCATTGTGTGCTACCACATGTAGTATGCTTACCTATATTGGTCAACACCATAATGATAATCCAATTAAAGCACAATAATGAATTCCTTTAGCTGAACATCACAAAAGAAATGTTTATGCATGTTAACTAATCTGCATATAAAAAAAACATACATGTAAATCAAAGAGCTGGGTAAAACTAATACCTGCTAATGAGACCTGCAGACCTGTATTGTGTACGTAACTTCAGACAAAGATCAGTTATTTGTAACATACATGTATTTTCATGACCTATTCTTCAAAATCCCTTGCACTATTTTATTAGGTAAATAACAGCTTTATGGTGTAAGAGTCACCTGCATATAGTAATGTATACTTCCTATTGAAATAAACAATAAAGTATAAATTTAATATTTACCCCCAAAATAATGTTACCTAAAATTGTAGCGCAATGGGTTAAAGTGTTTACATGTACATGTCTGTAAGAGCATTGGGGTCCAAGGTGTATTTTTGGGAATTTTACTATTGATATAAATAAATTGTCATGGAGGGGGGTGTCTGGACCCCTCACTCCCACCCCTTCTCTAAATATGTGCACACGATGATGTACATGTAGGCACACAGAAGCAAATCTAAAGCCCGCAACCGACACGGGGAGGGGGCATACTTTAATTTTTAATTTTGTTTGTTTTATAATATAGACCATTACAGTATATTTTCTATGACATGAAATGTTCATATTACTGATTAACTGAAAATTCAATGCAACCAGTTCAACCCCAAATTGCACATAAAGTGCTGCTCATGTGTATTACCATATGGGAAGGGATCTCATCCTTCATTTATGAAAATTTTAGTTTTTAAATGTATTACCAGAACTTGCATGTGGCCTTCATTTTAATTAAACTGGTACAGAACAGTCTTATTTAGGGGCACACATTTGGTGCTGGTATTAATGTCTAATGACAGCATCTAGTTTTTAAATGTTATTTGAGACTTGATTGCATGATGTTAAATGATTTTTGGTCCCAAAAAAGTCATCTTAGAATCCACACATGTCTTAAACTTATTTGAACCCTACACTCTTAATGAAGCATTGAATCAGTTACTTATATGCCATATCTAATTAGGAGTGTTACGGCGGTTTAAGTAGCACATGTCATTTTAAAATTGTAATAAGGCCCGCCTCTTCAGGAGTTCACCTTATGCATAAATCAGTTAATCCCTACGGTGTTGTGAATATTTTTTTGCATACTTCGTCATGTTGTATATTATCCCAGTTTCCTTAACCCTTTTATACAATAGGTTGCATTTGGTCACCAAGTCCTTACAAAAAAGTACAGCTTTTTTTTTTCTTCTTTTATTTATTGAAAAGATCCATTCTATTTGCAGAAAGAGTTTCTTGCATAAAAGGTTCAATTTCTGATTGTTTGTAACCTCGTTTTTCGAGATGAGTTCTTAAATTTTTAAAAACATTTTGAAATTCAGCTTGATCATTAGTATTTCTCAGATATCGGGTACATTCTCCTTTATTAAGGCTTTTAAATTAAGGAATGTTCATTAACATAATTATTACTTATTTCGGGATAAAGTTAAATGTAAACATCCCCACCTTATGACCAAATTGGCCACATCTTAGAAATGAACCCTTGACCAGGGGGCCAATAATTTCACCATAACTTAATCGGAATAATAACCATGCTTATATTGTATTCTAAACTATACACGTATAAATTTTGAATAGTAAAAAAGAAAGTTTTCTACATTAATTGAGTGGCGATAATGGCCAAAATATAGTGCCTCAACCACTGACCAATGTACCATATCTTCGCAATTTTCGTAAAGAGCTTCATTAATATCATAGCAATGTAAAGGTTTACCACATGTGTAGATATAGAGACAGTTTTTCATTATTTTTTAAAAGTAGTTATTACATATTAAAAAGTACCATAATTACATTTAAATTATAAAATATCAATCAAATTTGGTAGAGTGAATTGCAATTAAAACAAATGAAAACGAATTTTTATGTATAACAAAATCATTTAAGAATATGTCATTCTCAGTTTAAAAAAGATATCAAAGATCAAATTTTAATAAATTTCAAAGACTTCAGGAGATTGTTACTGCAATGAAATGGTTGTTTGGATTTCAACTTGTTGTTTTGTATAAATAGTGGGTTTAACTTTAGGGTGTATTATTCTTAATGTGATATAGATTAAAAGGAAATCAATTTCAATAAAAATCAAAACCTCCTTGAGACTGTAAACATAGAAATGACTGATTTTTTTTTTATTTTATAATGTGTCATTTCGAGTATATTAAAGATATATTTAAAGGAAATCAATCTTAGAAAACTCGAAATAGTGCAGGGGAACTCAATGAAAGGATTGTTAGAATTTTCATTTGATAAATCCTTTTGATAAACCATTCAATATTCAATGCGCTATTTTGAGTATAAAATATAAAGTCCATCATTCTTTATTAATGTCAAAGTCTACCAGTGATTGCAATGGAACGATTATCTGAGCTTTAAATTAAAAAGCAATGTTCCAAGTAAGTTTGAAGATTAAGACGTAGCATAAAACATTTTCAAGTGCTTATGTTATTTTTTTTTTCAAGATTAGGTGACTTTTAATATAAAAACAAGAGGCTTCTAGGCGCTGACGGTCACATCAGCACCATCACAAGATGATGGACTTGTCAGATAGTTTAAAAGGATTTGTATTTTTTTTATTTTATTTTTTTTATAATCGTTATTATCATTCTTATAATCTGATGTATGCAAACATCAATTAACAAAAAGGGCGACACTATCCGAAAAAATATCAGGGTTTTTTTTAATTCTTGCCCCTGGGACCTTTAATTGCAATTTTGGAGTGGGTAAAATAAAAGTTTGTACCCTAAAGAGTTGGATGGTTTAATAACCTGAGCACACTTTTGAAAGTGAAGTTGTATCCAGCGGCCATGAATTCATGAATCTAGATAATGGACTTATTGGACATTTTTGCCTGGCAACTAGCATATTTTCAAACTTTTTTAGAATTACACAAAAAAAATCTTTGGTTCAATGAACCCCACCCAAAATATCTACCTCTTTGGAATGTACCATTGACCAAGGAACCAGGGATTACTCAGTAAAGATGCTATTACTGTTATCTCGAATGTGTATATGGGAATAGCAAAAAAAAGTTTGATGTGTTAATAAAGTGGCCATAATAGCCAAACGAAAGAGCCAAGGATTACTTAGTTACTAATGGAACCTCCAATAAACCAATTTTGCTTCATGAACATGAAACCTGCGCATTTAGTGTTTTTAATACATTCAACATAGATACATATTCAAAGCTCCGCGTCGCTTCGGTTGACAATGGTTTTCTCGGGGTGTCAATTTCAATTGTTACCTTCCCAAAACAAGCACAGTTCATATAATATCATAATTTATTTTACATACATATCGTTTTGCGAGTAAATCAACGCAAAACGATAAAGTTGAAAATAAAATAAATTAATCACATGACTTTAAAAGTTCCCTGCATGTACGAATTTTAAATCATTACTACATACAGGGATTTTAGCATATTCTGAAGACAAAAAAAAAACAAGAATGCTTATAAAGTAGATTTGATTATGTTGAATAAAGTAGAATTTATTTCAAAGCAGATAAAACTATCAAATAACAGTAACGACAGTTTAAAAATCGTAAGTTTAACAAGCTAAGTTAATTTTGAAACAACAAAAGGAATATAGTAGGGGATCTGAATAGAGATGATAAAAATATGACCATTGTATTGACGTCAATAAATTGCACTTAGAATGTTTTTGCAGTACAAATTCAATTTGTTCATGAAAGTCAAGTTGTATTTCGACAAAAGTGAAGAATTTTCTAGAAAACAATTCACTAGTAACTGAAACATTATTCTTTTGTTCATGTATTTAATGGTCTTAGGTCTAAGAGCTAATTTTGTTCTTCCTATTATATTTGAAGTACAGAAACAGAAGTGTTTGTGTTATTTATTGCAAATATTGAAGTTGTTTGAATATATTAAAATAAATAGGATAACTTGTATTTGGATTGGTTGCTGTACGGATTGGTTGATCTTGAAAAGTACATGTCATTTCAAAATTGTAATAAGGCCCGCCTCTTCAGGAGTTCATTTTAAGCATTAATCAGTTAATCCCTAAACTCCAGTTGGTTTTAATTTGGATCTAATGATAAGATCACCCACCTATATTTGTGTGTTTACTGTATGCAACCAAATGAGACGTTGTGAATATTTTTTTGCATACTTCGTCATATGTTGTATATTATCCCAATTTCCCTAACTCTTTTATACATAGGTTAACTTTGGTCACCAAATTCCTACAAAAAAGTATTGCATTTTTATTGTTTTTCTTCTTTTGTTTATTGGTGAGATCCATTCTATTTGCAGAAAGAGTTTCTTGCATAAAAGGTCCACTTTCTGATTATTTGTAACCTCGTTTTTCTAGATGAGTTTTGAAATCTTCAAAAACATTTTGTAATTCAGCTTGAGTACATGTACTAGTATTTCACAGATGTCAGGTACATTCTCCTTTAATAAGGTCCTTAATATGAGGAATGTTCATTAACATAAGTATTACCTATTTCCGGATAAAGTTATTTGTCGTCAATTTTTTAATTCGTCTCCTAGGGCCCACCCTAGCGCCCGAACGTCTGGCCCTGTAGCATTTAATTTTACAATTTCGGTGAAGGGATTTTTAACATCGTAACTGCACATTTTGTTTATATCCAACACCTGTGGAAGAAGAAATCCATATTTAAAGATTTAATACATTTCCGTTGTAAGACTGTAAAATACAACAATGGAGGAAAATGATTTTAAGGACATCATAAGCAGATATTTAGTTTGTTCTCAAATCTGTATAGTACAAGAAAGGTACAAAGGAAGATTAACTTAGATAAAACAATCCCACCTTATGACCAAATTGGCCACATCTTAGAAATGAAACCCTGGCAAGGGGGCCAATAATTTCACCATAACTTAATCGGAATAATAACCATGCTAGTATTGTTTTCTAAACTATACATGTATAAATTTTAAATAGTAAAAATGAAAGTTTTCTACATTAAGTTAGTGGCAATAATGGCCCAATTATAGTGCTTCAACCACTAACACATGTACCATATCTTCACAATTTTCGTAAAGGGCTTCATTAATATCATAGCAATGTAAAGGTTTACCACATGTGTAGAAATAGAGACAGCTTTTCATTATTTGTTTTTTAAATTAATTATTAATTATTAAAAAAGTACTATAATTCCATTGAAATTATAAAATATCACTCAAAATTGGTAGAGTGAAATGCAATTAAAAAAATGAATTTTTATGTATAAAACATTTAACAATATGTCATTTTCAGTTTAAAAAAAGATATCAAAGATCAAATTTTAATAAATTTCAAATAGTTCAGGAAATTTTTATTGCAAGAAAATGGTTGTTTGGAATTCAAGTTGTTGTTTGTATAAATAGTGGGTTTTACTTTACGATGTATTATTCTATGTATGATATAGATTTAAAGGAAATCAATCTCAACAAAAATCAAAATCAACTTGAGACTGTAAACAGAGAAATGACAGAATTTTTTTATAAACAGCGTTTTTGTTTGTTTGTTGTTCTTTTGTTTTTTATTTGTAGTTTTTTTTTTTGTTTTTTTGTTTTTGGTTTTTGCAGAAACTTTTAATTTTATAATGTGTCATTTCGTGTATATTAAAGATATATTAAAAGGAAGTCAATCTTAGAAAACTCAAGATATTGCAGAGGAACGCAATGAAAGGATTGTTAGAATTTTCATTTGATAAATGCTTTTGATAAACAATTTAATATTGAATGTCCTATTTAGAGTATAAAAATATAAAGTAAATCATTCTTAATCAGTGTCAAAATCTACCAATGATTGCAACGAAACGATTATCTGAGCTTTAAATTAAAAAGCAATGTTCCCTTTATGTTTGAAGATGAGGACGTATACAAACATTTTCAGTGCTTATGTTCTTAATTCTTTCTCTCTCAAGATTATGTGATTTCTAATATAAAAACAAGAGGCCTCTAGGCGCTTACGGTCACATCAGTACTATCACAAGATGATGGACTTGTCAGATGGTCTAAACGGATTTGTGGGGGTGTTTTTTAGCTTTTTTATATTCGTTATTATCATTATTATAATCTGATGTATGCAAACATCAATTAAACAAAAGGGCGACAAGATCCGAAAGAATATCAGGGTTTTTATATTCTTGCCCCTGGGGCCTTGAATGGAGTGGGTAAAATAAAAGTTTGTACACGAAAGAGTTGGATGGTTTAATAACCTGAGCACACTTTTGAGAGTGAAGTTGTATCCAGCGGCCATGAATTCATCAATCTAGATAATGGACTTATTGGGCATCGTAGCCTGACAATTAGCATATTTTCAAACTTATTTAGAATTACAAAAATTAAATGAACCCAAGCCAAAATATCAACCTCTTGGGAATGCACCATTGACCAATGAACCAAGGATTACTCAGTAAATTTGCTATTACTGTTGTCACGAATGTGTATATAGGATTAGAAAAAAAGAAAAAAGATTGATGTGTTAATAAAGTGGTCATAATAGCCCAACCAAATGACCAATAATTACTTAGTTACTAATGGAACCTTCAATAAACCAGTTTCGTTTCATGAACATCAAACCCGCATATTTAGTGCTTTAATACATTCAACATAGATACGTATTCAAAGTTCCGCGGCGCGTCGGTTGACAATGGTTTTATCGGGGTGTCAATTGCAACTGTTACCTTACCAAAACAGGCACAATTCATATATCATATTTTGTTTTACATACATAGCGTTATGCGAGGAAATCAACTCAAAACGTTAAATTGAAAATATAACAATAAGTTAAATACTGGGCTTCAAAAGTTCCCTGCAGGTACGAATTTTAAATCATTACTACATACAGGGATTTTAGCATCTTCTGAAGACAAAATTACCAGATATGAATCTAGAATTTATGTCAAAGCAGATAAAACTATCAAATAACAGTAACGGCAGTTTAAATATCGTAAGTTCAACAAGCTAAGTTAATTTTGAAACAACAAAATGAATATACATGTAGTAGGGGATCTGAATAGAGAAGATAAAAATATGACCATTGTATTGACGTCAATAAATTGCACTTAGAATGTTTTTGCAGTACAATTTCAATTTGTTCATGAAAGTCAAGTTGTATTTCGACAAAAGTGAAGAATATTTTGGAAAACAATTCACTAGTAACTGAAACATTATTCTTCTTTTTTTCATGAAATTAAAAGGTCTCAGCTGTAAGAACTAATTTTGTTCTTCCTTTCATTTTTGAAGTAAAGAAACAAAAGTGTATGTGCTATTGATTACAAATATTGAAGTTGTTTGAATATATTAAAATAAATAGGACAACTTGTTTTTGGATTGGTTGCTGTACGGATTGGTTGATCTTGAAAATTTGTTAATCGAAATATTGTATTTTATATGTTTATGCCAAATATTTTGTTTTATTTATGGTTCAATATTGGGAAACTGCAGAGAAAAAAAAACAATGATTAATTTTATAGAAGCAGTTTTATATCTGCATTTGATCATATTGATAAATTCTAACCGACCTGTGTTTTCATCTACTTGGCATTTTACCAAAATAGGACATGTTTCTGAGACGCAGGATGCAGACGTTTTAGATATCCAACCCCTTCACGTCAATTCTCTTGGAGAGTGTGCGATGCATTGTGGAATCAATGCACTTTGTATTGCGTTTGATTTTTGTTTTCTTAATGGTTCCCACACTTGTCGGTTGCGCTCTGGACACACAATACCTTCAAACACCGCTACACAATGTGGACTTTACGAAATGACAGCTGTAAGTACATTTTTACATTAAGACTTTTACACCTTAATCAATGACATGATACTTAGAAGGGGTGCAGAGAAGAGAGAGAGAGAGAGAGAGAGAGAGAGAGAGAGAGGGAGAGAGAGAAAGAGAGAGATTTTGTAAAATTGAGTAATATTCTCTGTTCGTTTTTTTTTAATATACATAATAATACACATATACATTTACAGAAGAAAGATTGTTCGGGTGGAATCTTCATAACATCTCAAAGAATATGCAAGAAAAGTAAGTTAATGCTTTAAAAGGGCGATAATTGCAAACCTGTGAAAATTCTTCTCAAAAACCACTGCACTAGGCATGCCAATATTTACACCAAAGCTTGTATACATCGTGAATATTCGGAATTGTTAAAATTGAAATTGCTAGACCTTTACTGGGGCCCAAAGAGGGATTTAAAGTTTATTAACTGAAAAATAAAATTAACAAAGAAATGTATAGGAAAAAATGTCAATTCTCAAGGACTTCAATGCTGTAATAATGGAAATAATATACAAGTACCCCAAGATAGTGGAGATTCTAAATTGTGAAAACAGTGACCGCCGGACAATTACTAGAGCCCCAACAGATGACCAAAGTTTAAAATATACATGTACATTTATAATGGGAAACTGTTCAGGAATCTTCTTCTCAATAATTAGAATGCTGCAATTTGTTCATATTCACATATCGCGCGGTATTCAATTTGTCTGTACATGTACCTGTTGGTTTGTCATAGAACTGACAACTTCCGAAGATAAGCATTCAATCCCTAAATGAATATTTTTTATATTTACAGTGAAATAGAAAAAAAACATATTTGACTGCAAAAGGGTATTTTAGACCTGAAATTTTAGTCCGATTTGATGTATAATATTATTATGAATACAACCATGTCAAAGATGTTTTGTTAAACTCTTCAATCTTTCATGTAAAAATAAAATGTTTCTGATAATTTATATTTTTATTTTTTATATTATTTAATCAATGGATCAAATCTAAAGATTAATTGTCACATAAAGCACTAATCAACGATTTTATTATATTTTAAGAAAAGTTTCAAATAAACTAAAATGCAAAACAATAATTTTACAAAAATTGCAGTTTATCAAATTTGAACCGATCTTGATTGAAAAAAAATGTGATCCTAATCAGAATATTTTGAATTGAAATTTTACAAGAAATGCTTAAATTTTAAAGAAAGATTTAGGAAAAATGTTTTAAATGTGGTTTTCAAGATATACAATGCAATCATTGGTTATTTTTGTTTTGTAAGCATCCTCATATATTCCTATTTAAGGGTAACAGGGTCCTTCGTTCACTTTTCAATTTAGAATTTGGTTATCTTTATAATAATTTGCTGCTGTTATTTAGATTAGTCAGTTGAAGCATCTTAGATCTTATAATATGATTTCTTATCTTCTTTTATGTATCGTCCAATGTATGGAAAAATGTTGAAATATATGAGAGTTTTACAATATATTTTCACTTCATAATTAACATTTTCGAAAAAAGAATGATACGAGAACTACTCTTTAGGTGAGTGATATGTGGCCTACGTGCCTCTTGTTAAAAAGATATGTTTGAAGACGACTTTGCCATTCCTTATAATGAATGACACGTGATGTTTCGCTAATTTTGTTAGCACTGATCTCAGACAAAAATGGACAAGCTAAACGAAGTTTAGAGTAACTAATATGTCTAATTATTAGTGATCTCTTATACATTACACAATACAGTGTAAAGTCAGGTGTCACGTCCGTTTATTAAGTGTATGTGTATCTTAACTTACAGGTAAAAGGAAGCGCATTTTTTTATTTTGATTAAAATAACAAACCAAGTTGTCATTCCATATATGATTAATAAATTTTCTTTGACAATAACTTTACAAATACACAAACATATCTTTTGTGTGTGTGTGTTCATTTAAGGACGAGATCAAGTAAATGATTCCATAGTACGTTTTGCTAATAGAACCATTATAACATCATAATTGATCTGTGAAACCTTTTAACAGTATGTCATAGATTTGAATCGGTTGTGCAAAAAACGAAGCAATTTCTTGAAATTCTATATTAAAACGTGAACAATTAATCCCGACAATTGTATGGATTTTGACATCATTTTAAAGGGAAGGTCAAAATCTTGTTTAATGCCGTTTTTTGGAGAGACTGTAGGTATTAGAGATATACATTTCATTAGTCAAATAATGAACGAAACCTTGAGATTTATTACCTTTTTCTTTCTTAATTTATATACATTGACAAATGAGAACCTGATTCTTTATTGTGTTTACTAAAAAATTAAGCCCCGCTACACCATATCAAACAAACCTGTAGTTATGAAGTATCATTGAACATATCAATATCGTACACTTCAAAAACTATTTTTCATTTACTAGATCTTGACCATAGAGAATATATGTTTATAATGATTTCAAAGTGGTTATTGATTTCCCTCTAGTTATCTCCAATTTTTCTTTAAACATAGTCTTTCTTATTTTAAAGTGTTCTTGTCCAGGGTGAAATATTCATCATCTTTAATTTGATTTTCTTCAAATACGGCATGGGCTATTTTCTACCAATAAAAAAAAAACCATCAGTAATTTGAATGTTCTTCCCAAAACAAAGCAAAATAATAAGTTATATTTTAAGGAAACGCATTAAAAATCAGTCGAACACTTACGGTTGCTCTTCTTCTAGAATGAACAATTATATCAACGCATATCTTATTTCTTTCAAAACAGTTTATAATCAGATAACATGCACATCGCCATTTGCCTTGGTGGGTGTTGCGACCGGCTGACGTAAACCAGACTGTCATAGAAGAAAACAATCGATGACACGTCGAAACAAGCCATATTTAGGCAGAAACAAACACAAGTAGTGTATTTATTATTTGATCGATTTAATAATTATAACTCCATGTTTATGTCTGTATTGACGCACCGTGAGATAATGTGCATGTACCATTAGCATTTCTAAATGTATTGATTTAAGATAACAGCTACGTATACCTTAAAAAAAGATGGACGTTCAGAAGGAAGAATATTTTCACAAGAAAATTTGACGAAGCAATCACTAACAAGTTCAAATATTAATTTATTATTTAAGATTGACTATATTAATGCTTGTTAGATTTCATTGGAATTTCATCCATCGTGTGAATGTTTCGAAGACGTCCAATAATGATTGAAAGTTTAAGGATTTTTTCCCCTGAATCTCTGGCGATCTAATTTAACTATATAATACATATCCATAAAAATGTAAACATTTTTAAACTGATTCTCCTTTATTTATGAAGAATCGATTTTGTTTACAAATCCGTACGACAGGTGTGTGGATAACTGAACACTACGTATTGAGAAAGAAATTCTGTGGTGAAAACAATCACTGTAACTGAGGGAGGCAACTGTAGCTAAGTTTATTTGATTTGATTATCATAGAGATTTACTCCCCCAATTGAAAAAAAAAATCCTTCACGACAGGATGTCTTTCTCACTATGAATTTAAACATACACGCTAAAAATTTTAAAGGGTGCTTGTACGGTAGATTATTAAAGGAAGGTTGGTTTTAAGTTATTATGCTATTTAATCATCAATAGCGAGACATAATGTTGAACCAGTGTAATGATTTTAAGGTAACTCATTGTTGGTGTTCATTCAAAGCTTGATTTACGTCTTTCTATGGTTGAGTCGTGCTGAATTGAAAGTTACGTTTTAGTTTTGTCAAATCACTCAGTATGATACTTTACTGACCTAATCTTAAACAATATATTTATTATCATATATAACTCAATCGCGACAATTCCATCAAGACCTTTAGCAAAGCAATGTTCAACTTTTTATGCTATATATATATATATATATATATATATATATATATATATATATATATATATATATATATATATATATATATATAGGCACATTATTGCATTTTTTTTTATTATGGTGATCACTTTAAATCTGCATTTTGTTTTTGTATTACCAATGGAAGTTTTGTCGGACCTTGCATTGCGTAAACCTACCAAACAGTCGTCAACCTTTGCAATTCATACAGCTGAGTATGCTGTGGATGGTAACTATGGCACAGACCTTATGATCGACCAATGTACATCCACAGATACAAACGACATAAACCCCTGGTGGATGGTAGATCTGCAAACTGTGTGTTACATTACATCTGTCAGAATAGTCAACAGAGGACCGGATAGCACCGGAATAGGTAAAGCTACAAAGTAAATTAGATATTAAAATAAAGTGCACTGTTATAGTCCCTAACTTTATCTTATTAGATTACATGTACCCCACTCCCCCCTCCAAAATAAAAACAGAAAAAAGCAAACATCCCCCTCCCCTCGAAAAAAAAACAAAACAAAAACCAAAAAAAAAAAAAAAATACAAAAAGAAAAAAACAAAAAACCCTAAGAAGCTCTCAATCTGTTTTCAAATTTTCTTTGCAAAAAGAGGATGCACAAACAAGTTATATTTGATCGGATACATTTTTGCAAGTTCAATAAAAGTTTAACTATCTAGATATGAATTGATTTAAGAAAATTATGATGGTTGTTCCATATGTAATGTAGTTTGTAATTCTGTGCCATTATATAACACTTTGCACATTTTGTAAATAAAAAACCCATTGAATACCTATATAAAATACCTTTCAAAAGGTTAAACAAGAGACTTCAGCACCTCATAGTTTGAAACTTATAGACATTTAAAAGAGCCAATAGAGCCTATCGTTGACTACTGTTGTAAAAATAGTAAAAAACGGGATGAGAGTATTGGTCTATCGTACAATAAACATTACGATTTCAGGGGTTTTTTTTCACTTACATCTTTTAATACCATTCGTTTGTTTCAATTATTAGATTCATCACACCGACTGCGGGATGTTACTGTCACTGTAGGGCTGACAGAATCAACTGTCAACATTGTCTGTGGTTTCTTTGCTGGCCCCGGTACTCTATCACAGGTGGTCATCATCGACTGTCCGACAATACCAGAGGGGAGATTCGTAAAGATCTCCAAAACAACCGAGTATCTCACTCTTTGTGAAGTTGACGTCTTTGGAGTCGCTGTATAATCATTGCCATAACCAACGTCTTATAGTTGAAACGTTACGTGAATCGTTTTAATTTCGCAGAACTGGATGAACGTATTGTCTATTTATTTTAATGTGACTTTGTCGATGGCTTAAAAGTTTGGTTTTTATTTTTTCTTTTACAGTGGTGACAACTCTTAATTATACATATACGTGTTCGTTCGTAATATAATGCATGCATTTGATATTAAAAATGTAAATGCATGTAACTTTATATACCAGTGTGAAATTTTAAGAAAAGGTTTTCAAAGTTTTTTTTGTTTTTTTTTTATTATCGATTTATTTACATCATACCTGTAAGATGACAACAATTACAGTAGATAGTGAACATGGTACTTGAAATTGTTTGTTTGATTTCAAATCATTTATTTTTTGTTTTGTTTATTGACTTTATACATGTATGCACATATGTCTATTAAAATACATATAATTTGAATGTCGCATTTATTATTCAAGGAACTGTATTTGCTTAGATATTCGGGATTTTCATAACCTGGATTTATCGTTCGTAACACGAGTTATCTCTCCATTAGAGCAGGTATAGCGCTATGTAACCAGTATAAACAATTGGTTGAAACAAACGTTTTTTGTCTTGTTTAATCGGTTATTGATGTAAATTGTCGATGTAGAAAAACGATTGTGCAATTAAAGGATGTTGTTATACTAAAATACTAAAGAAGAACCCCCCCCCCCCAAAAAAAAATACAAAAACAAAAACAAAAAAAACAAAGAAGCAAACAAACAAAAACAAACAGTAGGTAGATTTAACGAGCGCGTTTAATTGTACCATATCCAGGCACATACTATAGTTTTTTAAAAGTGGATTGGGAGTGTGGGACTCATAAAAAAAACATCGACAAACCAAAAAATTAAAAAAAGGAAAGGAAAAAAAAGAAAAAGAAAATTACAACTTCTCAAATCGTGAAAATCCTAATCCGTGTGTGTATGGGTGGAGAGGGGGGGGGGGGGGTGGGGGTTGTAGTGTACTACTTTACTGTATGTATACCACAAATCATAACACCATTTCCTTCTTTTCACAGATTCACAATTTATTTACTTGCCCCGCAAAAAGGTGGGTGGGGGACTTCATGTTATTAACATTTTTATATATGTAAATTTATGAACATATCTGCTGCAAGTAGTTGGGAGGGTAGTCCCCCATACCCTACCCCTCATTGATGCCAGGCTCCTGCCATCTACCAATATATAATGCAGTTGCTGGCGATGAGGTGCGTGGTTTCAGGGGAGCACTGCTGATACATGTACACTGTATTATACAGAGAAGTGGACATGCAAACCAATCCTAAAGACATGTATAATTTTGTCTGTCTACCTCTCAAAACAGAATATTTCAATCTATCAGTATGTCGAGGTACAAAGATTGGCATTATACCTACGTACGTACGTATCTGCATTGGTTATTGGCAGGCCTTACAATACTTCCTTTTGATGGATTTTATTTAGAATAATGAATGAATAATTTCAATTTCATCATTATGGGAATTTAAGCGATAATGGGTAAAAACATCTACAACCTAGCTTTTGCGCAACTTTTCGCATACATCGCTGGAAATCATGTTTTCATATAAAGTTGCGTTCCGATTTTGATCGACAACATTCGCGTTAATATATATATATATATATATATATATATATATATATATATATATATATATATATATATATAGTTCATTGCATTCTTAATTTTTCATGAAAAGTTTATTCCCTTAAATGTTGTTTGCTATGTTTGGTACGTGAATAAAGTAAAATACAATTATATTAAGGGCACTGAGATAAATGATAAAAGTAATAAAGGTACTAAAAGTTTAACAAAATACAAAAAATGTGTTTAAGCTGTTCCCTTAAAAACTTAAAAGAAAAAAGATCTCTTATTTTAAACCAAAGACATTCTAATTTCGATGAAATCTATATTTCAAAGCACTGAGCTCTATTATTACGCTGTCATTCTTCTTAACCTTATAATACCGGTCAAAGACTCTGTTTTGTTGAGAAATTCAAATCATTTTCATTAGTTAAACATCCTGCATTACAGCTGCCTGAATTGATGACTGTCGGTGCCCACTGCGTGTATACTTATTTTTTGTATCAAAACATGGCATTTCGAACGAATACATCTCCACAGGCTAGTGCGAACATCATATTTTGAAAGAGTGTTTGGGGCAAAGAGGGGGGTTGGGGTTGGAAAAGCAGACCGACCGAAAATCAAGACAAAAACAAATAATATGGGGACTGTTCGTTAATAATCTATATTTCTATATTTGATTTCTTTAGAAACAAAAGTCGATTTTTAACTCCAGTCCTCTCTAATATTCATAACATCTTTCATTTCTGCGGAACAGGTGGGTTCATTTTATCAAGGAAACCACTATACCACCATCAATCCGTTAGCTAACAAAAGGAGTTATTATCCCGAAAATAAGACTCCAAAAGTTTTCTTTCGCATTGTTTGCCGATTAAGCAAAACTTTGTACATCACGTTATACATTGGAACAAAATGATTTCTTTCCGTTCATTTTAGTTTTTATTTTAACTTTTGATGTTTTCTGTTTGGTAATTAAAATATTATCAAATGTTTTTGCTGTAAGAAAAGTCAATTTTAAGTAAACGTCAGTCGTTGTATATGTAAACTCCCGCACTGCTTACTCATCTTCTAATAAACAGAATTACTGCATACCTGCTATGAGGAGAAAAAAACTATTTCAGTAACGGTAACTCTACTTTATAGGACCCCCGAATATGAGGACAGAAAAAAGTGAAGCAACAGATAACTTGATATTAGAACTATGTATAGTTTGATGGTCAAAATTTCAAATTTTAATCGTTTTCAAAGATTTCTAGAGATTTTATTTCTCAGAACTTATGCTACAGCTACTATTAGACAACACCGATTTCTATCTGAGACATGCCATTCCTAATTTTAATGATTCAGAAGTTACTTCCCCGTTATATATGCACTGAATCAAACAATAATGTACAGTGTTTCGATATTCTATTGAATATATGATCGATAAACTATTCATAAATAGATTAATTACATTATCTTTGTTGGCATAACAAGAGTGTAATTATTTCCCTTTTAAAACTATTTATGTTCGAAAAAGCTTAGAAAATTGTATTTTTTATTACCCAATCTGTAAGCCCATTTGAGTAAAAAATATCACCAAAATCTGCGATATTTTTCCATTTATCAAAAATAAATATACACGTTTTCCTCTCAATTTATTTGAATAATGAAATGTTGTGTTCTTCTGTGATTCATTTGGGATATGAGGTTACGTATCGATATTGCAAGAAAAAAAAAACTCATTAACCTTTTACTTTCTCTTCCCTAATAGGCTGTAAAGTAAGTCTTAAAGTGATAACTAACTTTTTGCCATTGAAACTAATTATGTACTTCAGACTTGTCAAGAGATTCAAGGGGTGGGGTTGGTGTCATAAAAAAAAATCAGTCAGTACATGTACGGGACTTTTTACCCATTTAGTCGAAACTTTCATATAGCAGCCGGCGCATTTATTTCAGTTTATAGCCGGTGCTAACAATCCAATATTTCAATAAACAACCGTAACTTTCAAAATCCTTGTGTATTCAATATAGTTCGTTTAAAATATACTTATATGTTTATTTTGTCTTCCTTCATGAGTCAGAATAGATTTACATATATTTTGTTGTGTCAGAACCAGTGCAATATATTTTCTAAATGAAAATACTAGTAAAATACCTTGTTAGATATGGCTTTTGATTCGTACCCAGGTAAGAACTTATTCTGTATTTGGATACTTATTATGCTATTAAGCAAATTACATTAATAATAAATTACAATAATTCCTAACATGTTCCGTGAACATCGATTGTTTTAAAATTTCCTTGATTTTGGGACACTTTTTTTTTGTGGCGTGACCCATAGAATATCTATAGACTAGCAGCAGTACAATTTTCCACTAGAAACATCGAACGCCGATTTTTACGGATAGCAGCAGTTTAGGTACTACATCGTGAAAATGTGTTTGTCGTGCATTTACATATAACTCTTGTTCAACAAACCATTTACGTATTTAACAATGCATGTAAACACATATTGAGGTTAATTATAAAAGCAAATCTTTCATCACTTCTTTAAAGTTTGTTGTTACCTATTCAGTAATAGAATATCGTCTTATTGTACTTCAAAAGCAAACATTTTCAAAGAAATACAACAATTTAAGATAATATTCTTTTTTAATTACAATTCACTTAAGTTAGAAAATTAGTTTTCAAATAGGCTAGGAGGAGTTTTTCTTAGAAAGAGAGGTATTTAATGCCATAAGACATATGAAGAACAACAAATCTCCCTGAGGTAATGGGTACACTTCTGGTTATTTCAATTTTTTTTAAAGATATTAAAGATTGTTGCACGAGCCATTGAATGTATATTTTTGAAGAAGGAATTCACCATTTCACAGAGTCTTGGAATTATCTTATGTCTACCTAAAGGTGATCAGCCTAGACAGTTTAATAAAAAATCTGGCGACCAATTACTCTTTTAAATGTTTAAATTATTTAAGGGTGAGATCAGATCTAATAAAACCTCTATATTGCCAGTAACAGTCAATATGTGATTATGAAAACCCAATATTATTATCTTTGTCCGTTTTCAAGTAACCAATTACAATAGAGTCTACAATTCATCATACAATGTTCAATGTTAGACCCCACACCCTTTTGACCCCCCCCCCCAGTGGTTGTCTAACCCAAAATGAGTAAAATCAAACCAGGGTGCACAACTAGATATGCAGGCCTATCGTATTCTAGAATTTTGTACAATTCTGTTCAGCCATCTCTGAGAAACAAGTTCAGAGCGGGAAAGAAGAAGGAGAAAAAGACAAAGAATAATAATACATGTAATAATAACCGTACAGAAACAATAACTCTCCAAATTTCATTCGGGAGACTTAATAATAAAGATTAAATAGAGATAAGATCATCAAACATCCAAAATTTAAAGATAATTGACAATTTCTGATTCTAAGGGGGTCAGGATGACCCCTTAGGGTCATGACTTACATGCCATAATGATCTGATGCGCCATGACCTAAGGAGGATGGATATCTTGGGATTAAGGTGGGGGGGGCACAATGGGTTTTATGATATTTGATAATTTCAGGAAGAGCACTTGGGATCATGACCTATACATACCATCTGAAATGCCTTCAACAAAGTAGCAATAATATATGTACATAATATATGATTAAATTTAAGAACCAAGATATAGATCAATCATCTATGTTTTGTAATACTTCCTATGTATATATACATGTATTAGTTTGTGTTTTGTTCTATACTATTCATGTTCATGGCTGTAGTATGGCTTAGTCTTATTTTAAATTACATTAAAAAAGTGTCAAAGATATCACGTGGAACCCCCACCCCCAAACAAACTCAAATATAAACTGTAACCCACTCCCTCCTTAATTGTCAAATGATCTATAAATTAAAAATATAATTTGGGGTCTAAACGGTTTTATAAAATGTTAAAAATGTTATTCTAAAAAAAATTGCATTACATCTTGCATAATTGACAAATTATCTATTAAGATATGATCAGAAGTCATTTTTACCTTGGGATCAATAACTAATATTCAGAAAAGTTAATAACAATAAATGATTCAAATTATAAATGTTTATACATGTACTTTACATCAAACCCCCACCCCCACCCCCTCCAATCAAACCTGGTTCTAAAGATTCAGTCTTCTTACATTCTCACATGTGTACAGTAGTAAATTTTAAATCATTTCTTGATTGCTTTTTCTCTCCTACTGCACATTAACATTTTGGAAATTGCTTAATTCAATTTTTAAGATTGAAAAACAAAATGTTATATCCAAATGTGTATTCGCCTGTTTGGGGCAATTGTAAAGTCTCCTAAACCAAGCGGTGTCATCACATGCGCGGATCTAGAGGATCCGGGACCCCCCCTGGAAAATGAAAATTTATTAAATTTACATAGTAAAATTATCGCGAAAATATGCCTCGGACCCCCCCTGGCAAACACAATTATCCTTCGGACCCCCCCTGGAAAAATTTTCTGGATCCGCGCATGCATCATTAAGCTATGTATTAACCACATGGATCGAACACTACATATGAATAAAGATAAAAATAAAATACTTTATTATTTCTTGTTCTAGAACGTCAGGATGTCCTTTAAGGGGGCATAACCTATACACAATCTGATGTGCAATGACACAATGAGCAATATCAAATTTTATGGTTAAGGGATGAGGATCTCAGAAGTTAACAAAATATACAGTGTATCATCATTTTCTATTTCATAAAGGGGGGGGGGGGGTAAAGACAACACTGGGGGTCATGTACTTTACACCATTTGATGCATCATAAAGATATTAGAAGATTTTTGGTATTTTCCCGTTTCATGGGGTCAGAACAGTCCCATTAGGTTATGGCCTACATAATGCATTTGATGCATTAGCATTATAATACATTAAGAAAGAAATATTCCTTCCTTTCTTCCTATTGTAACTCGTATAAAAATAATAAGTCTCTACACTTACTTACATGTAATACACAGATTTAATACGAAATTGTTTATACAGGGTCAATATGGGGTAAACTCAATAGTAACTCAAATGAAAAAAAATAACTTTTGCAATTAAAATGACAGAAAAAATAGGTAACGATGATAAGCTTATTTAAAGATACAGTATCCTGTCAAAGGAGATCACTTATTTAGAAAGTGAAAGTAATACTTATGTTTGCTGGTGTCTCATTATATTGTGCTATACATGTATTATGCTTACCTATATTGGTCAACATCATGATGATAATCATAATGAATTCCTTTAGCTGATCATCACAAACGAAATGTTTATGCATGTTAACTTAAATTTTCCTGCATATGAAAAACACATACATGTAAATCGAAGAGCTGAAATTATTTTTTTAATGCGGCTGACTTCAGTCTGAAAAGATCTATTTTATATATGACTTCCGTTAGATAATATGATTTTTTAATTCAGGTTGAACAAACTAACCGTACATAAATCAAAACCAGATAAAACACATCAGCATGTTTTCAAGTCGTCTTTTTCAGCAGCCATGACAGTTCTCGCGTGATTTAATGGAATTTACGCTTGGAGTTTTGATGGGTTTGATAACGTGAATGTCAGTGTAAATAATCGATCTTATCTCTTTCTATCATTAAAGCTTCATTTTTGGAAATAATGTACAATGGAAAATTTATATTTACCGCGTTAATTATGTTTAAAATATGGGAGTTTTTATAGTCAGTTCAAGATCCGCTCCTGAATTCTCAATGGCTGTCCGGTCAAAGTCAGTAAACATGGCGGGAAAAAACGATATATGAACTATACTATACTTTTAGATTAAGTTATGCCATAGACATTTACAATGTTTGAGTTCAGATAAGAAATGCAAATGCTATTGTTATTCATATACAATCGTTGCGGGAGTGAATCACGTGCACCATTACGTAGATCCTATGAAGTTGTAGCCCCCCCCCCCCAAAAAAAAAAAATAAATAATAAAAATCCGGAGAGGGCTACATTATCGCAGCTAGATTTCAAGTTGTTATATGCATAAATAGTGGGTTTTACTTTAGGATGTATTATTCTTAGTATGATATAGATTTAAAGGAAATCAATCTCTATAAAAATCAAAATCTTCCTGAGACTGTAAACATAGAAATGACTGTTTTTTTTTTAAATTAACAACGTTATTGTTTGTTTGTTGTTTTTTCGTTTCTGGTTTTTTTTTTTCAGGAACTTTTAATTTAATAATATGTCATTTCGAGTACATTAAAGAAATATATTTAAAGGAAGTCAATCTTAGAAAACTCCAGATAGTGCAAGGGAACTCAATGAAAGGATTGATAGAATTTTCATTTGATAAATTCTTTTGATAAATCATTCAATATTCAAAGCGCTATTTAGAGTATGAAAATATAAAATCCATCATTCTTTATCAATGTCAAAATCTACCACTGATTGCAATGAAACGATTATCTGAGATTTGAATTAAAAAGCAATGTTCCCTGTATGTTTGAAGATTAAGAGGTAGAATAAAACAATTTCAGTGCTTATGTTCTTTATTTATTTTCTTTTCAAGATTATTTGATTTCTAAGATAAAAACAAGAGTCCTCTAGGCGCTGACGGTCACAACAGTATCATCACTAGATGATAGACTTGTCAGATAGTCTAATGGTTTTTGTTAGCGTTTTTATAAGAGTTTCAACCCTTATCTAATGCTCCTTTGGTCGTTAATATCTTTTTTATAATCTGATGTATGCAAACATCAATTAACAAAAAAGGGCGACAAGAGCCGAAAGAATATCAGGGTTTTTTATATTCTTGCCCCTGGGACCTTGAATATCAATTTTGAAGTGGGTAAAATAAAAGTTTGTACCCAAAAGAGTTGGATTTGTAATAACATGAGCACACTTTTGTGAGTGAAGTTGTATCCAGCGGCCATGAATTCATCAATCTAGATAATGGACTTATTGGACATCGCAGCCTGGCATTTAGCTTATTCTTAAACTGATATAGAATTATAAAAATGTTTTTTAGGTCCAATGAACCCTACCCAAAATGTCCACCTCTTAGGAATGTACCATTGACAAGGAAACAGGGATTACTCAAAACGGTTAATATTACTGTAAACTGTAAAAAAAAGTTTAATGTATTATAAAGTGGCCATGATAGCACAACTAAAGAGCCGAAAATTACTTAGTTACTACTGGAACGTTCAATAAACCAATTTTGAACATTAAATCCAAGCATTTAGTGTTTTTAATACATTCAAAACAGATACATATTCAAAGCTCCGCGTCGCGTCGGTTGAGAATGATTTTCTCGGGGTGTCAATTTCAACTGTTAACTTCCTACAAAAGGTACTATTCATATAATAACATGTTTTGTTCTACATACATAGAATTTTCGAGGAAATCAACGCAAAAGGCTATAAGGAAAATGAAATTATAAATAAATCACCGAATTATAGATCATTAGATCAAACAGGGTTTAGTTCAATTTAAATTCGTAAATGAAATTCGAGTTGTATTTTCACAATAGTGTAGACCATGTATTTAATGGTCTAAGCTGTAAGAGCTAATTTTGTTCTTCCTTTTATATGTAAAATATAAAATCGATATAAATAAAGAAACACAAGTGTAGCTATTGATTATAAATATTGAAGTTGTTTGAATATATTAAAATGAATAGTACAACTTGTTTTTGGATTGGTTGATCTACGGATGGGCTGATCTTGAAAAATGGTGAACCGAAATATTGTTTCTTATATATGTTTATGCCAAGCATTGTTTTGTTTTATTTATGGTTCAATATTTGGAAATTGCAGAGAAAAAAAAAGTACTATGATTTTCTTAGCAGCAATTTTATATCTGCATTTGATTAAATTGATAAATTCTTCCGGACCTTTGTCTTCATCTTCTTGGCATTTTACCAAAGAAGGACATGTTTCTGAGACGCAGGATGCAGACGTTTTAGATATCCAACCCCTTCTCGTCAATTCTTTGGGAGAATGTGCGATGCATTGTGGAATAAATGCACTTTGTATTGCTTTTGACTTTTGTTTTCTTAACGGTTCCCAAACTTGTCGGTTGCGCGCTGGACACACAGTACCTTCAAACACCGCAACACAATGTGGACTTTACGAAATGACAGCTGTAAGTACATTTTTACATTAAGACTTTTAAAGAAATCTCATATATATATATATATATATATATATATATATATATATATATATATATATATATATATATATATATATATATATATATATATATATTAAATTCAATAATAATTGAGTAATATTTTTTTTCTTTTTTTTAAAATCTAGGTCTTTTATTTCTTTTCTGAAGGTAATATTTTAATAAATATATATATTTACAGAAGAAAGATTGTTCGGGTGGATTATTCATAACATCTCAAAGAATATGCAAGAAAAGTAAGTTATTGCTTTAAAAAGGAGATGATTGCAAACCTTTGAAAATTCTTCTCAAGAGCAACTGCACTAGAAACGCCAATATTTACACCAAGGTTGTATACATCGTGAATATTCTAACCTGTTAAAATTGTGATCGCCAAACCAATACTGGGGCTCAAAGAGAAGTTTAAAGTTTATAAAAAAATACAATTAACGTAGAAATAAACTTACTTTGACCTGTGCGTGCACGGGTTGACAATGCATATGATGTCGGACATTTACAAAATAGATACATCGAAGCACCGTGTATTATTGACATTTACATAACCAAACTCCAAGCCTATAATAATGCTATTAATTTAACAACACTTTCTTGAGTTTGAATAATCTAAATGTGTTTCAGGAAAGGCCCTCTCCACAGTTAAAATGCTTCCCATAAACCCGTTATGTAGCAGAAAATTGCAGTTTGTAAAGATAAAGAAAATGTTTAAAAAATATATTCTTAAGGACTTCAATGCTGTAATAACGAAAAATATTTACAAGTACCATAAGATAGTGAAGATTCTAAATTGTGAAAACAGTGACCGCTGGACAATTCTAGAACCTGATTTTTTATTGTGTTTACTAAAATTTAAGTCCCTCTCCACCCTATCAAACAAACCCGTAGTTATGAACAGTCATTGAACAAATTAATATTGTGAGTTTTATAAACCTCTACGCAGTTTTCATTTACTAGATATTGACCTTAGAGAATATATGATAATAAGAATTTCAAAGTGTTTATTAATTTCCCTCTTGTTATCTCCAATTTTTCTTTAAACTTAGTTTTCCTTATTTTAAAGTACTAGACTTTTACCCGTGCGTGCACGGGTTGACATTGCATATGATATCGGGCATTTACAAAATATATACATCGAAACACCGTTTATTGTTGACATTTGCATAACGAAACTTCAAGCCTACAATAATGCTATTATTTCACTACACTCTGCTGAGGTGGAATAATATAATTGTGTCTCGGGAAATGCCTTCATCACAGTCAAAATGCCTTCATCGTGGGAACCTACGGGTTTCCTATCCGTTACACTGCAGTGTAAGGGATAGAATACCCGTGGGTTCCTACGATGAAATGCCTCCCATATACCCGAAATGTAGCACAAAATTGCTGAATCGATCCAAAACGAATTTGAAGAAAATTAAGTTGCATTGAATATAACAGTCAAATTGTTCACAAAAACCATTTTGAAGCTGTAAATACCTTTCCTCGAAAAGTTTAATTCTGTAATTGCAGAATCCAACATATTTCAACAACGTTTTCTACACATCTTATTGACATTCAAAACTCTCAGGATTTTTTATAAACTATGTCCCGAGTTTTTGCTTTCACCACTTTTTGCTTGATATTTCAATGATAGTATATACCTATGTGCTCAAACTACGTTCATCCACTAATATGAAAACTGTCTCTTTTGAAACGCCCCCTCTACCGCTTCCAAGTTTCAATACACATCCCAAAATTGAATGTCTACGGAGATTTTGCATTGCATCAGCCATTAATTAGCCCGGATGATAACGTTAAAATATTGCGCGATGTATTCCGAGTGTATTCTGAATGAAGAAAAGATGTAAACATTTCCCATTACAAATCTCCGTAAGAAAATTGTTTTCGTTCCTGTGAAATTCTATGAGTGGAAAGGGATAATTTTTCAATGGAGATATCTTGGATATATTCCTCTTTGTCGTTTTTAATTATATTTCTTTCACAGGTATGTGTATTTTTATTAAAAATCATCAAAAATTGATGGAAGCAATACAGTGGTAACAACGTTACTGTTGACAAGCCAATCGTGTTAAAAAGTTCGTGTAACGTGGGTGATCGTTCGTGTAATGTGCGAGATCGTGCGTATATCAGGAAAATTGGTTTGCGTTATTTACCGTGCGTGTTCGTGCATGATCGTGCGTTTTTTTTCGTTTTGTTACTTTTTTTTAAGGAATGCCATGGGTTAATTTGAAAAAAAACAACAAGTAGTTTTTCTAAAACAATGTGAATATTAAACTTTTTTTTTATAGAAGAACATTGATAGTTGTTAACAGTCATTCTCTCTTTCGTTGTTAAATACATTTAGTAAGTATTTCCATAGCTCATGCTATCCTTTGTTCGGTCGAGTTAGTTTTGCATAATTTTATAATCAGCCTATATCAAGCATCTATGTATCTTTACACATAATTTTAATCATATTAGCAAGAGCGACTCGTTGAATGAAAGCGGTCAAGCTTACACACGTTTTAAACTAAACAAATATTCTCAACGTTGTTCTTTTAAATGAGAATACGATACGCATTGTCATCTGATACATTGTATAAACATTTGTTTGAAATAAGATTTATTTAGATGCTTTAAAATTTAGAATATATAGAAATAAATCAATTATATAAAGTAAATTATGAAAATATTTTTTTGGAGTATGTAAAAAAAAAGATTTAAAAATAAGGAAATGAAGAGTGAAATTGAAGTTTTAAGTTACATTGTATATACTACGCCAGCCCCCCCCCACCCCCCCCCCCCCCCACCCCCCGGACTAGGATTTTGAAGATCTTGGGAAACTTAAAATTTTCCGTTTCTTTATATATTTTTTGCTTGTCGAGATTTTGTGGATGCAAAAACGATGCTACGTGCCTGAAGTTTATCCATGAAAATATGACATTGTGGAAACAAAAAATAAAGAGCCTCTAGTGATTTAGCGTGAATATAATGCGCATGCGCAAGATTATAAAATCCAAAAAATTCAGATGATTTCCGGAATTTTTTGAGGAATTTTCGTTGATTAATAATAAAGAAGCCTGGTTGAGGAGAAATTTAAAAGAAATTGGTAATCTTCAAGTAACAATAATGTTTAAAATATATAAATCAAAAGACAGTACTCCTCCGATTTATCGGTATTGAAGCTAAATAATCGAGTCTATTATTTTAATATAGTAATATAGATTATTGTCCAGGATGAAATGTTCCTTATCTTTAATTGATTTTGCTAAAACACGGCTTCAGGTTTTTTTTCCACCAATAAAAAACAAAGCGAAATAATAAGTTATGTTTTATGGAAACGCAATAAAAAATCAATCGCGCGCTTACGGTTGCTCTTCACAATTGTTTAAGAATTTTGACTAGAATTAATAATTATACCAACGGGTATCTTATTTCTATAAAAACAGTTTGCAATCAGATAATTTGCACATCGACATTTTCTTCGGTATGTGTTGCGACCGGCTGACGTAAAGAAAACTGTCAAAAAAAACAACCTATGGCACGTCGAAACAAGCCATATTTAGGTAGAAAATGCATTATAACAAATTAACAAACACAAGTAGATTATTTATTATTTAATCAATAAAGTAGTTATAACTTAATGTTTATATTTATATTGACGCATCGTGAGATACATATACATCTACCATAAGCAATTTTAAAGGTATTGATTTAATAAAATATTTACTTATGCCTAAAAAAACCAGATGTACCTTGAAAAGGGAGAATATTTTCACTTGTAAAATTGACGAAGCAATCACTACCAAGTTCAAATATAAACTTATTGTTTTAATTGACTATATAAATATTTGTTAGATTTCATTGGATTTTTATCCACCGTGTTTAGGTTTCGAAGACGTTCAATGATGAATACAAATTTAGGAATAATTTTTTTCCTGAATTTCTGGCGTTTGAGTTTAACCATATGTTACATATATATATATATATATATATATATATATAGAGAGAGAGAGAGAGAGAGAGAGAGAGAGAGAGAGAGAGAGATACAGACACACATACAGCCACAGTATTGTATTTTTAAATATTATGATCACTTAAAATCTGTATTATTTTGTTTTTGTATTACCAATGACAGTTTTGTCGGACCTTGCGTTGCGTAAACCTACCAAACAGTCGTCAACCTACTATACTTATACAGCTGAGTATGCTGTAGATGGTAACTATGGCACAGACCTTATGAACAACAAGTGTCAATGCACAGATACGAACGACATAAACCCCTGGTGGATGGTAGATCTGCAAACTGTGTGTTTCATTACATCTGTCAGAATAGTCAACAGAGGACCAGATAGCTCCGGAATAGGTAAAGCTACAAAGTAAATTAAATATTAAAATACAGTGCACTGTTAGAGTCCCTAACTTTATCTTATTAGATTACATGTACACCCCCCCCCCACACACACACAAAAAACACACAGAAAAAAACAAATACCCCCCCTTTCGAAAAAACAAACAAACAAACAAAACCCCAAAGAAATTTTTAATCTGTTTTTAATTTTTTTTTGCAAATAGAGGATGTACAAACAAGTAATATTTGATCGGATACATCTTTGCAAGTTCAATAAAATTTAATTATCTAGATATGAATTGATTTAAGAAAATTATGATGGTTGTTCCATATGTAATGTAGTTTGTAGTTCTGTGTAATTATATAACACTTTGCACATTTTGTAAATAAAAATACCATTGAATACCTATATCAAATACCATTCAAAAGGTTAAACAAGAGACTTCAGCACCTCATAGTTTGAAACTTGTAGACATTTAAAAGAGCCAATAGAGCCTATCGTTGACTACTGTTGTAAAAATAGTAAAAAACGGGATGAGAGTATTGGTCTATCGAACAATAAACATTACGATTTCAGGTTTTTTTTTTCACTTACATCTTTTAATACCATTCGTTTGTTTCAATTATTAGATTCATCACACCGACTGCGGGATGTTACTGTCACTGTAGGGCTGACAGAATCAACTGTCAACATTGTCTGTGGTTTCTTTGCTGGCCCCGGTACTCTGTCACAGGTGGTCATCATCGACTGTCCGACAATACCAGAGGGGAGATTCGTAAAGATCTCCAAAACAACCGAGTATCTCACTCTTTGTGAAGTTGACGTCTTTGGAGTCGCTGTATAATCATTGCCATAACCAACGTCTTATAGTTGAAACGTTACGTGAATCGTTTTAATTTCGCAGAACTGGATGAACGTATTGTCTATTCATTTTAATGTGACTTTGTCGATGGCTTAAACGTTTGGTTTTTATTTTTTCTTTTACAGTGGTGACAACTCTTAATTATACATATACGTGTTCGTTCGTAATATAATGCATGCATTTGATATTAAAAATGTAAATGCATGTAACTTTATACAAGTGTGAAATTTTAAGAAAAGGTTTTCGAAGTTTTTTTTTTTTAATTCTCGTTTTATTTACTTCATACCTGTAAGATGTCAACAATTACAGTAGATAGTAAACATGGTACTTATAATTGTTTGTTTGATTTCAAATCATTTATCTTTTATTGTGTGCATTGACTATATACATGTATGGACACATGTCTATTAAAATACATTTAATTTGAATATCGCATTTATTATTCAATGAACTGTATTTGCTGAGATATTCGGGATTTTCATAACCTGGATTTATCGTTCATAACACGAGTTATCTCTCCATTAGAGCAAGTATAGCGCTATGTAACCAGTATAAACAATTGGTTGAAACAAACGTGTTTTGTCTTGTGTAACCGGTTATTGATGTAAATTGTCAATTTAGAAAGACGGTTGTGCAATTAAAAGATGCTGTTATACTAAAATACTAAATACCTCCCAACCCCAACAAAAAAACAAACAAAAAAACAAACAAACAAGCAAACAAAAACAAACAGTAGGGAGATTTAACGAGCACGTTTAATTGTACCGTATCCAGGCACATACCATAGTTTTTATAAAGTGGATTGGGAGTTGGGGACTCATAAAAAAAAACATCGACAAACCAAAAAATTTAAAAAAAAAAGAAAAAAAGAAAAAAAAGAAAGAAAATTACAACTTCTCAAATCATGAAAATCCTAATCCGTGTGTGTATAGGTGGAGGGGGGGATTGTAGTGTACTACTTTACTGTAAGCATACTACAAATCATAACACCATTTTCCTTCTTTTCACAGATTCACAATTTATTTCCTTGCCCCGAAAAAGGTGGGGGGGGGGGACTTCATGTTATTTACATTTTTATATATGTAAATTTATGAAAATATCTGCTGCAAGTAGTTGGGAGGGTAGTCCCCCATACCCCACACCTACCCCTCATTGATGCCAGGCGCCTGCCAACTACCAATAAATAATGCAGTTGCTGGCGATGAGGTGCGTTTTTTCAGTGGAGCGCTGCTGATACATGTACACTGTATTATACAGAGAAGTGGACATGCAAACCAATCCTAAAGACATGTATAATTTTGTTTGTCTACCTCTCAAAACAGAATATTTCAATCTATCAGTATGTCGAAGTACAAAGATTGGCATTATACCTACGTACGTACGTATCTGCATTGGTTATTGGCGGACCTAACTATACTTCCTCCTGATGGATTTTATTTAGATTGATGAATGACTAATTTCAATTTCATCATTATGGGAATGTAAGCGATAATGGGTAAAAACATCTACAACCTAGCTTTAGCGCAATTTTTCGCATACACCGCTTGCAATCATGTTTTCACATAAAGTTGCGTTCCGATTTTGATCGACAACATTCGCGTTAATATTTATATATATAAAAGTTCATTACATTCTTAATTTTTCATGAATAGTTATTTCCCTAAAATGTTGTTTGCTATGTATGGTACGTGAATAAAGTACAATACAATTATATAAAGGGCACTGAGATAAATGATAAAAGTAATAAAGGTACTAAAAGTTCAACAAACTACAAAAAATGTGTTTAAGCTGTCCCCTCAAAAACTTAAAAGAAAAAGGATCTCTTATTTTGAACCAAAGACATTCTAATTTCGATGAAATCTATATTTCAAATCACTGAGCTCTATTTTAACGCTGTCATTCTTCTTAACCTTATAAAACCGGTCAAAGACTCTGTTTTGTTGAGAAATTCAAATGATTTTCATTAGTTAAACATCCTGCATGACACCTGCCTGAATTGATGACTGTCGGTGCCCATCAGCGTGTATACATATTTTTTTTTATCAAAACATGGCATTTCGAACGAATACATCTCCACAGGCTAGTGCGAACATCATATTTTGAAAGAGTGTTCGAAGCAAGGGGAGGGGGGGGGGAGCAGACCGACCGAAAATCAAGACGAAAAACAAATAATATAGGGACTGTTCGTTAATTTTTATTTCTATATTTGATTTCTTTAGAAAAAAAAAGTCGATTTTCAACTCCAGTCCTCTCTAATATTTATAACATCTTTCATTTCTGCGGAACAGGTGGGTTCATTTTATCAGAGAAACCACTATAACACCCATCAATCCGTTAGCTAACAAAAGGAGTTATAATCCCGAAAATAAGAATCCAAATGTTTTCTCCCGCATTGTTTGCCGATTAAGCATAACTGTGTACATCACGATATACATTGGAACCAAACGATTTCTTTGCGTTCATTTTAATTTTTTATATAACTTTTGATGTTTTCTGTTTGGTAATTAAAATATTATCAAATGTTTTTGCTGTAAGAAAAGTCAATTTTAAGTAAACGTTCGTCGATGTATATGTAAACTCCCGCACTGTTTACTCATCTTCTTATAAACGGAAGTACTGCATACCTGCTATGAGGGGAAAATAACTCATTCAGTAACGATTACTCTACTTTATGGGAAGACCGAATATGAGGACAGAAAAAAGTGAAGCAACAGATAACTTGATATTAGTACTATGTGTAATTTGCTGGTCAAAATTTCAAATTTTAATTGTTTATCAAAAATTTCTTGAGATTTTATTTCTCAGAACTTATGCTACAGCTACTATTAGACAACAACACCGTTTTCTATCGGAAACATGCCATTCCTAATTTTAATGATTCAGAAGTTACTTCCCCGTTATATATGCACTGAATCAAACAATTATGTCCAGTGTTTCGATATTATATTGAATATATGATCGATAAATTATGCATAAATAGATTAATTACATTATATTTGTTCGCATAACAAGAGTGTAATTATTTCCCTTTTAAAGCTATTTATGTTCGAATAAGCTTAGAAAATTGCATTTTTTAATACCCAATCTGTAAACCCATTTGAGTAAAAAATATCACTAAAATCTGCGATATTTTTCTATTTATCAAAAATAAATATACATGTTTTCCTGTAAATTTATTTAAATAATAAAATGTTTTCTTTAGTTATTCATTCGGGATATGAGGGTAGCGACATTGCAGAAAAAAACTCATTAACCTTTTACTTTCTCTTGCCCGAATAGGCTGTAAAGCAAGTCTTCAAGTGCTAACTAACTTTTTGCCATAGAAACTAAGTATATACTTCAGACTTGTCAAGAGATTCAAGGGGTGGGGTTGATATAATAAAAAAAAAATCAGTCAGTACATGTACGTGACTTTCCACACATTTAGTCGAAACTTTCATTTAGCAGCCGGTGCATTTATTTCAGTTTATAGCCGGTGCTAACTTTCAAAATCCTTGTGTATTCAATATAGTTCGTTTAAAATATACTTATATGTTTATGTTGTCTTCCATCATGAGTCAGAATAGATTTACATATAATTTGTTGTGTCAGAACCAATACAATATATTTTCTAAATTAAAATACTAGTAAAATACCTTGTTTGATTCGTACCCAGGAAAGAAATTATTCTGTATTTGGATACCTATTAAGCTATTAAGCAAATTACATTTACAATCAATTACAATAATTCCTAGCATGTTTTGTGAACATCGATTGTTTTAAAATCTCCTTGATTTTGGGACACATTTTGTTTATTTTGTGGCGTGACCCATAGAATATCCATCGACTAGCAGCAGTACAATTTTCGAGTAGAAACATCGAACGCCAATTTTTACGGATAGCAGCAGTTTAGGTACTACATCGTGAAAATGTGTTTGGTGTGCATTTATATATAACTCTTGTTCAACAAACCATTTACGTATTTAACAATGCATGTAAACACATATTGAGGTTAATTTTAAAAGCAAATCTTTCATCACTTCTTAAAAGTTTGATGTTACCTATTCAATAATAGAATATCGTCTTATTGTACTTCAAAAGCCAACATTTTCAAAGAAATACAACAAATTTAGATAATATTCTTTTTTTTAATTACAATTCACTTAAGTTAAAAAATTAGTTGTCAAATAGGCTAGAAAGAGTTTTTCTTAGAAAAAGAGGTATTTAATGCCATAAGACGTTTGAAGAACAACAAATCTCCTGGAGGCAATGGGTACACTGCTGGTTATTTCAATTTTTTTAAAGATATTAAAGATTGTTGCACGAGCCATTGAATGTATATTTTTGAAGAAGGAACTCAACATCTCACAGAGACTTGGAAATATCTTATGTCTATATAAAGGTGATAAGCCTAGACAGTTTAATAAAAATACTGGCGACCAATTACTCTTTTAAATGTTAAGATTATTTAAGGGTGAGATCAGATCTAATAAAACCTCTATATTGCCAGTAACAGTCAATATGTGATTATGAAAACCCAATATTATTATCTTTGTCGGTTTTCAAGTAACCATTTACAATAGAGTCTACTATTCTTCATACAAGGTTCAATGTGAGACCCCACACCCTTTTGACCCCCCCCCCCCCCCCCCCGAAAAGTGGTTGTCTAACCCGAAATGAGTAAAATAAAACCAGGGTGCACAACTAGATATGCAGGCCTATCGTATTCCAGTGTTTTGTACAAATCTGTTCAGCCATCTCTGAAATACAAGTTCAGAGCGGGAAAGAAGAAGGAGAAGAAGACGAAGAATAATCATACATGTAATAAGCACTGTGCAAAAACAATAAGTCTCCAAATTTCATTCGGAAGACTTCATAATAAAGATTAAATAGAGATAAGATCACCAAACATCAAAAATTTCAAGATAATTGCCAATTTCTGATTCTAAGGGGGTCAGGATGACCCCTTAGGGTCATGACTTACATGTCATAATGAACTGATGCGCTATGACCTAAGGAAGAATAATATCTTTTGATTAAGGTGGAAGGGGGGGGGGCACAATGGTTTTTATGATATTTGATAATTTCAGGAAGAGCACTTGGGATCATGACGTATGCATACCATCTGAAATGCCTTGAACAAATAAACAATAGTATATGTACATGATATATGATTCAATTTAAGAACCCAGATATAGATCAATCATCTATGTTTTGTAATACTTCCTATGTATATATACATGTATCAGTTTGTGTTTTGTTCTATACTATTCATGTTCATGGCTGTAGTATGGCTTAGTCTTATTTTGAATTACATTAAAAAAATGTCAAATATATGACTTGGAACCCCCCTCCCCCCAAACAAACTCAAATATAAACTGTAACCCACCCCTCCTTAATTGTCAAATGATCTATAAAATCAAAATATAATTTGGGGTCTAAACAGTTTTATAACCTGGTAAAAATGTTATTCTTAAAAAAAAATACAATACACCTTGCATAATTGACTTCTGATATATTAAGATATGATCAGAAATCATTTTTCTACTCTGGGGTCAATAACTAATTTTCAGAAAAGTTGAGATTAATAACAATAAATGATTCAAATTATAAATGTTTATACTTTACATCCAACCCCCCCCCCCCTCCAATCAAAACTGGTTCTAAAGATTCAGTCTTCTTACATTCCTACATGTGTAGAGTAGCAAATTTTAAATCATTTCTTGATTGCTTTTTCTCTCCTAATGCACATTAACATTTTGGAAATTGCTTAATTCAATTTTTAAGATTGATAAACAAAATGATATATCCATACGTATTCGCCTGTTTGGGGCAATTGTAAAGTCTCCTAAACAAAGCCGTGTCATCATTAAGCTAAGTATTACCTACATGGATCAAACACTACATGGTTCGAGTACTACATACATGTATGAATAACGATAAAGATAAAATACTTTATTATTTCTTGTTCTAGAATGTCAGGGTGTCTCCAAGGGGGCATAACCTATATACAATTTGATGTGCATTGACACAACGAGCAAGAATACATTTTATGGTTGAGGGATGAGGATCTCAGAAGTTAACAAAATATACAGTGTATCATCATTTCCTATTTCATAAAAGAGGGGGGGGGGGGGTTAAAGACAACACCTTGGGGTCATGTACTTGACACCATTTGATGCATCATAAGGACATTAGAAGATTTTTTGTATTTTCCCGTGTCATGGGGTCAGAACAATCCCATTAAGTTATGCCCTATATTGTTTTCGATGCATTATAATACATTAAGACAGAAATATTCCTTCCTTTCTTCCTATTATAACTCATATAAAAATGACGTCTCTACATTTACTTACATGTAATACACAGATTTAATACGAAATTCTTTATATAGGGTCAATATGGAGTAAACTCAATAGTGTAAGTCTGACAAATGAAAAAAAAATAACTTTTGCAATTAAAATGACAGAAAGGATAGGTAACGATGATAAGCTTATTTAAAGATGCAGTATCCTGTCAAAGGGAGATCACTTATTTAGAAAGTGAAAGTAATACTTATGTTTGCTGGTGTCTCATTATATTGTGCTATACTTGTATTATGCTTACCTATATTGGTCAACATCATAATGATTATCCAATTAAAGCACAATAATGAATTCCTGTAGCTGATCATCACAAAAGAAATGTTTATATAAATCGAAGAGCTGGGTAAAACTAGTACCCGCTAATGATACCTGCATACCTGTGTTGTGTACGTAACTTCAGACAAAGATCAGTTATTTGTAACATGCATGTATTTTTATTGACTATTCATTAAAATCCCTTGCACTATATTATTAGGTAAATAACAGCTTTATGGTGGTTAAGGACACCTGCCTATTGTGATGTACACTTCCTATTGAAATAAACATAAAAGTATAAATATAATATTTACCCCCAAAATAATTTTAACTAACATTGAAGGGTTGGAGCGTTTACATGTATATGTCTGTAAGAGCATTGGGGTCCAAGGTGTATTTTCGGGAATTTTACTATTGATATAAATAAATTGTCATGGAGGGGTTGGGGTGCCTGGACCCCTCGCTCCCACCCCTTCTCTAAGTCTGTGCACACGGTGATGTACATGTAGGCACACATAAGCAAATCTAAAGCCGGCAAGCGACACGGGTAGGGCAAAATCTAATTTTTAATTTTGTTTGTTTTACAATATAGACTATTACAGTACATTTTCTATGACATGGAATGTTAAGAATATTGATTACATGTAACTGAAAATTCAATGCAAACAGTTCAACCCCAAATTGCCCATAAAGTCCTGCTCATGTGTATTATCATATGGGAAGGGATCTCATCCTATAGCTATGAAAATTATAATTTTAAATGTATTACCAGAACTTGCATGTGGCCTTCATTTTTAATTAAACGGTAAAAACAGTGTTATAAAGGGAACAATACTTGGTGCAGGTATTACTGTCTAATGACGGCGTCTGGGTTTTTTTAAATGTTATTTGAGATTTGATTGCATGATGTTAAAAGAATTTTTGGTCCCAAAAAGTCATCTTAGAGTCCAGACATGTCTTTAACTTTTTTGAACCTGACACTATTAATGGAGCATTGAATCAGTTACTTATATACCATAGCTAATTAGGAGTGTTTCGGCAGTTTTAGGTAGCTCATGTCATTTCAAAATTGTAATAAGGCCCGCCTTTTCAGGAGTTCACCTTATGCTAATCCCTGAACTTCATTTGTGGTTTTAATTTGGATTTAATGATAAGATCACCTATATTTTTGTGTTTACAGATGCAACCAAATGAGGTGTTGTGAATATTTTGGCATACTTCGTCATATGTTGTATATTATCCCAGTTTCCTTAACCCTTTTATACATGGGTTAAATTTGGTCACCAAATCCCTGCAAAAAAGTACAGATTGTTATTGGGGTTTTTTTTTGGCTTATTGAAGAGATCCATTCTATTTGCAGAAAGAGTTTCCTGCATAAAAGGTCCACTTCTTTAATTGTTTGTAACCTCCTTTTTCGAGATGATTTTTGAAATCTTTAAAAAATTTTAATTCAGATAGATCACTAGTATTTCACAAATGTCGGATACATTCTCTTTTCATAAAGCCCTTAAATTAAGGAATGTTCATTAACATAATTATTACCTAATTCGGGATTACGTTAAATGTCATCAATTTACAAATTTGTCTCCTAGGCCCCACCCAAGCGCAGGAACGTCTGGCACTGTAGCATTTTGTTTAACAATTTCGGTGAAGGGATTTATTAACATCGTAACTACACATTTTGTTTATATCCAACACCGGCGGAAGAAGAAAGCCATATTTAAAGATTTAATACATTTTCGCTATAAAACCGTAAAATGCAACAGTGGAAAAAGGATTTTAAGGACATCATAAACAGATATTTAGTTTGTTCTCAAATATGAATCTCAAATAAGAAATGTACAAAAGAAGATTAACTTAGATAAAACAATCCAACCTTATGGCCTAATTGGCCACATTTTAGAAATGAATCATTGACAAGGGGCCAATTATTTCACCATAACTTAACAGGAATAATAATCATGCTAATACTGTCCCGATAGCCGTTTTAAGATGTTTTCAAACGGAAGACCTCTTGTTACTCACAACGAGCGTCTAGTTATTATTTTTTTTCTGTCACGATTTCTCAAAAATGCTTTCTAATCTATACACGTATTAATTTTAAATAGTAAAAAAGAAAGTTTTCTACATTAATTTTGTGGCGATAATGGCCCAAATATAGTGCTTCAACCTCTGTCTCATGTACCATATCTTCGCAATTTTCGTAAAGGGCTTCATTAATATCATAGCAATGTAAAGGTTTACCACATGTGTAGACATAGAGACAGGTTTTTTTTTTTTTTTTTTAAAGTAGTTATTACATATTAAAAAGTACAGTAAATTCCTTTAAAATCATAAAATTTCAATCAAAATTGGTAGAGTTAATTGCAATTTAAATAAATGAAAACGAATTTTTAAGTATAAAAATTCATTTAACAATATGTCATTTTCAGTTTAAAAAAGATATCAAAGATCAACTTTTAATAAATTTCAAATACTTCAGGAGATTGTTACTGCAATGAAATGGTTGTTTGGATTTCAAGTAGCTGCAATAATGTAGCCCTCTCAGATTTTTTTTATATCTGATGTTAAATGGAGAGGGCTACAATTCCACAGGATCTCCGAAATGGTGCAAAATTATTTTTTTAATGCGGCTGACTTCGGTCTGAAAAGATCTATTTTATATATGACTTCCTTTAAATAAAATGATTTTTAAATTCAGGTTGAACAAACTAACCGTACATAAATCAAAACCAGATAAAACACATCAGCATGTTTTCCAGTCGTCTTTTTCAGCAGCCATGACAATTCTCGTGTGATTTAATGGGATTAACACTTGGAGGTTTGATGGGCTTGATAACGTGAATGTCAGTCTAAATAATCGATCTTATCTCGTTCTATCACTAAAGCTTCATTTTAGGAAATGATTTATAATGGGAAATTCATATTTACCGCGTTAATTATGTTTAAAATAGGGGGATTTTTATAGTCAGTTCAAGACCTGAATTCTTATTGGCTGTCCAAAAAATTAAACCGGTCAAGGTCAGTAAAAATTGCGGACAAATTTAACTTGCGTTGTTCACATACACGAAAAATAACCGATATGAACTATACTTGATATTTTTGATTAATGATTAATTTATGCCATAGACATTTACAACGCTTGAGTTCAGGTAAGAGATGCAAATGTTATTGTTATTTATATACGATTTGAGAGGAAATCGTTGCGGGAGTGAATCACATGCACCATTACGTAGATTCTTTGGAGTTGTAGCCCTTCCCCCACCCCCACCCCCAAAAAAAAACAAAAACGAGAGAGGGCTACACTATTGAAGCTACTAGTATATTTCAAGCTGTTATTTGTATTAATAGTGGGGTTTGCTTTAGGGTGTATTATTCTTAGTATGATATAGAACTAAAGGAAATCAATCTCTATGAAAATCAAAATGTTCTTCAGACTGTCTACATAGAAATGACTGATTTTTCTTATAAACAACGTTTTTGTTTTTTTTGTTGTTTTTTCGGGGTTTTTTTTCTTTTTTGGTTTTTTTTTTAGTTTTTTTTTTTTTTTGCACAAACTTTTAATTTAAAAATATGTCATTTCGAGTATATTAAAGAGATATATTTAAAGGAAGTCAATCACAGAAAACCCAAGATAGTGCAATGGAACGCAATGAAAGGATTGTTAGAATTTTTATTTGAAAAATCCTTTTGATAAACCATTCAATATTCAATGCGCTATTTTGAGTATAAAAATATAAAATCCATCATTCTTTATCAATGTCAAAATCTACCAGTGATTGCAGTGAAACGATTATCTGAGCTTTAAATTAAAAAGCAATGTTCCCTGTATGTTTGAAGATGAAGACGTAGAATAAAACACTTTCAGTGCTTATGTATTTTCAAGATTATGTGATTTCTAATATAAAAACAAGAGGCCTCTAGGCGCTTACGGTCACATCAGTACCATCACAAGATGATGGACTTGTCAGATAGTCTAAAAGGATTTTTTTTTAGCTTTTTATAATCGTTGTTATCATTATTATAATCTGATCTATGCAAAAATCACTTAACAAAAAGGCGACAAAACCGAAAGAATATCAGGGTTTTTAAATTCTTGCCTCTGGGACCTTTAATGGCAATTTTGGAGTGGGTAAAATAAAAGTTTGTACCCGAAAGAGTTGGATGGTTTAATAACCTGAGCACACTTTTGAGAGTGAAGTTGTATCCAGCGGCCATGAATTCATCAATCTAGATAATGAACTTATTGGACATCGGAGCCCGGCAACTAGAATATTTTCAAACTTATTTCGAATTACAAAAATAAAATCCTAGGTTCAATGAACCCTTACCCAAAATATCTAACTCTTAGGAATGTACCATTGACCACGGAACCAGGGATTATTCAATAACGTTGCTATTACTGGTAACTCGAATGTGTATATGAGAATAGAAAAAAAAAGTTTGATGTGTTAATAAAGTGGCCATAATAGCCCAACCAAAGGGCCAAGAATTACTTAGGTACTAAAAGAACCTTCAATAAACCAATTTCGCTTCATGAACATCAAACCTGCGCATTTAGTGTTTTTAATACATTCAACAGAGATACATATTCAAAACTCCGCGTCGCTTCGGTTGACAATGGTTTTCTCGGGGTGTCAATTTCAAATGTTACCTTCCCAAAACATGCACAGTTCATATAAAATCATATTTTATTTTACATACATATCGTTTTGCGAGGAAACCAACGCAAAACGTTAAATTGAAAATAAAATAAATTAATCACTGGACTTTAAAAGTTCCCTGCAGGTACGCATTTTAAATCATTACTACATACCGGGAGTTTAGCATCTTCTGAAGACAAAATAACAAGAATGCTTATAAAGAAGATTTGATTATGTTGAATAATCTAGAATTTATGTCAAAGCAGATAAAACTATCAAATAACAGTAACGACAGTTTAAAAATCGTAAGTTTAACAAGCTAAGTTAATTTTGAAACAAACAAAATGAATAGGCTATAGTAGGGAATCTGAATAGAGAAGATAAAAATATGACCATTGTATTGACGTCAATAAATTGCACTTAGAATGTTTTTGCAGTACAATTTCAATTTGTTTATGAAAGTCAAGTTGTATTTCGACAATAGTGAAGAATATATTGGAAAACAATTCACTAGCAATTGAAACATAATTCTTTTGAAAGCACATGTCAATTCAAAATTGTAATAAGGCCCGCCTCTTTAGGAGTTCACCTTTAGCATAAATCAGTTTATCCACGAACTCCAGTTGGTTTTAATTTGGATCTAATGATAAGATCACCTATATTTTTGTGTTTACTGTATGCAACCAAATGAGGCGTTGTGAATATTTTTATGCGTACTTCGTCATATGTTGTATATTATCCCAATTTCCTTAACTCTTTTATACATAGGTAAACTTTGGTCACCAAATCCCTACAGAAAAGGATTGTTTTTTTTTTTATTGTTTTTCTTCTTTTGTTTATTGGGGAGATCCATTCTATTTGCAGAAAGAGTTTCTTGCATAAAAGGTTCACTTTCTGATTGTTTGTAACCTCGTTTTTCGAGATGAGTTTTGAAATCTTTAAAAACATTTTGTAATTCAGATTGATCACTAATATTTCACAGATGTCAGGTACATTCTCCTTTGATAAGGCCCTTGAATGAAGGAATGTTCATTAACATAATTATTACCTATTTCGGGATAAAGTTAAATGTCGTCAATTTACAAATTCCTCTCCTAGGGCCAACCCAAGCGACCGAACGTCTGGTCTTGTAGCATTTAATTTTACAATTTCGGTGAAGGGATTTATTAACATCATAATTGCACATTTTGTTTATATCCAACACCTGTGGAAGAAGAAATCCATATTTAAAGATTTAATACAGTTTCGCTGTAAGACCGTAAAATGCAACAATGGGGGAAAAGGATTTTAAAGACATCATAAGCTAGATTTAATTTGTTCTCAAATATGTATAGAACAAGAATTGTACAAACGGAGATTAACTTAGATAAAACAACCCCACCTTATGACCAAATTGGCCGCATCTTAGAAATGAACCCTTGACCAGGGGGCCAATAATTTCACCGTCACTTAATCGGAATAATACATGTAACCATGCTAATATTGTTTTCTAATCTATACACGTATACATTTTCAATTGTAAAAAAAAAGAAAGTTTTCTACATTGATTTAGTGGCGATAATGGCCCACATATAGTGCCTCAACCTCTGACCCATGTACCATATCTTCGCAATTTTCGTAAAGGGCTTCATTAATATCATAGCAATGTAAAAGTTAACCACATGTGTAGACATGGAGACAGTTTTTCATTATTTTTTTTAAGTAGCTATTACATAGCAAAAAGTACTATAATTCCATTTAAATTATAAAATATCAATCAAAATTGGTAGAGTGAATTGCAATTAAAAAGAAATGTATATTTTATGCATAGATCATTTAACAATATGTCATTTTCTTTTAAAAAGATATCAAAGATCACATTTTAATAAATTTCAAATACTTAGGGAGATTGTTAATGCAATGAAATGGTTGTTTGGATTTCAAGTTGTTGTTTTGTATAAATAGTGGGTTTTACTTTTGAATGTATTATTCTTAGTATGATATAGATTTAAAGGAAATCAATCTCAACTAAAAATCAAATTCTTCTTGAGACTGTAAACATAGAAATGACTGATTTTTTTTTTATAAACAAAGTTTTTGTTTTGTTTTTTGTTTTTGTTTTTGCAGAAACTTTTAATTCTATAATTAGGCATTTCGAGTATATTAAGGAGATATATTTAAAGGAAGTCAATCTTAGAAAACTCCAGATAGTGCAATGGAACGCAATGAAAGGATTGTTAGAATTATCATTTAATAAATCCTTTTCATAAACCATTCAATATTCAATGCGCTATTTAGAGTATAAAAATATAAAGTTCATCATTCTTTATCGATGTCAAAAGCTACCAGCGATTGCAATGAAACGATTATCTGAGCTTTAAATTAAAAAGCAATGTCCCAAGTATGTTTGAAGATTAAGACGTAGAACAAAACATTTTCAGTGCTTATGTTCTTTATTTTTTTTTCAAGATTATGTGATTTATAATATAAAACAAGAGGCCTCTAGGCGCTTACGGTCACATCAGTACCATCAGGAGATGATGGACTTGTCAGATAGTCTAAAAGGATTTTTTAAAAGCTTTTTATAATCGTTATTATCATTATTATGATCTGATGTATGCACATATCAATAAACAAAAAGGGCGACAAGATCCGAAAGAATATCAGGGTTTTTATATTCTTGCCCCTGGGGCCTTGGATGGCAATTTTGGAGTGGGTAAAATAAAAGTTTGTACCCGAAAGAGTTGGATGGTTTAATAACCTGAGCACACTTTTGAGAGTGAAGTTGTATCCAGCGGCCATGAATTCATCAATCTAGATAATGGACTTATTGGGCATCCTAGCCTGACAATTAGCATATTTTCAAACTTATTTAGAATTACAAAAATTAAATGAACCCCACCCAAAATATCAACCTTTTTGGAATGTACCATTGACCAAGGAACCAGGGATTACTCAATAAAATTGCTATAACTGTTATCTCGAACGTGTATATGGGAATAGAAAAAAGAAAAAGTTTAATAAAGTGGCCATAATAGCCCAACCAAAGGGCCAAGAATAACTTAGTTACTAAAAGAACCTTCAATAAACCAGTTTCGCTTCATGAACATCAAACCTGCGGATTTAGTGTTTTTAATACATTCAACATAGAAACATATTCAAAGCTCCGCGTCGCGTCGGTTGACAATGGTTTTCTTCGGGTGTCAATTTCAACTGTTACCTTCCCAAAACAGCACAATTCAAATAATATCATATTTTGGTTTACATACATAGTATTTTGAGAGGAAATCAACGCAAAACGTTAAATTGAAAATATAATAATATATCAATCACTGGACATTAAAAGTTCCCTGTAGGTACGAATTTTAAATCATTACTACATATAGGGATATTAGCATCTTCTGAAGACAAAATGACAAGAATGCTTATAAAGAAGATGTGATTATGTTAAATAATCTAGAATTTATGTCAAAGCAGATAAAACTATAAAATAACAGTAACGACAGTTTAAGTATCGTAAGTTTAACAAGCTAAGTTAATTTTGAAACAACAAAATGAATGTAGTAGGGGATCTGAAAAGAGAAGATAAAAATATGACCATTGTATTGACGTCAATAAATTGCACTTAGAATGTTTTTGCAGTGCAATTAAAATTTGTTCATGAAATTCAAGTTGTATTTCGACAATGGTGAAGAATATTTTGGAAAACAATTCACTAGAACACTGTAACAGAAACATAATTCTTCTTTTTTCCATGTATTTAATGGTCTAAGCTGTAAGAACTAATTTTGTTCTTCCTTTCATATTTGAAGTACAGAAACAAAAGTGTATGTGCTATTGATTACAAATATTGAAGTTGTTTGAATATATTAAAATAAATAGGACAATTTGTTTTTGGATTGGTTGCTGTACGGATTGGTTGATCTTGAAAAACTGTTAATCGAAATATTGTATTTTATATGTCTATGCGAAATATTTTGTTTTATTTATGGTTCAATATTGGGAAACTGCAGAGAAAAAATAACTATGATTTTCTTAGAAACAGTTCTATATCTGCATTTGATTATATTGATAAATTCTAACCGACCTGTGTTTTCATCTACTTGGCATTTTACCAAAGAAGGACATGTTTCTGAGACGCAGGATGCAGACGTGTTAGATATCCAACCCCTTCTCGTCAATTCTCTTGGAGAGTGTGCGATGCATTGTGGCATGAATGCACTTTGTATTGCGTTTGACTTTTGTTTTCTTAATGGTTTCCACACTTGTCGGTTGCGCTCTGGACACACTGTACCTTCAAACACCGCTACACAATGTGGACTTTACGAAATGACAGCTGTAAGTACATTTTTACATTAAGACTTTTACACCTTAATCAATGGCATGATACTTAGAAGGGGTGCATATATATATATATATATATAGAGAGAGAGAGAGAGAGAGAGAGAGAGAGAGAGAGAGAGAGAGAGAAATTTTGTAAAAAAAAAAATGAAAATTGAGTAATATTCTCTGTTCGTATTTTTTTTATTTAATAATACATAATAATAAACATATATATTTACAGAAGAAAGATTGTTCAGGTGGAATCTTCATAACATCTCAAAGAATATGCAAGAAAAGTAAGTTAATGCTTTAAAAGGGCGATTATTGCAAACCTGTGAAAATTCTTTTCAAAAACCACTACACTAGGAATGCCAATATTTACACCAAAGCTTGTATACATCGTGAATATTTGGAACTGTTAAACTTGTAATCGCTAGACCAATACTGGGGCCCAAAGAAGGGTTTAAAGTTTATTAACTGAAAAATAAAATTAACAAAGAAATATATAGGAAAAATGTTAAAAAATATATTCTCAGGGACTCCAATGCTGTAATAATGGAAATAATTTACAAGTACCCCAAGATAGTGGAGATTCTAAATTGGGAAAACAGTGACCGCCGAACAATTACTAGGGCCCCAAAAGATGACCAAAGTTTAAAATATACATGTACATTTATAATGGGAAACTGTTTAGGAATCTTCTTCTCAATAATTAGAATGCTGCAATTTGTTCATATTCACATAACGCGCGGTATTCAATTTGTCTTCACCTGTTGGTTTGTCATAGAATTGACAACTTCCGAAAATAAGCATTCAATCCCTAAATGAATATATATATTTTTTTTTTTTACAGTGAAATAGAAAAAAAACCAACATATTTTGACTGCAAAAGGGTATTAAAGACCTGAAATTTCAGTCCGATTTGATGTATAATATAATTATGAATACAAACATGTCAAAGATGTTTTGTTAAACTCTTCAATCTTTCATGTAAAAATAAAATGTTTTTGATAATTTATATATTTTTTTTATATTATTTAATCTATGGATAAAATCTAAAGAATGACTGTCACATAAAGCACTATTCAACAATTTTATTATATTTTAAGAAAAGTTTCAAATAAACTAAAATGCAAAACAATAATTTTACAAAAATTGCAGTTTATCAATTTTGAGCCGATCTTGATTGAAAAAAAAATGTGATCCTAATCAGAATATTTTGTATTGAAATTTTACAAGAAATGCTTAAATTAAAAAAAAAAGATTGAGAAAAATGTTTTCAATATGGTTTTCAAGAAATACAATGCAATCATTGGTTATTTTTGTTTTGTAAGCATCCTCATATATTCCCATTTAAGGGTAACAGGGTCCTTCGTTCACTTTTTATAATTTTTTGTTGTTCATTTTAGAATTTGGTTATCTTTATAATGTTTTGCTGCTGTTATTTAGATAAGTCATTTGAATCATCTAAGATCTTATAATATGATCTCTTTTCTTCTTTTATGAATCGTCCAATGTATGGAAAAATGTTGAAATATATGAGAGTTTTACAATATATTTTCACTTCATAATTAACTTTTTCGAAATAGAATGATACGAGAACTACTCTTAAAATTCTATATTAAAACGTGAAAAATTAATCCCGACAATTGTATTCATTTTGACATCATTTTAAAGGGGAGGTCAAACTCTTGTTTAATGCCGTTTTAAGAGATACTTAAGGCATTAGAGATATATATTTTATGAGTCATAAAATGAACAAAACCTTGAGATTTATTAACTCTCTCTTTTTTAATGTATTTAAATTGACAAATGAGGACCTGGTTTTTATTGTGTTTACTAAAAATTTAAGCCCCGCTACACCCTATCAAACAAACCTGTAGTTGAGAACTATCATTGAACAAACTATTATCGTATATTTCAAAAACCTGTAGGCATTTTTCATTTACTATATCTTGACCATAGAGAATATATGTATATAATGGTTTCAAACAGGTTATTGTTTTCCCTCTGGTTATCTCCATTTTTTAAAAACATAGTCTTTCTAATTTTTAATTGTTATTGTCCAGGATGAAATGTTTATCATCTTTAATTTCATTTTGTTCAAATAAGGCAGGGGCTAATTCCCACTAATAAAAAAAATCAGTAATTTGAATGTACTTCCCATAACAAAATTTTAAATTATTTTGACTAGAATGAACAATTATATCAACGCGTATCTTATTTCTTTAAAAAACAGTTTATTATCAGATAACTTGCACATCGCAATTTGCCTTGGTTGGTGTTGGAACCGGCTGACGTAAACAAGATTATCACTAAAAAAAAATACAATTGATGAAACGTCGAAAAAAGGCAGGTAGAAAATGTATTTTAACAAATGAACATACATAAGTAGTTTATTTATTATTTGATCGATTTAATAATTATAACTCCATGTTTACAGTCATTTCATGCATATCATTTACAAATTTATGCTATGCTATGGTATGCGATTTTAATGATATGCTATGAGATTTGTATGCTATGCTATGAGATTTTTATGCAATGCTATGAGAAATTGAAATGATGGGCTTAATGATATGGTATGTTATGTTATGCTATGCTATGGTATGCTATAAGATTTGAACAAAAACGCCTCCATACACAGAAGAGTTCCACACATTTTGAAGTAAAATAATAAGAAGCCAAAGTTTACCACAAAAATATTATGTAAACATTTATTTTTTCAAATAAAAACATTTAAAACCGAGTTAAAAGAATGTTGTATGCTATGCTATGGTATGATATGACGAATGCGATTCTATGAGATTGTATGCTATGGTATGAGATTCCATTGCTATGCTATGAGATTTTAATGCTATGCTATGCTATGGTGTATGTTGTAAAAGATATGCTTGAAACGACTGTATGTTTGTATTGATGCACAGTGAGATACATGTACATGTACCATTAGCATGTTTAAATGTATTGATTTAAGAAAATAGTAACGATTACCTCAATAAAAAAAAGAAGAAAGAAGAAAGAATATTTTCACAAGTAAAATTGACGAAGCAATCACTACCAAGTCCAAATATGAATTTATTATTTAAGATTGACTATATAAATGTTTGTAAGGTTTCATTGGCTTTTCATCCACCGTGTAAATGTTTCGAAATTGTTTTCGATGTTTCGAAATGTTCAATAATGAATCCAAATTTAAGGATTATTTTTTTTCCGAATTTCTGGCGATCTAGTTTATTCATATGTTACATTTCCAACTTAAATGTGTATTTTTTTTTAAACTGACACTCCTTTATTTATGAAGAATCGATTTTGTTTACAAATCCGTACGACAGGTGTGTGGATAACTGAACACTACGTATTTAGAAAGAAATACTGTGGTGAAAACAATCATTGTAACTGGAGGAGGCAACTGTAGCTAAGTTTATTTCCATAGAGATTGACTCCCCAATTAAAATAATTTTTCTCTCAATGTGTATTTAAACATACACACTCAAACCATTAAAGGGCGCTTGGGCGTTAGGATATTTAAGGGAAGTTGGGTTTAAGTTGTTATGGCATTTAATCATCAATAGCGAGACATAATGTTGAACCAGTGTAATGATAAGGTAACTCACTGTTGGTGTTCATTCAAAGCTTCTTTTGCGTGTTTCTATGGTTGAGTCGTTCTGAATTTAAAGTTACGCTTAAGTTTTTGTAAACACTTCACTGACCTAATCTTAAACAATATATTTATTATCAGTTATAATTCAATCGCACCAACTCTATCAAGTCCTTTAGCAAAGCAATGTTCCACTTTTAATCCTTGTCAAAAGCCCCCCCCCCCCCCATCCAAAATCTCAAACAACCTTATATATTACATTATCACATTTTCTTAAAACCTAAATCCAAGAGTTATTTTGTGATGTCTTTATCTGTATCAACAGTTAATATCTTTTTGGAGAAAAAAACTCTGATTTGAACCAAATCAGACAACTTCTTTTTGTCTGCATAAACATTGAGAACATACCACAATTACTGCTGCTTATGGCAAATTTAAGCACAGTAGTCAACTAAAATTGTCCCCGTAAATCATCGGTTGTCTTTAGTCTCACCTTTTTCTAAATACCCATTCATTAAAAGTTGGAAACATACATTCTTAACATTTTAATTACAATTCCTTGCAGGAAAAGTCATCAACATAAATTTGATAACTTGAAAAACCTCAAAAAAATAGTTCGCCTCTGACAAATATTTTTGACCCTACTATTTATTTTGTAATTATTGTTTTCCCCAAAAAAATAATTAAAAAAGACCGTTGTCTTAAACATATGTAGTTCTGCTGCACATTTTTTAACATAATATGGGCTGAATTTTCAAACAAATTCGCAATTTACTTCGTAGAAATTTCACTCTATAACGCCATTAAATTTTAAAACACGTGACTTAGAAAATTGTTGCCACTTTGTTTTAAGTTACTATTAGCAAATATTTACAAAGTCACAACTTGACAGATTGCTTACGCATTGAAAAAAAAACAAACATTTTTTTTTTATTTTATACGGCAGCAATATTGTATTTTTTTTCATACATGTATTATGATTACTTAAAATCTGCATTTTGTTTTTGTACTACCAAATACAGTTTTGTCGGACCTTGCATTACGTAAACCTACCAAACAGTCGTCAACCTTTGCAATTTATACAGCTGAGTATGCTGTAGATGGTAACTATGGCACAGACCTTATAGACGACCAGTGTACACACACAGATACAAACGACATAAACCCCTGGTGGATGGTAGATCTGCAAACTGTAAATTTCATTACATCTGTCAGAATAGTCAACAGAGGACCGGATAGCTGGGGATCAGGTAAAGCTAAAGTACTTAAATATTTAAATAAAGTGCACTGTTATAGTCCCTAATTTTATCTTATTAGATTACATGTACCCCCCCCCCCAAAAAAAAAAAAAGAAAAAAAAAAGCGACCACCCCCCCCCCCCCCTCCTTCGAAAAAACAAACAACAAAAAACAACAACAAAAAACAAAACAAAAAAGAAAACAAAACCCCCCAAAAACTATCAATCTGTTTTTATATTGTCTTTGCAAATAGAGGATGCACAAACAAGTAATGTTTGATCGGATACATTTTTCCAAGTTCAATAAAAGTTTAACTATCATGATATGAATTAATTTCAGAAAATTACGATGATTGTTCCATATATAATGTGATTTGTAGTACTGTGCAATCAAATAACACAGCATTTTTTGTAAATAAAAAACCTATTGAATACCTATGTTAAATACCATTCAAAATGTGTAAACAAGAGACCAGCACCTCATAGTTTGAAACTAATAGACATTTAAAAGGGTCAATAGAGCCTACCGTTGACCACTGTTGTAAAAAACGGGTTGAGAGTATTGGACTATCGTACAGTACACATTACAATTTGAGTTATTTTTCACTTACATCATTTTATACAATTCGTTTGTTTTATTTGTTAGATTCCTCAGACCGACTGCGGGATGTTACTGTCACTGTAGGGCTGACAGAATCAACTGTCAACATTGTCTGTGGTTTCTTTGCTGGCCCCGGTACTGCGTCACAGGTGGTCATCATCGACTGTCCGACAACACCAGAGGGGAGATTCGTAAAAATCTCCAAAACAACCGAGTATCTCTCTCTTTGTGAAGTTGACGTCTTTGGAGTCGCCGTGTAATCATTGCAATTGCCAACGTCTTAGCTGAAACGTTACGTAAATCGCCATAATTTTGCAGAACTGGATGGACATACTGTCTATTTATTTTAATGTGACTTTGTCGAAAGGCTTCAAGGTTTTTCCTCTTACAGTGGTGACGTCACTTAATTATACATGCACTTGTACTTGTTCGTTCGTAATATATTGCATGCATTTGATATTAAGCAATGTAAATTCGTTTAACGTCATACTAATGTGAAAATTTAAGAAACTTTTTTGAAGGGTTTTTTTATTTATTATTGACTTATTTAATTCGTACCTGTAATATGTCAACAATAACAGAAGATAGTGAACATGGTACTTGAAAATGTCTGTTTGATTTTAAATCATATATTTCTTTTTCGGTTCATTGACTACATACATGTCTGCATATATGTCTATTAAAATACATTTAATTTGAAAATTGCATTTATTATATATTGAAGTAACTGCATTCTCTTAGAGATATGAGTACAGAAATATTATCTTCACAACACAATACACAATAAATATTATTATAATAGGTCTTTTAAAATATCAAAAGAGGAGTTGCATGCAATCTTAACGCCATTAAGTCAAATATAGAAATATACCTTCTTTACTAAAGACTGAAAAATCAACCAAGCAATGTTCAGGATTAACTATCAAAATGAGCTTGGCTATTTGCCATTATATTATTGTGCCATATATTAACGCAGATGTTATTTCTCCATCGAGGGTTTCTTACATTGATGAAGTTCCTTTTTTGAAGGCTGAATTTCTTCCTTTGACAACAAACCTTCAATTTTTCTCTGACATCAAAAAGTACACCTACTCCTCCAAATAACAGGTTAATAGCGTTCGATGCTATTTGCATTTCATGACGATGTTAAACATTATTTGACAACTTCGATATCGAGATAGGGTCTTGTAGTTAACTCTATCGAATCATCGCACTACTGATGTTTGAAATGATAGTGCGATGATGTAACAATGCGATAGCAATATATCGGTTGTGTTATTCTGTAAAAGTTGGTATTTATGCTGGTGGTAATGTACGCGTTTTCTACCGTCAAACATTACGCGTGGGTGTTGAATACACAGTCGCATGTTCAACCGCGTATTATTTAACTGTCACCGTTTCAGTCATTTTGAACGAGCTCCTCTCCTTTAAATAGTTTGTACGTATCCTGGTAGTGTATAGGTGCTCTATCGTGTCATTCTTGGTTCTTTATCGCGCCATCGTCCTCGAATCATCGCCTTGCCAACTTTCTAATCAAGGTTGACATTCCAAGCTTCCATTGTCTATCGGGGCGTTTAATAACAAATATATGTTAAAATATTTCTTTAAAAGATATGATACATGTAATATGAACTATATTTTTAAAAAGAACCAAAACACGTAGAACCAGGAGAAAGGGCGGAGAAAACTGTTTTGTAACAGGTTTTACTTATGTTCGTAGGTTTTTAGAGCGTATACATTTATATATCACGGACAGAGTGACGTATATACGTACGTGTTTTTGAAAAGATACATATGAGCCCTGCCATAATATCAAAAGAAAATTAAATATAATGTTACTTATGTGTAGATTATTCCCATAACGATGCGCTCTTCTATCTATAGTTCTAGTCTTGATATTATTTAAATGTATATATATATTTAATTCTTTCAAAGACATTAAGATCAGTTGTAAAACTTGTGCATTTCTTTTTAACCGTAAAATTTTGATCCACTTTTTTGTGTAAGATTTCCATCTAAGTTTGAATTGGAGAATAATATTAAAATATATTATAATATCATGTATATAAAACATTTCTATGCGGGACATTCTCAAATTTACAATTACAATGAATATATAATAGTATATTTATTTAAAGAAATAAGTATTACAGACCAGGCGCGGATCTAAAAGCGTTTTAAATGGGGTTAGGAAAAAGGAGGTGCTATCATTATACTGTCGGCCAGGAGAAATTTACCGCAATTTCAAAAGATGCACACTAATTACACATTTTAAAACGGTGATAATATAATGTCCTCCTAACATTAACATTCAAATGGTGGCTGAATCCATTTAAAAACTATTGTCAATTTTTCAAAATTCTATCGTTTTTATGTTTAGATTTATATACACGTCATGCTAGACTACACATTAAGGAATTCAAAATCCAGCGTTAACCTATTTATCCCCGCACTTAAAGCTATTGCTACATGTAAAGTATTTTTTATTCAATCTTCTAGAATTAAGTAAAAACATCATTGTTAAAAAGGCATATAAATGTATGGCTAATAATGCTTTCAATACATAATATTACACTTCAATTATCATTAAATGTTCTGGTATAACTTAAACAATATATTCAATGAAAATTAACATTAGACATTTTAAACCTACAAGAACTGTTGAACCATACCTGTACTAGTATTGTATTAGGCATTTTAGTTGTGGCCTATGTTATATTAATTCAAGATCTAGTTACTCATTCCAGAGTGCCTTTTTCATGATATAACCATTATAACATCATAATTGATTTGATGAAAAGTGTTCCCGTATTTTTCGGCTTTAACGGAATTATGTGAAAAATGAAACAGTTTGCTGACGTTCTAAATCATATCATGTAAAAAGTAATCCCGATACCTGTCTTCAATTTGACATCATTTTAAAGAGGTGGTCAAGAGGTTTTTTGATGCCGTTTTGGAAACTGTAGGCATTGTAAATATATTTCATTAGTAAACAAAAAAATGGGACAAAACTCCGAATTTGCTACAGATATTTTTTCATATTTCGTAGAAAATGACAGTTTAAAACATGATATTTCATAGTATTTAACAAAGATATAAACCCCGTCCACCTTATCAAACAAAGCTATTATTATAGAACATTATTGAAAGAATTTATATCTTCAATTACATATACCTGTAGGCACCTTTTTATTTACATGTACATAATTTTGACCTGAAACATGCACAATTTTGTCACGTGTCTGGTTTTCATGGTGCTTTATGGCGGGTGTTATACTACTTGACTTTAAAGAGAGAATGATTAATATAACCTCTTATTTCCGTTCCAACACAACTCTCTCTCTCTCCTTTCTCTTTCTCCTTTCTCTTTCTCCTTCCTTCTCTCTCTCTTTCTCTCTCTCTCTCTCTCTCTCTCTCTCTGCATTTTAATGGTGGTGTAACCCCCATTAACTACACAAGATCTGTCGAAGTAAACACTTTAAATCTATAAGATCACCATTCTTTGGCAAGAAGTATACGGTTGATTTGTAATGACTAATTATCATTAGGCGTACGCGTTTAAAAAACCGAGAGTTAGGCCGGTTTCTGATATTTAATCTGTTTTCTACTCAATGCATAACGTCGTCTCCTTTTCCAACTACATATGAGCAAATAGTCCAATGGCGAGGCAGCGATAGAGAACCAACGATGAAATGATAGAGCATCGCGCAACAATCGCCTCAACGCTATCGCATAATCGCGTGATCGCTACCGTACCATCGCTTCATCGTGTTGTCGCACTAGAAACAATTGCGTCATCGGCATCGGATAATCACATTATTGCACTATATCGATGCAGAATCTAGATGGTGTGAAGCGAATATTGACTATATGCCCCGATTTCGATTTCATAATATTGCATTATCCTGATTTCATAGAAATTTATGTAATCAAGATAAAGTTATGCTCTTCACTAATGAACATTGCACTATCGCAGTTAAGATAGTAAGACAATTCGATGATGATGAAGCGATGTTGCGATGACGATGAAACAATGGACAACAAACATTTCATTATTTTCGTGAGTCGATCATTGTCGAATTGTAAATTCTTTAATTGTGAAATATTTCGTTGTGTTATATATTTAAATTATTTTATATATTTTTTTTAACCATACTTATTCTGATTTTTAATAATTTTTTTTCGTTTCGTTTAAACTTTTGCGTTGGTTTATGCCCCAGTCACACATTCACGGATCAACTCCACGGTTCTACTACGGAATATTTTCCACGGTTGACACTGGAAAATCTAATTATCGTTAATTGATACGGAGTTAGTACGGATGCACTACGGAGTGGATACGGGTTGTTACGTACTTACAAAGATAGGGAAGAAAAAAAGATAAATTTAGTGTCTGTTTGAAACGGTTTGCTTCGGTACAATACGGTTTTAATACGGAAACAATGAAACAATACGACTTAGAAGGAGTGTTAAGTGCCAAGTCGACTGCGCTACGGATGAATACAGTTTGCTACGGTGTAGGTAAGGATTAATACGGATAAAACCGGTCTTTTACGGGACGCCACGATTCACTACGGGGCTTCTAGGACAATCACGATTACCCAGTCCGTTGGTAATCCGTGCACCAGTTTAGTTATTTTCCAAACTCTATCGAATAAAGATGCGACCCCCAAAAAAACTTGTAAACGAGTAATTGCCAAAAGTAAAAACCAGGCGGTGGATGACTCTTGTATAACGCAAGCAAGCGAGGATGCTCCGGAAAACAACACCTTCTGATACTGGGGTAGCCAGTAAAAAGAGCCGGCTTAAGCCTCTTCTTATATAAAGTAGATGTGCCTTTATGATTGATTAAATGGGGCATTCAAAATTCAAAAAAACATTTTTAATTGGTTTTAATAACCTCACATACGAGAATGCAAATGTTTTAATGATAAGAAAGTTGTAATAACCCATTGATTATTTCTGACTTTTTAACAATACTTTTGAACAGTCATTATATTATCTTGTCCTGCCATGGAACACACCCGTCTTTCGTCTTCCTGGTCAAGTAGAAGATTCTGGTCCCCAGGGTATCTCATTCTCATGATGTTATGAAGGCACACGCAGGGAAAAACTATGACGTGCAGAGTTTTCGGCTCCTGATTCATGACTGAAAGTAAACATCTGAATCGATTTGCAAGAATACCAAACGCATTTTCAACCACTCTTCTACTTCTAGATAACCGATAGTTGAAAATTCTCTCGTCATAAGAAAGGCATCGTCTAGAGAAAGTTTTCATAAGCCAGGACCTCATACCAAAAGCATCGTCTGCGATGATATAGTGGCCAAGGGGTTTATCATCACCGGGAAAAGGGGTCGCTGTTGGCAGTCCCATTAATCCTCTTTCAATCGCTTGTTTAAGATCACTCTGGTTCCAAATCTGGGCGTCCGAAAATCCACCTTGAGCGCCAATATAAACCCATCGGAACTTGTAGTCAGCGTTAACTAGAGCCATCAGTACAATAGAGTGGTAACCTTTATAGTTATAATACAACGATCCTCCATTTTTTGGACATCTAATGTTTTTTGTCGAGAGCACCTAGTGTGTGTGGGAACTGCCACATAGCCTCAAACTGTTCTGCTATAGCTTTCCACTGTTCAGGTACCGTAGTTGTCAAGAAAACGTCTTCTGAATAAACAGACACTATGGCCTCGCATACCTCTCTTACTGTACCACAGATTGTATTGTGGGCAACTCTGAAACCATACATCAGTATGTGATAGCTGTTCCCCGTAGCTAGGTACCTCAAAGTAACTGCTAGTCTCAAACCAGGGTCAATAGATTTCATGTACCAAGTGTTGCGCTTTTTAATCTTTGGAGTAACCATGTGTAACAATTCTTAAAACATACGAGGGTCCACTCGTACAAAATTCCTATATGCAGTTGGATCTTCTGCATACATCTCGGACATTAAGGCTTCATACTGGCCATGTTTAGGTCTTCGGAGAAGCCAATCTCTCGTCCACCATCTCCGCTGCCTTCGATCACGGCTCTGCTCTTAGTTGCCCTGGCATTTTGTGAAATGTCATTGTCTAGTTCTAGCAATTTCAAAGCAAGCATAAGTTGTTGATTATTCATGTTTGATAGAAATTTTGTTACTGATGGTCAGACACAGAGTTTTTATAAATGTCAGCTGAATGACTGTCATTAATGACAAGCATGACAAGCCTGGCAACGCTTTATTATTCTAGAATTTTCGCGGCTATGTTAAGGCTGTCCGAAGCTAAATATATATCGAAAAAAGATACTATTTTAATCAAACTAAGCGAGTCTCTTTAAACTTTTATTACATAAATTAATAGTGATATCCAACACTATATTTGATATATTTTTGTGACGTCATATATTTTTCTTAAGCACGTGACGGGTGTATTCTAACACTGTAAAAACTCTATAAAAATCGCATCGGCACAAGTGAATAATGACATTAAATAAAAAATATCTTTATGAAAAATCCTTCGATAAGTGTATTTGCAGTTCTTGCTGGATGTTTATATAAACATTTCGTTTATTTGAAATATTGTCAAAACATTTCGCAACGCCATCGAAATTAGGCACATTTTTACATTTTAGACTCGATTTACATAAAATCGGGTCAATCGGTAGGTTTCCCCCAGCAAGATTCACATTGGTACTTATTTTCTCTCCCGATTTAACGTAAAATATACTAAGATTGTTTTTATCTTTCACTTGCGCCAAGCCGTTTTTTATATGCATGTACATATCACCATTCATTTGATAACACGTAGCAGGGAGAGTCTCAAAACCATTAGTTTATTAATAGTTATTTACCTATTACGAAGCTTTAAAACTGTTGAGTTTTTTATACTCTATATCGGTGATATTGAATTTAGTATTACTAGCATTTACAACAGTGTCTATGTAAAGGAATGAAGCGGTTTTATTATGCACAATGAATATGACTTATTACGTTATGATACATTCCCTAAGAACGATCGAAAGGAATGCAGATCGTGACGTTAAAGTTAACTAACGTCATATCTTATGAAGTACAGACAAGTGCCTTTCTACATATCGCTGTGAAATTAATCGGGCAGCCTTAACATAGCCGCGTTGCCTTGTACTTTCGTACTCCGTACAGTGTCGCTATAAAACGTATAAAAACGAGATAAAGCTTAAGATTCCTTTGTTATTCGTAATATAACGTAATTGGCCCGTGTCACACCGTAAAGAGATCTTAGCAAACTCTTCTTATTCGTAGTAAATACGTACTAGAACCGTATAATCACGTAGCTCTCCGTATTAAATCGAAACAATCCGTGACAAATTGATACATACGAATTACTACGGATTTATACGGAGTTAAAACGGACTTCTACGTTCTAAAACGGTTTAGTAAGTTTTACTAAGGAAGTACTACGATGGTTTCATCCGTAGTGGAATTTTGAACATGTTCGAAAATTGTCGCAGCTATACAAGTATTGCTAGTTTGGATATGATAACAGACGGAAAAACCACGGGTCAATACATATCGCCATAAATGATGCCGGTGTAATGAAGTATAATGACCCCCGTAGAATAATGACCGGGGGTCATTTTTCTACGTAGAATAATGACCCCCCTAGCTGAAGAATAATTGGATATTTTTGAAGAAAAAAGACCCAGGGGTTATTTTTCTTCATGTTAAACATGAAGAAAAATGACCCCCCCCCCCGTAAACATGAATAGAAATTGGTTACCCCGTATCCAAGATATGACTCTGTTCAACTGATTTTGAAGTTATAAACACCGATCTTGTAAATAAATCGCTGTATATAGTTTTTCCTATCCGTAGCAAGCACACGCAAAACACTCTTACATTGCCACAAATTGATTGTTAACAGTTACGTTACTTCTCTCGTCGACAAACGGCGGGAAATGACGCATATAAAGAAAAATTCATACACAATGAGCATATTGTGTAATAATTAACGAACAATAATCATGAAAGAATAATTTTTGTAATAATATAAGCAATATTCATTGGTGAATGAATTGTCAATCGAAGAATGATACTTGTATATAACTTTATGGAAAAAGACTAAGGGGGCAGGTAACGTAGGAATACGAATACTTCTTATTTACATTTCTTGGGGAAAGTGATTTTTAAAAAAAGCATTCTGCGTTAGTTTTGTTTTCTTCTGCGTAACACATGAACATCAATATTCTAAACATTTGTTGTAATGTTGTATTTGTGATCATGGATTGACTTTATTCTTTTAGAGCAAATTTGTGAAGAGTACCTGACTATAGTAAATCTTAATAGATAATAAACACTGATCGATTATAATAAGAAAAGATTGTTTCTAAAAGCGTTGATAAGACGTTAACACCCATGTTAGGAGTTTATATCCCGCTTGATTTTGATCACACGATCTTTGTTGTATCCAACGTTACCAATGCTCATACAAACTATTGATGCATTAATCATCTTGATATTAACTAAACTTACTAAAGTATGCCGAGGATAAAGTAAAATATATTTTCTGTACGAGTACTCTCAGCACTTTGACGATTTTCCTTATTGGCCGTTAACCTCTACTGGCGTAATGGCTCTAATTTCAGCTTGGCTATAATGCCTAACAGTGGAGTAAACTTTTCATAATTTTGGTTTCATCATTAATTCTGGGTGATGCACTTGTATACCGAGCAGTTTGTATTGCGGAAATCCTCAATGCAAGTATAATTCATGAATAATATGGAGAATATAGAAGATGCGACGGTGAAGCGCGAAGATGCGAAGACGAAAGTGCTAAGTTGCGAAGGCGAAGAAGTGATACTACTACCGGACCGCTTCTTGCCTTTGCAACTTCGCACTCTCGCCTTCGAATCTTCGCGCTTTCGCCTTTTTAGCTCACCGAGACGAAGTCAATGGGAGCATATGCTATACCCCCGGCGTCGGCGTCCGGAGCTGGTTAAAGTTTAAGTTGCAGCTCCTGTATCTAAGCTATTACTTGTCCTCTCTTCACCAAAGTTACATGGAGGATGCATCTGGACCTACTGAATCTGGTTCCTAACTTTCAGATGCTGGAGGAGGTTAAGGTTTTTGGAGCAGGTGCCTTAAATAGCAAAATATTAGTTACTGCTGGTCCGTACTTCACCAAACTTGCATGGATGGTGTGTCTTATGATACTGATATACCAGACAGGCTTGAGTGCTGAATCTGAGTTAAAGGTTTCAGATGCAGGAGGGGGTAAAGGTTTTTGCAGCTGGTTAAAGTTTTTGGAGCAGGTGCCCTCTAATGATAATATCTTAGTTACTACTGGTCCTAACTTCATTATGGATGGTGCGTCTTATTATAGTGATGCACCTGACAGGCTTAAATGCTGAATCTGAGCCACAGGTTTCGGATGCTGGAGGAGGTTAAGATTTTTAGAGCTGGTTAAAGTTTTTGAAACATGTGCCCTCTGATGACGATATCGTATTATTACTGGTCCTAACTTCACCAATCTTGCATTGATATAGTCTTATGATACTGATGCACCTGACAGGCTTGAATGCTGAATCAGAGCCATAGGTTTATGATTCTTGATGAGGTTTAGTTTTTTGGAACAGGTCACATGTTTTATAGCTAGAAAGATAGCTTGCATAGTTGATTTAACTATATTATAAATGAAACGCAGAGGTTGCTTCAGATGCAGAGCCTGATCTCCATTATCAAGGATGCTAAAGAAATCTTCTACCTCACTCAAACCTGCTTGATAGATACTGTAGAAACACATATTTTCGTTGGGTCAAAATTTCGTTGTTTTTAAACGAAATTCGATTTCGTTTGCATTTAATTTCGTCATATCGTATTATCTTTGTATGCATTAATACTTGGTTTAAAAAATTCGTCATGGATTTAATTTCGTTGATTGATACTGCCAACGAAAATAACGAAATTTAATCCTCAACGAATATTTCTGTTTCTACAGTAGATATGGTTGTTGTTAAGTGATGTAACATGATCCCTATGATATTGTAATATTATAAAATATCGTATCATACGATATTGTATAATATGATATTGGTTTATATGATATATTATCATATCACATGAAATTGTATTTTATGAGATTTTAATATATATTATTGTATCATATGATACAATGTGTATAGTATGATTGTATTATATAATATTTTACTTTATCCCATGATATTGTATCATTTGATATGATAGAATGTTTATCAAATTATATTGTATTATATAATACAATATCATATTACGTATCATATATGATACAGTGTCATACAATACAATATCATACTATAATGTTTACATTCACTTTCTTTCCCTCTATTAAATTGCATTAGTTAATTTTAGTGATATTTACACACAACACAGAAGACCCAATCACCAAATCTGGTGCGTATGAATACATTCAGTATTTCTTCAGTATTTCTCGAAGAACAAGAACTGACTCTTCTCGCGACTTCAAACCGGATAACGACCTGATATTATACTTACGCTGATAAATATTTCATTGATGTAAATATATTTTGGCACTTAAATTAATTCAATTGATTAATTTCTAAGTATACCAAGAGGAAATTCATTAAAGTACAGAAAGAAAAAAAAATAATTGTGTTATTAGAATTTAAAACGCTGCGTACTATTTTTGTCAGTATATTTCGGCTGTTCCAGTGGCCATTCTGTTTATTTCGCATTACTTGTTGAATAAGACAGAGCCTGTTAAAAAACAAATCATATTTGCGGGAAGGAAATACTTGTTTAAAAAACGTAAATATTAGCATTGAATCATTATTTTTTGAAAGATGTGGTCTCATAACTGCAACAATGAGTGCAAACAAATTTTCATAACGCGCTAGCGCGCGTTATACAATTTGTATGCACACACCGTTGCAGTTATGAGACCACATCTTTCAAACAATAATGATTCAATGCTTAATTATACAATATAATATCATATGTTTCAATGTTATGATGTATTGATGCAGTTCAATATTGTTTCATATAATACTATATTGTATTATGTTTTATGATATTGTATTGTTTGATCAAATACAATAATGTATAACACAATACAATGTCATATCATACGTTACAATATCATATCTCACAATTTTTACGGTATTTTATGGTATTATATGATATATATTGTAATTATGATAGGATGCAATTTTAATTTTATATTATTGTATTGATTAACATATGAAGACATGAATAACATACAATTTTTTAACAGATGATATACGATATTGTTTCCAACCAGAATCCATGAATATCCAAGATCATAAAGGATGGTTTTCATATAATATGAGAAAGGTGGTCTCATAAAGGTGATGCCTCGTCTCGGTGAGCTTTGTAATCTGTGATTACCTATGTTTTATAATTGCGGAGTTCTCCATCGTTGAAATGGTTCCGAGGCATATTTTGGAAATTTTATTTTTATAAAATTAATAAAATAAAATTATCCAGGAGGATGGGGTCCGAACTCCCTTTCCCCTTTTACTGCGTAAAATTATTAATATTGAATTTTCCGGGAAGGGGGGGGGGAGCGGACCCCCTTTCCCCCTGTAGATCCATGTATGAGCAAGGAGTGTCGCATAATGAAATTACATTGTTACTGGGTTTGGTCCACGGTAAAGAGACGGCTGGTAAGTGACAGTCCTGAGTCTGGAAGTGCATATGTTCACATTATGGCGGACATTACATTTAGTGTGGAGTAGATAATGATTAGGCATAACCAGCACTGGTAAACATATATGTTACATTTACACATATATTTATATATTTATATTTATAAACATTCATAGTAAGCGCGATGGCCTAGCGCATGCGTACCAATAAAAGCATGGATTAATCTGAAAACCTTGGCGAGTACGGTGCCTGTATAAAATTCTATGTAATCGACCGAAACTTGCTGAATGCAATCAAAAAAGGCAACGGCGAAAGTGCGAAGATGCGAAGGCCAGAGTGCAAAGTTGGGAAGGAGCGATAGAAGTATCGCTCCTTCGCCCCTCGCACCTTCGCATTTTAGGCATCACATCTTCGCGCTTCGTCGTCGCATCTTCGCACTTTTGCCCTTTCGCTTTCGCACTATCGCATTTGCAACTAATTCGCATCTTCGCCCTAAGGTCGAAGTGGCTATATCGGAACACCATAGATATATGTAAATGTAATTGTTAAAATGACAACCATACCCCGATGCAATACGTCAATATCTTGTTATAACGGAAGGATTTTTATTTTCTAAGATATACCCCTTCTTTCACTTTAAGTTTATTTGAATATGAATTATAATTTCTGTTACTTTCTGTAAACTGCAGCAGTAAAAATTGCAATAGTGTAAAGACTATTTCACAAATAATAAAAAAATATACTGAAAAACTTTAATCTACAAGGGGGTCATTATTCTACAGGGGTCACTTTTCTTCATGTGGAGTGTGCTCATTTTTATGAAAATGACACTTATTCTTCAGGCAAAGGGGTCATTTTTCTACGTAGAATAATGACCGGGGGGTCATTTTTCTGCGTAGAATAATGACCGGGGGGTCATTTTTCTACGTAGAAAAATGACCCCCGGTCATTATTCTACGGGGGTCATTATTCTTCATTACACCGGATCGCTTCCGTAGTTAAACCGGCATTTAATCCGTGAATATGTGACTGGGGCATTAGTTTCAATTTTCATTTTCGTTCCTCTGTGCACAGGTACTAACGTAAACAAACCACTTTATAATGATTCAAACAATTTATTTTTGCTAGTTATACAAACATTAAAAATACGTTACACCATTATACTTGAAAAAGTTGTCAGCGCGTTGGAAACAGAGTTTTTAATATATGTAATTTATTTATTTTAAAGTTCCACCTCTCGTATCTCAACATATGGTGCATAAAGTCGTACGTCGTTGAAATGACTAAAAATGTTCTCAAATGTACTTCTTGTTTCTTTTTTTAATGAGGCAGATTCAAGACACGTTTTGAAATCAAATGCATTTTTGAATTCTACAAAAATCACCGTATATTCTTTCCAATCTATTCGCCATTTTTGTACGCAGTATTTCTTTTTCAATTGATCAAACAAATTAAGAAATTGTCGAACTATGATTTTAGACGATTTTTCAGCATCACTGCTGTGAAAAGAAATATACTTTTTTAGGGCACTCTTTGTTTCAGATAATATAGTCGCAAAGTTTTTATATTTTTCTGATTTTTCTATTCCATCCATAATTCTCCGACAAATAGTTGTGGCATGTAATAAAGAGAGTGTATGGAAGTCACCCAATATGCTAGAAAAGTAAGCATAATCTAGTTTGCATATGAAATCGCTTAGGATACCAGCGAGTAGCTCTTCTAGGGTTGGGCATCCGTTCTTTACTTTGATCCGTATTTCGACCATATAAACATTTGAGTCTGCAAAATATAAAAAAAAGTACCAAAATTAAATTATTTTTTTGTGAAAAAATTAAGATATATGTAACCAAAATGAGTTTAAGGATTGGTCTCTTTTACTCATTAATAATTTGTTTAATCCTTAAACATACTGCCTAGTAAATAGCTTTATGTACATGATTAAGTTACATATCTCTACGGTCGAAGAGATGCAGAAGCCTTGCTTTATACATGTATACTATTAAACTTTATTTCAAAACTCAAAATCTTTTGATATTTAGATCACATAATCATTATAAATACCTGTTGATCCTATGGTGGAAGGATCAACGATTTCAATCACATTCGATACTTTTTCGATTTCAGATAAAGCTTCCTTGTCTTCTGAAAATATTTTCTTCAAAACATCATATTTACCAACGCTAAGTAATCCGACTTTTTCCAAATAGTAAACATTATCCAAGACACTGCCGTTTTGTTGGGTAGGCAGGTCGCAATAATTTCTGAACTGCAATTTCCAGCTGACATAGGTATCTGAATTCTCATTATGGCCGACATATCCATTAATTAGTTTAGCAAGCAAATTGTTGTGGATTTCTTTGATATTGGGGTTAAATTGTAAACTGAAAAAATTAACATATTTGTTATGAAATAAAATGAAAGCAAAATTAGAATTGCATTTATCAAAAGCTGGAAAAACAATGGAAAAAAATCTGACATGATTAGTAATAACAATATATAAGTTTTTTTTTTAATTTATACTACTTCCACCGTTAAAAATTGAAGAACTAAAAAAGTTTTTAAAAAGGACCTTGTTTCCATTTGTAGCTCTCTCTACATTCACTTTCAATATCTGTAGACGTTAGACCTAAAATAATAATAAAATGAACGAAATTTTTGTTTAATAAAAGAATAATCAAATGTTTGAATCGCTATTCTTATGTTTCTTTAGTAAAAAATGTATCACAAGTCAACTGACTCCATCTTGTGTTGAAATAATGCTGTGACATTTTGTAGAGAATAGTGGGTAATAAATGTTCACCACACCTTAGTGTCTTGTAAAAAAACACAGACAAAAAGAGTTACCAACACAAAACAAAGCTGAATCAAAGGACAAAGAATCTTTTGATTTTTTTTTCTAAAGTAAAGAACTTATGGAAGCGTCAAAAATATAAGGCTGCAAAACTTAAAAAAGTCATTGAAAATTAATAAGGAATGTTTTTTTTAAGACTTTGAGAATCATTTTTTCTTATATGTTTGGCTTTCTGTTTTTTGTTAAAAAAGTACAACTAATTAAAGTTTCGAATGGGAATTATATATATACATGTATATACAATTTCCAAACAGTTTTTGCAAGGACTCAGGTGTGTTTTATATGCCGAAATATTTCTTATATATCTGACCGTGTTTTTAATACAATTGTCTGTGGATTGACTTGTCTGATATTTATACATGTTTCTTGAGTCTACTGGCATTTACAACCAGCTAAAAAGCCATATCATCTCCATCTGCTTTTTAAATTATATCAGGAATGGAATGAATCACTTTTGAATAAATTCATCGAATAGTAAACAGATATATAAATGATTAATAAAAGTTCTAATCTTTGGGGGACTAAATTAACTTTCTCTCTACGTATTCTGTTTATAGAATAGACTATCTAGAGAAAACCTTAGCTACCAAAGAACAACACATCTTTTTTATATTGTTATTTTTATTATTATTTTCATTATAATAAACATATTATGAAAATATGTTTATAACATGCTTAAAACTAGTGGGTATTGTGTTTTTGTTTGGTTTTTTTGTTTGTTTGTTTTTTTTTTTTTTACAAAAAACACATGTACCCCCTTCTCTCCAAAGATTGTAATATGGCGCAAATTTAATTAGTGAAAAAGAATGATGTCAGCTATATGTTATATAAATTATCCATATATGATACAAAATCATTATTGTAATGAATATTTTCATGATAATTGACCCCGAAATTCAAAAAGGTCAAGGTCAAAAAGTTTGGTTTGGTTCACTTTTCCGCTAGATCATCAAACTTTGTTTTCAGTTTAAAGTCTTTCTGTCAAAGAATTTTTAAAATATAGTCTGGAAAAAAATGTTTTTCTTAATTTGACTTGGAGTTAAGAAAAGGGTCAAGGTTAAAAAAAAATAACAACAGTATGCCTCATGGTATTTTAGTTCTGTGTTTATAAGTATCTATCTGTGATACAAGTTTAAAGTTTGTATGTTTAAGGAATCTCGTGTTATGATCCGTACAATATTTTTTTTACAAAAGGAATTAACTTGAGGCACAATATTGGTCAGGGTAAAAAATTATGGTCCTGTGCACTTTTACTCAATACAATCTATCTATGTGTTAGGTTTGAAGTCTTAATGTCAAAAAGTATTTAAGCTACGACCCAGACAAAGTTTTATTATTTTTTTCTTAATTTGACCTTGAGTAAACAAGGGCAAGGTCAAATACCAATCAAAAGTACACCTCAGTGTATTATTATTATTCTTTGTTTAAGGTTTGAAGTCCTTCTGTCAAAGTATATTTAGGAGTTGAACAATGAGGTTTTTTTCTAACTTGACCTTGAAATAAAAATTTTAGGTCAAAGTCAACAATTTTGGTAAGGTTTAACTAGGTTATGTACCATCTAAGAAACAAGCTAAAAGTATGTATGATGAATACAGTATTGTGTTATTTTTATATAAAACGCTTCATCTTGAAAAACAAAAAAGGTCAATGTCAAAAAATTTGGTAGCGTGCACTCCTTCTTAATACCATCTACCTATGTTTTAAGTTTAAAGTCTTAATGTCAAAGGGTATTTAAGTTACGGACTGGACAAATTTGGAAGATGAAGAAGAAAAGAAGAAGAAGAAGGAGAAGGTCGATAAAAACAATATGTCTCCAAGGGGATACTTAATAAGACAACTTAAATAAGAAAAACCGGTATTGAAAATAAGCCATTTATTTCTTGCACCTAAAATTACAGTAAAAGCCCTTGTAATGAAAATATTCATGCATATGTCATGAGAATGCCATTTCTAAAAAAAAAAAAAGTAGACAAACCTAAAGTTTCATATATCGCACACACCTGTGTATTTAACGCATAGATACTCGTTTTTTGAGAATAACCGTGGACAAGAAGTCTAGAGAGAAAAAAACAGAATAAATGCGAATTGGTTCGAACCAGAAATGATTCTTACAAATCGAAAAAAAATATATAAACTTCAGATGATAATAGATCGATGCTGAAACTTGACAAAATTAGACGAGCTATTTTCCGATAAATCTTCTGCACAAAAAATGTAAAGCACTAAGTGGGTCTCCCGTTAATTACATAGGTAAAGTTCGGAGTTCCTGTAAGAAGCCTATTTTGAAAATAAAGCACACATAACTAAAAGTAAAATTTTTGGTTTTAAATCGAATTCTTGTAAGTACGACAAAATCCGAATAATTCTCAATAAGAATTCACAGAAATCTTAACGATTTCAATAATGACTTTAAAAAATCCGAATATGTAAATAATTGAATAAACTTATTAACTTATATTTATGTTAAAATCATTTTTTGAACCCCAATAACTCTTTAATGCATCTTCTGATCTTACAGCAGCTTCATATCCCCGTCATAGTTATTGACTGAGTGATTGAAATCTAGCTACTAACGTGACATTATACGTAGTTTTAAAAAATACTCAAGACTGAATAGAAAGATCTGAGCTTTATTACCACGTGACCAAAAACGCTCAAATATACCTACATGTACAGCCGTCAGGGACTGAGCTGAAGGTCATGAACATAACTCTCATACGTACGATGTAGAAAATGTACGTGCAGTGTTTCTTTTACTTCTGTGAAAATTTACGCGTTTTATTTTTACGGATTTGTAAAACTCGTAAAAATAAGTAAAAATTAGCAGCACGTAAAAATAACACGTTATACGGCATTTATAGGACCTCTATTCTGTGCGACTTTTTTTATTCATTGTGCCTTTTTTTATTTTTTTTTTTTCGATATAAATTGTCATACTTTTGAACTTTTGACCCAATAAAACCCCTTATTACGTAATATATGATATATATATATATATATATATATATATATATATATATATATATATATATATATATATATATATATATATATATATATATATATATGAACAGATGTACAGAGGTACAGAGGTACAGAGTACTATAATTACTGATAACATGTACTTTTGCAAAGATTCTTCACAGCTCACGTGGCCCTAAATTTGAGGAACCAGTCTCTTTTGATTGATATGCAATGAAAATCCTCGCAAAATTAAAAAAAAAATGAATACAACTTTCAACAAAATATTTATACATTAAAAGCTAGTGAAAAACAGGTTCAAACTATTCGTGAAAGATATTGTTGCAAATTTTTGAACTTGAGCGAGCTTCGTCGCATCTGCATTTTTCAAGATATCTAATAAATAGGGTCGTGTACAGACATTTGTCTACTACTCCTGATATTTTCACGTTTCTATCACACTTTTGGAGCGGATACGTGGACAAAATATTCCTTAAAAAATTACTTTATTCTCTAAATCTCACACCAGACAGGATGCCATCGGCAAAAAAGTAGTCAGTTTTTTTTATGCTTTATCAGTTAAATTTCATGCAAATTGGTCTAATAATTCGCAAGAACGAGCGTACGAAAAAAATCTGAAATATTTTTATAAAAAAAAATTATTCAGAAAAGAAAGGAAAAAAATAAAAAGAAGTTCCCTCAGAAAAAGATCCTAGTAATAGAATTAAAAAAGAATCAACAGAATAATAAAATGGCCTTCATCAGAAGAGGGAAAGACCCTAAAAAATGATTCCTACATAGTAATTATAACTTAAGAAAATAAACTTTAATAAAAATAATATCAGAAATACAGTTTTGTGTATACCATCCGATGTACATTTTAATGATAGTTTTAATGAACTGTATGTGCGCATTTACATAGCAACATAACTAGTAACAGGTTTATCGTAAATACAAAAATAATTTTACGATCCTTTTTGAATTACGTTTCTTTTAATTTTTATTTAATGTACACAATTAGGTAAATAATAATTCTATCTACATATAAATAAATGTTTCGTCTTTATTTTATGTGTGTCAATCAGGATAGATCACAAACTTGTTAAAAGTATTTTTACTTTGATCTTTTACAAGTAAAATTAATATTTGTGATAAAAACAAATTCTGTATTATCTTACTATAATATAAAGACCTTTCAATTCAATACCACTTCCGTTATACAGTGCACTATCAAAAATATACAAAAATATGAAAATATAAACATTACAAAAATTGACGACCTCTGCAAAGTTCCTTTGTTTTCAAATATTTATAACAACAAATACCATTTTTATAATTGAAAAATAACCCACAAATGTAAGACAACCCACAAAGAAATTAATCTCATTAAATTCAACCGCGCTTTAAACTTGTCCCGGCCCATCAAGCAATCAAGTAAAACATTTTCAAGAAAAGGACTACAATTAGTAAATGATTATTCGATGTATTCGGTGATGGGCCTGCTTTTCTTCTCCTTTACATTGATCCATAATTTCAAATATTTTATCAAAATAATCCACCACTTTCTCTTTAAGACTTTCTCTATTTTCATCCACGGCTTTCCCATAAAGTTTCGTTGAAGCAAAGTTAACGGTAAACATGACAGAGTTATCCCAATTAATATCGATGTCTTTCGCGCCAAAATCCTTTTCCATTGAGGAAAGCAAGCGAAAAAAAGCTTTTAAAATATTTTTCGAGTAATTTTCTGATTGGTTTTTCTCACCGTATTTTAGAAGAATGCTTCCCAATTTTTCATGAGCGTTTTTTATTGTTTGAGTAAAATCACTATAGTTTTCGGTTGATTCCTCTCCACATAGGATTTTAAGGCCGGTTTCTGTTGGAGACAAGGATTGGAATATTTTATAAGAGTCAATGAGCATTTCATGAAGAACAAGGACTAAGTTTTTCACAACGTCGATATCTCCGTTTTCCACCTCTATCAGAATTTTACCAGTCATTGGCCTGCCATCTACAAAAAGTGGTGTCTGAAATAGTTAATATTGTGAGAAAATTGATTTTGTATGTACAATACATTGTCTTTATACGACAGAGTTCCCTTACCTCAAAAGATTACAGTCAAGTATATGATTGTTTTTTAACTTTTGAAGAACAAAATATGAAATAACCTAAAAAAAAAAAAGGACGTAATGTTACACCCGTTTGTTGGTTTGTTGATCCGTGTGCATCTTTTTAAGATACAAGAATAGAACACGGTTTATAAAAAACAAACGAAACCCATGGGCCTTTTCGGTCACCTGAATAGCTCCAGTGTGGGTTTTGCAATGTGCATTCATGTGCATTTTAACTTCAGGGCTAATAAATTATAATATTCGAGTATTGTTTATTACAATCAACTTTTGTAAATTTTAAAAAAAGGCTGTAGCATAACATGCTGTGAAATAATTGAACAAAGGTACTGAATTTAGGTACTTAAAATAATCGGTCAAAAATCCACCACCATACCCTAAATAACATTACATCCCTGCCCTATTACCAGAACCTGTGTCACAGGGCAATAAAATTCATAACCTGGGATGACCGACTCTTCCTCATCATAACCATGTACTTACTTCATCGGATTAATAATTTTCTTTCTTTTCAAAACTACATACTTTATTTGCAGAATATTCAGGAGCAAAAAAGAACATTTTTAAAGAATAACTGCATTCATTTAGAGACACCCCTCCCCCCCCCCCCCCCAAAAAAAAAGTGATCCATGGCCCATGAAAATTACAATAATGAAAGAGGCATTTTTCCTCATCATAACTATGTCTTATTTTTGAGTGGTTAAATACTCAGGAGCAGAAAAGAAAATTTTTAAAGAATTTATACATTTCCTCTAAATAACCATTGGAGCCCTGCCTAAACAAGAGAACCCCTAGGTTTTTGAGTTTAATATCATGGAGCAGAGCGGATGGACTATTGCATTTTCACTATTATGGTAGGACACCCCCCCCCCACACCCCCTTAAAACAAAAACCTCTAAGCCAGGTGCCCTACATATCACAGTTTTAAAAGGGGCACTCTTCCTCATTTTTTCCTATTACAGTCGCACCTGTTGTTACGGCCACCTTTAATCAGCGGCCACTCGCCATGAGCGGCCAGTTTTAATCCCGCCCGTTTAGTTTTTCACTATATTTTAACTGATTTAAGCGGCCACCTGTCTAACGCGGCCAGCGGCCACTGCTTTTAGGTCCCGTGGCTTCAACATGCCTGTTTTCAACGGCCATTTTGTCTGTTTTGTCACATGACTTTTGAATCTGCCATGTGACCCCGTATCGAAAGAAGCCAAACTTCGAAAGCTGATAATGAGTTAATGACAAATAATTGAGTGTGTTATTTGAAGACTGCTGAGATTTAATGTGATAATTGATTATCATAACACCTGTTTTGTGTTGTTTATATATCGACACGTACTTATATACTTCATTACAAAGTCATTGTATATGGCCAGTCTTGCGCTGAACAGCTTAACCATGTTAACATGTGCAAAATAGCCGGTAGTATGCACTTTTTTCCTAGAAAATTTCTTTGAGATAATAAAACGGGTTCTTAATATATATAAGAATGGAATTTTGATACTTTTTTAAAAGGTTAAACATCGGCTATCGTAGTTCAGTAAGTAGCCTTTGTACGGAAACGTTGCTTCTGTTTGTTTACCGCATTTAATCCCTTGAAAATTATCATTTGGGCGTATTTAGTAGAAAATGTTTTGTTCTTAATCCCTTGATAGATAAATGGAACTAAAACGGCCATTCAGAATTAATATAAACTGTTTATTTAGCATTCCGAGCTATGCATTCACCATCTCTGTGTACGCCGCCATTACAGATGCTATTAATAAATCTGTCCAATAGAGCCAAAATGAAAATACTAGATGTTTTTTTTTCCATTATTTTGAAACCTGGAATAAGAGGCCACCTGTCTTTAGCGGCCAGTTTGGCATTGTCCCACAGGTGGCCGCTTAAAACAGGTGCGACTGTATATTAGTTCAACTGCTTAATATCAAAAAGCATAGGAGAATATATTTTTTTTTTAAATATAATATTTAGATCCCTGCCTTAACACCAGAACCCCTAAGCCCTGGGTCATGATATTCACAATTTTGGCCCTGGGTCATGATATTCACAATTTTGGAAGAAGCATTTTTTCCTCATTTTGATATATGATGGATATTCAAGGTTAGACAAATTAGGTCAAACATGTAATATGGATCGGATACCTTTAGATAAAATGTGAAAAGGACCAACATGATTCAAATTATCTAATAAAGGACAAATAATTAACGCTCTAAACCATTGTGCTTCGCTGTTAGGTATCATTATCTTGGGGTAAAGTTTTAACTTAATTTGTTGGTTTTCTTAAGAGGAGAGAGAGAGAGAGAGAGAGAGAGAGAGAGAGAGAGAGAGAGAGAAACGTGTACATGTATGCGTCTCATAAAACCCATCTTTAATCTAAATTGTGTACTTACTTTGTTTTGTAGAAACTATTGACCCTCGGATAAAAATTTCTAAATTCCTATAGCTTAGCCCCTGTAATATCCTATTATGAAGCTATTCATTAAATCATAAGATAAGTTTAATAAATTTGTTTTTTAGGAGTAAAAAACGTCTATTTTCTGCTTCTATTTGTCATTCTGGATGAACTTTGTATTTTTAAACCTTATTGCTCATCTACTGGGACAACCCCTATCTTATCCTTATAGATGACATAGCTACTTTATATATTTTAAGAGGAATTCTGAAGAGGAAATATATATATATATATATATATATATATATATATATATATATATATATATATATATATATATATATATATTGTTGTTTTTTTTGGGGGGGGGGGGGGGGTATTCATTTGCACACCGCCTCATCCACTTCAACCACTGAATGATGCTAAAGATATTAAAATTTCCTAAACCTTATCGCGCATCTATAGGACACACAAAAACAAATTCCAAAAGATGATTTGTCTACTGATGAAAGTATAAGTGGAGTTAGAGGAACCGATTTCTTTTTTGTAAAAAAAACGTCATTTTTTGTCGCCCACTGATCCACGTCATCAATTCTTTTTTCTGAAATATTATTACTCATAACTATGACACCCAGTCATATTTTAGATTGGTTTCACGTGTAGCTGCTACAATTAAAAAAAGCTAAATTAAAAAACATGCTTTTTGTGAAAAACCTTCATTTTTCAGCCCAAAATGGCCCCCAAGACAAAGTTAAGTCAACACAATATACCCAGACTTTCTTTAGTAAGGGCAGGTAGAATAAAACGGACCATAAGATGCAAAAAAGGAAAGTATTTTATCGCAGTTAAAATGTTCCTGTTTGAAATTGCGTCTATAAAAATAGAAAAATGAAGTAAGAAAGAATTGCATTAAAAAAAAAGGTTTAATGGAATTATTACTTAACGAGAACATGAATATTGTACTAAAAGTACCTACTTAGCAAATTTCTATCCATGTTTAGGCTTTCTAAGATGTCTCCTATCTTTTTTGATGCCAGATTAATAGCAGAGAGTGCTCCTTCGTTTTTATAAAATATTTCCCTAAGAGTTTCGTATTTGCCTACTTTCAGTAATCCCTTTTTTTTCAAATAGTTGAAATTTGCTAAAACACTGCATTCACTCTGAACTGGTGTGTCGACAATTTTTTCTTCGAATGCTAACTTCCACTCCGTGAAAGAGTTTTTGGTTCTGTCGTTTCCAATATGATGAGTTATAAGTTCCTCAATCAGGCCAAAATGGATTTCTCTTATCTTGCTGTTGGACTGGAAACTGATAAACAATCGAAAGTTGATATCAATTCATATCATATATCTTTATTCAATTTTTTTTTATTCAAGTCTTAAAGGATAATGCTACATTGTATTCGGAAAATGTGCTTTTAAGGTATAGCAATATATATATATATATATATATATATATATATATATATATATATATATATATATATATATATATACACAGAAGTCGTTACATGTATTCCTTACCTCTCATTTTCCATTTTTTAAAATAATTGTTGTTCACTTTTTCAGCTCTCTTGATAAATGTCCAATCTGCTATTCATTGATGGCTTGTTTCTCCTATGCGTGATATCGAGAATCATCAGTTCATTTACTTAAAGCAAACTATTCTTGTGTGGACGGTACGTACATGTACATGTGCATGTAGTATATCAGAATGTTTTATTTTTTTCTTATGTCATCAAAACATCGATAATTGAGGATGCATAGAGTGTAATTGTATCAAACAATTAGCAATTTTTTTATTTGATCTCATTTAATTGGTTTTTTTTGTTAGGTCAATGGATAAATTATCTGTCGTAATAATTATTTTTGTGAGACGCATTGCTCATTATGGATTGTTTTTAAATTCAAATAATACAGAAGTAATTACCTTGTAAATCTGATAAGATGGTTTACACAGGTAATCTAATTTTCCAATCATTCATTTCGATTTATTCAGATGCTAATCAAAATAAACCAAAAAGACTATATTTGATGTAGACATATATCTCCCCCCCCCCCCCCCCTATCTCCATCATGTATTTCAAAACTGTTCAATAGCAGTGTATCTCTGACGTCACTAAAATGGACTTATTTATACTAGTTTGCAAACAAAATACAATAACGTATTTTTCTGTATATTCTGTGTTTGGGAAAAAATGTTTTTCTTCATGCGGTTACATGTATATACATGAAAAAAAATACTTCAAAAATGAACTTAAACAAAGCATGTGCTCGAAGTTCCGTAAAACCGTCGATAACATTCCGTAGTTTCCTCTCATAGCTATCTCTTAAACATTGATTTTTTTAATACGACAATTTTTAAGACGGTTTTTCTACATTATGCTGTCACTGAGGTAATGCCGTCTACTTCTCTCTCTTTTTTAAATGATTTCATTTATCTTTAACTTTATATTTAAAGCCCTTTATATCACAGTGAGTTTAGTTTTAGGAGGTATATGTAGAAACCCAAAATATACCGCACGTAGTACCTCTAACATTTTACTTGAAAATTGCATTATTTAACGGAGTGACTTTGACTTTAAAATGAAACTATGTAAAAATTTAGTTCCTGACCGATATGCGTGAAATAAATCATGTATTGATTTACGCCAACAAGCTATCTAACTACAGGAAGTTTTATATAAAGATAGTGGTTTTTTTTTTAAATTATATTAAAAAACACATAACTGCATTAAAGGTCGAATTCTAGGACCACTCCGTGAGGCTCTTTACGTTAGATTTGAAGGCATATAAGCGGCGACGGTTCACAAAAGAATTTATTTACCTTCCACTTAAATTCAAATTATTATTCCCAACTTATTTCTGTATTTTCAATAACGTAAGAATACACCAATGTGTTAATAAATTGCGGCTGCCTAGGAGACAAAACAAATTACCATCTTTTCAAATTCAAGATATTTAAAAGGAACCATTCTCTTTTGGGTAACCACTTGTTAAATAAACGGGCTGACAGTTTGTTAATTGAATTTGAAAGGAGTGTTATAGCGGTGCCTTAAAATATACCAAAATGTGAGTTATGAAACTAAGGCTCGTCGCACAGACTCGCAGACTCGCGAGTCCTTGGAATGTGTGACGTCACAGGAAGGTTAAGTATTTTTAGCACAGACTTGGTCAGTCTGATACGTCACAGATATCCTATGGTATTTTTAACTCAGGAATGCAAAGTATTTCATAGACTGATTCTACTAGCTAATTAGTTGTTGAAGAGCTTTATAGGAAAAGACAGTTCTGCGCCACCCATCCCTTCTATAAGAAAATAGAAGCCATCCCTCACATTGAATTATATAGATGATATCCCTCACTATATAACGAGTATTGAGGGATGACTGATAAGTAAGTCACTGGTCATTTAAATCACATGTGCAATCGATCGGGTGGAATGTTTGGATAAACCCTGGAAAACCTGAGAAAGAGAGTAAATGTGGAATTGGTGCCCACTAAACGGAGATTGCGTTAGGTGTGTGCCAAACCAAACTTTCAATTCTTTAAGATATTTAATGAAGATTTGGTGGCGGTCAATCTTAGAAAATCAAACATTGTCCTTGATCAACACATTTATGCCGGCTACTGTATACTCTACCTCGCTAAGCTGCTCATGTTTCAGTTTTATTTTGACTTTATGAAATCCACTTATGGAGATAAAGCTAGTCTTCTTTGTACCGACACAGATAGTCTTTGTTATGAAATTCAAATACACGATTTTTATCAGGACATGTATAAACATCTCTACCTCTTTGATATCAGTAATTTAAACAAAAACCACTTTCTGTATTCCAAAACGAACTGTAAAGTTCTTTAAAAAATGAAAGATGAATGTTGGGAAGCACCGATACAAGAATTTATTGGACTAAGACCTAAAATGTACAGTTTGTTATACGATGGATAAGAAAAGAAAAATTTAAAGGGAGTGAAAAAGTCGGTGATTGAAAAAGATTTGAAATACGAATCTTATCAGCAAGCTCTCTTTGATCATAGTTCTATGAAGCATTCAATGAATATGATCAGAAGTGTCAACCACCAATTGCCACCCCATCCCTCTTACAAGAAAATAGGAGGCATCCCTCACCATCCCTCACATTGAATTATATAGAAGATATCCCTCACTATATAACGAGTATTGAGAGATGACTGATAAGTAGGTCACTGGTCATTTTAATCACCTGTGCAATCGATCGGGTAGAATGTTAACCAGGTCACTGCAAACTGCGCGCTGACCACCGAGTTTATTGCCCCTTTAAACTGAGGAATGTGAAGTGTGCATTGTATTTAAAGAATATTTGTTACCTTAATAACATGATAAAGGAAATTCTAATAAAGTTAAAATAGATATAAAGCAATATGTTCACAATGCAGTTGCATTATTAAAAGTGACCATGAACAGGAAGGAACACCTAAAACATATATATTTTTTAATGTGAAAAATCCCATTAGCTATGCAGGTCCTACGAAAATTTATCATTTTTTAAAAAAGGAAGCTAAATATACAGTAGGTTTGAGTACTATCAAACAATGGCTGCAAGACATTGATGCCTCAGGTCTTCAACGTCCACAGAGATATATTTTAAGACGAACAGGGTCATTTCCCAGGCTTTAGACTTCATTTAGCCGACGTTTCAACACTTTCAGAAGACAATGATATAATATAATATATAAAGTATTTATTCATCGCCATCGACGTATTCTCAAGATATGCTTGGGTTAGACCTCTGAAAAACAAACTCCACGGTAGTGTCACAGATGCTTTGAATGACATTCTTTAAAACGGGACGCAAGCCTAAAGAACTGAGAACAGACAAAGGGATTGAATTAAAAAATCGATGGGTCAAAGATTTTTTTTTTTAGAAGACAAAGAGTTGATCATTACGTTACACATAACGTCACTCATGCCAATTATGCCGAGCGGTTCATTCGAAAGTCATGATGTATCGATATTTCACCCACAATAGAACATACAGATTTACAGACATTCTACAAGACATTGTTCGAAATTATAACAGTCGGCCACACAGATCGTTAAATGGCTTATCACCATATAAATTATGTGTAGATGTATTGAAACCCAGTGTTTTCAAAAAGAAAGCGTAACAACCAAGTAAGCGTTTCAAATTTAAAATGGGAGACTATGTAAGAATATCAAGCACCAAGCACATTTTTCTGCGGGATTATGGACGGAAATGAACAGAAGAAGTTTTTATAATACACAGGAGATTCTCACGTCAAGGGATACCAGTGTACAACATTACGGATTACGGCAACGATCCCATCGAGGGAACCTTTTATGAATCTGAGCTTCAAAGAGTCAACAAAACTAGAGACGACTTGTGGAAGAATGAGAAGATCTTGAAATGGCGCAGATGAAGAGGAAAGGTAGAAGTCTTAGTAAAATGACAAGGGTATCCAACGAAGTTTAATTCCTGGGTACATGAGAGACAGCTGCAAGATATATAAAGAGTCTATTTAACAACTTGCCATCATTTTCAACCCAGCAGTTATGAAGCCAACATCATGCTTTATCTGCCAGAGAGAATTTTCACGCCCTGATAATCTGAGGAGACATTTACGAACTGCTCATGGGAGCAGTGAACCATATCCTCAAATGTCTGAACCGTATCCTCAAATCACTGAACCGTATCCTCAAATCACAGAACCGTATTCTCATCAGGATTTCACTCCTCCTCCTTCTCCTCCTGATTTCACTCCTCCTTCTCAGTACCTCACCACAACGAGAATATGTTATCAGAAAGCATGGAGGATAAGTTTTAGTTCGTGCATCCCTTCACCATGATCGTTGCGGGACCAACTATGTCGGGAAAATCTACATGGCTCAAAAACTTACTACTTTTTAATAAACAGCTCATAATCCCCGCACCTTAAAAAATTTTGTGGATTTATAAGCGATGGCAACGCCTTTATAATGAGCTTAAGTATTGGATTTCAGGTATAAAATTCATTCAAGGGATAACGGAAGACATCAAAACAGACAAGTTTATTAACTCTCGCGAAAGAACGCTGCTGGTTATTGATGACATAATGAAGGATGCCACCCAGGACAAGGAAATTTGTGAACTATTTACGGAGGGTGCTAACCATCGCAACCTAAGTGTGATCTGTATTATGCAAAATCTGTTTAACAAAGGAAAGGAAAACCGAACAATGAGTTTAAACAGCCAGTACATAGTTATCTTTAAAAATCCAAGAGATCGACAACAGATTGCAACCCTGGCACGACAAATGTATCCTGGAAATTCAAAGAAGCTGTTTGATGCTTATGAAAATGCAGTGTCTTTTCCCTACGGTTCGTTGATTGTGGATTTAACAACCCCAGAATCGATGAAATTTCAGACAAACATATTTGAACCCTATATAAGAATGGTAGATAACTCAAATGATCAATTGACAGCAGATCGACAGAGTAATAGGACGTCTGTAAAACCCGCTCCCCACAGATCAAATCAGTATCCGATTGAAGAGATGGCGCACCAACAACGGCTGGGTACTCAGGAGTATTATTATCCTCCCTCTAATCCTTTGGCTACACCACTAGATACGAGAAATGCACAGACAAGGGAAATCGATGAGAGAACTCCATCCTGTTTAGAATGTGGTACCATGTTTTCCAGCACGTATGATTTACAACGACATACTAAAAATGGTTGTCCAATGGAAGAGGAAGAAGATGATGCAATGTCTGAGGTTAGTGAGGAGGATGATGACAGTGGATTCACACTCCTAGTCAATCAAGTACTGAAAGAAAATCAATCTCAGTTTGACAGAAAATTGGATCAACTTATGGAGGAAAATTCCAAACTCACTCGGCATGAAGCTCGAGAGGAAGTGGGAGATATAATGCTACCGAAAGACAGAGCTCTGCTTTTCAGAAAATACAAACGTATTACCATGATTACATTTAACCTAAACAAGAGCAAACTGCATCGTGCTATCCAAGAAGAAATATTAGCTGTAATGGAAAATACCGATATAGATGTGGAAACTGCTATTTCTCGCGTTCTTAATAAGCATAAACAAGACTTTGATGAATTACTTGAAATTGAAGATATTACTGATGATAAAGAGTCCGATGAAGAATCAGGTGACGAGGAGCAATAAGAAGACTGAATATAAGTGGCATCCTCAGTAGTTCTAATGGGGAGGAATAAGAACTCAATGCCAAGTTCCAATATTATTATTGATATCAACAAATATTGTACACATACAAATTGTAAACATTATTTCAATTATGCATATATGGAATTAAAAAAAAAAAAAAAAAAACCCATATATACTAGTATATACACTGTCGTTATTATTTTTTCAATGTAAACCCATCTATACAATGACAAGTATTTCAGAGGTATCAAATGGCTCTATTTTCTATTTTTTAATGTCCATGGGCTAAAGTGTGTATACCTGTATCAAGTACATAACGTTTGTCATCATATCGACTTGAGTTGTTTTACGTATTGACACAGAATACAATTGGTGGTTGACACTTCTTTCTCTTTTTTTTATTTCACACATTCTGCAGACATACAATGAATGATTAAGATGCTTTAAGTATAATAATTCAGAAGTGCAAAATTTATTTTGAGAGAGAGAGAGGGAGGGAGAAAGAGATAGAGAAGGAAAATTCAAGTAAAAATTGGATTCCAAACAAATTTTGACAAATATTCAATCCTTTTTGGAAAATTTGATAATAGAGATATTCATAGGTTGGAAAATTTAATCATTTTTTTCACAAAACAATGTATTCTGCAAACTAAAATTAAAACATCAAGGCTAAATGTAGAAAACATTAAGAAATCTATAACCAGAAGACTGTTTATTGAAAAACTTTTGCTTCTGAAAAACTGTAATTATCATTTGTTTGATTTTATTGGAAAGATATATTTCAACGTTTGGAACATTCATCACCATCTTTATTCTCTCCTTAATGTCCCTGTTTCTTATTATTATTTTTTTTTTTTTGCTCTGTATATTTGAATTTTTCCTTTTCCTTTTTTTTTCTAAAAAGAAAACCATTTTTCACATATATATTTATACCACAACTTATTCAAATTATATCGGTACTATTCTGAGAAGTAATACATATAATGTACATATATACTTTATATCAAAATATTGATTATATTTATCAAACAAATACTATAAATTTAATGTATATGTATACATTGCAACATATATTTATATAAATGTTTATTCTATGGTATGTGAATATGTGAAAATTCAATAAAAAAAAAATGGGATTCCAGATGTTACAATGAGTATCAAAAATCTCATTTTCACCATTTTTGTAAGAAATAAATTTCTGTGTTTCATAGAAGAGCTTTAAAGACGACATTGCATAAGAAACACTCAACTGTTTCTCAGTACACCTTGCTGTGTAAATAAAGTACTTTAACCAAAGAAAAATGATATTAAGGATATCTTTGCTTTTACCAAGGATGCCTAGAATGAACGTTTTCTTGGTTAATGTAACCTGAAAATTGATTTCTTCTTCTAAATAATGTTTAATATTTTCTAAAAATGATTGACCACAATCCCACAATATATGTTCTATAGTTTCCTCTTCTCTGTGACAAAAGGTACACATTTTAGAGTTTACTTTTTTAATTTTGAATAAAAAAGAGTTTGTTGCTAAAATGTTGTTAATTATTCTGTATTGGAACCATTGAAGTTTACAGTTTTTTTATTATTACAAAAGGTAGTTTATGGATTAATTTCCATTCCATGTCCTCTATATCTAATTATTCATTCCACCTTCTTTCACATGTTGTCATAGAGGTATTATTGTTTAAAATATCATAAAAGAACTTTTGACTTTTTACATTTCATAATTTTATATATGTTTTCTCTAATAAGCGGGTTTGCTAATTTTCTTAAAGTTTGGTTTTCACCCAATTTTCTGATGTATGTCTGCCACCTTGATTAACCGCAGATGTTATGTTTGTATAAAAAAAATTTTTACCCGCTGTCTGATATTGGGACCAAAGTTAAAAAAATCTAAAGTTTGCTGTATCAAAAACACCAATGTATTACTAAAAAACCTTAAACAATTCTGAAGAAAAAACATCCGATCCAGGTGATTTATTAGCTTTCATACTAGAAATTGTCTTTGGTGCCTCACTAAAAGTAATTTCACCCTCTTAAGAATCTGATTCCATTTTGGACAGTTTAGGAATGTCAGCATATATCAATTCATTATTTAAACCAAAGTTGACATTATCGAACTTGTTTTCATATAATTTTGTATAAAAAAGTTTAGTGTTAGTGGTTGGCACTTCTGATCATATTCATTGAATGCTTCATAGAACTATGATCAAAGAGAGCTTGCTTATAAGTCCCATGTTTCAAATCTTTTTCAATCACCGACTTTTTCACTCCCTTTGCAGTTTTTTTTCTTGGCCATCGTATAACAAACTGTACATTTTAGGTCTTAGTCCAATAATTTATTGTATCGGTGCTTCCCCACATTCATCTTTCATTTTTCCAAGAACTTTACAGTTCGTTTTTGAATACAGAAAGTGGTTTTTGTTAAAATTACTGGTATCAAAGAGGTAGAGATGTTTATACATGTCCTGATAAATATCGTCTATTTGAATTTCATAACAAAGACTATCTGTGTCGGTACAAAGAAGACTAGCTTTATCTCCATAAATGGATCTCATAAAGTCATCATGAAACTGAAACATGAGCAGCTTAGCGAGGTCGATTATACAGAAGCCGGCATAAATGTGTCGGTCAAATAGTTTTTAAACTAAAATGTTTGACCGATATGCATCAAATTTTAAAGATTCGTATAACATTATTTAAAAATAATAAAAACTTTAAAACAGTAAATTCTAGCCGATGACGTCATATCATATCTTAGATATTAAAGATCAAGAACATTTTGAATATTACGTTTGTTACCGAATCCTTTTTTAGGTAACCTGATAAATATGTCAAATTTTCAGGCATAATAAATTGATGTTCATGTATGTAGATGTAACACCAACGAAAAGATGCTTAGACTAATAAATGTTTTATTTAACGGTCTAAATAAGGAATTAAACGTCGACCCAAAGACGGTATTATCTAAGTCTATAGCCCCTGTTCCGAAAAAAAAATTGGATTGACATAAGATCTATAGTACGTTTGAATGTTTACAGCGCACAGAAAAAATCGCTAATTTTGAACGGAAAAGACTTATTTTTTACTACATTTTGCGAATATGTATGTACCATAGAATGAATGATTAAGGAAATATACTACTAATACCGTTACTTTACTTGCACCAGACTTTCTCTTGAACACGCTTAACGAGCTCAAAAAATGAAGTATGCTAAAGTCACCTGTAGATGGATAGTAACAATTTTTTTTTTCATTGAAACAAAAATATTTTTTTTCGGGGCTAGTGATGGTGTTCAAAGAAATTTAGAAATAAATAAATTTCAAATATTCTTTAAAGTTTCGAGAATAAAATACTTGTACAGACTGTATTCGGAAATAATAAGTTTCAGTCGAAAACTCGCCCATTTTTTCCTATTTTAATAAATTCAATTTTTTTTTGAACTCGTACGAAACTGAAACCCCCATCCGATTTTTTTAGACTGGGAGTTCTACAGCTAGGTATTATCAGCGGAACAAATTTATACACTTGTTAAACTAAATGTGTTTATAGTTTCAAATCATTTCATTTGATATGACAAAAATGGGTTGACGATTCAAATTGTTTACTCATTACTCATCACTGAGCTTTTTTATCTATTACAGAAACAATATGTTAGCATCAAAATATTTATTTATACTCATATGATATACTTAATTCAACATTTAACGGGGACATGCATGGTAAAACTTCTGCAGCTCAAGTCTATTTAAAAAATGTTTCTTTTGTTTTAAATTACAGTTATTATTTCAAACTAGAGCCGAGCAAAGAGGAGGTCTTCCGTTACTGCTTCAAGTCAAGAAAGGATTGTTAATCAGTCTTAATAAAACCACCCTCCATTCTCCTTACACTTGTCAGGGTCTGACATATATTGATAGGAGGTCATTTACACACTACCTAACCTCTGATCAATCAGGACATTAGAAATTCAATTTTAAATCTTGAAAATTAGTTCATGCCTATTTTCGATGTATTTATGTAACTCCCATACTGCAGAGTATTGAGGAGTTAGACTTCTCGTAAAACAGATAAAGTTGTGTCTGTGATAAGCTGGGGATATATTTAGACACGAAAAGTACTGACTGCGACTTTAAAACACTACTACGCATAGAGAGCTATTCCCTATAACAAAAAAGCGGGTATGCATGTCTTCATGTGGAGCTTTTAACTCTCATATTACGCAATATCGAAACAATACTATATTACAATTAGATTGATAAGATAATAAAGAACAACTTTTCAAGCGACATCATATCGTAGCGTGTATCGTTTTTTAGTTATGCAACAAATACTTTCAAGGCGCCTAGATCCCTTATGCAAGGGGCCAGCCCCGTTGTACTGGTCTCAATTGAAAGCCCTTTAATTTATGCACAACTTTTGTTCTTTATGCATTTAGAAAATATTTCAAACTAAAAGTTCAAAGCAAAAACATAAGTAAAACTAGATACGATCTCGTTACGAGTAACGAGTAGGTCTTCCTTGCGATTTCTGTTTTAAATCATACCATGAATAATCGATACAATTCTAGAATTACCCCCCCCCCCTCCCACTTTTAGATAATGTATACAAATCCTTAATTACGTAATAAATGGGTGTTGCAATGAGTTTTCCAGATAGATATTGCTACAATTAACAACTTTGCTTTGATAATGCATTACGAAATCTTAATCGTTTTTATGTAATTTGTAATAGACTTTACGAGTTTCTTGCCCCCCCCCAAAAAAATGGGGCCAGCCCTTTTTCTCGATTTCTTTGAAAAGGTCTTAAGAATACTATCAATCTTTGTTCTTATACCCGTCTAAAATTGTTGATCATTTTTGAGATACAAATGTTTGAATATTTTAGGGGCCAGCCCTCTAGATCCTTAATGGGGACAGAAATTCGTGCTTTGATAAGTGGAATCGATTTAAATCATTAATTCAAATATTTTCTCTTCTATGATGTCTAACAAAATATGTCTACTTCTCTAGTTATATTGAGTCAAAGTTTAAGTACTCTGGCCCCTAAAAATCCCTAATTACGTAATAAATGGGCGTGGCAATAATTTTTTCTAATAGATATTGGTACGATCAACAACTTTGCTTCTATAATGCATTACAAAATCTTTATCGTTTTTAAGTTATTTGTAATAGGGTTAACGAGTGCCTTTGCCCCTAATTTAAGGGGCCAGCCCCTTTTTTCTTGATTTGTTTGAAAAGGTCTTGAGAATACAAATATTTTTTGTTCTTACACCCATGTAATATTGTTGATCATTTCTGAGATACAAATGTTTGAATATTTTAGGGGCCAGCCCTCTAGATCCTTAATGGGGACGGAAATTCGTGTTTTGATAAGTGGAATCGATTTAAATCATAAATTCAAACATTTTCTCTTCTATGATGTCTAACAAAATATTTCTACTTTTCTAGTTATTTTTCGTCAAAGTTTAAGTACTTTGGCCCCTAAAAATCCCTAATTACGTAATAAATGGGTGTGTCAATATTTTTTTCTAATAGATATTGGTAGGATCAACAACTTTGCTTCTATAAAGCATTACGAAATCTTTATTGTTTTTAAGTTATTTGTAATAGAGTTTAAGAGTGCCCTGGCCCCTGATTAAAGGGGCCAGCCCCTTTTTCTTGATTTCTTTGAAAAGGTCTTAAGAATACTAACAATTTTTGTTCTTACACGCATTTAAAATTGTTGATCATTTTTGAGATACAAATGTTTGAATATTTTAGGGGCCAGCCCTCTAGATCCTTAATGGGGACAGAAATTCGTGTTTTGATAAGTGGAATCGATTTAAATCATTAATTCAAAAATTTTCTCTTCTATGATGTCTAACAAAATATGTCTACTTCTCTAGTTATATTGCGTCAAAGTTTAAGTATTTTGGCCCCTAAAAATCCCTAATTACGTAATAAATGGGCGTGGTAATATTTTTTTCTAATAGATATTGGTACGATCAACAACTTTGCTTCTATAATACATTACAAAATCTTTATCGTTTTTAAGTTATTTGCAATAGAGTTTACGAGTGTTTTGGCCCCTAAATAAAGGGGCCAGCCCCTTATTTTTGATTTTGTTGGAAAGAACTTTTGATTTTTTACCTCTTTTGTTATATATGTCTTAACAAAATATCAACTGATAAAAAGATATTAATCAAAACGTGTGAAAATTTTGAATGAAAATTCGTACCCAATTTTCGTGCCCAGGCGAGCTCCAAGAAATGGCGCAACAGGCAATAAACAACTACATGCTGCACAACTCCAAACTATCGTCTACCTATTCTGAAAATTTCATATTCATATCTCTTATGGTTTCCGAGTTTATAGCTGCACAAAATGGGTCGTCAAAAATTACAAAATGGCCGACAATTCGGTACCGGAAGTGACTACGAAAAAATTAAGAAAAATGTATTAAGTTTAGATCACGCCCTAACATCTGTGAAAAAATAGTTGAGATCGGTCGAATAGATTCCGAGAAATCGCGTGCACAAAATTTGGAAAAAAATAATAATAATAATAAATAATAATAAGAAACAGTACGAAAACAATAAGGTCTTCCGTTGGAAACGGAAGACCTTAAATAAGCAATTTTTAAAACGTAGATTTTGATTACGTTAATTAAATTCAACTGGTACAATTGTAAAAAAAAAAACTAAAATACAAAAATCAGAGGACAACATTCATAGTGTCAATATTTTTTAGATTTCTAACTTTGGATTATTTGCTACGGACCATTTCGGAGAGCCTTTGCGGGAGTGTTAAGGAAGCATATGGGCAATTTAGCGTCTTATTTTGACTGTAATATTCAAAATCGTGAAATTAAATAACTATTTTGAATAAGATCAAAAAGTTAGAATTATCCTTTAAAAGAGACGTCAGTGCAAAAAAATCGGGTAGTACATTACTGCCACATTGGTGCATTATCACGTGACAACTATAAATAGCTTACGTATATTCCTTAACATAAAATGTGATAGAACAACACTACCCCGCGGTTTCCAAAATAAAATAAACATACAAAGTCAAGGCAAAACATCTCAGTTTAATCAAAACCGCTACTAGAATTCTATGTTTTCTTTATTAAATAGTTATTCATCGGGCTCTCGTAAAACCTTCCCAACTTTTATAAAGTTTGCATGGAAAACGGTATGTTGCATCAAAACAACACAAAACATGGGATTCTAGCAGCACTTTTCAATTTAAGCATTGATCAAACTAACGATACGTATAAAATTTTAAGTTCAATATATACGGGGTAGTGTTGTTCTAGTCGGATTTTTTATATCGTAAGCAACGACAGAGGAAAGCCTGGCCGAGAAATAAAAGCAAATTTACATACCTTTTAGCAAATGATTGATAAAACTAACATATCTCCTAGTATTCTTATGTTCAATGTTCAATAAGTCACACCAAAATACTTTATTTGAGATCTTAGATAAGTTATAATTTGAATATGTTTACAATTCTTTCCAATCAAATTCACACGACATTCAACTTTCAGTCATGACGTCATCAATGTGTAAATTTACGTAATACAAATTGAATTCTGAAAAAATTGTCTTCAGTATTTTTTAATTGGATTTAGTATACGCTTCGTTGTTTAGATATTTGAATATGTACATAATAACTAAGATTTGTGATTTCACGGAATTACATGTAACTCAGATTCCATATGCTTCCTTTACATCCCTGCGTTTGTCCGTAATCAAATGCCCCTACATTTTGAAAAAAAAAAGGAAGCTACGATTTTTCATTTTTTGTGACTTAAAAAAGTAAACCTAATGTACAATACACTTTGAAAATTTGAATGAAATAGGATGACAAAAAAGTTATTAAGGTTTTAAAACGTCTAGAAGACGAGAGCAATAATGAAGAATTACTATCAGAAGCAGTACAAGGTCTTTCGTTGGAAACGGAAGACCTTAAAATCCCTTTACGGGTTACAGGCAGTTCTTAAGCTTTTGGACCGCTGTGAACATTTGCGTTGGGGTTCTGCCGCCGTCACCATGGTTATCTGCTCCCCATTGGTGGCAGTTGCAGGCCCATAACACCGATCGCTGGGCTCAGACATCCCTCGATCGTTTTGTGGCCCTTGGAAGTGTATCGTCGCACCTCAGCGCAAACTAAGGAGTGACCTTAAGTATTTGTTTGTACAACATTCAACTTTGACATATTTACCTTTATACTGACATAATTATCTTTTATTATTTCATAATTTTTAGATAGTTTGCTTTATTACGAGGGTCAATCAAAAAATACAAAGACAATGCGGCTGTCTATCATATATTTTTCATGAAAGTCTTACTTAACAGATTAATCTTATGTTATTGATATGCGAAGTTTAATCCATTTGATGAAACGGTATTTTTGTTACCCCTTTTTAAAAACAAAATGTTTTGTCACCACGGCGCACGGTAACGTTCAAAACATGACGTCAAAATTAAACACGCACAGTTTATAGATATACCCCATTCTATATCACGCTTAGTCTCTTGTACCTTTCTTTTTACAATTTAAAATGGCACTGAACCACTTAACATCTTATTTGCACACATTTGCTCGAGAATCATAAGTTAGTTCTTCAATGTTTTCATTTTCTAACCGTGTATATCTTAGTTTACAGTAAGGATAACCCTGAACGTCGGTTGACGTTACTTCTTTTATGACCAAATATTTACAGATATTCTACTCTCTGTCAGACTGTTTTATATTGCAAATATAATGACCACCACCCCCACAAATTTTATTACAGTTAAACACAAACTTGCAAATAATTGTTGACTTATTTTGTGCACCATTGAGCATTTTCACAGCTTGTATCGGCTTTTTCCCCGAGTTAAATCCATTTTATTTGTACTTCCCGTTGCGCCGTGACGTCAGGCGACGTCGATGCTTTTAGTCAATTCTCAAGAGGACTATCTGACTTTAGTTACTAATATCTGTTCGACAAAACAATATATCCCGTCATTATTTAGTACATTGAATACCATGACTATACTGAATTTGAAGTTTCAATATAATTTTGTTTTAAGCCAAATTTAAAGAGATAATACTTTCAACATTATATGGTTTATTGTTGACATAACACAAATTTTGACCGTGCGCCGTGACCTCTTTTTTGCAGGATTAAATTCTAAATAATTCTTAGAAATAAAGGAAGGAATTTATTAACATTTTTTCTTGCAAATGCGATGGGGAGCATGGAGCGGGCAGGCGCTTACTACACTACATAAAAACTAATCAAATGCAGAATATAGCGGTGGTCATTACACGGCGGAGTGGTCACACGCGACTGGGTCCCGAGATATTCAATATTATGGAGGAACATGTGTGCGATGTTGCTAACTTACTGGACAACCTATAAAATAGGTTTCCTGCGAAACCTATTGCGAATCCTTCCGAATATCTATATCGGATCTAAAAAAAAAAAAACTCCATAATTTTCTCGCACAATGTTAAGCGCAATGTATTTATTTACACGTGTGAACATTATACCAACTTTCAAATGTACAGTTAATCCACCTAATTTTTTTTCCGGATTTATTATGTTCAACTATTTCATTCTTTTTTTAACTGCACATATAAAACATCCGGTTTGTGTTTATGGACACTGAAATTGCAAAAGTTGACGTTTACCTTGTGTCATAGTTATAGTGAGCATGTCTACACAAAGGTATTCTATCTTCTTCATACTTTCTCTTCTTTCACTCTCTTTGACATTACTGTTTACCCAAAATTTTATTTGTTTGAATTACTTCATTATTTTCCACGTTTGCGATGTTAACTGTAAGTTAAAAATAATCTGTCGATCGGCTGATGTCGGACATTAAGATACTTTCTGTAAACTGTCAAGGACTGAATGACGATAAAAAAAGAAAAGACGTTTTCGAGTATTACAGAAAACAAAACTGTAACATTCTTTGTTTGATAGATACTCATTTCACAGAGGAAATTGAAAACAATATCAGAAACGAATGGGGTTTTGAAGTTGTATTTAACTCTTATGCATCTAATTCAAGAGGAATTGCAATACTTTTCAGCAGTAATTTTGAATATAATATATATGAGTGTGTGAAGGATGATAATGGGAATTTATTAGCTTTAGATATCAAAATTGAGAATAAGAGATTAACTTTAGCATGCATATATGGACCTAATGAAGATTCTCCCACTTTTTATCAAACACTATCAGACATAATAACAAGAATAAATAATGAAGAAATAATTATTGTAGGTGATTATAATATGGTTATAGATACATCCAAAGATTATTTTAATTATTTGCATGTAAATAACCCGAAAGCAAGAGGAAAACTATTAGAGCTAATTAGTTATTTTGATTTAGCAGATATTTATAGAGAATTTCACCCAAACATAGAAAGATATACTTGGAGAAAATCTAATCCATTAAAACAAGCAAGGCTAGACTTTTTCCTGATATCAACTTCATTGATAACACAAGTTAAAAAATGTGACATATTAACTAGCTATAGGTCAGATCATTCACCAATTATGATATTGTTGAAACTGAATGAATTCAAACATGGTAAAGGTCTATGGAAATTTAATAACTCTCTTTTAAATATACCTGAATATGTACAATCAATCAATAATCATATTGATGAAATTAAAAAACAATATGCATTGCCTATATATAATAGGGAAAATATTTTAGATTTACCAGACCCTGAAATACAGTTTTTTATAACAGACCAGTTATTTTTGGAAACGCTGCTAATCGAAATCAGGGGTAAAACTATTTCATTTGCAAGCTATTTAAAAAAAAGTAGATCAATTGCTGAACAGAAACTTATAGAAGAAATAGGCTCATTAGAGGAAGACTATGAAATGAATATGGATATAATATATGAAAAGAAACAAGAACTAGAAAACATAAGAAAACATAAGCAAATGGGAAATTTAGTTAGATCACGAGCGAAATGGCTAAGCGAAGGCGAAAAACCTACCAGTTACTTTTTAAATTTGGAAAACAGACATTATGTAAATAAAATTATACCTAAGCTTATAAAACAGGACAACAATGTACATGTAGAAATTAATAAACAGGAAGACATTTTAAAAGAAGTAGCAACTTTCTATAAAAACTTGTATAATGCAAAAACAAATGTAGATACAGCGGAATTTGATTTGAATAGAATAACTTTCACAGATGTTAGGAAATTAAATGACTCAGAACGTGAAAAATTAGAGGGAAAAATTACATATGATGAAGCATTAACAATATTAAAAAACATGTCAAATAATAAAAGCCCTGGAAGTGATGGCTTTACAGCTGAATTTTTTAAAATGTTTTGGAACAAGTTAGGATATTTCATTATAAGATCTTTAAACTGGGGTTATGAAATTGGAGAATTATCATCAACACAGAAACAGGGGATAATAACATGTGTACCAAAAGAGGGTAAAAGTAAATTTAACATTGCAAATTGGAGACCTATAACTCTACTTAATACAGTTTATAAAATTGGATCAGGATGTATAGCTAGAAGGATTAAAAACACTTTAAACAAAATAATAAGTTCAGACCAATCGGGTTTCATTTCAGGCAGATATATTGGCGAAAATACGAGATTAATATATGATTTAATGAACTACACTGAAATATGTAATATTCCTGGAGTCCTAGCTATGATTGATTTTGAAAAAGCCTTTGACTCGGTGTCTTGGAAATTCATTCATAAAGTCCTATCCTACTTCAATTTTGGCCCGTCAATTTCAAATTGGGTTAAAACTTTTCAAAATAAGTCTGTGTCATGTGTAACTCAAGCAGGCATCTTATCTAATTTTTTTAATTTAGAAAGAGGCTGCAGACAAGGAGACCCTATTTCTCCATACATTTTTTTGCTATGTGCTGAAATATTGTCAATAAATATAAAACATAACAAAGATATTAAAGGTATAAAAATAAACGAAAATGAATATATAATATCACAGTATGCTGATGATACAGTTATAATTCTGGATGGATCAGAAAAGTCATTAAATGCAACAATGGAAGAGTTGGAGAAGTTTTATATCATGTCAGGGCTTAAAATGAATAATGCAAAAACTCAGATTGTATGGATAGGAAGTAAAAAATATTCAGAAGACAAAATCTGTACAGAAATTAATTTCGAATGGACAACAAACTTTAAACTTTTGGGCATTCACTATGATGTGGACTTAACAAGAATAAATAAATTGAATTATGACAAAAAACTGGTAAAAATAAAAAGTATAATAGAACAATGGAAAAAGCGTAACTTAACACCAATTGGAAGAATAACTCTAATAAAATCTCTAATCATATCTCAACTTAACCACTTATTTATAACTTTACCAAACCCGCAACCTATACTAATGAAAGAACTAAATAGCATTATTTTTAGATTTCTATGGAACTCTGATGTTGATAAAGTAAAAAGAAAGATTGTTACACAAAAATATTCTCATGGAGGGCTGAAAATGCTTGACTTAGAAAATTATATAAAAGGATTAAAATCTACATGGATAAGAAGAATTCTTTTTAACAACAATTCAAAGTGGAAAACCTTGTTACAAAACATAGTAGATATCGAACTTTTATTAAGCACAGGAACTGAATACTTAGTTGGCCTAAAAGAGAATATTAAAAATGATTTTTGGAAAGATGTTTTTGTAGCGTTCAAGGACATTCAAGATAAAAACCAAATTAGTAATTGGAAAGAATATATTAGCCAGCCTTTGTGGCATAATAAAAGATTTAAAATAGGGAAAGAAACAGTTTTTTACAGATCTTGGTATAAAAATAATATCATCTATGTGCACGACCTACTGAATGAACGGGGGAATTTTATATCTTTAGATACACTAAAATTGAAGTTTAATATAAAAACAAACTACGTAACTTTTTTAGGAATCAAGCAGGCTATATTATCTGATATGAGAAAGTGTAATATATACAGAGATGTATGTTTAGATAAACCTTTTATTCCGATAAATATCCAGATTTTTGTCACAACAAGAAAAGGATCAAAAGCTATGTATGATGTATTAAATAGATCAGAAGTCAAGCCAGGTGCACAGGAAAAGTGGGGGAAAATCTTTGAAATTACTGACTTACAATGGAAAAAGATATATTCTATCCCATTTTTTACTACCAATAGTGCTAAGTTACAATGGCTTCAATATCGCATCAATCATAATATTTTAACAACAAATAGTATTATGTTTAAAATTGGGAAAGTTGATTCAAAATTATGTAATCTATGTCATAGTGAAGAGGAAACAATTTGCCACCTAATGTGGAATTGCCCAACTGTACAGCAGCTTCTTAATAACTTCATAAACTTTTGTCAAATAAAGAATATAGATATTGAACTGAATCAAGATACTTTCATGTTTGGAGAATACAAAAGTAAAGAAAATATTAGACAGAGCAATGTTATATTTATGCTAGTTAAGCAATACATATACAGAAGCAGATGCTTTAAAAGTAACTTATCAGTCCTTGGAGTACTACATGAGATCGAATCATATATTAAGGCAATAAAATACACTGCAGGTGTGGAAAATAAAATGAATGAATTTAATAACATATGGGAAATATGGCAACATTTATTTACATAATTCTCTCTCTTTCTTTCTCTCTCTCTCTCTCTCTCTCTCTCTCTCTCTCTCTCTCTCTCTCTCTCTGAGACAAGTTTTCTTCAATTTAGGTCATTTAACATTTTTGGAAAACTTTCATGCTTTGTCATTATGATATAATTGTTCTTGTATGAAATTAATAAATTCATTAAAAAAAAAAAAAAAAAAAAAAAAAAATTTTTCTTGCAAATTGTCTGAAAATATTGCTTAATTATGTCTACCAAATTTAGTAATGATATGACGTTAAGTAACATAGCTATGACAAAAGTCTTCGTATTTTTTGATTGACCCTCGTATCTTAATTGCTATCTATGACGTTCAGACATTTGCGTTTACCCAGTGCGTGATTTGCCATATTTTGGCCGTCGTTTATCGCCTATTTGTTGTTTCTAATCTGGGGGCAGCCCGTCGGTATCCCCCGCAATTATCACCGCGGCAAAAAGCGCCACAGATGATATAATCAGTACTTCAGACTGCGTCTTTTTGCAGCAATCTGAGACAATACCGCATATATTAGCTATGTCTCAGATATGCGAGTTAATTACGTCAAATTGTCGCATACTTTTATATTTCATTCCGGGAAAATTTGGTTCATTGACTTTATCCGGGAATAGTCAAATCATACAAGTGGGTTTCCTAAGTAAAATTTTCCGCATCTTTCTTCTAGAATTTTCTTTCGCGTGGTAAGGTCGAAAAAATGTAGCTCTTGCAAATTAAAAAAAAAATGAAACAAAAGCCCGCTCACCCGTTCCCGAAATTTCGAGCGTATACTGCTGTTGGTTTTAATTTATTTTGTTGCTTTGGATTGGATCATTCCTGTTACTATCAACCTCGTCGTGGTGATGTGGGTGCCCCTGTTGAGTGTATATCGTCGCACCTCAACGCAAATGGAGAAGTGTCCTGAATTATTTGTTTGCACAACATTCAACTTTGTCATATTTACCTTTATATTGACTTATTATCTAATCTTATTATCTTTTATTATTTCATAAGTTTTGCATAGTTTGCATAATTATCTTAATTGCTATCTATGACGTTTATCACCGCGGCCAAAAGCGCCACAAATAAAAAATATGGTCAGTTCTTCAGAGTTTGTGTCTTTTTGCGACAATCTGAGAACATGTTCATTAAAAACCATAAATACCCAAGTGACGATGTAGTATAGCAGTTTTTCTCGCATAGT